>NC_066315.1:111704785-112912581 GCF_022539315.1 Serinus canaria
CTGATCTAAATGCTAGCCTGAGATAACGAGCATGATGGAGTTCAGTAATGTCAGCAGAGTATTAACTTCTGTTTAAAGGAAGAATGAGCACTGGCAGGAAAATGGATTTTAAGAGAGATTTGGAGCAATTGCACCTGCATGCATTATGGCAACTCCAGCCTTCCTTCATTAGAGTCATATTCACATTATCCCTGTGCTATTTGAATAGAATTTGGCAGAGGTTTGTCTGCAGTGTATCATTTATCAGGGATCTTTCTAGATATTCAAGTTCCCTACCATTCTAATATCTGAGCACTACACCTTCAGTACCAGAGAATCAAAGAAGACCACTTAACCAGTCAAGGGTAATATATTTTATCACAGACATCCATAATGGCAATGTATTTCAGGAAAAAAAAAAAAAGCCAAAACAGAAAACAACAAACACTACCATCTAGGAAGCACTGGGTTAACTGCAGAAGTCAGCAGGACTGAGAGTGTTTATCTTTCCACCACAGAAAGGCCAAATACAGTGTATTTCACTGAGGATCATCATCCCTGCCTAGGAGGATTATTGGGATGTCCTGGGGCATTCAGAGGTAACTCTACAGAGGGCCTACAGAGGTGTAACACCTTCGCTCATTTTTGGAGCCTCTCCCTAGCTGCAGCTACATCAAGAAGTCAAACAGAAAAAGAAAATCCCAAGCAGCAAACCCCAAAACTCACCACCAGCAAAAATAAGTCCAAAAAAAGTAAAATTTTAACACAACAGGAACAGCAGAAGCTATCTCTTCCTCAAATTTATCCCCAGTGAATTTCTTTCCCTGTGTATGTCCTGTGTCTTTGGGAGAGAGATGGCAATATTCCTGACTGCTCCTTAAGACTATAAGGGAGAACAAGATGCTCAGAGTAGCTCTGCTGTTGCCCTATCTGATTTATTTCCCTCACACAACAAAATTCAAGCTTTTACCTCAAAAAAACAACAGCAACAACCACAAAACAAAACCGTTACCAACGAAACAAATGTCACCAAATCCCCAAATCCCAACCCAACCTAATCCATACCAAAAAAAACAAAAAAACAAAAAACCAAAAAAACAACAACAACAACAAAAAAAAAAAAAAAAAACAAAAAAAAACAACCAAAAAACCAAAAAAAAACCCCACAAATCAGGTATTTTCAAGCTAACCACTGAAATTTTTCAAGGCAATAGAACCCTGAAAAACCAAAGGAAGCAAGATTTTAGAATAGTAACATAGTTAGTACCATCATATGTACACAGAAAACAACACCTTTACCTCTTAGGCAAATCAGCTTTACTTTTTCCTGAGTGGCAGCAGCATGTGAGTAACTTGTTCCTTGCACAGTCATTGGCCCCTCACACTCTTACACAGACTGACATTTTGTACTCACCAGTTCTGTGTCTCTCTGACTTTGAGCTTCCAATCCCAGCAAAATATTTCTATTACAGCAGGCATGCTGTAAACAGTTTATTACAGCAGGCAGCCTGTAAACAGGCTGGTATTCTGTTAGCTTAACCATTACCAGGGATTTTTTTAGTTTCTTCTTGGTCTTACCATTGGTTTGGCTTGCTTGTTTGTTTTTCTTTCACAGCTTTTGATTCACCCTTAATTACAGTCCATAAAGAGCTTTAATATAGCTTTGTCCTCCTCTTGTGCTCTCCTGCCCTCCCCTCCACAGCTGCCTGCAATACCCACCAAGAGGCTGGTTCAGACCCTCAGACCCCTGTGCATGTGTTTGTATCCAAGTTTATCTGAGCCCAGACTATGCCTGTCTTTGATCAAAGGTTAATTTTAAACTAAAGCAGAAGTTTGTCCCCAGAGTTTACATAGTTTATATATTTAGAAGACAAATGTTCTCTTGGCTTTTGTTATTCTATATTAAAACAAGCCAAAATCCATTTGGGTATGACCAACAGGGAGCAGGCAGTGGTGTTTGCGCTCAGTCAGTGCTCAGGGGCCAGCAGAACTGCAGCAAACCTATGCCTGAAGCCAGGCAGGTCCATGTGTGTGGATACCTGCTCAGTGCCACACTTAGAGTATTTATTTAGTCTTGCCCCTGGGGGCTTGTTTCAGCAGCAGGGATCAGCCCACATCCACCAGGTGCATTATTTTCAGCGCTGAATGGATTTGCTTTGGTCACAATACAGGTGGAGAAAATGCACCAAGATGTGTGAAGCAGGACCTCAGTCTCTTCTCAGACACGCTCCCCGGTCACACAGTTTAAGAAGTTTGTAGCTGTTAAACAGATGATCTCTCTTCTATTCATGGAACATTGTTCTTAAGAGCTAATCCTTACACCTGGTAAGTTTCCAATAGGTTTGAAGGTTCTATTTGGGTTTCCAGTAGGTTTGAAGGCTTTATTTGGGTTTGTTTCTTTTGTCTGAGACCCAGAGCTGTAGGGTTTGGTGTAGATGACTTTCCCTGGTGGTATGACCTAGAACTTGCTCCAGGTGGCATGAACAGAGCACTCAGCAGGGCACTGATGTGTCAAATGCTGACTAGGCACCACTGAAGAGCTGAGTGAGGCAGACAGGAAATGTCCTGTGCACCAGGGACTGGATGTCATGTGTGGGACGTGCAGACATGCAAGCTTCAAGTCCTGCAGGGCCTGGCATGAGCACAACCCAGGAATCACTCCTTTAGAGTGCATGTATGGGGAGAGGAGGAATGAAATGATGTTTGGGAAGGAGTTGTCTTCTGCTTTTTCTGCCTGCCTATTAACTCCATTTGTTCTGTGCTCCAGCTGAGAAGGAATCTCTTAGATGTACCAGCACATACTGTCATGGCACATTTGCTCAACTCCACTAAGATTTGCTGTGATTTTGTATCATCTTAGATATTTTTAAAATTTCTTTCTTATTTTTCCTTTCTTTTATTTTTTTTTAATAATTTTAAAGGTGCATTATGATAAGATTAAAAGGATTTTTTTTTTGATATATGGGGAGTATATCAGTATGCCAGAAGTTTGTCTTAATTTCTTTCAAAAGTGTGTGTCAGGTCAGTGGAAAGGAAGTCTCCTTGCCCTGTCCTAGATTCAACCACTAGGTCTTCCTCTGCCTTCTGGAGTTGCCACCTTCCCCAGAGATTCATGGACATGATCAGAGAAGGGAGGATTCACAACTGAAGAACAGGACCGATAAAATGATAAATGGAAGATCCAGCAAGGAAATAGCACAGAAAACAGGCATGGGTGGCTCCTGAAGAGAACAACATCAAAATCATCACCAAAACAGCAGATGAGCTAAAAAATCATCCTTCCCTAAGGTTTGAAAAAGGACAGAGTGGGCACTTGGAAAGTCACTGAGCTGTGAGTTTGAAACCCAGACTGGATGTGAAGGCTGCCTCTGCTGTGATACTTGGGACTGAAACACCCTCAAATTATCTTTGGTCTTCCCTTTTAGTTTTAAATTTTCTCAGATTTAAAAGTATGCTCTTCTAGCATCTGTTCAGAAATAAACTGGCTTCTGAATATATATATACATACAACTCCTTTATTATTCTGAGAGTGGTTACTTCCAAGAAAGGAGTTTATACATGTCTACCTTACATTGTGGTGTATTCAGGATGAGCATCTAAACAGTTCCAAAATATGTCTCCAGTACTTGTTGGTGGCAGTAATTGCAGCCTTTCACTGTGCTCCTGAAGGAGGGAACAGGTTCAGGTTCTGCAGCTTCGTCCTGCTGCTTGTTTTGCTTAAGTCTTTTGGCTGTAGAGACTGAACAGACAACTCAGAGATTTAGGAGTGTGCTTGTTTATGCCTTCCTTTTCTCTGAGCGTTGCATATTCACGATTGGATTTCAAAGTGTAGCTGTGCAGGATATCTCATGTCTGGATATGCTCAGAACAAAATAAGAAATGGCAGAGACACATTTTACATGGTGCTGTGGTCAGGTTTATAAATCTTGCAAGCTTTCCAAATGGTATGTCATCTTAAATATTGCTATGTAGCTTCTTCATCTTCAAAGATTTGCATCTAGTCAGCTGAAAATATGCAAAGACCAGGCTCATTTTCATCTGCAGAATACCAAGTAATGTACCCTAAAGAATTCCATATTTGTGCCAAAAAATATGTACACAGAAATAGCAGTTATATTTCCAATCTTTAGGTTTGCTTTTTAGCAAGCTAACAGAAATGGCTTTGTTTTAAAATCAGCAACCATGTCTATAAAAAGGTATGATACACCAGAAACATTAAAATAGCCTTATAGGGATACACAGTATGTCTCTGGTGATAATACTAACAGTGTGCCTTGTGCACATAATTTTATTTGCATGGCGGGCTAGCAGAGTTCTGCTTCTTTTGATCATATGCATGGTGGAAAATTGACCAGATTAATGTTCTCTGGACAAACTGAGATTTCGGATACTCTGATCAGTATTTTATTGACCAGAGTAAACATATCCTATGATTTTAGCTGGCAGTGAAATGGCTTTGAAGCTGTAAAACAGGAAAGAAACACAGGCTGTGTTTATAAGATGTTGAAGATAGAAATAAGAGAAAAGCAAGCAGTGATCTTAAAGCATTGGCAGAATGTTTCCTCTAACTCAAACTCAACAACAAACCACAGGAAAATGTGTGGTTTTGAACTTTCTTGAGAAGTGCAGTGTGCCTGTTCCTTAGGGGAGGAAATGTGGCTCAGCAGTGCTGCCAGGTAGCAATGAGCTCTCAACCCCCCAGCATTTAACAAAGAGGCAGCCATGAAGGGATAGGTGGCTTCTCTTCCTGCTGTAAGAAACCTACCTTTTGTTACTTGAAAGCACTTTTCACATTTTTTTCATGGGTTCAAACAGAAACCTATCCAGAATTTTTTGTCCCAGGATTAATTTCCATTTTTGCGACACTGGAGAATTCCATAATTCATGTGGATAAACAGAACCTAGCTGTGAGGAGTCCTGAGATATTTCAGTTAAACCTCATTCACATGCAAATTATTTGGAATTCCTGGAAAATTCAGGACAATTATTTTGCCAGTTTTTTGAATCTAACCAAACTGACGAGACCTCAAGGCGCTCATCTCAGTCCTAGGGCACAGAGTTTAGCTAATAGTGACATTTAAGGTTATTTCAGCAAACTGTCCTTGCTCAAAATAGACATATCCATGTTTTCAGGATCTGAGAGCCAGGATGCAGTGAAGAAAGGGTAAGAACAAGAATGTTCTCCCACAATGAGCAGAAAACCTGCACTGATCTCCAGAATGATGAAATAGAGAAGATCCTCCTGAGCTACTGGCAGGAGCAAACAGAAGGTTCTGCCTCTTCAGTTTACTGCAGCTGAGACTTGGAGATAGTTTGGATTTGTTATTACCTAGTGTTGATGTTGTCATACTGCAACATGCACATAGTCTGGAGTTTCTGGCATCATTGTGGCCTTGAGAAACGTGAATTAAAGATTTCTTTTAATAATTTTACTAGATGATCTACTGGCAGTGCTAATTTTCACTGGAGAAAAAGGAAGTTTTCAATTCTTTCTAAATTTAAGGAGACAATAAATCTGAAAGAAAGACAATAATTCTGTGGTGTAGGTTTAGACTTTGCAGTTGTAGAACTTGCTATTTTTAATTTACGTTCAAGTAATTTAGATTCATTTTTGAGGACAAAAAGCAGATTAGAAATCCACAATGTGCTTTCAAAAGCTTCTTTTATCTTAAATTTGACTTATGTGGTTACTACTACTGGGCTTTGTTGCTCAAACTATCTGATGAGTTTCTTAAGTAGATTTTTTGAAAATCATTGCTTAAAGCACAGCTCTCCTCAGAATACCTATAAAAATAAAACAGATGAAATAAGAATTAAGAGGGAAAAATAATACTAAAGAATCTAATTATACTTAATAAGATAGAAAGTTATGGAGATTATTTAAGAATGTCTTTTCCAGTTATTTAGAAAGGAGAGAACATTGAAACCCAAACTATTACTGCCTGCACCCAGGCCCTTTGCAATAAACTGCAGGTTCCAGGACCTGACTTCGGAGATCTCTCATCTCCGTTTGTCCCGACCATCCTACCCCCCATCACTCCTACAGACACAATTGTTCATTACTGGAAATACCAGAAGAATGTTTTTAATCAGAATTTAGCAGCAATGTTTGGATGCTTTCCTGCTTTACAACACTTGGTAGGAAACTAAATCAGATGGCTGAGTGAGTGACTTTGAATGTCTGTCACACATCAGAATGGGGATGTGGAATTAAGAAGAGCAAGCTCAGGAAAAGTGCATTGTTCTGGTGCCATTTACAGGTGTGGCAAAAGGCCTTGTTTACATAGTCCAGAGGGAAGAGGGAAATACCCCAGCTGGCAGGGACTGTTCCTTCATAGGCAGAACTAGCAGAATTGTTGTGATCAACTACATGGGAAAATCCCTGAAAATGAAAGTGAATATTTGCATAGATCCATACACACATACCATTTCCTTTTTTTTTTTTTAATTTAGTACTATTTATTTAAGTGCATGCCATATGGACATTTGACTGTTTCCTGCTAACAGTATATACATGCTGCCTGTGATCATTACCCTGGAACAGGAAAATTGGAACTTAGAAAGGATTTTGTTAATAAGCCTTTCCTAAATGACACTTTTACAGTCCACCTCTCAAAGGAGTACAGTGCCAACTTTGTTGTGAGGCAGATGGTACTGAAAAAGGTGGATGTGACTCTGATAATTTAGCAGGGAAATTAATTTATGTGGTACTAACCAGCCTCCAAATTGGGTTTATTGGCTCATTACAGTTACTCCAAAACCCCAAAGCTTTATGTTTGAAAGAAGCTGAAGGTTATTTTCAGGATATTTGAGAGAAAGGGAGAAAGAAAGCAAGTAAGAAAGCAAGAAAAAGAGAGAGAGAGAAAGGAGAAAATTGACTGAATAAAGAGGATCTGTATTAAAGGTAAGATGACAACTTTAATGCAAATTTCAATGAATGACTGCAGATCAACCAAAGAATGTTGAAGAAATTCTCCTGTCTGGTAGGGAAATGCATCTTTATCCACCTTTCACTGTTGTAGTATGAATGTTCTTAGATTATTAGCATTGTGATTTTGGCATCAATACACCTCCATTGCACAAAGCAAATGGAATGCACCATGGTCTAGCATTACAAGAGATATATATTACCATCTTTTTTTTAATAAACAAAATGTGAATGTCCTTATAGCAGAACAAGGACATTGTGTCTATTTAGTATGCTAAAGTGAGTAAATTCAGAATAAAACTTGGACAGCAAAATGGAGATCATGATTTATATTTCAGAATTTTATGTCAGATGGGTAATCCTTATATTATCTCTGCTTGGGGCATTCTATGGCCCATCATTATCCTAAGGACAATTAGGAGTCTTTACTACCAGCCTGCCTGAGGAAACAATAGTGTTCCTAGATCTGGTGCCTTAAACTTTTTTGCTTCATTTCTTTCAAAGTAATTATTTGTGCCTGTAAATTACCTACTCTGAAAAGGATTTATATAATGCATTGAAGTTTGCGCTGTAATCTGATGAGATTTGTAAAAATTTCTTAAATTCTAGTTCTGAATTTCTGTTAGGATACTGTAGTCAACTGTTGTCTTCAATAATTTTTTGACATTTCATGGAATATACTACAACTGCAAGACTAATAAAACACTAGCCTGTGACTTGGTTTTAGACATCTTTCCTTATACTTCTGCTGGGAGGGACCTAATAGGTCATCTAGTTTCAATCCCCTGTTATGGACAGGGACAGCTTTCACTAGATCAGGGACTACTGTCAGTTTGAATCCAGTACTCCATATCCTGCCACCACTTGCTCTTGTAAACAGTCTCTCTCCATTTTTCTTGCAGGCTCTCTTCAGACACTGAAAGGCCACAATTAGGTTGCTCTGAAGCCTTCTCTTCTCCAGGCCAAATAATCCCAATGCTCTCAGCATTTCCTCATGGGAGGAGTGCTCCATCCCTATAATCATTTTGGTGGCCTCCTCTGGACTTGTTCCAACAGGTCCATGTCCTTCCTGTGCTGGGAATCCCAGGGCTGGATGCAGCACTGCAGGTGAGGTCTTAGCAGCACTTAGTTTGTGTTTAACTCAGTAGAAATTATTCGAGTTGTATAAAATTAATTTCCTATGGATTTTTTTCACGAACAAGTGGTATTTTTGTCTTTCTATTTTTATCACAGTCTTTTTTTTTAACTTCATGGAGTGTAGGTTTTAAAAATATTAGCAGTTTGTATCCAGGCACACCTGAGCAGAAGAACAAGTCGTGATGTGGGTAATACTCCTAGATTAGAGTGACTCCTTCATATCTGTTGGATGGGCTTTTTATAGATCCTACACTACAACCTGAAATTTGCAGGATGCACATGATTGTACTTTACACTTGAAACAGGGCCACTCTCATGGTTTCCTTGTTTTCATTCTGTGAGCTTATATTTATCATCAGAAAGAGAATCACAGAAAATTTTCAAAAGGAACAAGATTATGAGAGCCAGAAGCTTGGGGGGGGGGTGGGGTTTGTGGCTTTTGAAGTTTGAGGGGAGGGCTACTTATATGGTCAGGTGACTTAAAGTTCCTTTTCAGATAATGAACAAAAATTTCTGATGCTTTTTGAAAGTGGGAATGTTGCATAGAGGCTCATGTGTGTCTTCTATTGCATTTCAGTCCTGTACTAGTACTCATTTTCTCCAGAACAGATTGTCTGTAATTAGTTGAAATAAATACCTGCTATGGAGTTGAGGACATCCTCCAGAAACACTTGGCAAGAATCAAGGCTTCCCAAATCCCAAATTGAGACTTAAAATAGTCCTCCCTAATCATGGGGATATTTATATTTGACAGCTCAACCTTGTTTGACATAGTAGTTTTCAAGGCCTATGCTTCTAGTCCACTTTTCTAGAAGTAAATTAAGTTTGCCTCCACTTCATTCTGTTTTTGCCAGCCTGATTAGGTTTCTCATAAAGTCTCACATGTGGGATGTACAAAAAAAGCTGTAATCACTTCATGTAGCAAGTGAACGTGGTAAAGGCTGTGCCCAAGCTCAGAGTTCCGAGCATCTCTGTAGGTGCACACCTTCTTTGCAGAGAACAATTCCCTCCCATGGTATTACAAAGAAGAAAGAGTTTTTTCCAGTTCTGCTACAGTCAGCAGATGTAGATTTAAGTGGTTGAAGTGATGAAGATACATTGGATTCATAAGTACAAGAATTTCCTCTCTGCTGGTTAGGCTTTCCTTTCAAGTACAGCCTAATCCTTCCATAATTTATGCTGAAGACTCTCTACCTGTTCCAGTTGCCTGACTTCTTCCAAGTGTCAATATGGTTGTAAACTTTTGAAGGGCAGTTAGAGACAAGAGAATTCCATATAAAGCTTGATGAAGTGAAATGGAGCAAGGAAAGAGAAGGGCTTCTTATCAAGTGGTTTTCAGCAGCACTATTGGAGGGTGGAGTAGCTCACTGTGAAAAGCTGTTATCGTCCAGTTATCTGAATAAAATGCAGTTGTGGTGTGGAATAGGTGCATGAGGCCCTCTTGCAGCATCACACTTCTCTTCTCCTTGCCTAAAATTAAAGGCTAACTTTGAATGCTAAGGTCTGAGTCTCTCCAGATGACAAGGTGGAATCTTGAGGAGTCTGGTAACAAGCAACAAAAACATAGCAGATAAAACTTTGCACTTTAGGGTGGAAAAAATACAAATTAAAGGACCTGTTCCATGAAATACTGCAGGTTTTCTGTTTCCTCTAAATCTATGGCAGTTGTAAGTGTTCACTGCCTACAAAAGATAAACGGATCTATGGTATAATACTCAGAGATTCCCATGGGAACATTTTGTGGGATAGCATAATTTATATAACCCCAAGTGTGAATCCTCTGGACCAAAAAGTCGACGCACTCCTTTCTGATTTAACTCCTTTCCTATTCAAATGCTGATGTCCACCTGCAATACTATATTCTTATTTCACAAAAAAAAAAAAAAAAAAGGAAAAATAAATAGAAAGGAAACAAACACTTTAAATGGCTTTTAAAATCCCATACACCATATTTTTGATTGTTGTAATTTTAAAAGATTATCTCTTAATTGATTAACTGTAGCATTTTATAAAGCCTAGATCACACTTTTTGGAATAATCTAGTAGGCATTGCCACTCCAGGTTTTAAGTGACTATTTTGAGCATATCAAAGACAGATTTTCAGAAAATGGCAATATTTTATCTATAAAGACTGAAAGGCTGAGAGAATTTGAACTGCTCAGCCTGGAGAAGAGAAGTCTTTAGGGTGTCATAATTGAGGCTTTCCAGGATCTAAAGGGAGCCACAAGAATGATGGAGAGGTGATTTTCAAAAGCATGTAGTGACACAACAATGGGCAATGGCTTCAAAATGAAAGAGGGTTGGTTTAGATTAGATATTAGGGAGAAATTCTTTACTGTGAGGATGGTTATGGACTGGAACAGGTTGCCCAGAGAAGCTGTTAATGGCATGGGGGTAATAACTTGATGAAGGTCCATTCCAGCTCAGGCCATTTTGGGATTCTCTGAAGTCAGATGTGTTTTTCCTCATGCTTCACAGTGTTCCGGGTCTAGGTGCAGACATGCAAGGAAGACACACAGAATGAGATGGGTTCCTTGCTAATGCTGTGGGGGTCTGCCATCTCTGGTGCACTGCAAGAGCTTGTAGGATGAGGTTTACCAGAATATCTAATTTTCTCTGCTTTAAGCCCTGTTTCTGAAGTGTCTTTGCCTTAGCACCAGAGTCTGTCACAAGACATATTCTGGGAAAACTCTGAGGTTCAGGATACCACATGATTTCAACTTGGTCCTTGTGCAGGTGCTGTGCTTCAATAACATCTGTCAGCTACCCCTGAAGATAAAGTGCCAGCTGCTATAGGAACCACACACCAAAGTGGCTCTGCAGGGCCCTGTCTGGTGTCCTGAAGTGCTGGCAGTGGGCCAGCACAAAAGAGCTCAGCTAGCACCATGCATTTTCTCCCCCATAAATTCTTGGGGATCTCTATTCTTCCTGGCATCCTACTGTACTAGCAGTCAGTTCCTTGTGCTTTCAGCAATACCTCAATCAGGTCTTCCCCCATCTGAATATTGCTTGTGCCCTAGTCTCAAATCAAAGATTTTACAATAGTAGCTCTGAAGTTAATTTTTTTTCTTTAACCCCAAAAAGAGTACTGACCATGTATTTTTCATTGTTGGGGATGTACACTATTTAAATCCCTAAACCTGAGTATTTGTTATTTAACTGGTATATAAGGTTTGCTGATATTAGGAAAGAAATGGGAGTCCATTTGTTAGTGAGAGTTTTTTGTATGTATCCTGGCTTCATAAATTCTTGACTGTCAATCACCCATTGTCTTGGTTCATTACACAGACCATTTCTTAAGACACACCACAGCAGGAATTGTTTTCATTTTTGTTCTGCTAATCGAACCTGATTTGGAAAAACTCAATGGAAGACATTGAAGGAGCCTTAGCTTCAAATGAAAAATATGAAACAATTTATTTCCCATTGGGGAAAAATGTGGGTTGGATAAGAAAAAGGCAGCAAAAGAAAGAAATGGAGATAGATATAGAATCACAACTCAGTCCAGAGTGTGAGAGCATAAAACACTGCAGGAGTAATCCAGGTAATGAACCAACAGTCTGAGAAACCCAAGGGGAATTTTCAAAACATTTTGTCTTTGGAGAAGATAAAAATAATTTCCATAAGAATTATATTCATGGGCTTACAACCGACACAGATATCATATACTACGTTTTCAGCCAACTGTTTCTCCAGTATGGCTGAATAGAACTTGTTAAAGCCCTTCTCATAGATAAAGGACATTGTTCTGCAGCTCATGTAACAGAAATATCCTTGTTTCAAGTCCTGTTGTCACTACCCTAAAGAAGGATTGCTCTCTATCTTTGATACACAGCAGTATTTCCAGATGACAGCACCACTACAATGTTTAGTTTGTTCAGAGTTGAGCTTGACAAATAATTTATGATGCTTCTCAAAAAACTCAGTATCAATAACAAAACTTTTCTCTCTTAATAAATTTCCTACAAAAGCTTCTGTGAGTATTTTTCATATTATTTTTTGTAAATATGCCTTAGAATATGGGGAGCAGAAGAACCAAAACACTGATTATTTGCAATTCACTTTATGAGTAGCATTTGTTTTTGTGCATGGATATTCAGCACTGTGATTATCAAAACTCTTTGTGTCAACAAATTTTTCTTTCAGTGATTAAGTATCAGGAAAAAAATCAGGAAAACATCACAATCTCAGGATTATAAAACTGTGATTAAATGGTTGCATTATTACCAGGGAAAACAAAGTACAGCATTTGGTATAACTAGGTTGTCAAGTGCTGAATCCATTATTCTTGGGAATTCTATGAATTACTATGATTTTTATAAAAAACTTATGGAAGCACTAAAAATAGCATTTAGCATAGCCAGAACTTGAAAACTAAACTGGCAAGCCAGATGAAACTGGTGTTAAAAGCAAAGCAATGATCACTGAAATATTTGAATCCTTCTCTTAAAGGGGTGGTTGGAAACCATGAGAAAAAGAGTTTACAAAAATCTTGATGCAGACCCTCTGCACTGCTTTCTGGTCAATGTATAAGACTAAGCAGGAATTCTTTGAGGCTGAAAAAACCGGAATTTCTCCATGTCCAGCCCTACCTCTTGACTGACAAATCTGACTCTGAACTTCCTTGGTGAGGGCCCCCTTGCAGCTCTTCACAGTAGCAAGGTCCTTCAGAGTTTCTTTGGACCATGACACCTCTGAACAACCCCCCAACCATCAAGTTTCTGCATTCAGCAAAATCCAGATGGATTCAGAGTTGAGGGTACGAGATAATTAACCTCAAAATCTGTTTCCATCCTCTTACTTTGAAGTCCCATATTCACAAGTGTCAGAAAGCACAGGTAGAAATACTGCTTAAAACATGAGCAAGTACTTTCTGTTGCTTAATGCAACCAAGGTCATTCACTCTGGAGTACCTGCTGTAGCTGTGGAAAGATGTGTTGCCTAAGGGTTTGAACTGAAGGATGCAAAACTCGGTTACACTGATATTAATAGAATACAGCCAGATGGTGCAGTCATCAATAACCTAAAAATATCCCTGGTGCATAGTCAAAAGCAAAGTAGCATGAAAATTAAAGTTTAAAAAATGCATTCACCAATAATGTCCTAAAAACCCTTTAATCACACCCTGTGTTTGCTGAAAGGTCAATGCAGAGAGACAGTGAAAGTCTTTGGCCGTGAGAAGTCATTGAAAGAGAATCTTACCCCTCACCTACTTGGCTGGTTTCATTGTTGTGCTCTTAAACAAGTGAGTTAGAAAAAAATGCTTTAAACAGTGTCTTTAAATGACACCAAATTTTTGTTAAAAACATGCACTCATCCTTCTGTATACCTGGCCCACCAATGAGTCAAAATTCGTGTGACAAGCCTGATTCATCACTCCTGTGTGGGTTTTGATATTGTTTCTAAACCCTTCTGCAGAAAGGGCAAAAATGTGCCATTCTGGTGCAGTCCTATTTGTGCAACTGTTAACTGTCTTGAGTGGTAATCAAAATAATGGTCTTCAAAATCAGAATATATGTATTTATGTTTATATGTAAAGCTATGAGAGTACCATAACTAATGTATATAACTAATATATATATATATATAAAACTGATAGTCGTTCAAGTTATTTTTGTATATATACATATATGCATACATATACATGTATTTGTGAGCAGTGATCCACCCTGCCATCTGCACAGCAATAGATCTAGACCTCAGCTGCTACATTTTTGCATTACTGTAAACCTCTCCATCTAAGACTGTGGTTGATCACTGAATTAAAGAAAGCAAAACAAGCACTAAGCAATAAGCACAATGTCTATTTCAATGTTTACTTAAATGCTAATAAGATTTTTAACATGTTTACAGAAATTTATGAGGAAATAGTCCACATTTAAGTCTTAGCAATTAGTTAGTGCAAGCTTTACATTCAACAATATTAACTAAGGGAAAAAAAGTACACACATGCATTTTTTAAAACCCTTACCTGGGATGATCTAGAGTTTTGATTTTTTTCTAGGCCCAGGGGAGAAAACACCACCAAAAATAAATCAATTTTCATTCTGCTAATCCCCAAAGAAAAAGGCTGATACAGTGCATTTTTATTTTGGGCACATAAGCTATTTCTCACTAACTCAAGTCTTTTTATAGTACATGTCAAAAGGCAAGTAGGATGGGTTTTGTTGGTGTTTTTCTTTCCCCCACAGGTATTCCCTAGCAATGGATTTGGGAGCCTTTGTTCTATGCAAAGTCAAAAATCTCCTGCATGCCTTCAGAGATCTACATGCACAGGCTCTGTAAAAGAGTACATGGAATTTCTCAGGGCATGTCAGCTTTTATGAAACTGAGCATTTCTTCAGTAACAAGAGAAGTAAATGGAAAAAGACACGGCAGGAGATTATACTTGTCAAGTGGAAGAAATAGCACAACTGCCTACCACAAAGCCACCTCAGCCCCACGACTGCCTGTATAGCTCACAGAGATAAGTCAAATAACAGTGCTTGAAATGGTGATATGCAGGAAAGACTCGATGAATCTTCAGAGCAGGAGAAGATCTAAAGATTTTTTTCTTGGTTTTGGAGATTTTTTTGTTTGGTTTTTTGCTTGTTTGTTTGCTTTTTGGTTTTGTTTTTTTAATTTGGTTTTGTTTTTGTCTTGGCTCACTTTCCCCTCATGTTCTGTTCTGACAACCTTCTCACAGACTTCCCTTTTCCAAAGCAGCTCTGGACTGGGTTGCTGAGACCATGTGGACTTGCTTTGTCAGTGGTGGCTTCTCTGAAGTATGGAAAAAAGTTATTTTAGAGGGAGCAGACACCATAAAAATGGGACATGAGATAAAGGTTGGGATGTAAAGTTTGGGGTGTGCTAGAGATGGCACTACATGTAGAATGCTCCTATACATGACCGTAAGAAATGCCCAAATTATGAAAGAAAAAAGGCCCATTTTAAAAATGCTTGAGAGCTGCTGAGAAGAAAAACATTTGAAGGAAATGAGTAGATAATATAAGGCTTCTTTTGCTCAAGAGGGCAAAAGGCAACTAATGCAACTAAGGCAAGGTGTTCTGCTCAGCCTCATGTCTCACTACATGTGCATATTATAGAAATGCAGCAACATCAGAAGCATGCATAAGAATGTTATCTGTGCTGATTTTTCATTGGTGTAACCAATGATTGAATCTAGCCCAGATTTATGCAATTCTATCCAAATCTTCAGCAGCTGCTTCTTGGAATGATACTTCTTTTCCTCAAAGTTTGAACCATTCAGAGTAGAAAGGAACAACCCTAAATCACACTGAAAGACTAGTAACAACTGAAATGAAGGTAAAACATATGATTTTTATAAACCTTTGTTTATTTTTTATGCAAAAATAAGACAAGAGTTGTTGTGACTTTTCTTACAGTACAATATTTCAGCAGCTATAAAACCTGAGACTTCTTTTTGGCATCACCCAAAAAAAAACAATTGAAAGACCCAAAATATCCTCATTACCAGAATCCTGTAATCAAAGGCTCACAGTGCCCATGAGAGATACTCAGAAAGTATTTGGATTTATATGTTAAAAAGTTAAGAGGAATACATTAAAATTTTTTGGGGTTTTTTAAAGCCAATGAAAACCAATTTGTTTCAAAGCGATTCACTGTAAAAGCCTGAACACCAGTATGATGTTGGGCCTGTTTTATGCTTCCCTTTTTCTCAGAGAGCTGGTGATACCCTTATTTTTATGAGTAATTTTTTATTCATGCTCACTTCAGGGATGATTTCTGAAGTTAGCAGTGGTACTTGTGAAGGAAAATCACTTTTAAACATCCAACTTTTAAGGATAAATTTTTCAAAGGCACATAAGTGACTTAGGATCCTACACTAATTTTCAGAAGTGATTTAAGCCCCCCAGCCTAGTTTCCTGACAGCCAGAAAGATTTAGGATTTGAAAGGATTTATTTAGATGGTTTTCAGCATTGTTTGGCAGAGATGCACAACACAGCTCCTCGACCGCTCACAGCTTGGAATTTCAGCACCAACTTGTCTGTTTGCAGCTTGGGATCCCTGCATGGGAATTGCTAAGCTTGTAAGAAAGGGATTTTCAGCTTTTTAAGGCAAACAGCTGAGCGAGAAAGCTGCCTGAATTAGCCAGTAGTGCAAGGCTGAAGAATGGGGCTTATGTGTTTGAGCAACTGATGTGATGCCAGTTTCGAGGTGGCTCCCCTCGCTCAGGATCCTTGGCTGGGAGCTCTGCTGGACGTGGGCACTGCAGCCAAGTCAACTACTTAAGCAGCCTGTGCCCTAGTTGTCAAAACCTCTGCTTGTCTTGAAGGCTGTCTCTGCTCCCTTATTCTATTATTCTCGTTATCCCTCAGCTGTCAGGTAGGCTGGAATTGAGCTTTTCTTCCATCTAGAGGTGTCCCTGTATTTGCTTTTCTGCCATGGTGCTGGGAGACAGCCAGCCTCAGGCATGCTGAGGACACTGCTGGGTGGGTAAGCCAGTAACAGAAGGATGTTGTTTAGATAGAAGGATATATATGTTTAGATGTCCAGGCTAAAACCCTGGTGTCAGGGATTGAAGAATCTTTGCTTGAGGCAGGGCTCAGAGCAGCTCATTACTGTAGTGCTGAGGTTGAGATTGGGCTGATTTGAATGTGATGGATAGCAGCAAGTGGGAAGATATCATTACTGATTTGCACTGAGGGATTCACTGTGATCTGGTTTTAAAATAATCAGTGAAGCCTCTTCAGGTGCATAGTTTGATTGTATGACCTGGTTCAGAAGAAGTTGTTTTTGAAAATGGAATTTATCATCATAACCTATTTATGCTGGGATCCCTCAAGGTGATCAGTATCACAGTATTGCACAGCATAAGTTACTAAATATTTAGGTATCTAAGTATTTGTGTGAATCTGAATCTTACATGCTTTAAAAATCATGGATGTCTATCAGTATCCTCTAATGCGTAAATATCCTTACAAACATAACCCATAACTTCCCTGAAACTCTGGGGTTTTTTTAATTAGAAATTGTTCTGAACATCTGAATTGCAATTCACAGATTTGAACATTAAATTATTATAAACATATTTTAAAAACCCTCTAAAAATAGTTTCTTATGAGATAACTCTTAAGCTTATAAATATTGAGGCAGCTGCACTTTCTATTTCAAACTTCTTTGTAATGGAACATGGCTTTATTATTTCACAGTTTGTTTTGAAGTCCTGCCACCTATTGGTTTATCAGAGCACTGATCAGGGCAGCTGGATGTCTCCCTGTGAAACTACAAAGGAAAATGGATCTTACAGCATCAAACCCCTAAGCACTAAGAAATCTAACAAGTAAGCAGAAGTAATTTAGCCCCTTTTCAATTGCCAGATAATTTGGTAGTGCTATATTTGCACCCCATATGGACAAGGCAATTGCTAAACCTTAGTTTCTCTCCTTTTGAATTTAGAAAAAAAAAAAATCCTCTTTAAAGATAAAAACACTGAAGCCCTGGAATCTTATTCAGAGTATTTGCAGACTACACTAGAAAAATGTACATATGTTCATTGATGCAAAATAGTTTTTAAATATACAGATATGCATGCACTACGTTTACTTGTTTTGAGCCAAATTGTGCATAAATAACTTCTCTCATAGCTGCAAACAGATCAATCACTTTGCCTGTATTTGCAAATGCCTTCTTCTCTACCACTAATACACTGCACTGGGAGAATATTTTAGAATCCTCTTGCAGCTTATGTTAATGTTATCCTGGTACCACATTACTTTCAAGGTCCTTACTATAACACTAAAAACTGGTAATAATAAGAGTATCTGGGTAGTGAAAGCAGAGCACAGACAGAAGATAAGAGTTACATGAACACTGCAGGACAAAAGTCTAAGGAGTAAGTATCACATGTATGATAGCAGAAGTAAAAACTGGGTGAAAAAAAATGTATTTCTAACCTTAGAAATCTCTAACCTTCTGGTACTGAGATATCTGAAATTTTGCTATGAAAGTGAAGATTTTCCAAGACCAAGCTGAACCTGCTTTTAACTTTAACTTTTCTTAACACTTTGTTCAGGAGATGTTTCACTTTTGGGCAGTGACCGTTGTCACATTTACTGCCTGATTTCTGTCTGGTAGCTCTCAGGGCAAAATAAAACAAATAACCTCCTGAGTAGAAGAGACTTGCAGCTACTGAGGGCCAGTCACTCAACCAGCCGTCTGCTTTCCCTGCTAGTACCAACGCAGAGCAGGCAAAGTAGCATTGTACAGAAGGAGCAATGATCAACTTGTCGCAGCTGCAACCATAGACTGCATAGAATAAGGCATCATTGTCAACAAAGCTTGCCCTGACAGCTCAATCAAGGCATGTTATGCTTATTCATGCAAAAGGGTCTGCATGAAGAAGACAAAATATTTTAAGAAAAGAGCTTCAAAAAATATTTCACCCACAAGAAACTTCCAATTAGTTAACGGTTCTTTAAATATTGGGGAAACTGCTTAATTCAGAAGTCTTGCTGTCTTCTGTTCATTATTTTGTGTACCCAAAAGAATTCACTAAAGTGCACTCCACATGATGACAGTGTGACAAGGGCCAATTTGTGAATAACTTGTCAACAGCTTGAATGAAACTCTAGAAATCCATAACAGGTGCTCGATAGCTATAATCGAGTGACAGATGGATTAGATACATGAAACCACAACAAACTGACTGAATGAGAGAGGGAGAGAGAACAAGGGTGAGAGTGGGGGAGGTTCATTAACTATAGAAGAGAGCAAAAATACATGAATTATTAAAGAAGCAGCATGAGCCAATTTGTGTGGATGCTTCCTGCTCATCTTCAGCAGCCCTGGGAAGAGGAGCTGCAATGCCAGCTACTACACACAGCAGCATTGGTCTAATATCTTGACTCTAGGCAGGGGTGTACCAGAGCTTGGCACTGGCCTTGATTGCAGAAATCACTGTTGTATTTCAGTACACACACAAGAGCTGATTCAGCAGTGTACTTGAGTGCAGGCCTTGCTCTGAGCATGTGAATAGCACCATTAAGGTCAGCAGAACAACTGTGTTAACTCACACCAACACGTTTAAGTGCCTTGCTGAAATTTTGCTCTCTGTTGAGGGGTACAAAACACAAGGGGATGAACCCCAGCTAGTATAAATGGTTGCAAGCCCCCTGGGTGCTGCTGACACAAGCTTTGGAGTGCCTCTCAGGGGCACAGGCAATGATGAACCAACACTTCTCTGCAGGCTTTAGGTGAGCAGGCTGCCATCGGGGCCAAACCTGGCCCCTGCAGGTCTGTTCCTGTGCCAGCAACCCAGAGGGCCTCTCACCAAAGCCAGAGGTTACCTGCACCCACCCCCACCTTTCCCTGGTAGGGGACCCACAACACCATCAGTGCTGGGTACCCTGTGTTTTAAGCAACCAGAGCCATTGATAGGTGCTCACTGACCACACACAGCTTTGTTCTAGGTGTGTCAGAATATTATATTTAATCCCAGAAAAGACACATTCTACTTAACCAGTGCCCAGCCTTTCTCTTCTACCTGGCCCTAATTGCAGGCAGGAGGGGGGCTCCTGTTACCCCTCCTCATCTCCAATGACTGTTTCCTTAAATTAATTTTTTTACTTTAAATTAAATCTTCCATTTCCTTATTTTCCTCCTGTGCACCATGCTTAGTGCCACAATCCCAGATTTGCAGTTATTCTATCCAAACAAGGCTTTTCCACAGCTACCTATTAAGGGAACAACCAAAACCTTGACAGCTGGTTTGCTTTTATAGAGTGACGTATCTTTTTTGTTCTGTCACAAATCTTGCTGTGCCTAATATCTTCCCTCAGACAAGAAATTGTGACATTTTGGAACCTATTCAGATGACAAACAAAATACTGTTCCTGAATATTTCAGGCACGAAAACAAGACTTGCTTTTGTAAAAGAAACCAAAACAAACAAACAAACAAAAAACAGTAGAAACTTGATTTCTATTTCCCTTCTCCATAAATGTAATGTAAACATGGACTAAACTACTGCTTAGGAAAGGGATTTGCTGTGCAGTTATTATCATACCAAAAACCCCTGTGATAATAAAATGCAGCCAACATTTTGCAGTGAATGTTGGACCCTGAAACCATTTATTTTCTTGCACTTTGGCATAATACTTATGTTTATTATATATTTACTCCTGCCACCATCCAGGATGCTCTGTTTTCCTGAGGTGAGACTATTCCTTCTTGCTGTGGGTAGTGATCCCCAAAACACCACACTAGCACACTCATACTCCTATGTCAACCTTGGATCAGTGAATTCAACCTGTCAGAATTAACCCAGGGAAGGCACTATTTCAGATTTGAATGCCTTTCAGATCCTAGAAAAGAAAAAAGAAAGTTGAATTTCTAGATCCAGAATGTAGGGATAAGGCAGTCCTGCTTGCTGCATTGATGAAATTCCATTTTGTTTCATTTAAGCTCAACTTTATAGTGTTTCAGCAGCGCATAGCTGCTTGCCTTGAAGGATTGCCTGAAGAAAAAATGATTTTTTTTTCTCTGAGCTGTAGTAATGTTCATCTAAAGATATGACTGGAAGGCTGAAAGAGCATAAGATAGGGGGTGAAGAGATCCTGAGCTCTGATAAAGGAACTCAGCTGTAACCACTGCCAGGGTGGTCAGTAATGATAATATAATAGCTAACACCACTGCTTAGGACAGTGCAGAAAGGCACATGTAGCAAGCAATAAAAGCATATTAAAGAAAATTGCAGCTCTACAGACAATCAACTGTGTTTCAGTGTCTGGAAGAGTTTGTGTGCTTGGGTAGTTCTTAACCAATGTTTCTACAGAAACAAAACTAAGATTGGAGAAAGTTTCCTCTTCAGTAAGTGAATTTCCTCATTCTACATTCAGATCTAAATAAATGTTCCTCTCCTTTGGCTGAGAAACCTATTTTATGTATATTAGCCTTGGATCTAACAGTGTTTCTCTGTTCCAAAGTTAAAAACCCCAATCTGATTGCACGCTCTTATGTCTGTGCCTCCTTTGTAATGCACACTGTAATTATCACCATGCAGAGAATTTTGCCTGTCTACTCCACAGCTGTTTGTGGGTGAAACAGCAACTCTGTGTGAGCAAGTACACAGATGTTCAGCTATTGAATCACTTCTTTGCAATCCAGACCTGACAATAATTAGGATGTCAGTGATCTCCAAGCATCTGACCAGTGTTGGCTCTTTCTTATTTTGAGAAATCAAATTAAACTTTGGCCTGGTAGATTTTAGGGTACTGAAGCAAAAAGTGATGGTTGTGTAGACTGGGAGAAACTGGCAATTGCACCTTGGATCTACAAGGAGATGATTATTTTGAACCTCTCTACTTTGCCTAACCCTTTTGAGGAAGATCCAAGGCTAATATACATAAAGAAAATCAGCTTCTTTCACTGTAATGAACAAGTATGCTAGACAATGGTTTGGGTTTGGTCTGGGATTTTTTGCACCTATTAAACCAGCTACAGAACTCTGTCTGAACTCCCCCAGACTGTGTGAATAGCTGTACCACTGATTTACACTTAGGGTTTTATTGAGAGCATTCTATAGACCACTGCAGGTCTTGCTCAAGTCTACAGCTAACAGCTAGATGAAAAGAATGTTATTAGCCCCCCATTTCACAGATGGAAGGTGAGAAAGAAGCAGCAGCAGCTTCTTCACAGTTGTGGATTCATACACTTGTGTAACCAAATGGCAGACAAATGCCTGTGCACATCTTTCACTTCTCCATGAATAGGAGTGAGAATTTGCACATGTGCCATTTGCATGTGGTCAGCTGTTTGAAGTGTAAATGGTGTTAAACCATGCAGATTTGCTTTTCAAACTTATTCCATTAAGACACTTTGCCAAGACTTGTAGGTTGTAAGTGTTAGATCCAGGAACAGCTGCAAGGAGAGCACCTTTCCCCTTGCATTGTGAGAACAGCTGTTGAAAGAGGTGTTCTCCTGATTGAATACTGTAAACAGAATATAGCAACAATCTAAAATGATTCACATTACAACTTTTGTAAAATCCAGTCATCTAGATGATTCATCTCCTAGTAGCCCATATGAAAATGAAGAACTTTAGAAAGTCATTACTTTAGCTTAAGTAACTTTTTCCTTTGGCTGATCGAACCTGAGGACACCAGTTTCTTCACAGGTTGATTTGGCTTAGCACTTCAGCTTGAGCCATTAGAGAAAAGGAATAAAAATGTCACACAAAAAATTTTCCCACATAATTCACCACCTTCCCAGCCAACTCATGTATGTTATTTCTATGTCAAAACAAAGGAGGCATGAGAGCACAGTTTTTACCCAAATACTTTTCCTGTTCTGTCTTCTGGACCGAAAAAACCACAAAACCAAAGAAAACTCCCAACACAACAAAGCAATCTAAAACATCTCATCAAAACACTCATTCTTTATTTTCAGCTTATGTCAATGATGCAGAGTGAATCACAATGTAAGGACTGGGTCTAGGTTCTGAATTTTCAAAAGTTGTTTTAAAAGTCCATGAATCTAACCATAATCAACATGAACAGACCTCCTTATATTTAAACATGAAGTTAAGAGTTGTCTTTAAGCCAAAAATCCATGTGTATATTGTAACTTCTAGGTACATTTGAGACCTGGAATAGTAATACTTGGTTGGATCCTAGATTTCAGAGTTAGAGCTATTCTGTGTTACTGAGGTACATGCCAAGGGCTGCATGAGAATGTATTAGAAGATGTGTTGAGCAGACGTCATGTTGATTTTCAGCTCTTCTGCATCTTTTTGGGGTATCTTAACTTACAGACTGGCTTTGATATTACATATCACTCTGAAATGGACAAGAAGTCTAAAGGATGAAAGACCTGAATCAGATTTCAAAGATGTGTATTCATACTACAGGGGAAAGAGAGAGAGTATTAAAATTTTGGAAGCTGAACACTTGTGCCCCTCAGGCCAATGCTGTACATTCAGCAGCAGGCTGTCATACCCTAATTGCCAGTACCCCTTTGTGAATCAACATCTCTGAGAAGCCAATTCTACACGAGGCTTCTTTAATATACATTTTCTCATTTGCCCCACGTATATTTCAGTTTGCCATCTGATAATTGGAATTGTGTGGGTAGCAGCCGGTACCATCTGGCTTGTTAATAAGTAGAGGATAAAAATGTCTAATGCCTTGCTCTACATAAATACAAGAATTACCCTACAAATAAACAGCTCCCTAAAACCTCAGCTGATGAGAACAAAAGAAAATAGTGTGGTCTTAGCTCATTAAAAAAACACTGAGGAGAGAATGAGGGAGCAGTGGGAAAGCCTCATCACTTCCCATCTGAAGTTTTAGTGTAACTAAAACATATGGGGAAAATAATGCAAAATTAAAAGTGATAATGCACTTTTCACACCAAAACATATTGGGCCACTATACAAATGATGCAATTAAAACTGCTGCCTTCAGGAGCCAAAACCTAAGCTGAATAAGTACGGTACAATTAAAGTTTTCGATTTAAAACCAGTGAAAGATTTATCATAATGAAGCTCAGAATAGAGATAATATGTCTTGGGGGCATCAAAGCTAAGCTATAGAAAGCCACATGTCCTACAACATGGAGTTAGAATTGGAAGACTGACATCAGCAGATTTTAGGGCACAGAAAGGCTTACAAGTTCATTTGCACGTGAATGGCCAAGACCGTGCAAAATCTTGCATGTAAACAGTGTAGTATTGTAATCACTACTTTAATTAACAGGAAGGCAGTGCAAAGCTGTCTGCATTGGGGAAATAAACTCTGATCCTGTGGGCTGGATGCAAAAGCTGTGCTGTTGTATTTGGAACCTGCTGGAACTTGTACAGCGCCTTATCTGGAGGGCTTCACGCGCATCACGACAATGTCCCCTAATCTGGCAATAAAAAGGGCATCATGAGCGGTGGCAGCCGGGCCAGCCAGCCAGGGCTGCAGTCACGCTATGCTCCCAAGATGGTGAAAGGAGATTTAAGCCTCTTGCAGGAAAAAAACCCAGCAAGAATTGCCTGCAGCCTGGCCTGGGTATGGAGAGGGGGAAAGGGAGGAAACACAGCTGGATGGTGGCTACCTGGCTGGGGCTGGCAGTACGTGGGGAGGTGCCACCAGGCAGAAGGGAAAAGGCACACAGCCAGCACCTGGGTTCCTCCTAGCCACCAGCCACCTGCACCAAACCTCAGCTTGCAAAAGCAGACGTGCTGGCCGTTGCAGTTTTGCACCTCTGGGGTTGTTCCCAGTAAGGCTTAGCCTACCCTGCTGATGTTGGGTAATACCTTCATTCTTCCAGATATAAACTCATCCCAGGAGGAACCAGAGCCTGGAGGTAGCATGTGCTTCCCCAGGAAGGAGAGTTAGTAACACTACTCCTGATGGTCCCATAGAAAGCTGGAGAGGGTATTTAGTGTGACAAAATGTGTAAAGACCCACATTTGGAAAACAGTCTTGTTCTGCACTGGGTGGAGCAGATGTGGTGTGACTCCCAAAGCACGAACATGGTTTTCTACCCTGTGCCCCAGCCCTGTGGTGTCACTATAAACAGTCCTATAGTCACTGCTGCTCTACCTTCATTCTTGCTGAAATATTTACCCTCACACATGAGACTTGCACTATTTGCATCCTTTGACACTGCTCCAAGCACACAAGCACAGTTCTCTGGCCAGCCTTGCGCTAACTCTTGCTGCTACTCTGAGTTGTACGTCATGCTGATCTGGAGCTGGCCCTTGCCAAACAGAAGCTCTAACAGCTGAACCTCCCTCCTCTTCCCTCTTCTCATGAATCATAATTTTGCTCTCATAGCAATCAGCTGATTTTTCACAAAATCTGTAGGAGCTCCATTATCTCAATAAAAATACTTCTGCTTTTATAGCCTTTGCTTCTGCTGTTTTGAAATTTGGCTTCTGCATTTTGAAAATTTTGTTTGAGACTGGCCAGCAGCACTAACTGGAAGATATGTTCTAGGGAAACCATAAAATAAAAACCAGGGCAATAGAATGAAGGCTATAATAATGTCTTATTAAAAAAAAAAAAGAAAAAAAAGGGGGTGTGTGTTATATGCCCTTACACATCTGCTCTGGCTCTTTCTTCCTCGCTGTACTCATGTCTGTACCTCATGCCCCTGTGTAAGACTGCTGTTGCTCGTTCCCAATGCACTTTGTAGTGATTTTCACTTCCCAGATGTGGAAACAGAGCTAGAATCAAGTATCTTGCTCAGAGCTACCTAGAAGCCTGAGTAAGGTCCCAGTCTGGGGTATCTGAGGTGGTGTTTTGTCTCCTGCCAGCTGGAAAACACAAGGTTGTCCCCTCATAGTCTTCAGCACTGGTGCTCCATGTGCGGTACCTCTGCCACATGTGTCTGTGCAGAGCTCAGCTCTTCAGTCTGTGGAGATGGCACTGCACTTCCACTGAATGAATTCAATTTACACTCATCCTTCTGGTAAGTTTTTTTTGAGCTTTTTAAAATTTTCATTCCTTCCCTAAAACCTTTTTGACCATATATCAGAATTAAGGAAACTGACTCCCAATTCTAGGCACTTCCCTCCCAAAGGAACCAACTTCATCCTGTATCTAAAGGATCAGATTGATTTCATCTCAATAATTTTGAAATCAGTCTAGAACCTTGGTCCTAATTCAGATTTCTTTTATTTTTTTTAGAAGTAAGCAGAGGGTGCATGGAAGATGCATGTTACTGTAATTAGGAAATATTGCTAACCAGATAGCTTCAACCCTAGCCCCGGCTTCAGAGAAATGTTTGGACAGACAATATCATCAGTTAAAAAAAGAATGAAGTTAATTCCTTACTTTTTTTTTTTTTTTATTTTTCTTTGAAAAGGAAAAAAAAAGGTTTTAAAAAAATAAAATAAAAAAGGTGCTCACAAACAATAAATGAGGAGTTTGGTAAGGTTTAGAGCCTGGCTTGGGGAAATAAAACTGATGTTTTCTTCAATACCTGGGATGGGTACAAGTACCCACCTGGAATTTTATGATGTATTGTTTGTAAAAACAAATGTTAGCATGATACATATATTAAATATATATAGATATATATAACAATGCTATGAAATAATATGAAAACTTAGTAGCTGGTAATTTGGATTGGCCAGAGAAGAGAATTTGGAAAAAACCCTGCTTGGCAAAACCAGCTGTGCATTTAGCTTCTAAAAATTAGGTTCCTCCAAGGGATGTAAAGCTGAACACCAAAAGCTGGTTCTGGGCATGAAAAGCTGGTTGGAAAAAATCTTGTGCAGTAACAGTTTCAGGAGCAGACAGCAGCAACCTAAATAATAATTGCTATCACATAACTGAAAAGTCCTGAGATTTACTTAGACAATGTCCCTGGGAACATTGGTTAAGAATGAAATGCAGTTGAAGCAATTTGTACCATGAAGTCAGACAGGAAATCAGACTAATCCCTGATGCAATTATGTGTAAGCTTGGCTGTCTAAGACTTACTAGAGCAAAAGAGACAGAAGAAAACCAAGCCAGAACGAGATATTGAAAGGTACTGAAAGTAGGTCACTGTCCTACATTACACAAAGGCTATCATCCCACAGTATCCTGAGCAAGTTGAACAAAGGACTTTGTCTGGTGCAGATCTCCTGACAGCATCCAAGTTACACAGCTGCAAAAATCATAAATAAGTTTAGGCATAGGAGAATTTCTAAGACAGGTAGAATGTATTGCACTGAATAAGTGCAGGAGGAAACCAAGGAGAGGACTTGTGTCATATCTCTGTGTCACTGCATAATAGCAAATTCCCACCAAGAAATCCTGTGACTTATTAAAAGTACAGGGTAAGTAGGACAAAGAGGCATTGAGCAGAAAAGCCATGACACTGTTAAATCAGCAAGAGAGAAGAGATGCTTAATTAATAAATAGAGATAAAATTACAATAGAAAACAGAATCTGTTTTCTACAGAATCTATTTTCTACATCATAGACTCAAAACTCTTTATCATGGTTAGTTAAGAGAGAGGATAGGCTTCCTGAGCTGTCAGGACAGCAGATACTGACTATTCTTTCTCCCCTTCTTTTTCATATTTAAATCTTCTACTCAAATTAATTTAAAAATTGGAATTGATGTATTTCTACTGAATTAAATACTTTCCCCCCTTCTATAGGCATCGTTACAAAACAATTGTTAAAAATGGAAACTTCAGAAGATGAAAATGGTTTGAAATGTTGCTCAAAAACAATGGGTTTTGTTGTTTTGGTATGTCCCCAATGCCCCAGCTTATATTAGTTTAATAATGAATATAGCTTAAGTGTTTATTCTTTTTTTTTCTTAATGGAAAAAGACCATAACTTCAACACCAAAGCATTATCAGAGCAAGTTGTTTAAAGATGAATGTAGGTAGTCTTTAGATAATAATAATAATTTCATCACTTAACTGTGGATATCGTATTTCTATCCAATACCATTAGGAAAAGTATTTTTCTGCTCACAGTCCTTGTTTCAGATTGCTGGAAATATTTGAGATTAAAGCATACTTTTCTTAGGTGTATGTAGAGCCCAACATCCTCATAGCACTGCCTTTCCAGAATCTTATAAACAGCAGACAATCATATTTATTATAGAACTTTGAAAATTACATGAGAAGAGTTGTCTGTCTGACAATAAAGCTTTCTAAATTTGTAATTTGATTTTAGGAAGCCAGACAAACTGAAAATATTGGCCCCAGTCTTTATCTGTTTAGCATTGAGGCACATTGTTGAGACAGACCTGTTTTCTGCTTCATCTGTGATGTGTGAGGAGAGTGTCCCACTAGTGTCCCGTGATATGAAGATCCACAGCAGAAGTTTAATAGTAAATTTTAAGAACCCTTAAAAATACTATTTTATTTTAATTGTCATATGACATAAATAACTAATGACTGGCTTAATAAAAAGAAATTGTTCATAGTGCCCTCTGAACTCCACTGGAACAGAGCTTCCCAGAACAGGTCTGTCTTCATTCTAGGGCTTTGCTGACTCTACAGCTTCAAACCTGGCAAGATTTGTGAGCATCCCAGATTCATGTGATACAGATTTTTAAATTCCCTTCTAGCTAAATGCAGTACATGTAATTTTTTATGTGTCAGTCCATTTTGGTTTATCTGAATATGTCTATTCAAATAAATAACTATCAGCTGCTTTATGTAATTTAAATTTCACTTCTTTTCCAAAGGAAAATTATTCTCTATCTGTGGAAAGTTGGAATCTGAGACAAGAAATGCTCCTGAAGCTATTATCACACATCCTAAATAAAACTGTTTCCTGTTTTTGCTACAACAAGCAGTGAAAAAAGAAAGTCCATTAGATGGACATATAGTCTTTCTAAAACCAGCACATTTTTATTTCTGCAATGCCTGAGCTCTGTAATTCTCAGCAGAAAATTGCACCGGAACAGTGGGCGGTTCCAAATTGCTGGAAACTTTACAATGGCTTTTATGTCTAAACATCATTTAGCAGCTGTTAAAGGTCAGCACAAATCCTGTACTTTGTCAGTATAAATGAAGTCTACAACTGCTAAGAAAAGAATGCATTAAATAATGCAGTGATTTTCATCTCAATTTTTTTTTCCCTTTGGAAGTGAAAGGGACCTCTTAAGTGGTTCTGTTTCTCTCCTCCTTATTTCAAATTGACAAAGTAAAACACTAATTAAATTATTTATATCAGAAATTTACTTATGAGGGTGACACATTTTGTACACAAAGCAAGTGAAACATATGACACATCCTATAGTGCCAGGTGTAGCTAAGAAAGTGTAATATAAGTCGGCATTTAGAGGCTAAAAACCCAACAAACTTGCTGCAATATTTCATTATCAATTTTATTTCCTACCATACACCAAATGTACAGCACAGAACACAATTTTGTTGTTTTGATGTAAGAAATATTAATTGTATGAAGAAACAGTATACAAACTACTCCAAATTAAAAAATGCATACATCATTGCTCTTTACAAAAGGTCTAATTTACAGTATAGCTCATCAATGCATTTAAACACAAAAAAAAGAAAAACAGAAAAAAAAAAAAAAACAGTGCACATTACAAAACACATCAAGTACAAGGGAGGCAAATAAATACAAACATACTTCACAGAACATCCTGAGCAAACAACCAAATACAGATAAATTAACCTGAAGCCATAGTAAATCATAATAATAAATACATAGGTCAGTAAGAGAATTTTTTTTACTTAAATAAAATATATAACAAATTTGTTAAAATATTTAGTAAATTAAACTTTAGTCTTTGTGATGAGTGAACTCATTTTGTATGCATTTAACAAGTATAACAAATGTTTGCTTTTTGAGTTTTTAGCAAGAACAATAACTTTAATAGCAAATTTTTGTTTGGTGTTCTCCTATTTATATTAGACAGCACATATGGTAGCTTTTGAAAAATCAATTTAAAAATAAACACAGCTCCTAAGAACACACATTTTCCCCTGTCTAAACTAAGATCGGAGAGTTGAATCAACCCCCCCAATAAAAAGCAAGCCCCACCTAATGCAGAACAGTGACCACAGTGCATGAGAGTTGAATCACTTCTGGATAGTACTTTTGTGCAGGAACAGTAATAATATAATTGTATATGTCAAGCCCGTGAATGCCATCATATTCAATCTAAATATAAATGCGGCTAATAAAAATAAACACTTTCATTATAGCACGGAAAAATTAAACACACGCTAGATCCATGTATACATTTACACTGAGGCACATATGCACATGAGGTGTGTGTGCATACAAAAAAGGCAGTTTAGCTGGTTGTTTATACCTTTTTCTTAAAAAAAATAAATATAAAAAAAACTTCTGAAACAATGCTTAATTACTTACAATCCCTGAAATAGACATTGCCTCTGTTACAGCAACCGCTAGTTTCTGACGGATTCAGAAGTTCCACACCCAGGCTAACCGGATACCTCTGCGCAAGTGCTCGTCTGTCCACACCTCCACCTGTCTGTCTGCTCTGTAGCACTTGGGACCCTACCAGAAGACTGCTGACAAATTCAGTGTCAGCCTAGTCTTAGTGAAGAAGGATGGGAGAAACCAGTCACGGTGTTGCTACCGGTCATTCAAAGGGACGAGCCACCACCGTGGTGCCAGAGGGGTGTTGCTGCCCTCCAGAGAGACCGCTGCCTTCTCAGCTGCCATTACCTTCAAACCAGTATTAAATGCCATTTCAGGGGAGATGTGTTCGACTCATTATGTACAAAGACTTTAGCTTGGGATGTGTTTGCGTTTTTTCAATCCAAATCCATTGCAATACTGGTCACTTGCTCAAAACCTCAACGTCTCATACTAAAAAAGTACCAGTACCTACCTAATTACCCTTCTTGTTTAGAGATAATTGTCATTTCCCTCCATGAGCTAACTCTGAACAAAAGCTGCAGTGGTAAAATAAATCTGAAGTTCTCTTGAAACATTTTAAATAATCATTCTCATAGGCTAAATCACACAGCCAAGTCAAGTGCTTTGCTGATTGCTATATTTCATTATTGCTAACATATTCTTTAACACACTGTTTTCCAGCATACTGTGCTTTTAAGAGCCCAAGTTCCCCACTAGTGGGCACCATTTATCTTCTCATTCCATGCATCTTCACATCTTGTGTTACTGCAAACCCATTTCTGATACAAAGCCATTATAAAAAAGCAGGATGTGAGGAAAATAAAACTAGAACCACGGTTCAGTCATTTGTTACTTTCATAGGTTTTTTTTTTTTTTTCTTCCTGTACAAACCCAGCAAGTTATTTAATTTACAGTATAGCTTTCAGTCTATTTAAAATCCCATTGGAAAATAAATTAATAAACACATTTGTAAAAATATGGCAGGCCGCAAAAATGCTGTTAAAAGATAAAAAAACCAACTCTTTGATTAGAAATAAATAAAAAATATAAAAAATAGTTGCACACACTTTTTACATTCACTTTACAAAAACTGAGTGCAAAAGAAGAAAAAAAAAGAAATTGTACTGAAATAAATACAATATACTAACAGAGTGCATTGCTGTTAATACAAATAGTCTGTTGTGGTTTTATTCTTTTTTTATGTCAGCTGGGAAAAAATTAGTGCAATGTTGCAATTGTAAATGCAGCATGGCAACCTACACCCCTTAGCAGTACATGAACTCCTAACAGATCCATCTGGAGTTTACTGCTGTTAAGTAATTTCTGTTGCCCAGCAGCTTTCACATCCTACACATGGATGCCCTTCACTGCCTGTTTGATACTTTCCAGCAGAGCTTTGCATTCGGGGGAATAGTCCCGTTCCAGATTGCTGTACATGTCTGTGAGTGTATTTACATATGCTTCGAAATTCTGCTCACTGATTGGCCCCTAAATGAAGACAAAACAGATTATAATTGTAGGAGGTAAAATCAAGGCCGAAAAAACCCAAACACCCAACCCCAAACCATGCCAAAGGAGCGATATGGCAACTGGGGAGAAGTCATGAACAGGGCAGCCATCCAAATTAATGGAAGGGTTGTGGAAATTACAGGAGTTGCAAGTCCTGGGGAATCCATACTCTGTCCAAACAAGAAAAGGGGTTGGAAATATTATGGTTAGTGTAACCTTTTTTTTTTTTTTTTTTTTTTTATTGTGGTCTATTTGTCTCTGGGATTGTGACTGGCATTCTCCCTAACTGCGCTTTCTTAACCTTCCAGTGGCACTCTCGACATTTGGAAAGGGGACTGGAAAAATTAATACCTCTGTAGATTTAGCCTTTGTTTGAAAGTGAGATGTGAAATTCTTGAGAAGATGGAGCTTGGTTATCTCCAGAAAAAACATCTGTATGAAACAGGTTACAGTTTTGATCTGGGAGCTAAGTCATTGAGGATTCTCATGAGAGTGAAGGTTTCCCTCTTTGTGAAGGGTGGGTGTTCAGACAGGGAGGTTTGAAGGAAAAGCCTACTTTGCACAGTGTGGTACAGGGCAGAGAAACCAGGGCTGGCTCATTCCTGAAAGAAACTGCACCTACCACCACACAGACTTCATGATCCTGCAGCTCTGCAAAGCAAATCAGCCTAAAAGTGCTCTCTGCTAATGCAGCTCCAGGGCTCCTGCCAGTCCCTGAGCTTGCTCATCTGCTTCAAGTGCTGGCAAAGCAGCCTCAAAAGAAGGTGCTAACCTGCTGGCTCTGGGCTTACCATCTGTGGCAGCTGAATGTCAGCGAGACTGGAGATAAGGGCTTGGCTTAAGCCAGCTAACTCCTTCAACAGGCTCTCGTTGTTCTGCTCTATGAGTTTGTTCTCCTCTTCTATTGTTTTCAAATTGCTCTCCATAGATGTGATCTAAAAGAGACAGGCAGACGCAAACACAGACAGACAAACCTTGGCAGCGTTGTTACTGCAGTTTGAACCCAAAATATCAGCTGGGTGATTACGAGGGAGGCCATGATGAGTCTGAAAGTAGCTATGCTTTTTTTTAGGAGAGATGTAACTTCTCCACAGAACATTCAGAGCAAAGAAGAGGTTGCATTTGCTCTGAAATGAGGGGCTTTGCTGCTGGTTCATGGAGAAACCCTGTGGCAGCAAGGCACTAGAGAGTGCCCCAGAGTGGGAGGAGGGAATTGAGCTTGGAGAGGAGGGTCAGTGTGGTGCTGGGATGTAGTGTAGCCTCAGGGCTGGAGGAGGGAAGGAGAAAGGAGGCTGATGTTTCCATTGTTGTCCTGCTCTTTCAGCATCCCTGCTGCTCGACCACAATGGCAAGGGCACGGGTATTGGGTATTAGCTGTTGTGCTGCTTTCCACCCTGCTCCTGGGTGAGCTCTGGGCTGGCTGGGATTAGCAACAGGCCTGGTGCTGGGAACAATGAGAAAAAAATAGAGTGGAAAGGAAACTGAGAGGCTGAGCATGTATCGCAGAGATGATCTCTGACCAACAGAATGCAAAGGAGGGTTTCTGAAAGAGCAGGAAAAAGCAGCCGAGGTAGAAAAAATATGGTATCTTTTTAAAGTGAGAGCTCAGGTCTGAAAGCTTAGATGTCAAAAGCAGTGCTGAAAAACAAAACCAGTAATGGCAGGGTCTGGTTCCCTCCTGCCCTGCTCCTAGTTCCGGGAGCAGACAGCTCAGCAGGGCAGAACCAAGGGCTGCCATCCCTGTGCCCCAGCACAGCTCCCCAAGGCACTGACCAGGGCAGTCATACCCACAATTGTCATGCCCACCCTTCCTTATTAGTATGCAACTCTTTGCACTACTTAATTGCCTCCTGTCTGTGGCCACTTTATTTCCTTTGCTCATGCACAGCTACATAGCAAAGCTCCCCGGTGTGAGAAACCCCTTTTTGTGTGCCTCTCTTCCACTACAGCCCCTCCTCTGGAGGGTGTCCATAGCAGTCTAACCCCTGGCTGGGGTAGTGTAAAAGGAGGTAGGAGATTTATGGCTTCTGCTGGAGTTCAGTTCAGGCTTTGCTGATCAAGCTGCCTTCACCAGGGAGAAAGTCCAGCGTGAAGAAACTCCCTGCACAAAGCTGCATTAACTGGGAAATATCCATGTAAATAGCTCAGTGACCACCAGAGAGAACCAAGTGTCCTGAGACAGTGAGCACAGCCCCCCTGCAGTGCAGCTTGGGCTGGATGTTCCCACAACTGCTGTGGTGTGCAGCCAGATTGTTTAGATCCAGCACAGGTGGCACAGGCTTCTACCTTGTTTAGACCATACACTCAGTGGTTATTGCAAAAACAGCAGGGCTCAACACTGCCCATTCCAATGTGGTGCAAATAGAGGGGGGTATGGTTACACTCAGTTTAGTTTAGATCGGTTTGGATCTATATTCAGTTCACAGATTTAATTTTATTTCACTCTTATTCTGAAAATTCTGAAGCTTCTGCTCATGTTTTTACCCAATCTGCCCAGGTTATCTTCCAGCTGTATATGGGAGTCTGAAGGGATGGAGCTATACAGCTCACTCCATAGAACCCCTATCAGAGTATTAAAGACAACTTAATCTCTCCAGTATACAAAATAATGAAAGAGAATGACTCTTGCATAACTCCTGTCAAAATCCTCTGCTACACAAACTAGCAAAAGGTATACATTCTTTACCATCTGTTGCCTGGAAGCAAAATTCAAACTATTTGAATAATTGATAGTAGGTGAGCTAAACTAGGAAAATTTTCTTAGGTACACATAAGAACCCATTAAATTCAACTTTCATTAAGACTTGGAGTGGGTTTGTAAGAGGAATTATCATCCCTAAAAACTCAAGTCATAGGACCTCCCTGGTTTGGTGAGCAGATGTTTGGTCAACAAAGGAAAATGGATGTTTTGTTTGGTAAGTATTTTTCAGGTCTGCTTGCTAAGATTAGCTACAAACTGTCCTGAATTTGTCATTCAGCAGATCTTTAAGAAAATACCTGCTGCTCATTTACAGAAAACAATAAAAAAGGAGAGCTTGGTAAAAGAAGTGCAGAGGAGACTTCCTATTTTTAAACAAAGCATTTACAAAGCATTTACATATTTATCATGCTTAAACATAGCATAGGAAAAGGTTTCACATTTATGGCATACCTGAGTTTGAAGTTTCATCATGTCGGCTTCAATTTTAAGATTGGATTCATTCAGCTCTTTTATTTCCTCATCCAAATGTCTTATTTCTTCATCACTCTCAATACCTGTAAATAGTTGAAAATAACAACATCAGATTTAGGGTGTCCACATGTAAATGGATGTATGAGTAACAAGCTGCATTACCTGGTACTTAACCATAGCAAAATAAGCTTTTCAACAAATAATTGATCCTTGTATTGCCTTTTACTTTGATTTTACTGTCAAAATTCTTTCCTTCCATTAAACATTTATATGAGCTGAAACATAAATGGGGCAATCTTAGTCCTAATTTTTTCACTATTTCTTTTTTTTTTCACTGCATCATGTAACCACAAGCTGGAGGGTACAAAAAGGAAAAATTGCCAAGAAGGGGGAAAGTTTATCATAATACATGAGAAGATTTTTATGTTTCTTCGATGTGGGGAGTTTTTGTTTGTTTGTTTTGGTTTGGGTTGGAGTTTTTTTTGTTTTGTTTTGTTTCAAAAGGAATGTAATAGCAATCCTTCTTTTTCAGGAAATACACCAGGGCGACATCTTCGCTAGTATTATAATTGTTCACTCATCTGTACCTGTTTCTGATTTTGCAATAATCTCTGTGGGGGCAAGTTCTTGTGCCAAATAACTTCAATAAGCACAGCTTTAGTTATATCTGATAAACAGTGAAGTTTAAATAATAGGAAAGGGTGAAATTTTCAGAAAGCTAACAAGTATTACAGGGGAAAAAAAAAGGAGAAAAAAAAAGGAAGCCAGTCTTTTTCATCCCAACAAGTTAGGTAGCAAAGTAAAAAAGCTCCAGTTCTTTAATGAAAGCCTTATCCTGAAAAATACTGAGCTTTAGCAGCTGCTGGCAAATGCATGTGCCTGTTTCTGTTTAGTATCACTCTGAGCCCAACTCTGCCTGGAGATTTGTGCCACTGTTGTTACTGCTTTAAAGCCTAGAACTGAGTCTACTGGGGAGCCAGCGTGGGAAATCTGTAAGCAGTAATGCAACAGTTTTCCTCAGCAGTTGGAGGCTAAAGACTGAATTTCCTGAATCCTGGCTCAATGCCCAACTTGCTAAAGCACATTGTATAAGAAGGGAGACTCCTACACATTTCCCCCTGCAACTCTGTGGTAATTATTGCTTTGCACTTAGGTTAGCTAAATTGCACAAGCCCTGCATAGATACTAAACCATGTAGGAATGAAGTTAGAGATGAGTCAATTTCTGCCCACAATATTTCTCCCTTTGTACCTTATTAATCAGATAGCTAAGTCCTCCTGATCTGTAATTAATTGTTTATTAATTAAAACAATATTGAAAGGGTATTCAAATAAAAAAATAATGCTCTGGAACAAGAGCATATCCTCAATGTTCAGTTATCAAGATGTAAATGAGAATAATTTTATAATCTCTCATGCAAATATTTTTTGTTAGTCACGATTTTTTATTGCTAGAGACAAAGTACTGAGAATTAATGCCAGAATGGCATAAAGGGGCACAAGTATAAATGGGAGTCAGGGCCCTTCTATCTAAATAAATGTCATCATTTTTTACAGATTTCCTTACCGCCACTTGCTTTAAGCTTGATAGTCATTAATTCTTCCGAAATTTTGCCCTTTTTTATGGTTTGTGCATTCAGAGGACAACCAGACAGGCTGAAACCAATAGGAAAAAAAACATTAGCACCCACTTGAAAATGGCAACAATCCTTTCAGGCAATATTATCATGCACTTGGACAGACCTCTGTACCTAAGGTCACATCAGTATCTCCATTATAGCATGGCTTCAGGGAATGACATAACTCATAAAGAGTCATTTAGCTGTATATTCCAGCTTGAAAATCGGCACAGAAATCTCAATCTACGGGTAAACAACTCTTAAGCATATTTCAAAATGATCAAAATTGCAGTAGCAGCTACTGTTAAGTTATATGAAGATGCATATACAGAATTCTTTAAATTCAAACACTTATAAACTGTTTATATCAAGGTATTGTTCTCCAAAGGAGAGGAGAGTATAGAATTTAAAATGGCAAATTTACTATCCTAAAAAAAATTAGTTAATGGGATGATGTCCACAGTGCCCAATTATTGTATCAATTTGTTGATACATAATAATGATCAATACAATAATAACTCTGGATATACCCTATAGGCTGTAATAGCTTTTTTGAATGGTTCCATTATATAGTCAGTTTGCTTTTTAACCACTGTTCACATTAAATTACATTTTGCTATTTCAAAGCTTACAATTTCATCAGCTGGTAATTATCTGAGGCAATTTTTATAGCCCACTAAAGGGCTAAGAGGAATTGCGCTGTCTTAATACTATCTTTATAAATAACAAAGAAATACCCATATGCTGAAGAACTGGCAGCAGGATTTGTTTTTAGGTGTTTCTGAGTAAGGAGAGAGGGAAAATTTTGTTTGGTGGATGTGTGTGTGTGTGTGTGTGTGTGTGTGTAAAAATTTTTAAAGAAGAGAATCCTAACAGACATGGCATTTCTATATAGAAAAGAAAAAAACAAACAAAAAAGAACAAAGCAGCAAAACCTAAGCTTTCATTAGCTTGGCTAAAAGCTACACAGAAAGATGCTATTTCTTCAGTTCTAAATTTCTGCTTATGATCTCTGCCCAGAGCAGATAGCTGACTGGGAGACTGTTTGAAAGCCGTGAGTTACTTGTGAGGTTTCTAACGTCCTAGGAAAGGATATCAAACAAAGTTATATTCTCTATGTCATTTTAACTAATGTGATCTTGAGAGTGACCCAGTCTCATACAGGACAGGAATCATCTGTACTACCAATTGCTACCAGCTAAAATAGAGTTTTTGCTACTTGCTTAATTAGTCGCAATTTACAGTAGTGTCCTAATGAAAAGACTTTTAGATGGGATGTAGGAAATAAAATTAGGATAACATTGCACTCTGACTGAATTTATTCAAATGACCATGGGCATTTCTTGTTTCAGAGAAGTTGGCTCAAAGTGTTAGGAAGAAAGCAAAGGAGACAGAACGTAGACTTAAGTACTGTTAAAGACAGAAAACCAAACTTGCCAATCACACCCTTTGCTTACTTTTGATTCAATATGGTCAGATTATTTTTCACAGTGATAGATGGTGTTTATTGTTGTTAGTTATATGTGTGACTTCTCTGCAAGGAAAATTTGTGAGATTGTTATAACTCCAAACTTTTTTAATCCATACAAGAGATGCATGCTTATTGTTTTTCATTTGTGCATCTTTAGCTGCTTAAATACAAAGTTTATGAGTATAACTTTTCCATTGGTAGAAAGAAGAAATGAATGACTCTTGGCTAAAGCTTTTCTGGTGGCATTTTCTGGTGATATTTCTCTTTTCTTTGGAAGACATGCAGACATGCAACTCCATATTTCCCCAGGAAAGAACTCTACTTAATTTTAAAACTCATAGACACTGTACTAATCTTAACACCTTGGAAAGTCATTCCTCAATGAAAACATAGAAAAAACATAAAATTTAAGTCTCTCAAATTAATTCTCTTTTGTATTACTTTACCTGCAATGTTATTACTCGAATGACTTTAGCACAATTCATTCTGACTCTAAACCCACATGTTGCCAATTCAGAGTGGAATGTTAAGGAAAAATAAAAAGAGAAAACACAAAGTTATACCTTCTGTGGGTGACAAAAACATTATTAACATGACCCAGCCCGTTGCAGCCTGGCAAAGGACAGTGTGGCAGCTCCTGTTTGTTCAGTTTCCAGGATAGCGAAGACCCATTGACAGGACTCTCCTTCTGTCTCTTGGCAGCCAAAGGACAACCAGAAGCAGTGCGATGAGAAGTGTATTTACCTGATATGTGACCTTGGCCATCACAGCCTATCACTGGGCATCTACAGAAACACAGCAAAAGAAGCCTCATTTTCACTGGAGACAGCAGGTAAAGGCATTCTCAAAAATTTGTGAGAAAATCATTCTGGCTGCCTTCGCTACTTTGCTTTAATGGAGTAAGAGTTGGTTCCTGTTAGCACACTGTACCAGAGCAACCAACTCTTGTCAAGCTGGGTTATGGTGGTTCAGCTGATCTTAAAATAAGGCAATTTAAAATACAGCTGTAGAGACTAAGGAAATAAGACATTCGTTTAAATAGTATTTTACTGGAAAACAAAATTGAAATTCTATCCTGGGCAGTAAATCACATTTCTTCAAGTGTATGAAAAGTCACCATTGTCTCCTTTCTATCTTGGTTTCTGATATGAAGAAGAGGGTGAGTTCCTGTAACTGGAACACTTGCATAGAAACCCTTGCAAATACTTGCAAAGAAAGGAGAGGGAATTTTTTGTGCTGCCCTGTCAGTGTTGTGCAGTTTTGCATGTGTCATTAGCAAGTATTAAGACAATATTCCATACAACTAAGTCTTCACTTTTATATTCTGGCTGTTATCACTTACAAATTTTAATGGAATTTGCATTCAAGCCAGGAATGTAGTGAATCTCTTCTGAGTTTCCAGTTTTCACTTTAAGTGAAATTTTCATTCATAGATATAGAAAAGACCCAAGAATTACAGATATTTAAGTTCTCTGGAACATATTTTTAAGGTGTCACTCGGATTTAATTAGCTGACATGTTTCACCTCAGTCAGTAACAATTTTCCTTCATTTTGCCAAATTTTTCAACCCATTGGCGTAGCACTCTTTAAAATAATTGGAGCAACACAAGCAGATACAGCAATCCTTCCTCACTGTTCAGTCTCCTAGGTGATGGACTCCACCAACTCCACAAGAAGCAGAAATACTTGGTTTGGTTCCAGCTCTGGGCACTATTTTCACATGGTTGAGATTAACTGGGGCATCTCCCTATGGTTCACCAAGTCCTGAACTCTCCCAGGCCATTTCCCCCCTCCACTGGTGGTGGAGGACCCCTGCTTCTGTACTCACTTAAGTTCAGGGTCTTCTTTTTCTTCCTTGGTAGGAGTGACTTTGATACCTCCTTTCCTGGCACGAGGACAGCCAGACAAGCTGAAAGAAGCACACAGAGTAAGAGCCACCTCTTTCTGCTGCTGCCAGCCGAGAGCCCTGAGCACGGCAGCCCCATGTGATGAGATGGTTGTTACCTTCTGTGGGATGCATAGTTCCCTGTCACATGGCCAGAGCCATCACAGCCAGGTGTTGGGCACCTGTGGAATAATACAGAAATTACAAATTATAGTCACAAAGATACAGAGTAAATAATGCACACAGTCTATATTTTATCTAGAGTGGAAGAAAGAGCAGCAGAGCTTTTGCTGAATAACTAAACCTACCTCTCCCTGTTTTGTTTTTTTTCCCTTAAATAAGCAGAGTCCCTTTTTTAGGGGAGGTTTTTTTTTAATAGCATAGTTTTAATATGGAATGTGAAATATATTGTATATGATCTGTTGATCTAATGACTTTGTATCAATGTTTGCATCAAACATTTTTCCTTGTACAGAATCAACATTGCAAAGAAGAAAAAAACAGTTTGATATAGATCTATCTGTAAATTTGCTATTATGTGTTTTTTAATTATTGGTATGATGTTTTCAGGTCGAGATATAAATAAGCACTTTGCCAGTATTTACAGAGAGGGAAATAAAAGCAGAGAAGCAGTTTTACTTTTGGCCATGGGTAGACAGTAACCAGAATTTGAATTTCAATAATTTGTGTATCCTAGCACTGTAAGCATAACACAGGACCATCTCTTTCTTGCTTGAGATTCAGTTGGGTGTTCAGCTGAGCAATTGGATTATGCTTATTTCTCATAGTTAAGGAGTTGCTCTGTGCATGTGAGACAAACAAGCATTTTCAAGTATGAATTTTTTATACTGAAACATCCTGACAATAAAAAGAAAAAAGCCTGCTGGTTACTGTGCTTTTGCCAGCAGTCTGGCCGGCTGACTTCTTGCTTGCTGTGCCCCAAAAGGCGACTTGGGTCAGTAGGTCTTTCCACTGACTTCTGTGGGGTTTGGAGCAGGACCTCACAGGTAATACCTTCCATCTCAGAAGTACAGAGATTTTATTTTTGCTTTAATTTTTCTTTCTTCTTTTTTTTTTTTTTTTTAATTTAAGGCTGTTGTATATTTGTGGAGTGGTTTGGTTTGAGGTTTTTTTCAGAGAGTATTAACATACCTCAGCAAACAAAGCAGCACCAAGAAACATTTGCCTTAGAAGTTATGCCAGCCTTTTCTTTGTTTCTGTATTATACAACACAAAGTTCTTATACTAAGCAACCCTAAGGGACTTTGAAATGCTATTATTTCTACAGAGCATCAGAATTACATAAGAAGTTGTGCCAAATAATGTTGTACTGAACCATTAAGGAAAGTTGCAGGGTTCACTATTCTCTTAAGGGTCCCAGTTGTTACTGAATCTTTCCTGAGTTAGAGATTCGTGATTTCATCTTGTCATTGGTAGGCTGCCATGGAAAACACCTACAAATATAATGGTAATAGCACATCTGAGTGTGCAGGTGCATCTCTTCACAGAATATTTAAAACTAGTTTTCTGTGAACAATTAATTTGTCAAAAATCTGACTTCTTTTGGACATGAGCAAATTTATGCATTTATTCAAGCAAAATTCAGCATTATTTCAAATGAAGAAAAGGGTGAATTTTTTAAATATAATATCAAAACATTTCGTGATGACACTTAGTGAACTATATTTTTGGTGGAATGAATTACCTCACACTGACAGCAAAGGTAAAGGTGGGGGTTTGCAGAGTGCCTGGACATGCTTGACTGTGTAGAACTAAATGTTGACCTGTTTAAGTGTGGGACAAGGACTGGGCACAATGTCATGTGGAGCAGGCAGCAAGGGCAGATGTCTGGAGAGTGTGAATGCTCACAAGTAAATCCAGAACACCTGCCAAAAACTAAGGAAATTAATTTTGGCTACTTGTTTTATCTGATGCTCACAGATGGAAGGGCTCCCTGCATAGACTGGAGGTGGACTTTAATTCAAGAAAAGCTCTTTGGGTGAGACATTCAAATCGGAAAGTCTGGGAGTTGTGAATATACTTATAAAGGACACTGAACCAAATTTTGTATCACCCCATCTGTAGTTAGCACTTCTGGCAGCAGACAGATTTCCAACTGCATTGGAGTCCAAGCTATTCTGGAGGTCACTGAAGATTTCAGGCTGAGATATTGTCAGAACTAATGAAACTGTAAAAGGATATTTCAGGTGGGCTATAAGTAAAAAGCTTTATTAGCAAGACTCTTAATCTTGGCCACTGGGTTGGGTTTTCTAAATATTGGTTATATCTTTGTATGGATTGTGAAATTCCAGAACACAAAATACACCAAAAGTCTATTGCCTTTCAATTAGTAAAGCTGGGGAATTTCATCAGCCTTTAAGTGGTCTTTGGACTGGTGCCCCAGCTCAGGGAGTCATCCTCTATATTCAATTCCTGTGCAGAGCCAAGAAAATAAGATTAACATCGAAGGGCCAGAGGTCTCAGGACATCAAATTAAGAGATGTCAACCCTCAGGTGGGTGTAGGTTACAAGTTCTTGTACAATTCTTCCAAATCTGTTATTCAAAAATAAATCTCTCAGTGATTTCACATATAAATTCTTGCAAATGGACATTGAGTACCTCCTATTTTGCCCCTTTCTCCAACTCGAGGATTGCTTTATCTTTAGGAAGATTAACTACAACTACATGTAAAATTTAAACACTGAGCTGCAAGTTTAGGAGCATTTCTGGTACGTTGTCTCCCTCAAAAGCTCACCAGAGGTGTTGGATATGACCTGTAGTCAAGGCAAACCCATAGAGGTCAGCTGAGAAAACCATTTCCTGAAATTGTTATACTGCCTATGGAAGGCAGTATAACTCAGTATAAATCAGTGTCAATGCTGTATGTGGAACCCATGTAGGAAAACTGCTCAAATCTCTCCTAAAAATTGACATTTAACCAGTGCAAATATGATTCTATGGGTAGGACTGACCACCTATTCTTAAAAGTCTCTGATATGTAAGTAAATGCCTCTCTAAAGTACACATTTGAAATTATTTAAGGCTAGATAAGCAAGCTCTTGGATTAAATAGGATATCAGCCACAATTATGCCTTTTAGCTTTTAAAATATGAGTCATCATCAAATGTATGTTTTAAATTGACCACCTCAGATTGTTCTGAGCAGCAAGAATCCTCATATAGAAATTTTCTTGAATCTGACTCACAGGCCCACTTTCTGAGCAGATCTTCCTTATTTCCAAACTGTGGATCACATGGAAGCCTTGTATCTTTGCTGGCATAGAGTTTCATAATTAAAGCCAAAATCTTATCTTGATTCTGGCAAATTAAACATGAATAACATTTGGGAAAAATACACAGCTTTTTCATATTCATGCCTAACTACATGAGGGTACTTTCCTGGCCTGATTCTATGAGCATTTATGCCCTCTGCTCACACAGCAATGTTACAATTAACTATTGCTATCACTATACCAGAACAAGCATGATTGCAGCATTATGGAAAAAGATTTAATTAAGACAGAAGCAAAGTTTTGTTCAAAATATCACCTGAACTACGTTTGCAAGAACCTAAATTAAGGTGGTACATTTGTGAAAAATTATTTTATTTAGCCTATTTTCCTTTTGCAAATTGTCTGTGAACAGATTTTGATTTTTGCTCTTTTTCTAGTTAATTGAAATTAAATGCTAACTGCGTTATGCAACATATTTCTGTCTGTGAAATGTCCATGAACTTTGACTTTGTCTTTCACAACTCACTTATTATACATGGCGTACAGTGTGCAGTTTGTCATTTAAGTCATATGCTGTTGCTCCTCTTTCCTTATGGCATGACCAAAACTCTAGAAGCTTTAGTGGAAAAATAACCATATTGGTATGCAAATTTACTTATTCACACATGAATGGGGCGGGGGGGTGATGCATGAGGAGCAACTATTCAAAATATTTGTGTGAGTGTCTTTGTATGGCAGAAAGCCAATAAAAGCAGGGACAAATAGATATGACTCAGCAAATGACTTCAAATTTGTCAGCATTTTTGCAAGCCAGTTCCTTGCTAACCGTTCTGCTCTTTTTAAAACAAACTAAACCTAAATTTTATACCTTTGAGTATCAGAGATGTCAAAAAATGCAGCATTGTGCCAGAGTGCCAGTTTACCTACTGGCTTTGCAAACTGCTTTGGACAGCTGCCTGCATAAATGGTCTTTCTTTGCTATTTTGCTGCATCTCCTGTACATTCAACTTCATAGCTTCCATCAGTTCAGCATTTCAATTATAACTGAAGTTGTAAGGCTAGGGAATGAGACCACTAACATTTGATCTGGGGAAGCCAAACACTGCTCCAAGCCTAAATGTTGCCACTTCTGCTATTAATACTATTAGAAAAGGAAAATAGTCACATGATCAGACTTTATTTTCTTCTATCTGGACTAGAGATGAACCTAAAGGACAGAAAGGACAGTCACGGGGTTCTCCCCTTTTTACATGCATTCATGAATTTTTCCAAGCCATCTATTAAGGGATCCAATTTACAAGTTGCAGAGGGAAAGCTATGAAAGAACTCTAATTATCCTTCCCTTTCCCCCACATCCTTATTGACAAAGCCAATTCAATAACTAGATGACTGGTTGCCAGTGCCTCTCTTGACTACAGATTTTTGAAATATTCATATGTCCCTATACATCTGTCTATATAGCAAAGCCTGCACAGTCCTTTTGTAAGTGACATTTCATGGTGAGAACTATGCCAGCATAAAATCATATGACTTGATGCCTGCTTCAGTGGCATTAAACTCATAGTATAGGGTAGTGACAAAAAAAAAAAAAAAGATTTGCAGGTATTCTGGTCTCATTTTTAGATTTATTCCAACTAGATTTATTTCTAACTAAATAATTCCAATTAATTCTATCTGGATCAGTTGCCAGATCCATCTTACATATTAGATATTTTCTATTCCTCTCTGATTCAGAAATACTGAGAAAACTTCATTTTTTCCTAGTGTTCACAATTTTTGTCCCCCCAGGCCCTGATTAATTAGTGAAAATGAAGGGGTACAAGAATAAAGGAAGGCAAATGGAGAAAAGTAAATTTTATTTCACACAAAAACTTTGCAACCAATTCACTACACTTTTCAGAAAAAGGTGTGATACTGCTCAGAGCAATTCAAATTTACAACTTAAATAACACAGGGAACATGTTTGTCAGAGATAAAGAACAATAACATTTGTGCTATTGTCAATACTTACTTGAGCTCCTGAGAGTTAGCAGCCATAAGGGATTTTAATGTCTTGTCAGCTAATGGGCACCCAGAAACACTGAAAAGAAAACCTGATGTGAAATATTTTACTAAACCAAAGCTTTTTTTTTTAATCTAAAACACCAACATTCAGACAATATATGATTTATATTAGTTAAAATTATACTCTCAAACATTTAATCTCGGCAAAGAAGGACAAAAATAAGACTGTGGTTCTTAAATCACTAAAAAGATTATGTAGTTTGGGACAAAGGTTTCTAGCCCCTGTAAATTTTGCTGTGGGGGAGCAGTGGTACACAGAATCCATCCTTTACGTTTCCTATACGAAGGACAGCTAGAGGATCTGCTCCATGGGATTAGCAGAAGGGAGAAATCATTTCCATTCTGTTCCCAATGGAAATGCAGGAAATTGTTTTTTCAACACCCAGGTTGACAGTAGGCTATTTTGAGAAAAATATTTAATATCCTCAGGTTAAAATATCAGATTATTAATTTAAAAGCCATTCATAAAGAGGTATGCAGAAACCTCATTTATAATCAGATGAAACAGTGTCTGTATAGAGACTGCTTGTACACTCAGGGAAATGCAAACTTCACTAAATTACTTTTCTGCAGGTCTCAGCTGAGCAATGCAGCTACAGTAATAAGCATGTGCTGCTTAACTGCCTCAGTGTATTAAGTCCACACCTTCACAAATATAACAAAATCAGGAAAACCAGCCGCGTTTCTCTGTGGATTGTTTTCTGCAAATTGTTTTTGAATACTTATCCATGGTTAGTACAAAGGGGTTCAAAGATGACAAGGGCTAGAAGTAGCTCTATTTCCTGTTTTAGGCTTCCTGTTGTTTCTTACCTGCGGTGTGAGGCATAGTTTCCTGTTACATGACCGCTGCCATCACATCCTGGGGTTGGACAGCTACGCAGAGAAGAAGGAATGAGAAATTAGAGGATATAAAATGCACCACACAGCCCACCATACCCTGCAGTGAATTATGTAATGATCCTTAGGGCAATCACGTTCATCACTACACACTGTCACGACACTGCAGTAATCTAGAAAAACTTCATTCTAGTTTTCAATTATTACTTGACACACAGAGGGAAAGAATTTCTCCTATTTCCACGGTGCAAATAATTCAAACCTTTATTTTATCTGCATAGAGTTGCCTTTGAATAGGCATTTTGCTTACAAAGTGGGTTCTTAAAAAGACTGTTTTATTATTGGCACAAAATTTTCACAGCAGTTCATAAATGCTGGAGCTGAAGTTTCTGATCTGACCTCAAGTATAACATACTGGAGGCCAGAGAACAGTAATATTTAAAATAATATCTTTCACTTCTGACTAAAACGAGACACCTTCTTTAGAAACATATCCAATATTTGTTTACTGATACAAGTGAGAAAGGTGTCAGGATTGCTAGCAGAAGAGAAAGCACGTCAATATCACACATCTGAAGTTCTGAAAGAGAACAAAACTTTCTCAAGCTGTTTCTCAGCTGAACTGAGAAATGATAAAAAGGTTGCTGTGGTTTGGGAATGGTACTCTCCAAATTAGTGTTCCCACCAAGACTCTCTAAACCATAGGCTGCTTGCTCGCCCAACCCCACCCCCCTCCCCCCATCCTCCTTCCCCTGCAGGCTGGAGAGTAGAATTGGAGGCACAAAGGGGAAAGCCACATCTCAAGATAAGAACAAATCACAGGAAAGAGCAATGAGATAACAAAATGAATGGCAACAGCACAAGTATCCATAAGAAAGTGCACAAGGTAGGCAAATGATTGCTCAGAACAGAACTGGTGTTACCCAACCCTGTCTTTGCCAAGTTTACTTGACTGAGAGGAAAACCTTCTCCCTGGGTGAGGTTATAGAATAACCCCCAGGTCCCAGCCACCCCACCTCCTGGCTACTGCAAAATTTAACCCTGTCCTGGCTGGAACCAGGTGTATGTTTAACAGAACAGATATACTCATTTAAATCTAGGGATGGAGGAGATGCTGGAGAAGATGTCACTGCTTCTCTTTTTCCTCAGCCCTTCTTCAGCTGTAACACTGAAGTCAAGCTGGGATACAATCCTCTGCAAAAGGGGAAAGCTACCAAGAAATGTAACTTGTGCATGGAGAGGGAGGTGAATTAAATATACCATTGTACAGTACTTTGAAACACTCTAACCAACCCTAGAGAGTTGCCTTATAAAGAACTGGTTTTCTTTCACTGGGAATATGGATAAAAAGGGCAAGCAGATGCTGCACAAAAACTGTTAGTAGTGCTCCATGCTAATGAAAAAAGGGGTGCCTGAGATGCTCACCTGGCTATTTTCTCTGAGCTGGCAGAATGCTAGGAAGTTTTTCAAATCTGTAAAAAAGCCTTAGGAAGACATCAGCCTCATTTTCACAGCCCATTTCAACCTGAGCCATGCTGTTATGGCCAGCAAAATTAACATGGCAGAATAGAAAGCACATACTAGATGGTGGGATTCATACAGTAGTTTGCTCCAACTGTGTGCTAACCATGTTCAAAATTTTTCTCTGCAAGTGCTTATGTCATTTTAAAAGCTTCCTCATGATGGAGCCAACTGTACTGAATTTTTCAGTAAAATATCTGAGCTCAGTGGGATCATAGGAATTTAGTCTGATCTCTATATTGCCTATGGATTCTTCTGATAAATTAAAACTATTCTTTATTTAATTTTTGGCACAATTAAATTTTAGATACCTGTTTTTAGATACTTTTTGAACCACTGCAAGCTCATCATTGCCCTAGTTAATACTTTGGTGTTATTATTTAGGAGGGTAGAAAAGTATATTATAGGTATCTCAAAACAGGTCAGTATCACAAAGGAAAAAATACCACAAAAGAAAAGCCATTAGCCTTCAGCAAATAAACTCTCCGTGATTTTTGTATGCATTTATTTTAGAAGAAGAGGCAAGACAACCTGACCTGTAGCAATTTAGGTCATGAGCTATGACTGCAGATATAATGTGGTGAGTAGACAACATGCAGACTGAATGACATGGGGGGAAAGAATGGCTCTTCACAGCAGCTTGCCCCAAGGAAATGTTAATTCTAGAGACACAGACAGATCTAACAGCTTCAGTGCCACACAAGTTGGGTGACATGACTTGTTTATTCATGGGTGAGCCTGCAGTTATGGGCTATCATCACCAAGTGATCTGGACCACCCTTGTTCAGAGAGACCTGCTCTGCTTTGGGACAAAAATAAAAGTGCCATATAAATGATTGCTGAGTCCTTGCTGACTATTGCAGTGAAAACTCTGTGTTAATATCAAAATGATATTGATGTGAACTCAAATGGATTTTGTGAGGAGCATAGATGAGATTTTTAAAAAGTGACTTGTGTTATGAGCTGCTTGGGAAAATTTTAGTGAGAAATTCTAAACTGAAGCAAGCTGTTTTATGCAGACAGATGTAATATAATTATTTTGCTGTTCTAGATAGTAAAGTTTTGGAACTTAACACAGAGCAAGTAGATCTCAGTAACTGGGAAAGAAAGTATTAGCCTATAGTCCCAGGGCGTGAATTTCTACAGCCACTGGATTTTCAGCAGGACTGAATGTTTAATTCTGCTTGGAAGGAAGCAGATGAAGGACTTAAACCTGTTTCCTACAGGTTGGAAAGCCCCATTCTGCATTGTATTTTTTCTTTTTATGAACTCTGCATGTTTTCTGTCTGAGAAATCCTAACTGCTTCTACACAAGTTCTAAGCAATGGGTCTATAATGACAATTGTTCAATTAAAGTTTATTCAATTATATAGGCATTTGCAGAGGCAATCTGTCACACGTTATGAAACTGTGTGTTTTGCAGAAGGAGTTAAGTGCAAGTGCCCACTTGTTACCTGTCTATCTGAGGAGTGAGGAGTGGCACCCAGGATAAATTTAGTCATTATTCTGTCCAGACCCCCAGGCACATTGTGGCTTGTCACAGCTCCAAACTTCACATCTGCATAGCCACAATGCCTACTGCCTCCTGTAACTCACACTTCCCCTACGTATAGAAATTATGCCATATTCTTGCTGTATCAATTACTACTGATTTTTTCAACCACATTTGTACGGTTAATTTTTTTGAGAATAATCTAATCTGATACAAATATAGAAAGATATAGAAAAATATACTGGCAGGGAATTGTGCAAATCTCCCTGCTCAGCTCCTGCAAATCTACTTCAAAACAGAAGTCAGAACAGCAGCATAGCAGTCTTTACCAGGGCAAAGGAAAATGCAGCTGTTTTTGTGACTCACGTGATGAGTTCCTTTTTGAGATCTCTTGAATGGAGCTTGGGTTTAGGACTGGGTATGGAGACATCTCCCGGGTACTTCTTTTCCTCCATGTTTTCTGGAGAGCTCACTGGATCTTTCTGAAATATTAGTTGAGAATATAACAAAAAGTTTTCACTTCAAGTCCTCCCACACATTCAAGAAACAATTTGTCATGGCAAGAGAACCTCTTTTAAACTTAAAAAAAGAAGAAAAAAGAATTTAAAAAGAAATGATGGAGAGAAATTAGGAAAGTTTAGTGTAGTTTCAGGTTCTTACTGGTAGACCTTTAAAAATGTTGTGTATTTTTGAAAGCAGATGCTAGTTTGAGCCATATGTAGGAGAAATTTGTGTTTGTTTTATAAGATGGTGATAAAGGCCAAAGAAAAGTACACAGAGAAAAGAGAAGTGGTTGCTGGTACAGCCAAACTAGACTTTGGCAGTTAGGTTCTTTTTATTTGCTGTGTAAGTACATTGCTGACTTTTGAACATGGTTGGTGTGGCCATTGCATCATAAACTACAAAATTGCAAAAATAAATTTTAAAAAGTGTCATTTACATTAGCAAATGTTAATGCAAAGCTTTTTAGGTCTGTGGAATGGAATGTCCTGTTATCTTATTGAAAGGGCAGATTCTTGTTAAAATAAAAAACATAAAGAACAAAACAACTTTGAAGCTTTCTTAATAGCAGGCTGCTAAGGGTAGTTCTTGATTTCTACTATTTGTAGATCTAAATCATCACTACTACCATGCCGTTTGGTGGATGGTATGAGTCATGAGCACTTGCTCCGTTGGGAAGGCATTTTGGAAACTTGGAGTTCTGGCAGAAAATTGCATTTTTGTTTTCTGAAAAATCTTCTTTTATAATTTCAAAATAAATTGGTTTATACTGTTTTGAGACTTAATGCCTTCAATTATTATTGTCTTTATGAAAGATAAGGATTTTCTTTCTGGAGGGATGCTCAGTAGCTATTTTATCATTCAAGAATTCTCCAAAGTTTATGGCATCAATTATCATTCCTGTATGAATCTCTTCCTGGACTTCACATTGGTTGTGCGATTCCATTCCAATACTCAGGTGTTTCCCAGAGATTCCCATCTGTAGGAGCAGAAACTGTTGCCCATGGTTGAGAGGGGAAGGTCCCAGATCCTGCTAAACTCATGGTGCTGGTGCCATGGATGTTCTGGGCTTGTGCAGCTGAGAAATGTGCCAGGACAGAGGAGCAGGCTTGTCTGGAGAGCTGTTAACACAGAGTGCAGGCCTGAGTGGAATCTGGACTGAAAAGGGAGTTTCTGCCTCCTGGGTCTTGTAAGCTCTGCAGGGGTGTTTCTTCTGATAAAGCTTCCATATGGTCCTCAATTCTGGCAGCTCATCTTTGCCTGTTTGGAGGCTGGATCCTAAATATGACTTTCTTCTGCATTCTGCTGCTGGCTACCTATTGCCTCCTGTTACTCACACTTCCCCTACATATAGAAATTATGCCATATTCTTTCTGTATCAATTACTACTGATTTTTTCAACTACATTTGTAGGATTAATTTTTTTGAGAATGATCTAATCTGATACAAATATAGAAAGCAAAAATACATATATTCAGCTTTACTAAACACACAGTAATTAATGAGTAATTATTTTAAATAAATAGAAAAACCCTCATATATTTCAGGCTTGGGGAATTATATTTCTGAAGGAGAACTTCAGATAAGGAACAACAGAGAAAATTAGCAACTACAGAAGGTCTTGATGTTAGTGCAGAAATAATAAATGATTGAAAGTCTTCCAGACATGGGAACTAAAATGCTAAAATGCAAAAGTAGAAAAATGTATGTCAACTTTGTTCAAGATCCAAGAAACATCAAAGATATTTTCCGAAGTTGGGTTAAATCTTCTTCCCAGTGGCCTACAGGGGTAATTTTGGCAGTGGCATATAGGGTTGATTTTGCCATGGGTATTTGAATTCCTGACTGCTTCTATCCACAAGTTCTGACCTATCTTTCTTACAAACACATAAGTGCAAGCAGGGATCATCACTGGCACGAGTTAGTGTAAAATCAAAAGCTCCCCAAGGAAACAACCAAAAATTCTAACCCCATGTTGCCAGCTAGAAGGGATCAGATGTCAAAATAACTTCAAAAAACACAGATAAAATGGTTTCCACTTAATTTAATGGAGGTTAAAGAAGAGTGGTTTATCAGTTTCCTGTCTATCAACTAACTCTGCCAGGCTACATCTACATCACTGTACTGATGTGTGTTTCTAAAAATTTAAAGCATGCCTTGCCTGGATCCCCTGTATCTAAACCAGACCTCTTCCACTTCTTTTGAGAGAAGCCTGGATTAGGGGGTGGTGAAGAGGATGCTCTAGCACTCCACTGTGATCCTGTTCTGGGTCATGTACCTCAGGATGCAAGTGCAGCCCACCAGAATTGCCGTACTTCTATGTGCTGCAGGCTGTGTTAATATTTTCATATGTGCAACTTATATATGTGTAACTTGTCTTCTTTGTTTCAAACGAAAGATATTCTGATCTTTTGCTGGTGATGGACCAGAAAATTTTTGTGTGTGTGACTGTGTATGTGAGTTATCATATCACTCTTTGATACCTGCTGCACAGAGCAGACTGATGGAGAATTATGTATATCCAAGGCTTGACAAAACTATACAATATTGCAGTTCACAACAAGATTTCATGGTGAAGACTGACTGAAGTACACCTATAGCCACCAGTATAACTGATATAGAGGACTTAGAATTGCAGTATTTTCATTTTCTATCTTTAAATAATTAGATTTTTTCAAATCTTAATGGTGAATTTCCTGAACTCAGCTATTAAGATTTCTAATTTTTTTAAACTAAAGCTTTACACACACACACAGAAACAACAACAATTTTATACAGCTTTTCTCCTAGTGTATTTCCCAGGAGTAAGAGAGATGTACAGACATTTAAATAGGTGACTTCTTTAGTCACCTTTAGTCATTTTCTTCGTTTCTTGAGGGACACTTGGTGTTATTCAATCAACATAAAATCTTCATATGTGTAGAAGCTGCAAAATCAGGACAGTGCAAAGGAAATGCAGGCAAAGGAATAATTAAACTCTGCCTTTTTAGAACCTTACATCACTACATGTGGCCCAAAAGGGGTTGCATCTGCCTGAAACACAGAAGGTCAGAAATAAAGAAGAAATATTTTTGATCCACTGCACTTAAGATTAAAAGTAGATCATCATATCTTGGCTTGTGTGCTTCTCCAGCTATTTATCCTTAGAGGGAAAGATAATCCTTTGGGAAAACACCTTTAGCACTTCTCTCTTTCTGATATGTTGGGTGATGATCATTACAGCTAGTCAAGCCCAACTGTATGTATAATTTTTCCTTTTCCATTTGAATGGATTTATAGTTAAATGCTATTAAAATCTAAAGAATTTCAGACTAAAAGAAAAATCAGAACCATCCCAATTGGTCCAAGCACTACTATTTCCTGCAAAGAGCATGTGTGTATTCATGCATGCACACTACTGAAAGAAAGCAAGCAATGATACTCCATTAATGTACAGATGGAAGTTTATATTGATTTCAGCAAAGACCAGAACATAATGGTAACATGAATAACAGATAATAGCATCTGGCACTTTTAACATTTTTAAGCCCTGAAATCTTTGGAGAACTGACAGTTGAACTAACTGACAGCTCTAGTTATTTCTCAGCGCTTTCCTTTTGGAGAGATTTTGAGCTTTTTCCAAATTCAAATTTTTTTTTTTTAAGGGGGCATCTGGACAGGCTATTTTGCTGAGAGAGAGAGAGACAATATTTTCTGGAAATTACCACCAAAATTAAGCAACTGTTGTGCATATGAACCAGATAACAATGAATTAGAAATAGATATAATCAGTCATTTTCTTTGCATAAGGATAACTGCCAGTCTTTGATTTTGAAAACAGAGCCTCTGGCCCTGTCATCACTGGATGTATCAAGGCTCCCTGGGACAGCAAAATCACACAGCAGAGATCTGGGGCCAGATCCTCAATTAGGGACAAAATGCTCAGTGTCAAAGCAGCAAGTGCAAGGGGCACCAGTGCCTGAGTGCATTGGACCATCATATCCTGTCGAGTACTTTAGTTGCCTCCAATTCCCTGTGCTGGAAAGAGACAGAGAAACATCCAGATAGCCATTCTAGCCTTGTGAAAGTCAGGCATGGACTGGAGGGGATGTGGAGGTGCTCCTGTCTTGGCCCTTTTGCTGAGCTGTGATGGCAGCAGGGAGGAAGAGTGATGTGGCAAGTCCCCTGCCAAGTCTGTGACACCTGATCCCAGCAGCAAGGCAGTCCTCTCAAAGCTGGGTGTGCTTGCTCATCCTGCAGCACGAATGGGATGCCTCCTGCTTCAGGTCCAACCCTCTCCTAAACCCTGGGACATGGATTGTTCTGTCATTGGTGAGATAAAGAACATCACTAGCCCCAAAGAGGAGACTGCAAAGCTTTCAAGACAACCCAGCCTCCAAGAAATGCAAGCTTTTTCAGTGGACACATTGCAACCTTCTACCCAGGGCAGATAGAATTTTTTTACTCATGCAACTGAATAATCTTTAAATTCCAGGTGGTTTTTGAATTGGATGCCTTAAGCCCCTAACCTCAATTGTAAATAGCTTTATCCCATCTATGTCTTCTTGAAGTGTCGGATTTGGGATTTGGACAAAAGATAATTTCATATTAATATAATGATCAAATTCTATTAATAGATATATAAAACCAAACAAGGAGTAAGTAGTATAAAACCTTCCAACTAGGGCATCTTTTATTTTTTTCCTGAAAGCTGCAACGTAGGCTTTTATCTAATCAGCTTTTTAAAGAGCTGGTGGTCCCTTCCTGATTTAAGAAAAATGAAAGCAGTCCATATCATGAAAGTCAGGCTCATGAGAAAAAAAAAAGTTAAATAAAACTTGCCAGCAAAGTAGTAGAATAAGACAGAAAGGCCATAGTAGATTATGCTGCCTTGTTTTCAAGACAGGATAAACAGACATGAAAGAGCAAAACAGAAACAAAACCAAAATCAAGACAATTATTGATTTGGAAATGACACTCTAGAAGATTGATCACATAAGTTGCAAGTTGGAGATCTAAGATTCAGTGGCTGAAATTTATTGCAGAATGCAAAATATAAAGTTTTCCAGTGAAAGAATATTACAGGCAAGGTTTTAAGTATGAGTTTAAATGATTAGATAGCAAGTTATCTTGAAGTCTAAAGAGTTGGTAAGGAAAAATTGCCTTTTGTTTCAGTGTGAAAAACTCTCTTGGTTTGATTTTATTTGTTGGGATTATTTTGTTTTGTTTTTCCTTTTTCCCCTGGTGATTGCTAGTCCATTTGGGTGTTTGTGTTACAGAACTGAGCCATTAGGAACAAAATTTAAAAAGCAGACTCTAATGATGGTAACCTTTGTTTCCCTACCTTAGAGACTTACAGACATTAACAAGTAGGCTCTGAAAGCAAGATTTTCCAAAGTGAGTAGCAGGGGGATTTTTTATATCCCATCCAAGAGACCATTAAAACCAGATCGATGTTCACGAGCCTCTACCTGTGGAAACTGATTCCTTTAAACTGTGCTAGATGGTCGTAAAGACTCTCTTATGGTCTCTCATGCAAGGGAAAATGTCACTCAGAAATTGAAAAAATACCTCTTTTTCTTCTTCTTTCCTGCCATGGGTCTTGCTGTAGTTGATTGGTGTGTCCCAGCCTTCCTGCTCACAAAGTGCTTGGTAGAAGGCTGCATTTACCAGGATGCTACTTGCTTTGAAAGGAGAAGAGGAGGGAGTGGGAAGTGCTGTGCTGGAAGAAGTGAGAGGCATAACTTTGTCTTGGCTTCGATTCTTTTTCATGCTCAAATCCAGAGTGCCATTTTCATCCACTTCTATCTCAGCTCCCTGACATGCAACAGGAAATAGAGACATGTTTAGACACGGACGTGGTAAGGCTGTAAAATAACCATGTGGTGCTTTTAAAGGATAAATATAAATGCACTCTTTTATTTAAATTTATCTGAATCTAAACCCAGCTTTTCGATTTATGTCAGTTAATGTCCAACTCTTAGGCAGACTTAAGAGTAGCTTCAGTAATGGTATCCCTGCATCTCAGCTTAAACATAGTAAGTAGAATTTAAATAAGATGCCACTAAACCATAACCTATACACCCTAAATCTAGTTTTATTTAAAAAAAGTTTAGCTTTAAATCTTCTTGATCTTTTCACTCTTACAGAGAACTATGACCCCAATTCACAGTTAAAAGCATTAATGCATTGTTTAGGTCATCAACAGCATTACTATTACATATCCTCCCTTCCCCCCACACCCTGGAAACATTACAACATCTGCATCATGGCGGGGGAGAAGGAGGGGGAAAGAAATACATCTAAAAGTAGCACAGTAGGAGAATTTTTCACTGGGGATTTCTACATCACTTGAAATAACATACTGCCTTTATCATAACTTGATTAGGCCACTAAGGCACAGGTCTGCACCGAGACCATTGGACTGGGAGGTACAGGAGGATTTTAAGGAGGTTCTCCCTAATGGAGATATTCTGCCAGAGTTAATGAACCCTTTGCATCCTGGGGAGTACAGCAAAGAGCAGCCTCTAATTGCAGAGGTGTTTGCAGTTTGGGGAGAGACCCAAACTCTATTTCTAGTCAGGAAGAAGCTCTTCTGCTTACCAAAAGGGGCAAATGCTGCTTGGCTGTACAAGAACAAAGGAAGGAAATGTCACTGTTCTGCCTTACACCATTTGGTCACAGAAAAAAGAGGACAAACTCCTCTTCTTGCAATGGTAAAAAGCTGCTGAAAGTGCAATTTACTAATTTAAGTAACAAAAAATTTGCCCTCATGCTTAATATGCTACACTGCATATTGACATATTTTCTATATACGGATGAACATAAGACTAGTCCTTGCTATTGCCAACATTTGCTGAAGGGCATGTAGGGGAAAAGATGAAACGTGGCTTCTGGAGGACTACTCAGTAGTCTAGTTCAGTGTTTTCCTTAATAATGTGGAAAAAACATTCAAAGGCTATGGAGATAAATAGCAATGTCAGAGACCTGCACATAGAATACTGTAATCAACACTGGTCATTGTCATCACTACTATTTTTAATTTGCATCACCACAAAGCTTGGATAACACTTGGGAATTTGGGGTAGATGTGTTCTGTGCTGTTCAGCTGTAGGAGACAGCTGTATAAACCTAGATTTCCTACCTTGAGTAATAAATTGGGAAACTCATGGTGTAAGTGAATCACCTAGATGTTGTGCTGTAAATAGAAAAGGGTCAGGTATGCCCAGGGGGCAAGTTTGTCTGTCTTTCTTAGACCTTTTCCTCAGAAAGACATTGGCCGGAGAAGCCCCTTTCTTCTTCTGACCATTAAATATTTCTGGGGCATGATGATTAGTCAACCATCCAAATGCTAAAGATAGGGCAGTCAGACCTGTCCTTGCTTGAGGATCTTAAGAGTTGTGGTGAAACAGGGAGCTCTTCCCTTGTGCTGAAAGTGTGACATGGCCACGCTGGCTGGACTGAGGGTGTGAGCTTCCTTAGTGCAGCCTGGCCTTCTACCACTGGCAGATGGCTAATTTAAAGGTAAGATTGACTAAATCTTCTGAATTAGAAGGAAAATATTGGTGGTAGATGACAATTTAAGGCCTGACAACCTCTCTTCACTCAGCCAGCATGGCTCCCTTTTGCATCCACGAGCCTGATGCAGATGCCCACCTAGACTGAAGCACCAGCAAGCCATCTGCTTGTCCCTGGTTCAGAAGCTCAGGCACCTCTTATGTTTGCTTCTCCCACACAGCCAAGTTCACATTTTCAATCACACAGCTTAAAGAGAGAGATGTTTTATTATATTTATGGGAAGTAAATACACTTCTAATATGTTCATACTAAGACGCTTTTGTTATATCTTTCTGCCCCTTTTTAGTAAATAGTTTAATCTCCTGTGATAGTTTTAAGCCCTGAATTTGACAGTGCAGCTTATCCTGGATAATAACTTAGTAACCACAACATCTTATGCCATCTGTATAATATCAAATACATTTTTATACCAGCATTAATAAACCTTAGTTACAAAAATCCAAGATATTAACTATATCAGTGCCAAGCACACGCTCCAGGATCTGACAATGCTGCTCTGCCATGATCGCCCCAGTGTTTTTTGGCTTCGTAGTTGATATGTAACTATAGCAATGAAACAGAGCTACAGTAATCAAGTTTAATGACCAATGTAAAGTAAAATGCTAAATATTGTAGTTGCTGACATTTTTCATAATAAAAAAACTTGGGTTAAGTCTGCACAACCAACATTCACATAAAATTCCAGACCTCTGTGACAGATGGCTTAGGAAAGGAAGCCATGTGACTGGGCTGCAGTAGTTTTATAGTGCAAAACCCATAAATAGTGCAGATTCTCTCTACTGACAAAATATCAACTACTCAGAAGGCAACAGCAATGGCAAGAAGGACCAAAAACAATCAAGGTTTCCTTCTTAATGCAGTTTGTCAGAGAATAATATTAGAAAATCATTCTCTTTGAGAAACAGATACCAATGGCCTCCACAAGGAGTTCTGACTGACAAGCAGAACATTTACTATCATGGATATTTAAAGCTTTCTCAACACTTGCCTGAAATTCATGCAGAAGTTGGGTTGTCCAACACGTACCTAATTCCAATCAGGAAAGGCTGGGCAGTGTGTTTGTGAAGTAGTGTGCAGATGGGTTTTAAGTGAGCTCACAGATGCACACCACAATTAAATAAAGTCATGGGAAAAATGTCCCCCTTTGCCCATTGCAGGGCTGATCACAGGTTCACAGCATGGCTTTTTACTCAGGATGGCATAAAAGAGCTATTGCTTTGGTGCCTTCCTAGCAAACTCCAAATGGCAGAGCAAAAAAGGGGAAGTGAGAGTTATTGCTCCAGTTTACATTCTTACTCTGATCCCACCCTCCTCTCAATATGTCTCCTTTGCTTGCTTTACCACATTTATTTTTTGCATCAACTTTTAAATTGAACTAAAAAGACAAAAATGGCAAATGGGAAAAAATGTTAGAGCAGTGCTCTGACATGCTGACAGAAAGTGGCACTTACTATGCTTAGCTCAAGCTTGTAAAGGCTGTGTTCCTCTCACTGAAGGCAAGATCTTATTACTGTTGACTCTAGTGCGTGTGTGAACAGGCCTATATTTATCCATTTATCATGACATAGTTAAAATACAGCTCCTAAAACAATGTAAACTGTTCTGATTATTCCTTAAAACTGTAAGCAAAACAAAGATGAAAATGTATTTTTTAGCTTCCTAACTTATGTTTGTTTTGAGCTGTGTAAATCTTTGAAGCCTGATTTTGATCTTACTAACATTTATATTTACACTGGTGTAAACCAGGAAAATACCCTCTGAAACAACGAAGTCAATGAGCATGATAGGATACACACATTAATTAAATTCAGCTTTCTTCTTGCCTACTATCTCATATGTGACAATCTAATCCCCCCACCTCACGTTTTACAAGCAGCTGATAAAAGGATTCCAGAAAAAAAAAAAAAAAGAAAAATGATGGGAGCACATTTTCTTTATTCCAGTAGCTATTCAGTGAAAAGATAAGATACATACAGTAATTTCTTACCAAAAATGAAGACTAATATAAATATATAAACCAAAACAAAAAAAAATGGCTCTGTACTCCCCATCTGCTTTGTACAATAAAGTCAATCTTTTTTTCAGCCTTATCTTATGACATAAATATTAGGGAATATTTTCTAGTACTTACTTAGGTCCTGTCCTTAGAACTGAGTTACAACAGCTAGGTCAATAAAGGATGCTAGTTTTTGTGTCAGATTTCTCCTCCATTTTTTCATATGCTTTTGGACCATCTGATCACTCATAACATTTAATACTCTCCAGTGTGTCTCCAGTAATGATTACAAGTTAAGCTTTATCTCAGCTGGATCAGAAATAGTAAATTATTTTGTCTGCATGTATCTTATTTCAGACCTGTGACATCAGGGACGTTGTGCTGTGACATGTAAGAGAATTCATGTTTTCTTTAGTTGGTATCAGCCATGGAACTTAATGCCCAGCAAGTCCAAAGGAACAACATGATCAATGATTGTGCATTCCTCCAGCAGTTCAGTCTGGTTTGGAAAGCTCAAAAGAGCTCTTGAGTTCTGGTATTGGGAGTAAATGAGACTCCTATCTTGCTGTGTTTTTGAATAATATTCTTAATACAAGTCCATCCAAAATGGTACAATCTTTCCTGTTCCCAACCAACAAAAACACATGCACCAGGTCCTCAATTCTTCACACTTAATTTTAAGCAACTGAGTACTTCTGCAGAAAATTAAAACATTAATTTGGGTCAAAATGAGAAAGCATGTAACAGCCCAACAACATCTGAGACAAAAACGGAGTCACAGTTTAAGCCCAGAGCAGTTGACAAATTAAAAAAAGCTAGCCAGGAAGGTACTTAGAGAGCAATATGCACAGCAGTACTACAGGATGGTACCTAGTGATGCTCTTGGATGATTTTTCATCCTGTTTTTAGGCTTTAAGGTATTTGGAGTAAAGTACTGCCTGACAAACATGCTGAGTGCTAACTACAGTTTTTAAATAATTGATGCAATTTTCACTGTCATCAGTATCCAAGAATGGAGAGATGACACAATTGTGTTGAAAAACTAGAATTTAAACTTTAAACATTTTTAGCAAGTGTGATTTTATTTTTACTTTTTTTTTTTTTTTTGTTGTTTTATTTAAAGGCATAGTGTGCATATGCCATTTTGTCTAAACAGGTGGGAAAACCACCAAAACAGTCAACAAAATGTTTGGCAAGCAGCAGTGATGAGGATACAGATAAACTCTTGCTTGCAGCTGCCTCACTGAGACGTGTGTGGTGAGGGCTGTAAACAGGGGAGATCCCTGGAAGTCAGGATGATGTGGATTCTTACACAGAGCTAGAAACCGCAGGCTAAGCCTCCTAGGGGAACCCTTCTGCTGACTTCTGTGGGAGCCGAATGAAGGAAGCTACATAAACTGCAAATCAAGTACAACCAGGAGACTGTCTTGGGCTACTGACTGCATGAGAATTGCCTGGTTGGCATTATATTCAGGGGAAAAGTCTACTGCAGTCCCAGGCTGTATGGCTCAGACAGTGCAACATTAATGTGGTATTAATTATTTTGAAAACTGTGTCATCAAAGTATCTGATGATCTTACTATTTTGTATGCAACTGATACATAATTCATAGATAAGGTTTAAGATTCATTTTACTGCTCATTTCAGAAAAAATGTATTATTTTAATGACTTTTAAAAATTATTTTTAAACTTGGGATATTTGTCAGATCACCTTGAACATAAGGTCTCTTTGGAAGTGTTTCTTGCCAGTGGTACTGTTAATGTGGAACATGACTTCTCTATCCTTGCTATGCTTCTCTTTCTCTTCTGTTGTCTTGGACTCTCCCTTTTGAACTGATGTGTAGAGAATGAGAAATACATATTTGAATACCTGTTAAATTATTGACATTTGTATTTTATTACTATGTTATAAAATACATTTACTCTTTCATTTAAATATTATCTGTATATACTGGAAAGGGTTGAATATTCAGGGTAAACCATTTGACTTTCTAGGAGAGGGACAATGCTTTGGGGTCAAGAAATAAAATTTAAGAGGCAAAATAAAAAGAGAAAATTGGGAACCCACTTGTGCTAAAAAGCATTTTGTTGTTTTCCCCACTTGTTTAAGCAAGGCAACATATGCATGCCTTGAACAAATACAAGAAAATGCCACTTGCTTGAAATGTTTGAACTTTAAGTTCTGCTTTTAAAACTTAGAGGCACAATATTTTTACATCTCTGACAATTGTGCTACTGGCAAAATATTTCCAGCAAGCCTGAGAATTCCTCTGCAGTCTCACATGTCCTTGTTCTACCACCACAGAGCCTCCCATCTGTAAAGAGCCAAGGACTGGATTGCTGCAAGGCTGCCTGATGCTTAAACACCTTTGCAAGTCAGGAGCTTTGATCTGCTGAAGTATGGACAATGCTAATCAGGTTTTCTTAGAAAAAGGAGTAAAAGGGTGTTTCAAGGGGCAGGGCTGAGACACTTGACACTTGTTCAGAGCTGTGGGGCTCTGAACATAGCCACTCCACACCGTTATTTTCAAATGTGTCAAATGTGTCTGCTGTGAAGTAGAAAAAGGAAATATTTAACTCTGTAGTACTGCACTGCATTATTTGAGTCAGTTTCAGATAAAGTCTCAAGAGGAGCTTTATACTAATCTAAAAATTTGTAAGATATTCTAGCAATTAAACATTTACATTTGTGGCCACCACCAACCACAAAACAACTCAGAAGCACTAATAAATAGTATTTTATTTTTTCATATTTTAAAATTAGAAAGTGTCTTCATTGAGGAGAGTCTGGCAACTTAATTCACAAATTTTTGGTTTGAATCCTGTATGTTCAAGGTAATAAATATCCAAAACCAAATAAAAATGTGTTTTGTGTACTTTTGGACACCAAATCTGTTTGGGGCTTACTTGTCTGTATTTTGGCCAGAAGCTAATTCTGATTCTTCTGTCAGATGTTTTGTAGCATTATGCCCTCCAGAAAGTCTGGCAAAAGTGGAAGCAGGCAGATAGCAAGGTAGGCAGGTGATTTTCTTTCAGGCTGGATTCCTGGCTGTGAAAGAGGAGTCAGCTATGTGCCCCAAGTGCCCCTCTGTATCATCCCTGTTATGTTCACTTCCATTCAATCCTTCCCCATGATTTGGCAACTGTGAAGCAGGTACATAGGAGAAAATCTTTGGGTTATGCCTGGTCCCTTTACTGCTCTTCTCTGGCAACAAAGGTCTATTGCTGAGGTCAGCCAAAGGCTGCTGCAGCAATTTAATCCAACCATTGGCATCAGTTTCCATTTCCCTACTAGAAGAAGTCTCTATTAAAGACTGGATGGAAGAAGGATTTTTGCAGCGGATATCAAGGATAGATCTGTCATTAGGAAAGGTTCTGTGAGCAGTCTCTGGAACAGATAATGCGTTACAGGGAATGCATGTGGACAATCTAAAAAAGTTGACCCTGTGGAAGCTCCCAGCATTGATTTTAATGTCCAAAACTTCACACACAAGTAGAAATCAAAAGCAGCAAAGTAGAAGATACCACTCTGCAAAGACACAAGGCTCAGAATACCTAACAAGGTGTTATGCTGGTGGCAAAATTATTGGTTCCACTCCAAAAATAATAGCTAACCTCCTAGCAGTGGTGAATAAACCCTCAACCAAAATATAGATCAAGAGCTGTGGAAGACACACATAACCAGAATGAGCCTTGTGAGGCTCAGATAACAGAGCGATAAGGTAGAATGACATTGACTTGCAGAAAAACATATCATCTGTCTTTCAAAGAAGCACACCTGCTATGCTGTGTTTTGACAAATGCACCTCTATTCACTCCCCAGTGACTTCTCCTTAAGTTCTTGTAATGACTCCCTCTTATCTACAAAGAGCTTTCAAAAGTTTCATTGCAGTGGAACATGTGTGACTTTAATGTAAATAATACACAACAGTGCTCCCACACCACTGTCATCAGAAGAAAATCTTGTCTATTTTCATCAGCATTATAATACTATGTAATGGCACAGAAAATAAGGCTCACAGCTCACACAGCACCATTTGTAAATCATAAAGATCTGTGAGGAAATGCAGAGCAGAAAACAAAACACGAAAGCCACACAAACATCTACAAAATTAGGCAGCTTTCCATTATGACAGACTTGCCCAAATTATCTATCTCCAAACGCAGTGGGCCTGATTCTCCACTCTTGCCAGCAGAAAGGGGAATGTTACCAAAGTCAGTTGTTATTCCCCCTTCTCCACCTTGCCAAACTGTTAGGGGCTCCAAACACAACAGACTCCATAGGTAGTTCTGTTCCATTGCTAGCAAAATATCTCCTTGATTAATCATATGATCTTTACAAATTTTTTTTTAAGTCAGTCTCCAAAATAATGGCAGGTTTCAGAGGGAGGAAAATTCCTTCTTAAAACAGATCTTACTCATTATCCACCACAGATTGTTGTTGGATAGCAAATAACCTTTTTCTTTTTTCCTCCCAGAAAACTCCCCCCCTGTAATTAGGGCTCAATTATGAAAAGAATTAACAACATAATTCCTGCTATTTTTTTAGTTTTATCAGAACTGGTCACTGCATTACTGGTTTGGTTTTTTTTTTCTCTCTGCCTCTCTTCAAAAGAGCATGCAAACAGAAGCCTCCTTTTGGGGGATTTAATGCAGTCACTAACATGAAAGACAGTTTATTCGCACAGTTCAGTAGCTAGCACACCCTCCAGGTTCTTGGACTACCCTACCTTGGCAGACAGACTCTGTGGTTTGTTGGAGAGGATCTCTGCTGCTTCCCTGCAGCGGGTGGAAAGGTTCAGGATAGCAGCAGCTGCTGCTATGTGGGTGTCTTCACTACATTGACCGTAGCTATAAGAGTTGGCATGGCAAGGGCTCTGTGTGTGGGCGCTAGCACTAGGCAGTCGATTAGAAAATTTCACTGGATTTGAAAAATGCTTTGCTGTTGAAGAGAGATTTGATTAGCAATTGCATGTATGAAATTCTCCCCGTTAAATAGTTTCGCTTCTCAGACTACAATTTCATACATTAAAAAAAAAAAAAATATTCAAAGATTACATTTAAAACAATTGATTTGCTATTGCCAGTAAGGATTTACAGTAAAAATGGCTTCAGAAACACAGTAATTTAATTTTTCCTTGAGAAATACACATCTGTCAACAAACCTTCTGAGATTTTTTACTCATATTTTACTTATCCTTAACACAGGCATTAAAAACAATGATGTCCAAAGAAAGACTGAGCAAGCATTAGTCTAGTATCCATCAGAATTTGACCACCCCAGTGGAAAAATGCAATTGTAAATGTACACTTATAAAGGCTTCCTCTTGGAGCTCTATTGTGCAAAAAAAAAAAAAAAAAAAAAAAATCAACAGTGACTTGTCCAGTCTTAGCTAAAACAACACTGCTAACTCTACTTAGATGAATAAGTCTGTTACCTAAATAGCTTTGTTTATGTGACTAAGGAGAAAAAAAACAGGCTTTTGAATGAAACAGAGAAATCAGATAAAAAACATTACCTGTAAGGAACATTCAGTACTAAGTATTTTGTGGTAATATTTAGAAATTTAAGGCTATCCTTTAAGCAAATAAAAAATAATGAGCATATGAATGATCTTGGTTTACAGTCTTTTGTTGGCTATATTTGGAAAAATACACAAATTTATTGGGCACAGGGAGGTCTCTTGAAGATTAAGTGCTAACAGGTGAACAGAAAAGCACTTTCACAGACAAAAGTGGTGTGTGTGGTTCCTTGTTTTCTTCTGCATCAGCAGCATTTACTCTAAAACAGTTAGAGAGAACTCTGCTCTCTCTTCTGTATTTTGGAGCTTGAGATGGCATAAAATGTTGCATGGAGAACACAGCACTAGGATTTCAGCTCTAAAGAAGCAATAATCATTTCTTTTGTCTCCAGCCCTCACAGTGTCCTACAAAGATAAACTAAGAAAAATCCAAATTCTCAGCCTACACCCAGATACATCAAGAACATTTCTGTATATGGCCATCTGCTCATTCCCTAAAGATCTGAGCCCCAAGGCTCTGGATCCCTTTGGATGTAGAGCTTTGGCTGAGTGCTTTCTAATGCTAAGGCATAGGAGGACTCATCTTCCCTCAAACTTGGGATGCTCTGAAAGAAATGCTGGTTTATGTGCTTTGACTGGAGCTGAATGCTCTATTCCATTTCTCTAAGCACTAGAGGCATCTCAGTAGAGCAACACATGAAAGCCTCATGATCCAGTCCTCCCTTTCTCTAGTGAAAATTAAAAAGGATTTATCTACCCTGCTGTAAGCACAGCACTGTAGCACAAACAAGACTAACTACATTTTTAAGAGTTCCTACAATCAATTTTGAATTGTATTTAAAGACCAAAAAATGCATTTTTAATTACCTCTCCTAAATAAAAAAAAGCAAACCAACCAACCAACATAAAAACCACCCAAGGCTTTAAAGGGTGTATGTTTTGTTAAAAAAAAAAAAAACCAAAACAAAACAAAAAAAAACCCACCAAACAAGTTTACGTGTGCAGAATCCACAGAGGGCTAATGATGGGCTTTTGTCTGGCTACATATTTACATAGGACTCTGAACCCATCACTACATCATCAGCTTCTTATTGCCAACTTTTGTATATCTGAAGAGTTAAATCACTCACCAGCTCTTTTACTTTCACCTTTCCATTAAAATAATATCTGCACATTGCAATCTTTGCAAGAACAACAGGCTGTAAACTTCAGCTCTGATATACTTCATACATAAATTGCATATATATGTATTTGCATTTGTATAAAAACATTTCAATCATTTTTTTCCTTGAAATGAACCTGTGAAATAGACATACATCTGTGCAAAGAGACAGCTAATAGGGAATATTCAATTCTACAAACAAAATTGGAAAATCTGCCACCCAAGAAGCTGGCAATGCATATATTTGCTTTCATTTAAGCAAGCCTATTTTCCAGGTCAGATAAATATCTATTTTTCATTTGCAATTTTAAATAGAGCATTTGTATATATACACACAAAAACCAGATACCTACAAATATATATGTGTGTTTTTGTGTACTCAAACATGTACACAAATAAATATAAAAATATACAAAATTTTATCCATATATAAAACATACATAACATTTTATAGTATTAGATGCATATTATTATTAACTAATATATGAATTTATTCATTAACAAAATTATTTTGCTTTTCTGTTCACCTTACTATGAATGTTCTTCTTTGTTGAAGTGGGACAAAATTTGCTTTCCTATTTCATTTTCCTTATTGTCATTAACAAAAGAAAAGTCAATTAAAAAGTCTTTTGTCACATTGTTCTGGATCTGTTTTCTTCTAAACCCACAACTGATGGAATGAAACATTTGTTTTCCATTTCCCTCATGGAAACAGATTTTTTTTTCATTTATTTAAACTAAAGAATATTTTATAATGGTCAATTCAGTGGCAGAACCTTGCCAATGTTTCCCATGCAGAGTCTGAAGAGCATCTGCAATAAACTCTCAGTGTTTGCACTGTGGTACCTCATTTTTACTGAGTAGTGCCTCAGCAAATCTGTAAATAATGCAAGAGGAATCTGGATAACAATTTGATGCATTGGGTATGACTGCACTGCATATATGATTTACTAGAGAAATATGAGGTACCAAACCAAATTCAGCCCCGGCCTGGAGAAAATGTAGCTGGGGCACATGCTCATCTAGGAGGAATAATGCCTGTATAGATTCACCTAAATGGTACTTACAGTACCTTTGAAACTTTACTTGGATTTTTCTGTATTACAGTTCATTACACCTTGTGCAGACACGTTCCATGGGATTTGTCATCTACCCCATAAGATACCTCCCTTTAATCAAGGAAGAAGGTAATAGGTAAAACATAAAGCATTCCTTTTTACTCATCTTTTCCACTGATAACTGCTTTTAAAAAGAAACATCAAAAAAGTAAACTTTGTAGTGATGATATTTAGTGTTTTGAAATTCTATATTTCACAAATTAGCGATTCTATCTAACATTCTAGACACAAGTTTTAGATGGTTTAGATTAAAGATGGTTTCTACAGACCTTTTTAGAACTCTAGAAGTTTGAAAGCAGAACAAACAAAAAGGAAAAAAAAACCACATTTACATTTTGCCCCTTTTTCAAGAGAAAATTGAATTTTGAGCTTACATTCAAGAAACTGAGGTGTTTTTCGACCTTGTGACGCAGGTGCTGTTGTGCGTTTGCCAAAGACTTGTGCATCAAAACTGGCATAATCAAATGGGACTTTCCCAAACTTCTCCTGCTCTTTTCCCAGTGTGCCTCTGGAGGAAGTGACTGGCTGTGAAGTTCTGTAACTGAACTGAGATAGCTCAGGCTGCTTTGCTAAATTTGTCCTGCAGACAAGAGGAAAAGAATGAAGGAGAAAGACGAGAATGTCTTTAAATAACCTTGTCTTGAAAAATAGGATATGATTGCATCTCATAAGCCACAAGTGTGCTATGATCACATGCAAAACTTACTGGTGGGTGTATACAAGAAATAAACAACACAAACACGGGGGCTGACTAGTAGTCAAAAAGTACCTTGACTACTTCACAAACTAAAAGATGGGGGCATTAAAAATGCAGTATTGTTTAATAGCAGTTTGGGCTACTTACAAGGAAGTTACTGACTCACTGCTAGATGGCCACTTCTTTTGGTTCTGAAAACTTGACTCATTTTTTTCTAGCTCTTAGTTTTTTTGGACCAGTATTGTTCTCACTTCACTGCCAATGAGTATGGTATAAATATAAGATGATCTGAAATAATTGCTTGTGCTGTTTGGGAGGAACGAATGATTTATGGTGTGTTATTCCATTTAGTTAATGTTCAGTAACTACTTGTCTTTAGTAATTTCCTTAGGACTTTTCATATGTAGAGTTAAGGCACGTGCAGTTGGCAGACACATGGACATAATATTCTGTAATGGCTCTGAAGGAACCATTAGAGCTGATCATGTCAATAATCCACAAATTAAAGTGTCCCCAAATAGACCTGAATATAATAGGTTGTAATGGTCGTGGTGCCAATGATGTGCAAATTATGTGTGTCTGTAGGGTCCGTATAACTCAGACAAAATACAATTGCACTAAAAAGTGTTTCTCCTTTTTGATGTCATTGTATAAAATATAAATTAAAGCAATTAAACCGATAAACTAAAAATAAAGAAATTCTATGAATTGTTCTGATCAGGTTACTTGTTTGGAAGCAAGATTTAATAGGAAATATTTTATTGATTGTCCAAAGATCTGTCTCTCATCTTTAATGTCAGCCATGTGCACAAGAACCAACAGAAAGATGGTGGTTTATTTTAAGAATCAGTTTTGCAGAGGCCCATCTTGGGGAACTGGGTAATCACTGAAGCCAAAATCTGAAGTGGGTGAAAGATCTGAGGACCAGTCAGCCGAGTTTGTGCAGAACTAAGAGTTTGTTTGTTTGGAGAAACTGGTTTGTGGGGGCTCCTACCTGTGAGTCTGATCATGGCACTGCCCAGCTTTTGGAGACTCGAGCTGGTTCTTTTCCTGGGACATTGCCAGCTTTTCAGCTGCAGCAATTGGACAACCAGAAAGGCTGTTGAAAAGCAAAGGTGAAGAACAAAGAAAAACAAGGAAAAAAATTGAAATTAATTATTTTGCAAAGGACATCTGTGTAGTTTTTCCGTGGAAACCAGTGACTTAGATAGTCTGTGCACTTAAGGGAACTGCTGCTGCTATAGCCCAGATTCATCTGTTTTTTAATCCTTAATGCAAAACTGTGAAATCTGTGTATTTTAGGTGATATATCTGGAAACTGAATCATGTAGGAGTTTTCCACAGTTCAGCTTTGATGTTTTGTGTCTGGCGAGTCACTAGTAAATTTTTTGACAAATGACATTTACTTTATCAGCTAAACCATGCATATAAGCCTCCTGCTGATTAAAAGAAAAGTGAATTTGGGAAAAAAACCCAGGGATATATGAGAGACTGTTACCAAAGAACACATTTTATCATTTTGAGTTGTGCTAGCTTATATTTTCCTGTTTGTTTCATTAGATTAGAACATGTTTTCTTATCCTATTCATGGGTTGCTCATGATACAGCTGATGTGCTTCAAAGATGACTAGGGATTTAAAACAGGAAAAACAAAGGGAAAATATCAGCTTGTGCCTTATTTATTCTTGTAGACAAGCTTTTCATATGTCTGATAAAGACTGACTTACTAATTTTAGTATTAAAAGAGTATGATAATTGTTAATTTTGGTGCAGTATCAAATCAATCAATAAACACAAAAACCCCAAAATCTCACAGAAATTCAGATCAACAAAGAGAGTTGGTTTTGAAATTCTTATGTCCCAAGTTTGATTTTAAGATTGACTTTACATTTTCCCAGAAGCAGTATGATGGAATATACTGCTTCCAGCAGAAAGCAGTACTGACAAGAGCTGTGCTGACAGCAGTGGCTTGCTGGAAACAGAGAGTGGATCTCTGCCTCACCTGCAGTCCAGCTGTGATTACCCAGCTGCCTGTCTGGAAGTCTTTTCCCAATTTTACTTTCTCCCTCCCTGCAGGCAGCATGTTAAACAGACAGGAGTGTTCCAGGCAGGAAGATGGTAATCCTGAGGGTAATAAGTGGAGCTTTTGAACAGATTTCAAAATAGTTTACTTAAAATTTTCTGGTTTGCTAAAAGGGAATGTGCCCTGATTGGAAGTTCCTGTCAACGGCTAGCATGTAGCGGTGCAAAATAAATGGGTTTTGGTTTCCATTGGGTTTTCCAGTTGTAGCAATAATAATGCATTTTTTTTCATTCCTTCCCCTTGTACAAGATGATTTTTCAATGTGAGGACTGTGATGAAAATGTAGCTTTAAATCTTGCCTATGAAAATACTAGTGGAATTTGAGATCCTCTGTAGCCATTTTTTATGTAATGGAATTAAACATAATTATTTGGTTATAAATAATACAGGCTGCCCTTGCAGTTCAAAGACACTCTTCAGTGTAGTACATAGCATCTAATTCCAAGATGTGCCCATCAGTTTACTCCCGAGTACATGTTAGGTTTTCAGGGGACAGGAATTTTTCTGATCTACCTTCGGTGTGTGTTGCGATTGCTGTTGACATGTCCTCTTCCAGTGCATCCTGGGGTGGGACACTTTAAAACATTTTCATGCATGGCAAGAACTAAACAGAAATAAAAAAAAGAGAAGTTGGTAATAAAATGCATCAATTAAAAACATATATCTTTAAAAAAATGAACACATACTCTTTGAACCCAAATTCTCAATTCTTTCACATTTTTATCACAAAAGAATAGGGGAAGCAAAGGACCTACAACACAGTGACCATGGTGCCTCCAGTATAAACCAGTTTACTTCTATATTACTGTGGTGAGGCTTCCCACATGCACAAAATTCTTTATACCAACTTCAAAAGAACATAAGAGGAAGTCAGCAAAGGTGTTAAATCATGAAGCCTTTTATACACTGGAAAAAACAGGTGACAGAGGAGCCCTGGGGCACACAGTCCATGTTCCACTGAGCTGCAGTCCCTCTCTCACCTAGGAAAGGAAAGCTCTTGAGAACAGGAAGGCTGTTTATACATTTTATCAGATATTTTAAGTATCTCCCTTTGAATGTTACACCTTCTGGTCACCTGAGCAGTGCTGGAACTGCCTTGGACCAAACAGTAATAGTTCCAAGCACCAGCCTACGCTCTTAGCAGCAATTACCACCTCTTGCCTGTACCTTTCTAATGTCCTTGGATGTGGATCACCTTCACTAAAACTGACAAATACATCCATGTTAAACATTAAACATCTTACAGTGTTTCACAAAAGCTGACTGTTCATTCCAAGGGTTTGTTCCACCAGGAACCAAATTCTACCTTTTTTTTTTTTTTTTTTTTCCATTAGGACAGAGCACATCGAATTGGAAGTATGATAATTTACAAAGACTTGTTAATTTTAAGTTTTTAGGAAGTTAATGTTGCTAAGAACTTCTAAATGCAGCCTGCTTAATTCAGCAGATGTTTCCATGAATGCAGTTTAGTATCAGATTTTAAAAAGGGGAGAGCTACAGTTAGGAAGAGGATTTTGGTAAAGTGCAAATATCCTTTTAATTTGTTGTTATGCATACCACCACAAAGAACAATCTGACTAATTAGGTTGTTTAAGTGGATAGTTTCATGTAAAGTTTTTGGCTTATTATGCAGCATTTCATTGCATCTTGTTGCAGGATTACACACACACACACACACACACACACACACACATACACACACGCCAATGTGATCAGAGCAGCACAGTCAGAAATAAGCACAGAAATTCAGGCTAGACTGGGCAGAAAAGGGTTACTGTGATGCTGTCATAAGACAGGGACCTGCTGTGGACCAGCACTGGGATGTACTGATGGAAATAACCTTTTTGAGCTCAGCAGTAAGGGGGATGCTAAAAACATCTCTGCATAAGCATGCCCAGGCCTCTCATCTGTTGGCAGGGAGAGCCAGCAGCTTCCCTGTGCGACTGCAGCAAGCGCGGCCTCGGCTCCAGAGCAAGCAGGCAATGTCTGTGCCTTAGCAAAGGTGTGAGCAAGCAACTTCCTGAAGGTTCATGGGACTGCAGCATGCAGGTCTGCTGCCAGCATGGAGATGGGTTGTCTGATCTTGTTCTTCCCAGGCTACCTAAGGAGCCTACTGCTGTTTGTAACCGTGCTGCTGAGGAGCACTTGAGCTGCACAAGGGTGGCAAGCAGGGCTGTGCATGAGCTGGAGGGCAAAGAAGGTGTGATGGCTGCTTTCCCAGTCTCATCCTTCTATCTTATGCAGAAAAAAAGGGCATTCCTCTCCAGTATAAGCACACACTACCCACAATACTGAGAGAGATCCAAGTGTTATTCTGGGCTGCAGGGTGATGATACTCACTTTCTAGTGGCACTCTAACTTTATGTGGGCAGCCTGAGAGACTGCGGTGGTGAGGGTACAGCCCAGTCACATGCCCTGTGCCATCACATCCTGGGATGGGGCATTTGGTTTCTCTCTTTTCGGGCCTGGGTGAATCTGCAGAGAAATCAGACAAAGATTTTGTTTGGATTTAGCCCCAGTCTGTACTCAGCTGAGTGATCCTAGCAGTATGATATTCTCTATTTTCTACTTCAGATTTAATTCCTGTCCAAAGTTTTAACAGGGATGTATGCAACTGAAACATCACTTCAGGTTTTCACAGTGTCCTTTAAACAATGATTTCCCTCTCCCAACATGCCATTTATGTGCTAAATTATATAGCTTTAAGATTGCAGTATCATTTATTCCATTCAGAGCCTCAAACAGGACAGAAGCCACAATCCAATAAGCCAGAAAACTGGCAGCATGAGCCAACAGCAAGATCTATAAAGGAATAAATAAAAAAGGAGAAACAATCTTTTGCTCTGTTAATGTCAGACTCCAGGAAGCTGGGACAACCAAATAAAAGCTGAGGTGTGAAACAAATAAACAAACAAACAAAAAGCATTTCAACCAGAAGCCATTCCTTAAATATCACAGATCTCTAGGCTGTAGGTTCTTTGTTAGGAAACTGAATACATGCCACTTTACATTTGAGAGGCAAGGCAAGCAGCTCCCTCTGGTACACATGGCAATGCTGCTTTGTGGAGCAGCCCACAAAGACACTGAAAACATGGAGCAGCCGATACCCTTTCAAAGGCGAGGTCTCAGCCCAGCCCCACTGCTACCACTCTGTAACTGCCTCCCAAATTCTGTTTCAAGCACCTAGAATTGTGCAAGAAGCACTGGTCAGAAAACCTTTATTTGATTTCCAATGCAGGATCAAAAGTCTGGGCGCGAAAGGAATGATTTCTGGTCCAGAAATTCTCTTGTGAGAAATCTGGAGGAAGTGGCCGCATAAATTGCTGAGGATGGTTTTAGCTCCATCTGTGATTGGCTGCCAACAGCATTTGGTGCTGGGGGAGAAAACAGCTGCAGCCAGCACAGGGAGCTGCCTCCTTCAAGCTATTTTTTTCTGGACTATGAGGTAGAATACTCTTAGGGACAGAACCGCCAGGGACAGCTGAGGGTTAAAATTCCTGGCAAGTTTTTAGATCCCAAAAAAAAAAAAAAAAAAAAAAAAAAAAAAAAAAAAAAAAAAAAAAATGGGGAGGAAAGAAAATAGATTCAGCATCATCAGGAGACCACATGCTTTTTAGAATCACTGCAAATGGAAAGTGCTGCAATAGTGAACAGAAAATAAAGAGGGACCCAGAAATATGATTTAGTGTTTTCTCTGGTAATTGGAAAGGTTTATCATGAATAGATTTTTTACTGATCTAGCATCCAAGAGTGAAAATTAAGAGCTGATGGATTTGGTGGTAGATTTTTAGAAATAAAACCCAGTTAATTATATAAAGTGGCAAAATTATGTGCCCGATACAACATTGCCTGCAATCATGGTGTTTATACAACCCGAACAAAGCCTGGTGTGTTTCTCCATGGGTATTACCTCTGAACTCACCTGGAAACCACAGCTAATTATATTATGAGGTAAATCAGGAAGGAATAGATTCTGCCATTCTTACATCCCTGCTCTTTCCTATGTATGCTGTGAGAAAGTCACATTGACACCAATGTCAGCCTGGCCAATACAGCTGCTCTCAGGGCAGGAAAAGATATCTATGAAGTTCCTGTATATGCCAAAATCATCTAAGTAAATAAAGATTCACCTAGCAGAATTCAAAGGTAGATTAATACTATGCATGCACAGCTTAAGACATGCTATGAAAACACTGCTTGAGACACAGAAATGAGATGTCTGCATTTTTCTCCCTAATACTGCAGGAAATGTTTTATAGTTGCAGCTCCTAAAAATGCCTGTCAGTTCTCTTTCACACTAAATGCTTTAGATAAGTAAATTACTATAATATTTACAATGTCCACAGGGACTACTCTAAAGTTGCATTAGAAATACCAAAGTAAATCATTTATCAAAAGCAGAAATAGCATCAGTGCTAGGGTGACCTGGGGATGTTTGCAAGGCCAAAAGGAAAAGTCAAAGGACAGATGAATGTATTGTTACTTACTACAGAAGGGAGTGTGCTCATAAAATGACATCTCTTGATGCTCTGTAATTATCCTCAATTGAGGAGCTTCATACCAGACAACCCAGTTTATAAATCAAACCCAAATATTTTAAGTTTCCACTTCTGGAAACCTGATTAAGTGATGAAAATTGAATTATGTTCCTACGGGTATGTAGGATATAACAAACCCTCAGAAACAATAAAGACTTTGGAATTTACTGCTGTTTCTGCTGATGGCAAGTGAGGCAGAAGAGCATGGCTTGTGCTTTCCTGGCTCAGAAGTACCAGATGTAGAAAAATGTAATGTTGATTGATACAATAATGATCAGTACTAATATACTGATATTATACCTATACTTCACTATACTACACTATACTTGATACTAATTAAGTAGACTGAATTCAGAAAACACATGGCTCAGGAATTAGCTAATATTCTTGGGAGAGGCCAATTTTTCACCTTAAACTTGCCCTTGAGTACTGTTTAAGTGCCTTGCCTTTTGCCTGCTGAAACTTTGGAGGTTTGTATCAGCACCCTACGGAGGAGGAAGCAGAGGAGGAGGAAAAGGAGGAGGAGGAAAGTCAGTGCCAGCTACACAGGCCTTTTAGTACCCATTACTGATGATTTCACATAGCAGTTTGGAAGGGAGCCAAGTACCTAGCGTTTAACCTGGTTAGACGTGAGGCACTAGTGCGAAGGTACATAATTAACAAAATTACCAGCTAAATTCCAGATTCTTTACTGTTGCTATAAAACCCAGCTCAGAATCCTCTATCAGTCACGGGACAAATGCTTAAGCCAGCAAGAAGAGCCAAAAATACTTCCTTACGTTTGCTGCTAAATATCTGTCTCCCACCAATGTCAATAACTTTGGTTTGTCTCCTTTCCCCTGCTAGATGCTCCAGAAGAAACCTATCCAGTTCCTTGTAGGTGCTGTGGAACACATGCCCTTGCTCTGCCTGCAGAGCGATTGCTTGCTCTAGCAAACTCAAGTTCCCTTTCGTTTTGTCCAGCTCAACTGACACGTCTGTGGTTTCTGACAGGCACTCGTTGTCGTCTTCTTCACTTTCAGGGAAGAGGTTTGGAATTCTCTTCTCGAAAGCATCAGAGTGAGGCTCCTGGGGTGCTCTTAGCTCTGTTTCTGAATCGCAGAGTGTTTCACAAGGACCATATTCGACCTCTTCCTTCTTAATTTCTGGGACTTCCAGGATGCTGGGTTGATTACACTCTCCGATATATTTCTGAGTTACATGGGGCTTTACACTAGTTTCTTCCGAGAAATTCGAAGAGCTATCCCACTCATTGTCCATAATTTCAGAGTTACTTTCATTTTCCTCAGATGAACAGTATTTTGGGTCAGAGATAGCAGTCTTTTCCTTTCCTTCAGCTGAGCTAATCAGGTAACATTCATCAGCTTCATCATTTTCTGTTTTTAATGATTGAATGCCACTATCATTTAAATTTTCTGCCACTGTTTGACTGGGTGCATCTTTTGCTACTTTTCCCATGTTCATCAAAGATTTGGCCACTGCATCTTGATAGCTGGAGTAGTTGTCTTTTCTTTGACTGGGATTTTCTTGCCCACCCAAGTGAGGGGTTTCCTCAGATGATTTTGTAGTACTCTCCTCTGTATGAGAAAAATAGGTAAGAGAAATATGTAAGAATACTATTTTTTGTATCTTGTAGAAGTGACATGAAGACATTGACTTACCAATCGCTGTTTCATTACTCAGAAAGGTACTCTGAAATGATCAAATTCACACCAAGGATCTGTTTGAAATGACTACTTGTAGGATGATGAGAAACCCTTCTAAAATGATATATACTTTATATAATAGTTCCAGCACTGTGTGAGAAAAAAATTAAATCCCTGTTTCTCACTGATGGTGAAAACACATATTTTCTTAGAACACATGCACATGCACACAGAGTCATATACATGTATGTAAATATAATGTTCAATACGTTGATATTACATATATACATATTATATATATATATATATATATATATATATATATATGTACACAAGCACACAAACACATTTTAAAATTCCTCTGATCTATTTTCACTTTTATTTCATCTAAGATTCCCAAATATTTTCTCAAATTAAACCATTATTACTTTCCCCTTCATCCCGGATGCCATGAAAGACCTTGATGGAAAAATCCTCAACACTTCAAAAAGGGCAAGCTCCTGGTCACCACTGAAATTGCCACACTAAGTGATAGATCAGGTCATGCACAGGCAAACAGAAGTGGTTGTTATGTACAGACTCATAAAGGACTTGTTAAAGACACCACTGAAATGCATCCTGTCTTTATAAACATCTTTCCTCAGAAGAAAAGCAGCAGCCAGCAGGTAATAAAGGCTGCATGTAGGAGAGGTTGTCAGTGTGGAAGACAATATGCCTTTTGTATCTCATTTAATTTTTTATAAACATTTCCTCTGACAAGGACACTCAAAAATACATCTCCATCATCTTCCTTTCTGGTAATTATCTCTCTAAAATCAACACTGGTTTTGCCAGGATCAAGTAAATATTGCCATAGTAACTAAAAGCATTTTTGGATGAAGGGAAGAATTTAGTCACAACACTAGCCCCTTCAATAATGCTGATTATAGGGTACATTCTTTTGTTGGGATCTATTCAACATAAACTGAAAAATTTAACATTTTACTTCCTAGAAAGGAGGATGAATAAACAAGTGTAGACTATTTCATAAGATGTGTCTGTCCTTTCCTGAATCAGAACAACTCCAGGTTTAAATAATAAATTAAGCATAGGCTAAAATGCAAATGAAGTTTCTCTCAATAACACAGTGAGCTATTAAGAGAAAGTGTAAAGGGTTATGATAATTTTAAAGTATTATGAACTACAGAAAACAAATAAAAAGCATTTTCAGTGAATATGTCCAATTCATTGAACTATTCTCTCAATCCACTTAACTACCCACATGTGTACAATAATGATTTATAGACATTATACCTAATTATGCATATTTGGGCTGTGTTAGAGTGCCTAACAAAAGCTCTAGAAAGCAACAATTACCTCTGTTGCTTAGCTACATAGTTTAAAATATTCCTATTAAGTGCAGATTATTGTGGAGGGGAAAAGGGGGACAAAAATGCACATGTGCACCACAATGCATTTCACTTTACTGCTGCCAAACTGTTAGCATTTTGGGTCATTTCCAGTTTACATAATTGTTTGGTTCAACTGTTTGTTATATGTTAAAAGAAAATATTGATTAATTCTTATTCTTCTTCAGAAAATTGGACTCAAGCAGGGAGAGGTGGCCTTGTGCACTGTGTGCATAAAGTTGTATTTAAAGAAGTGTCTGCAAACCTTCATGTAACTTTTCAGCAGCTGGTCTAGTACCACACACATTGCAGTATTCTGAACAAAGTGTGCCATCTTTTCACATCTCAGCAAGTAAGAATGATGATTTGGCTCTATAACTAACTTTAGTCAAATGGGTTTCCATTATTCGCTGTTCTGCCATTTGGAAAATAACAGAATCCCATCAGTGGGTAATTTCAAAAAGGAACAAGATCTATCTTAAAAGAAATCTCCTGCCCATCAAAGGAAAACAAACCAAAAAAAAAGAAAATGTTCAATGGTGAAAGGTTTTTTCAGTTATTTTTATGTGTGAAAGAGGAAAAATATTATAAGCTCATGCTACAAAAATGTTTGTTCCTTAAACAATCAGTAATTTTTAAAGCAATCTTTAAAAATTTGTCGTTGAATCAGTCTTAATGGTTCAGCTGTCCCAGCTTTGCTTTTTACATCTACAGGCTATAAATTTACTTTTAAATAATCAAAACTCAGCTTAGTTTACAGTTGCATCAATCCATGAGCTGAATCATTAACTGATCAAGTGAAAAGAGTTATGAGTTCATAACAAAGTGAGCAATATTGCACTAAGAAATCCCAAGTACCCAAGACCAAATGTAGGTTTTCACTGAAATTTGTTTTGTAGCTGGTAAAATTTATGCAAAAGAGATAGGCTGCATTATCACTGAACAAGCAGGTTGGAATATATCATGTTAGTATCAAATAAATCTTTTTGAAATCAGGTGGGATTTTTTGTTTTGACTGAAGGGCATAGTTTCCCTTCTTTTTTATCAATGGATTTGGTCCAACACTTGCCCTTTTTTAAAAAGGGAACCTAAAAAATTAAATAACTTAGCTTTCTGCCACAGAGTCTACTTTTACACCCATCATAACAATTTCCCTTCATCAAATTCTTCAAGATGTGCAGAGAACAGAAAAAGGGGAAGAAAAAAGATGTTACTGAGTGCAATTCTGGATGGTCAGGAACCAGGCTGAATCAACATAAAAAAATTAGCTAAAATGTAAATATCTAAAAAAAAAAAAAAAAAAAAAAGAAACAAAACCAAAACCAAAACCAAAACCAAACCCCAAGACATGAACCATACAGGAACTCTTAGTCAAACAGATTCCCGTCTGGTGTTAGGAGCTAGAAACTCTCCCTGCAGCCTTAACAGGCACTGAGAGGTATGGAGTTTTTTCCTCGATTATTTTTTCTTAAAAATGTCACTCAAAAGACAAAGACATTGTGTACCACATTGTTAATTAATGTTCTGCTTGAAGATGGAGCTACCTTCTAGGCTTTTACAGCAATGGGATGCAGACTTTAGGGCAAATCTCTTCCTAGACGATTTACAAGTGACGGATGACTGAAAACTTTTCTGTAATAGCCACAAAGACTTCCACTGATTTTGGTAGAATCAGGATGTGACTCTTTAATGTGAAGGACATTCTTCTTCCTCTTCTGTGTGTTTTATCGTAATCATATGTATAAAATCTATGGTGTTTGTTTTGTTTTAAGGGATTTCAGTTTCAAGTGGATAAATACACAAAAAAACTAATCTTAGTTCATTATAAAATAATAGGATATGCCAGGCTGGAAGGGACCTTAAAAGACCATCTAGGTCCAGTCTTTTGTGGTAAAGGGACCCTAGATGACATGATCTGCCACCTTGTCCTTCAAAAACATTTGATAGTAGAAACTGAGTGGAAAAAAAATTATCTTTTAATTCTGACAGCAACCAACAACTGAGTGACATTTAAGTTCATTCAGTGTACATATTATCTGTGATTGCTAATTTCCCAGTGCCAGATCACATTCCTTTTATTTTAACATTTGCTGTGTGCAGGTGACTGCCAATGTCTTCCTGATATCTTCTTGCTTGTCTGATTAACTATTTTGGCAGGACTTCTTAGACAAATATGTGAAAAACAATTTGGTTTCAGACTTTTTGTTCAACTGGAATATATATGTATATAAAATATTAGAAAGGAACAGTAATCAAAACATTCTATGGCTATATTGTTCTATCCCCTCATCCCTGTCTATATTTTCCAGCATACACATTGTGGAAGCTGCTATAAATTGTTGGATGTGTTTGGCTTACCAGTGTTGGAATAACAGGTATAAAAGTGCTGAGTCTAATAATCGCGTTAAACAGAACACACACAGCAGTCACACGCATGACATTGCTTTGCTAAATGTTAAAGTCAACAATGTTTTGCTAAGCATTATTTTTCCTTCCTAAGAGCTCTATATATTCCAGTGAAAATCTGCTCTTCAGAAGTGTGTGGGATGGTGGTGGGCTTAAGCTTGTTCTTTCACAGAGGTAGTGGAGAAGCAGATGCTGCTCCAAATCCGACCTGCTGCAGTAGTTGTCTCTGGGTGACCTAAAAGGCATTTACTAGACCCCAGGAGAAGTTATTGTACAAAATAAATGGAAGTATGATGGTAAAACCTGGACAGAAAGGCACCATTCCAACTTTTAGAAGTCCAACATGTCCTGCATCCTGTTTCAAAATACTGGTTTTTTTATCTCCCTTCCTGTGGAATTCAAGTTCAAGTGGAGTTCAAGCAACTACCTGGAGTTGAGCTGCTTTTGAGGACACTGATATCTTCCTGTAACTCTGTCCTGTCTTCATTTTCTTCTTTGCATTCCAAGCTGGGGCTGTAGTGGCGGGGTTTCATTAACAGGGACTTCCTTTTGTTGACAGGAACTCCTGATATCTGATCTTCTGCTTTTCTCTTCTTAGCCATGGAGCATTTGTAGGCACTGCAATGATCAATTGCCAGGGAAAGAGAAAAAATGGGAGAAGTGAGGAGCAAACTGTTTTAAAAATAGCACCACCCTATAGTTTCATTCAATGTATAAAAGTGAGGATTGACAAAATGTTAAATCACTTGCAGTTTCAGCAAATTCTGTCTAGCAGATATTTAATTTTAGCTCAGGTAATGAAAGTCCAGGCCACAGGCAAGTCCTGTTTCTTTTCACTGATGCCAAAATCTTTTTGGGGGAAGGGGAATGAGGAGTAAGACAAAACCAAAAAATAATCTATGACCCAACCGCCTTAAGGAAAGGATAAACAAAATTGTATCCTGTGTTGATAATCCAGGAAAAGAGCTATAGGGGAAAATTATACCACCAGTTAACCTGAGCCTTTGGTTCTTAACCTTTACATCAGTATAAGCATGCAATTACACACATGGAATTCAACAGCATAAAATCTGTGAGAAACACACTGTACATTGATAACATGGTGCAACAAAGTTCTCTCTTTTAATATTTGTCCTGAGCATTGGTTTCATTTAATTTACTCCAGCCATAAAGACCTGGTTTCAGCTCTACTTATTCTCTGTAAAGACAACTTAAAAAGACTCCTGCAAAGGGCTGTTCATCTCACTTGAAGCTATTTCTATGTGATAAAAGGGGGAGCTGTTCCCTGGGAAATGTCCTACCCAGTTCAGATACCTAACTTTCAGATGACTGACAGGAGGAGGAATGGCAGGAATTTAGAGAGGAAGATCTTTAGCAGGTTTAATATACTTTTTTCAGCTCCTAATAGACCCATATATTGATCTGAATATTCACTTGGTTCTAAAGTTATTTCGCCAAACCTTTGTCACTGTACAAAACTCGATGGCATGTAGGTGTTACAACATAAAACACTTCCCTAAAGAGGCTGGAATCTTCAGCACTCTTTTCTTAATAATTTTTCATGTAAGTGATTTGACATGATTTTATTTTTCTCTCTCACACAGTATACCAAGAAATTTTTCGTAGTATGAATAATACTGTTCATATTATATCTGTCAGAGATGAAAAAACTGCATATATGGATCTGTGTAATCCACTCAATGGTTTCTCCACCTTAGGTACCCTCAGGGTGCATTACAAATCTGCACGATGCCCTCAGGTGATGGATTTTGCATTTAGCTCACTGACTTAGCTGCAAGATTTGCAAGGAAAAGCCATGTATGAAGAGAACTCCTATTGGTTACACATATTACAAGCTCAACAGCATAAATTCATCCTTCCAAGGTATCTTATGTGCACTAAATTGGCTCAGGTTCTGATTGTTTTGGGTGAAAGCATATGACTAACTTGAGCTTTTTGTTAAAAAAAAAACAACGAAAAAACCAACAAAACAAAAAAAGTGGTTTTGGCTAAGCACCTTTTTGGCAATCCCTCATTTTAAACATAAAGGACATGTAAATACAAAGATCTTCATTTTAGGAGGAATGTTAAAATTTCATCATATACATCTCAAACACTGGATATTCTTGATCTTCTGGAGGCTAAAATGCTATGGGCACCTGGAATCCAGGAATATGGGATGGTAAGCATATGCTGTAGTTGAAGAAAATATGGCTTCTGTGTTATTTCTCTATTTATGAATAGAGGATAACATGAATGTCACAATAAAGGTCAGAATCACAGTAGTATCAATGTACCTCTGGAAATAATGCCCATGTAACAGATATCAGAGGTGGATGCAGTGTCAGAAAATATTCATAATTTTTTTCTAAGGAAATGCAGTTACTTAGTCCATATTTGTGAATGGCATTTCATATCAATCGTGTTGTTCCAGGAAAATTGAAGAAATGACAAAAGTTTGAAATCCCTTCATACACAATTGTTTTTATCAACCAAAACCTTCACTAGGTGTGCTTTTGATGTCTCTCATTTATTTGTCAAGTTTACCACCAGTAGCTACTGTGAAAGTGTTTAGGATATGATGAATTTCCAGTGTTTAATTCCCTTTTGACAAAACTACAGCTGCTTCTTCTACCAGAATAATTTATAGATTTTTTTGGGACAGGAGATCCAATTGGATCATGTAATATACTCTCCTGGGCAACACAGGTCACAGAACTTCACCTATTTCTTCAGTTTTAATCCTTTAATTTGTCTGAGTATTGTCAAGATTAGACTAATCTCAAGGGAAAATGTGACAATATGGTAAATTTGTTGCTGTGTTCTTGCTCACAGAGTACAGTCTTTTTCCAATAACATAATATTACATGTCCCACATTGGGGACTGGCATAACACTTAAGACGTGTGTTTTTCACCACAACAGGGAAAAAGAATCAAACTCAGATGTCAGCAGGCCATGGTCAAGAGCAGTGGGAGCACTGCTGCTCCTGCCACCCGCAGATCTGCTCGGGAAGTGAGGGTACAGGAATCTCACCTGGCAGAACCACCACGGTTTGCAGCAGTAAATCAAAAGATGCTGCATCAAAGCTGGGAGAGGAGGCCCACACATCTTCCTGGGAGCACATTAGTCATCTTAAAAAATGTCTCCTCTATGAAAGGCTGTGATGCATTAATTTGTCCTTATTGTATCTTTTTCTGTACATGAGCTGTCACCCATACAGATTTTCTCCATAGGTCCCATAATTTTTTATATATACATTAGATTCAACTTTCATTGAAATCATTCCTGACCCCATTCTGATTACAGGAAGTTGACAAACATAGTTATCACTTACTTCCTAGGAAATTCAAATTGCTCTCCATTCCCCAGGAAGAGATTTTCCAGCTCTTGCTTTTGCTGATGGTCCTTTAAACTGCTGGTTTTGAGCTTTAATTGCAATCTATTAGTTTGCAGGAACCAGCTTAAAGTTCTATCACATATCAGAAATTCCTCCCATTTTCTACCTTACAGTGCTTAAAATGAAAAATTTAAATAAAACCAGAAAAAATTCACAAGTGGCAGCTTTTTCAAGTACACAGGATTTACTAAGGATTTGATAATGGAAAACAGGAATTCTAGTACTGTGAAAAGAATATGATTATGCCTTTGTAACATTCATGTCATGCCAATTTCACCTTTGTCTTTAAAAGTTTCTATTTCTCTCTTTTCCTTGCGTGCATTCATACATAAACTCACATGTAGGTTATCACTGATTTGTCAAGCTGTACTTTGTCAAGTGGTAAACCTATAATTTAGCTTCTCTATTACTCATCTCTTAAATTCAACATCTAATAGTTTTGTTGCTATTTATCAATGGCCTGCTTGTTGTCATGGAACACTGATTCAGCTGTCAAGGTTATTTGGTAATCCAAGGCTCATAAAACAGGAGAAGCTCTTTTTGTTATGAGCCCAAAGCCAATACATAGTTGGGGTTTTTTCCCAGTTAAACTGTGCTTAAATTTTATGGGTAAAAAATCATGTCTGTATTATCTAGAGTGAGCAAAGTTTTTATTATATCTTTTTTAAGAAATGATTCTGTTACCAAAACCCTTCTTGTGTCAATTATCATAGTGTGAGTCAAGAGGTTAAAATCTATTACATTTAGGACCTCGCTGCATGTACTGAAAAAAGCTCCAAGATAAATCTTTCATAGATATTTCATACCTAAATATATTTTGGGGGAATTTAATGGGTAATTCTCTTTCCTTTATTTCTTTTCAGATCACATCTTGCAGACACAGGCAGTACTGCCCATTGGATCCCCACCACAAAAAGTCTCAGAAGAAAGAGAGACGTTTTAAGCAGTCCCAAACACATAAAGCTTTTCCTAAAAACTGTCCGTATTTGGTTTTTTGTTGGGTTTTTTTTGAGTTTTTTTGGTAGTTTGTATGTTATGTGGATTTGTTTGTTTGTTTGTTTGTTTGGGATTTTTTGAGTTTTTTTCTTTGTTTTTTCTTTTGGTTTGTTCTTTTTTTTTTTTTATTTTTTGTAATTGGTTCATCTAAGTGATGTGTTTATCAAGCCTTCAACCTGACCTTTAACCACTTTTTAGCCAGCAAGGATTTGTTGAAGTTAATCTGCTGAAGAAGACTTCCAGACTTCTGAGGATTTTTTCTTATTCACAGTAGCCTGCAGATTGGCAAAGCATGAAAACAGAACAAAGAATTGCTATAGCTGGTAAAACTAGAGGTACATTGAGCCTGAAAACCAGTGTTTAATAATGCTTGTAAAGGATGTCATGTCAAATAATGAGACCAGAACACACCACATCTCATGTACACTCCTTAGATTCAAGAGAGAAAATAAATGCTTTTGAATATCAAGGCACTTGATTTCCTACTACTCTGTAAGAATCCCATACCTTATGCAAGTTTGTGCAAGAAAACTTAGTGGAACTTTTCAGTTGTGGAGAAAATAGTTTTAAATTCATAACATGAATTGGGTTTTGACTGTTTGCCTAACTGCTGAATTACAGTTAAAGGAGACAGCATCTTCTGATGTGCAGAAGCATTTGACTTCACACCAGTATTTACACAGAGAAGTCTAACTATTTCTTAATCATATTGTGGTTAAAAATATTGCCAGATGTTTTAGCCCTAAATTAGGGTTTTTTTCCCAAACTAACAGATGCCCTAAAACAATGTAGTCAAAGACTACATTTTCCTTGTAGGAACGTAGAGTTGGTATTTGAAAATTCAGGGACACTTGCTACTCAAAGATGAAGCAATAACATACAAATGTCTGTCATGGTTTGTCTTTTTTCTAAGATTTTTAAGAATCAGAAGTATCTGTGGAAGATAAATTTCGAACATCTCCCCATCTTAGTCTCTCTTTTATATCAGTTTGTTCTCCAAACCACACAACACCTGTATTCTATCTAATTCTTTAGCATAAGGCTACAGCAGTGAAAATATCTGATCACCTAAAATCACAGAAAAACTTTGAGTTCCTCATAAACTGATGATGATAAGGAGAATTTACTGACACTGGATACAGAAAGGGGATGATTTGCTCTTAGGATGGATCACATGTCAGTTCAAATTATGTTGCTGATATAATTTACATCAACCATCAATGACAGAAGTTCATGAAAGGAGCTGCAATATCAGAGTTCAAAAAAGAGTGCTGGTAGTCTCATCACTGGAAACTCAATAAATTGGAAACCCAAACAGGTGTTGCTAATTACAGTAAATTCAGATGGACAACAGATGTTGACAAGGAAGGGGGAGTATTACTATGACTCAGTGGTTTGTCTTCAAGTTAAAACAGATCTATATTCCACTTTCTTAATTAACTCTCATTGTTTGTGAAGACTGTATGTAAATCTTGTAGCTCAGGGAGAGTGAAAGTGTTGTCAGGTCAGGTTTTTCTAAATAGGACAACAGACAGAAAGATGGTATTAACAGTTTCAAGAAGTCAGAGTCTCCACAGAAAGTCTGAAAATCCACGGCGCCAGCTGGGTCTGCAAGAATTTTTCCAAAGTCGGGTCTTAGGGTGATGTTTCCAATGCCATGAAATCTCTTACTGAATATGAAAGAATTCATGAAATCTAACTGTATACAAAATCAAATCCTAGCTTCAGAAAACTAGATACAAGAGACTTTAAAACACATAGATTGGTCATGGATAATAGATAGATAGATAGATAGATAGATAGATAGATAGATAGATAGATAGATAGATAGATAGATAGATAGATAGAGATGATATAGATATAGATATAGATATATAGATATGTAGATAGATATAGATAGATATATATAGATATAGATATAGAGATATGTAGATAGATATAGATAGATATAGATATATAGGTCTGTTAAAAATTTATATATATGTGAATGTTTTTCTAAAAGAAAGCAAGAAAAATGCATCACTTTGGATCATGGGCACTAAATTTACAAGTTTATAGACACTTGGAAAAAATGATACCTAAACAGTAATTCTGCTTACTCTATCCCACTCTAAAATCCATATATTTGCTGGATGTAAAATTAAAAAATTCTCTCAAAGCATATAAAGAAAATTACTTGGGTATTAAAGAAGGATTTCTTGACCCATTCCTTTTATATTTTTTAAGAAAGATGCTTGATGAGATGCTTTTCACTAGTGAGAATGCCAGTTAAGTACAGGCTGTAATGACTTTAACCCATTTGTGTACCTTTCAACTCTCAATCTCAGAAGGATTTGTCTTTCAGTACTTCCTTTTTATCTGCTGTATGGATTAATAAAAATGGATTAATTCATTATGTTAGGATTTCAACTGCACTGTGTTCTGATGTTCCATTCTGCAATGAATTTTCCAATTCCAAACATCTTTCTACTCAACACAGTATGAAACTGTGGTTTTGTATGTCCATGAATTCATCCCTGAATAGTGGAATATGATGGAGCAAGGGATAAAAGAAATCTACTTACTTAAAAGAAGTAAAAGTGCGATTTGTGAACTGTAGGGTGATGAAAAATTGCAAATGTCCAGAAACATCTGTTTGATTTGCAAGTTATAGGTAGCCCCACATCGACTACCTGAAGAACTTCAAGAAGTAAGACTTTGACTGGCAGCTGAGAAAATTGCCATCAAGGTTTGGGCTAAAATTCATTAGCAGCCTAAGAACAAGCTAAATCAGAAAACAGCTGTTTTCTTTCTAGCTATTTTAAATAATTTTTGAAATTGCAGAAAATATCCAAACATGCAAATGAAAAGTTATGGATTTAGGTGAAAATATTAAAGTACATTTGTTACCTCTAATATGAGATTTACAGATGAAATTTTGAAGGCTAGTCCTAGAAAGGACCACTGATTTGTCATCACTGACAAGAAATTAAACACATATTTGCCCCAACTGCTCATCTGGAGACAGAGTTATTGGCATTAACAGTTTCTTCTATTTTATAGAATTAACCAAGCTACAGGATTATTTCAGATAATTTTAACATTTGGAGTCCATGACTGAGTGTATTGTATTTTACTGATTCAGACTAGGAACTGCAGAGAAAAATCTGCAAAACTATTTCAGCTGGAAACTCCTCAAAAATACATTTGTGAAATAATTCATCAGGTAAAAAACATTTTCTTCCATTAACATTTTAAAATATTAAAATGGAAAAAATATTAACCAATAAAATGTGTTGAAAAAATTTCTCTTCATTTGGGCAAAGAGAATTGGTTGCAATGAAGCTTAGAACCTGAAGGACTTACTCCAGTGATAACTATAGAGAATCTGACTGATTCTAATTTTTTAACAGCATACAAAACACACAAAAAAATTAATGTCATCTCTTTGTAGGTCACATACTTGGCTCACAAGTCGTATCTGTGAAAGGGACAGAGGCTGTTCCTGTGTTCTGTAACAACCATTCCAGGGTTAAAGAACCTTCTAGAACCATGGAGATTTTATGCAATGCTCTTTTTTCTAAAGTGCCAGAGTTGTGAAAAGTTCAGTCCAGGGCTGGACAAAGATGAAAGGAGATATAGATGGGGAAAAGATAAAAGGGAATTTTTTATTTATGAACACTAATATAGGGAAAAGCAGATCAGTAACTTGGGGATATTAAATGTCTTCTATTTACACAAATGGAAGGTTTAGCTAGAGAAAAAGGAGCAGAACTGGACAGATAATAATGTGGAGAAAATATGGTATCATAACTGAAAGCTGGCTAGAGCAAAATATTAAAAGTTGTATTTTATTTTAAAAAGACATATAAGGAAAGGAAAGGAACTGTCATAGCCTTGTTGATAAAAGAGGATTTATTAGACCCCATAAGAAGAGGCTGGGGGGAAACTGGTAATGGTGTTGAGTCATTATGTACTGAGCTTGGAGGTGTTTCAGGCAGTAAACTGAATGTTACAGGCCACCTGACCAAAAAGAACAACTGGACTGTGAAACGATTGAGCAAATGCAAAGACACATGAAAAAAGAGTGGAACAATAAGTCAGCAGTAATAGAGGAAAAAGACATGCAGTTATGGTGAAATTCACCCATGCCTCAGTCTCCTGCCTCTGTGGTCAAAAATTTCAGGCTGCAAGAGGTTAATGAAATGGCTATTTATTTTTCTTTTCAAATATATATTTTTTTTATTCAACTTATTTTATTATTTTTTCAGGATTCTCCAGAAGGGAAAGACAACTCAGAGAAAGACAACAGGGATTTAACTTCTCTGATTTTCTTCTTTTCAGTTAATAAGCTTGTAGGATCTTAAGGATGTTCAGATCATATGAAAAATATTACATATAAACCCTCAGTTTGAAATACTATGTCAAGGAAATGGATGACTTTTTCATTCCATAAATCAAGAACTCAAGATTGTTAAAGTTGTATGGCTGGACCCTTTTCTAACAGGTAAGTTATTTTCAGTAAGAGCCAGTTTAGAGAAAATTTAGTTATTCTGTGGAGCTCAAGAAGTTCTTAAATTCAGTATCATGAATGAATGCCCAAGATCTGGGCCAAATCCAGCCTCCCTAGCCTCTTTTTCATTTACTCACTCAATCTGTCTAGGTTCAGTAGGTCAATAAATTCCAGTGGGACCCAGGCCAAGAATTTGGCTTAGAATGGATTAAGTTTCTAGGCAAATCTACAGATCATCCACACAACCTTTGCATCCAGAAAGCCTTGCACACGAGTGGTCAGTCTGCTAGCACTAGTAAATGCTTTAAATAAAAAACATATTGGCAACTGCAGTCTAGTTAAAGAAGAAGTAAAGATCAGCTTTTTCTTTGCCAACAGAGAATGGGACTGTAAGCAGCTCATTGTCAGCAGCCAGGACCTCCCTTTAATGTAGCAGGAGGTCCCATGGCTGCATTCCTTCCCTTTCCTTGCTATCTCCAGGCTGTACACAGTCTGTTTCTGCTCACTTTTGCTTGGCTGAATCAACCCTTGACATCAGTCAGAGGCAGCAATTCAGCTAGCCATAATATTTAACTCATGATTGATATATATGAGGCAGGAGTTATGGGCTGGCATTTCCATCTCTGTGTGGCTTGTGGTCATCTACAGGGAAAAGATCTGCCATAAGAGGAAACGAACATTTGGGGCTGTAATGTTCTGATGCATTCTGTCAGGCAGCAGAAGGCATGAAGGCATATACATCCCTAAATTCCTGTGTAGGTTTGGGAGGATAACATTTACTATGTGCTGATAAGCACAGAACTTGTGATGGGGAAGACAAGGACTCGTGTAATATATTAAATTGCATAAAAATTTTACTCCAAGACAGGGAGTATTCTAAAATACAACTAGTTTTTTTTCAGGTAAAAAAAACCTGAAAATAACTATCTCAATCTAGCAGCCACAATAATGTGATGTGGATTTGACATATATTATAATAAACCTCTTACAGAAAAACATAAATTGAAACTAAATTATAATTACTCTTTTTAATAAGAAATGGAGGATTTAAGTAAAAAAATTGTAAAACCACAACCAAATATAATAGCAAAGAGAAAGAAACACTGAGACTGTGGATTTTGGCTATAAATCAACATGGTAGACATCAAAAGAGGCCTATAATATGCTAGAAATATTTCTAATGTAGTTGTTTTTAAACATAGCTATAAAAGTCACCTATAAAACAAATACACATAAAGTATCAACTAATCCAAATCCAATCCAAAAAAGAAATCTGAACATGAAATGCTGTCCCTAAAAGTTCTGAATAATCCAGGAAGAAAAGACAGAGATCACAGTACATAGATCAAAAGGTCTGAACATGTATAGGAATTAAGCAAATTATTCAGCATAATTAACAGTTCCAACCACAGTTGTCTCAAAAGAATTATGAGATACAGTTCTTATTTCAACTATTTTAGGGGTTACTCAGAACAGTCCACTGATTATTTGAGTCAAAGAACTGTAAACCCCAAGGTTACCTGCAAAATCTTAATAGTCATTACTTGTGGTCACCCAGAACCATGTTATGGTTTACTGAAACAGAATGGTGCTTCTTATTACCTTATTACTTTACATTCAAAGTGACATTTTAATAAGAGTGCAAAAAATTATCTGATCTTCTCTATACACAAGTTGCAAATGTTTTATGTAAGCCTTAAACCAGTCACATGAATATTGAAAGAAGAAAAATTGGAGATGTTTGAATTTTTACTTTCTGCTTTGTTTTTTTTTTGCTGTTAACTGTTGTCTTGGCTACTGGTTTAACAGTACTGAAAGAATAACTTGGTTCTGAGCTATGAAAGCACCTGGACAGTGCTGTAAAACAGTCAAAAAGCCTGAGGTCTATCAACTCATTCAAACTCTAGGAAAAGAGGAAAGGAGGAAAAGAAACGAGATGGAGAGGCAGAGTGAAGGGAGAGGAGGGATGACAGCTCTGTAGATTTCACAATTTGATGGATAATTAGAGGGCAACTGGGAGGTGAAGGAGGAAACAAGGAAGGGAGTTAGACATGATGGACTATAAACTTGATTGCCATTACAATTTTCATTATTGCTTGATATTTTTTAGTTATGATGACTCTTTTGACATACAAGATATAATAAGGATAGGGGAATTCTAACACTATTTTTGTCACTACTATGACTGTGACAATGTACTGTGACTATGTACTTACCTTTGCCTTGCAGTAAATTGTACCACATAATGATTGTTCAGTGTTTATGTTTGACTGTTCAATGTTTTCTATCAAACATCAACTACAAAACCATTCTTGTTTAGTGTAAATATAGATTTCAACAGATTCTTTGAGGAGAGTAAGGTCTAGCACATCAGATAAAGTTCCTAAGGAACCTAACAATTGTCAGAAAAGAATAGTAAATGAACAATATTTAATGGGAATTGAAGAAAGCATGATTCATAATAACATGACAGACTTGCTTATACCAAAAATCATGGAGCAGGAGACAGAGGTTAATATTTTCAGCACCCCATAACCATTTCTATTTCTACAATGGCTAGGGCAGGGAAGAACTTCTTTTTCCAAGCTAAAGAGCAAACAGGAGGTACTCTAACTCACTCTGTTAACAGATCTTGGGAATAGCTACTCTTAAGATTAATGCCTATTGTTTAATTGATGATCACTTATCAATAGAAGCAGCATGATACAGAACTTTGACTCAAGTGGAGTGCTTAATCCAATATAATACTTAAGAAATACTTAAATGCCAAGGTGGCACATCTCTGCCCCAGCCAGTCACCATCATGGGGAGCACTGGGAAGGAGAACTGAATGCATATGCTGTCAACATCAAATCTTCAATTGCAAATAAAGGACTTTCTATGAAGCTCAGACATGTCTGGCAGTAGCTATAACTACTGACCATCTTCATTTAACATTTACTTCTAAGTCTGTGTGAATTCAGACTTAGAATTTGTTTCAGCAAAGCACATTAAAGACTGCAAGAGTCCTACACTTTCTGCCAGTGGAGACAGATGAGACACCAAGAAATGCAAGAGTCCACCTCAGTTTCTGTTCCAAATGTGCTTATTCAGGATTATGTCAAACGTGCTTTTCCACAGCAGTTTCCAGAAAATCAGTCTCTGACCAACTCCTGTGGAAACAGAAGCCAAGCCCAAAGGACAAACCTGACAGGTTTTCCAGATGCTAGCTAGGAACAAACAGATTTCTCAGTCTCTGTCTCATTTCTAAGCAGTGCTGTGGGATAACAGCACTGTGAAGGTGATAGCTACACAAATCAACCACAATCTCAATTCTTACTAAGGAACACCTTGGAGCCTTTTTATGTGACTTTTCTTCATGTGCTCAGTTCTTCCATCATCTGAATATCGCTTTCACCTTCTTCTCCAGTCATCTGCCATACTACTGCTTTTTTTCCCACAAATCCTTCTTAAAAAATCTGCTTACTTTATGAAGTTCAGAAAAAGATTTGCCAATCAGTCCTTTCTGAATGCAGCTAGGCATGAACAGGCCTTTTCTTTCGTGCCATGAGCATTTCCTTCTATCTACCAAAATCTCTGCCTTCATTCTTCTACTGGTTGAAACCAAGCTCAGTTATAATTGCATACATTCAACTTAATAGTTCTTAAAGGAAATCAGGTAAACATTTGGCAATTTAGAATAAGGAAAAACTACCAGGTAGTTAAGTGGTTTTTAGCATGATGTCATATATTCATACACAACAGTATATGAATGTACCTCTTCATTACAGGTAAAATAAAGGAATACATTTTTGTAATACAATTTGGTAACTTTCTGAGATACTTCAGTTCCATTGCTTGCATGGTTGCTTTGCATGTTTCTCACCCTCCTAATCAATAGACAGCCACAAAAGGGTGAATTGTCTGGTTATTACTTCTAACAAGGAGATATACAGATAGCTCTGCTCTGTTAGTCCTCTCTCTACTAAAGTATTCAAGATACTCATAACTCTGTACATTCATAATGAACAGTTCAACTTCTCTGAATATCTAAAATGTCTCCCAACTCCTGGAATAAGGGTTGCAGATCAAAAAAGTAATTTTCCTTACTTTTGAAGAAGCAATGCAACAGTGCAGAAAGGGGAAATGTAACTATTCCTACCAAATAGCAATGCTGTTCTCCATGATTTGAAACACGTTGTGGACTCTACATTAATCATCAGTGACAGAAGCCCAAACCACTTGGTTTCACCTGTATCTAACTCAGAAAAGGTACCACTTCTATTCAGATATGGATTTAGCCAAACTGATCTATTCTTTCACAATTTTGTGCTTGGATCAATCCAATTTGCTCTTCCTTGGTCTGACCCAGATGCCACTCCATAACCTACAGATGGTTCATTGTACTGTATCCCATCTGTTAAATAAAACACAGTAATGAGAATACATCACTCCAATAATCCTCACTTTACTTTGGTTTCCATTCTAATCCTGAACACAGCTGAAGGTCCTGGTCCTTTCATTGGTCCATGACAAAGTTGTCTAAGAGAAGACCTCTTCATTCTGCTTCTCAGAGAAGATGGATACAACAGAGCTTCTATGCCCAAAATGTGTCAGATTCAAACTTAAACATATGGAACAGAGATCTCCCGGCTTCAGCACTCACTTCTACCACACATTGTTGTTTGCTATATTTAGCTTGTGATAAAAAGATTCATGTTTTTTTAAAGGAAATGGAAACACCACAGCAGTACATTCCTAAATAAAAAATTAAATCATGTTGTTAACATATGAATGATCAAGACTTCAAGGGGTAACAGTTCTGTTTTGAAAGACTTACTAAGTATAGCATACTATGCTTCAACACTACAGCACATATAGTAAATACTGTTAAAAATAACCCCAATAAATTTGAACTAATATCACAGAAATGTTAATAGTGTTCATGTAAAAAGAAAATTGTTTCTATTTTACTGAAAGTTGGGATTCCTTAGGGTATATAGTTATACGAAATAATTGTAAGTTTGACACATAAATCATTGTGTATACCTGGAAGAAAAGTCTGTTCTCTGAAAAGTGAAAGAGAATTTTTAGTTATTTCACTGAGAAAAAAAAAAATTCTAAACTCCAGCCCGTCTCTTAAGATAATCTTTCTGAAAATATACATTCTTATGCAGAAAAGTAGTCCTATTTTTCAGAAGATGGATGATAACAACAACATTAGCAAGTTTTCTTGGTGAAATCTTGGCTTTTTTGAAATTAAGAGATTTTTTGGCATCGAATTCCATTAAGAAAGATTTCAATGCCTGAAATTTAGAAGAGAGACATTTTCATGCTTTATTGAATCTACTTGGTGATTGAAACTCTTTGTTTTGCTTTTCATTTATTTTATTCTCTACTTTTGTGAAACAAAAGTTACAGAATAAGAAAAGGCTAACAAATGCTCTAGAACCAATCAATGTTATGAAATTAATAGTAACACAAAATGAGCATGTAAGCTTATGTAGTGTCTTTCATGTAGAAGTATCCCAAGGCACTTCGTAACAGAAACTCAATAAGGAGTGCAAAAGTGCTTTGTCAGATAGGATAAGCCAGGGGAAAAGGGGAAATTAATTAAGCATGGATTTAAATTTCTCAGCCAACACAGCATTTAGAACCTCGGTCAGAAAAGTCTGTGGTTCCAATATCTGTATCCAGGGAACACAACAGACTATTTCAGTCTTTAATTCTTGAGGAATGTTCAATAGTTTTCCCACAATGGTATGGGTATGACTAATAGGAATGCAGTCCAATGCCTGCATTTCCAAAGATCCGTCCCTGCCTCTCTCTCTCTACTTTTTCATGGACGAGTAGATCCATAGAAGCTGATCACCTGACTGGTATTCCAGTCACTTGACTGTGGAGACAACCAATATGGAATTTGGTACAGCAGAAATCATAAATACCAAGTTAAGGGCTGGATAATGCTTTTCTGTGATGTTTAGCTCACTGTTGTAAACCAGTGTCTGTTTCCTTATGGAGGTAGTCCCCATCTCTGACAGGGGGTTCTGCTTGCTACACAGTAGCATGTGTTTCACAAGGTAAAATACAGTTGCTTGGGAAAAACTATAGCAATCAATAATACATAAATCACAGCTTCCCTGATGTTGCAGAAACTTACACATCCTCTATTTTTCAAACATTTTTCTCTTAGGAACACATGGACCATCCCTTTTTTTGGATGGCTGCCTCTTCGGATTAATGCATCCTTCTGGTGCATAAATTAGCGATGCACAGAGGAAAAAAAGGAGAAGCACTAAATCTCAGGAAACTGAAGCCATACAAAAAAATGAGATTCACAGCAGAGCTGAATGAGTGACTCACCATGAATAATTTATCCAAAAAGTTAGCCTACACTTCTGCTCATGGAGTAGCTATAAGAAGCTTATAATTTCCTCAGTTTTATTATGAAACAAAACCTTAAAATGTTGTATGTCTTCACTGCAAATAACTTCCTGTAAATATTTTAAGTCCTATTTTAAGACATTGGGCTTTTTTGGTTGATCAAAGTAATCACACAATGAAGTTTCTGTTCCCTAGATGGATGAATCCACAAGCATATATTTTGGGTTCCTGCTGTGATTAAGCAAGCAGCTCAGTAACATGATGAAAAGTGAGTGTAGGGAATATAAGTTAATTAAAAAAACTCCAAAAATCTTTCTGCAATTTTTTTTTTAGTACTTACACTGAAGATGTAGTGAATTGTAATTCTGATTAATAACTCTAGGAATTTGTAGGTACCTCTAAATATTTTCTTTCTTGGAGATTTGGTACAGAAAAATCTACCAGTCTTTCCAGATGGTAAGCTTTTGGATCAGTTATTGGGATTTGGTGCATGCTTAGGTAGATTAAAGTAGTTATGTTGAAATTTTGCTAAATATTTGCAGTATGAAATATCCTTGTGTATTTTATGGTTTTGAGTGGGTTGACATTCTTTGTCCACGCTTGAAAAATACTCCCTGATACTTCCATAAATTACGAAACCTCAACAAATACTTAAGGAAGAATGAGCCATTAGTGAGTTTTGAATTTACAGGAGTATCCAGATCAGTTTTATAAAAGCCATCTAGTGAAATATGTTATTATCTCTTATAATGTTCAGATATTGAAATAGTATAATACATGTGACAGGAAAGAAGACTGAAGAGTTGAAGATTCACCAGAAATTTTTTTTTGTGTGCCCTAACACAGGCTGAAAATAAAGACGACATACCACAGTCCTACCCACGTCACATTAGATTTGATTATGCTTGCATAATTATTGCTAACATTTTGCTTTAGTTTTTTGGATATATAAAAAGTGAATCCACATAAATTGTCCTTTTTCAGATCTATGCTAAAGCTTTAGAAAATACATTTGCTTGATTCTTCATTTTAAAGCAGTAGCAGTGGTATAAATTTGTCAATATGATAAGAAAATAAAACTGAAAAAATAAACAATGTAAATTCTTACCTGAGCTCTTGAGCTATAGAGTCCACTTGAACTGTTAATAAAAGCAGGAAAGAATTAATTAGTTTACACTTCCAGACTTGTGCTCTCTGCAGCCTTGCACCTGCCTATCTGTAATGACAGAGGAGTGGCTATCAAAACACAGGTGGTTATTTCATGCTAACCACAGGATTGTAGCTACTAGTGACAAATGCTGAATGAAGGTGTAATTGTCCCAGTTATTTTAGGATGCATGAAACCTGGAGTATGATGTTCAGTGGAGCAATAAGAAAAATAATAAAAATAAAAGTAAAAGCAATGACCTTTGTTTTTTCCCTAAAATAAAATGCAAAATCCCTAATTTCCAGAATGTAAAATAAGCTTGGGAATTGCAAAGGCTGGTGTTTACAAATTCCTGCCCACACAGGAGCATACAGCATATTGACAAGGCCAACAGGTGTCTCTAAGGATTACTCATATTGCAGAGGCAACTTTTGTTGTTTCCACTTCTGGGGAAAATGTTCTTGATATATTAATTGCTATAAGAGTGCATGCACATGTATAAGAACATGAAGAAAAAAAAATCCCTTAAGTTTTAAAATTGTGTTATTAGCCTTTTGAGTGCAAGGGTATGAAACCCCTGTTAGCTAGGACTGAAGTTTGCTCTGCCAGCCAAACTGTTTTAACTCACTGTCTGGACCAACAGAGAAGACATGCCCTAATGCTGGGGTGTAAAGAACTTCCCTACTCAGAGACTTTCCAAGTTCTCTCTTTGGTACTCTTGGAATATATATGAATTTTGTATTAATTTCAGTGATCACCAGTGAGGGTTGCATCAAAGTTTTGATATGACAATGATTATGTTTTTTAGAAAGGTTTATCTCTATCTATCCCCTTATCTGCAGTCAGTCTGCAGTACTTCAACATTTTTCCTCTGTCTTTTCCTGAGTGAAGTCTAGCACTTTTTGCCCCTTTGATAATTTGAAAATAGAGAAGTAATACCAAACCACTCTAATTTTTCATTCTGAACAAAACTTGAACCTGAAGACACAATATTAACAATTCAAATTAGTGAGTTGTGACAATGAATAGAGGTAGTCTGTTTTACACAATCTTTAGAATCAACAATTCTCATTAAAATTAGAGTGAAGGATGGGTGCTTTGTGCCTCTGAAAATAGTCATAAGCAAAAATGTTCACAGGATAGGCAAAACTTTGACATTTATTTTTAAGTACATCCATTTTTCACTTGTTATCAAGAGCCACAAAAACTGTTATGAATTAAAATAAAAAGTTATTTTCCTGGAAGTGCTGTAGTGCTAGTCAGTCATGTTTTCCAGATGTTGAGATCATTAAGGGATGTTTATCTCTCTGTACTGCATTTCCATCTGTTCCTTACAAAAAGAGAGTAATATCTGGGAAATAAAACTATGTCATAACTTTGCAAATGAAACATGAGCACCAATACTTCAAAAAAACCCACAAGATTCTCTTCTGCCACATGCACCTGCAATTTTGATAAAAGAAAATTTACCTCTGGACCATTTACACAACTATTTTATAGATAATTAATGTCCATAGACAGAAAAAAACCATTCAGGTGGCTGAGACAAAGTTTTGATATACAATTTTTTAAAGCACCCATTCAATGTTGTCAACTCAGCTCACTGCGGAAAATAATTTTGGGGTTTTTTTTGATTTTGTGGGGTTTTTTTGGCTTTTTGGTTTTTTTGGTTTTTTTTTTGTTGTTGTTGTTGTTTTTGTTTTTGTTTTGCATAATAAAAAGTGTAGCCTTTATTGTCTTTGAAAAATAACTCAAAGAAAACAGCATCAGTAGATTTTTTTTTTTGGCTTTTCTTTATACCATAGCTAATAACATTGTGCCTCTTAATGCCAGCAGTCTGTGTCCTGCCCTGATTAAAAAAAGCAGCTGTAAGGAAGCTACAGAGTCTCTGAGTGCACATTAAGGGCTGTGCACAGGAACTGTGATATTTCATGGTGTTCTGGGCACAGGGTCGTGGAGTGTGCTTGCTAACTCACCCTTGGTTCCTTTGGAGCGTGTGCGCAGCTTTTTATTTTCCCCATCTGCATCCATCTGTAATATTAACACAGGGTCTTTATTCATACCTTTTGCCATTGAGAAAAAAAAAAAAACAAACTCCAATGCTTTTTTTTTTCCACATTTCCAAAGGCTAGACAGTAATAGAAAAAAAAAGAATAATCATGCCTTATTAATCTTGTCAAAGAGATAAAAAGCCATCTGTGAATATCTAGTAAATACCTAGGAGATACCTTTAATGATGCAGATTTGTTTAATAAAGTGATAGTTATGAGTGACTCTGTAAGGTTTAATGACGAGGTCTACAGGTGTTAGTTGAAGGCATGAGGTTAGAAAGAGTAATGCTGCATGAGTGCTGCTTTCAATATCCACCTCCTGAAACAAAAGGTCCCAGAAAGCTGCCATGGCTACAGGAGCTCTGCATTTTCATTGCAACTGAGGCACAGCTCTATAGCTATGTTGGAACCTGCATTTCTGACAACTTTGTCCTTAAAACATGAAACCTTCTTGCTTGACAATGCATAACTACACATATACAGCTTTGAAATTCTTCAACACTTAATCAACTACTTCTTTAAGAAGTTTTGCTTGAAGAAACAGTGAATTGCAGATTTATAAGATTTTTTTGGGGAGAATTTAATGTCCATATTTGTATTTTGTATTAAATAAAACCAAACCCAAACAACCAAAAACCCCAGAACCCTCCAGAAGTCAGCTGATGTCATAAGTTTTCTAACTGAAATAAGAGAATCCTTTCAAGATCAGCTGTTCTCACTACACATTTGGCTACATCTAAACCCAAACTGGAAATATGCACCTTCTGGTCTTGGATGTGGCCCAGACACATAATTATAGGGGTAGGCTTTCAATCCAGGGATTTTATTGCAAACCCCTGAAATTCAAAGGGATTAAGATTTCATGTTTTGGTGTCGAGAACTGCAGTGACATATAGCAGATTGTACAACAGTGCAATTTTGACCATGTCCAGGGAGGCAAACTCCTTTCTAAAAGTAGCACTTTATTCATAAGAAAGACTCTATCACCAGGAATTTTTTTTCTAAGCAAAATTTTGGGAACTATGGAATTTTTCTTCAGTCACTGAAGGAAGCTTGCTATCTGTCTTTGACTTGAATCTCAGTTTCCCTGTTTGTAAAATGCTGATGACAAATATATTGTAGACAAAGCAAGTCCCATGGGCTTCTGCAGATCAGTTTGCAGACACCAGTGTCTGATTTATGAAACTGTGTTGGGTGATAGGTAGAGATGGAGACCAGAAGTTGCCAGGCACCTCTCCCTGGAAAATGTCACAAGATAAATACTAATGTCAACACAAGATGCTGTCAATTATTTCACTTTTTCTTTCTGAGGATCTGCTGAACTGCACTGAACTGAGGAATGATGCAAGAAGTCCTGTTTGTGCCTTTTTCCATTTATAGAGTTTGAAGATCTGAGTATGCTTTATTTTTAGCTCAGTATGACTCAGATTACTGAGTTGTTTTGAAGGTCTTATCTGAAAGAACATTGCAGAATATTACTAAATTGACCTGAGAAATAAAAAGAGTAAAGTCAGCCTTTCTTGGGGATAAAAAGTACTTCTCTAATTTCCTGGGGTTTATTTGTTTTTATATGTGTTTGAACGTTATAAGCAGATATTGGAATCAAAATACCAATTTGAAAGAGAGAACACAAACATTTGAAAAGGGCATTCATGGACTTGAAGAAGTTTAATTCTAGAACATAGGGTAGTGATGTCTGAAATGAAAATATAAATTGATGGAAATGCACATCAAAGCCAGACATTATACCTTTTCTCTGTTTAAATTTACATCTGATATTGATTATTAGCAGAGAAAAACATGAGGAGCTTCTGTTTATGTAGGCTGATGGCAGCCTTTACTTGCTACTACACTCAAAACCTGGAGAACGAGTTTTTGCAATGTGACTGCAATGGTAATGGGAAACATGGCTCTGTTCTCTGATGCTGAGTTGTGATTGAAGGCACTGACCTGCCATAGACTTATAATAGGGGAGCAGGTGTGGCAATGATGGACTTTAATTTCCTTTAATAAACCTTTTATGTGCCACACTTTTACTGCCATTCTATGCTCTCCAAGGTCCTGCACATAATAGGTTCATTACTTTTGATTACTATAGTCTATTGAGACAAACAACTCCAGAACACACTATATATTATGTTCAGTTAAACCAATATAGACTATTTATCCACTGTGCATTATTTCACCTGCAACTCTACAGACAAAATTAACAACAGCTCCTGTAAGCTAAAACTATTAAAAGCACTGGTACTCCTTTGTCATCATTTCATAATAAATACCACACCAATCACAGTGCTGCTCTTTTAATTATGAAACAAAAAGTGCCCACTGCTTCTACTGAACAGCAGTTACTTTGGTCTAAACAGCAGGTTGCATTGTGATGAATATTTAAAAACTGCACAAAGAGTGAAAACCAATGATAAGATCAATGCAGATGATTTTTCAATTGATTTTCTTTCCTTGTAAAAGTTTCACACTATGAGATATCTTTTTATCAATTCAAACCTATAATTTATAAGACAGTTTAGCCTGGTGCATATACCTATCAAAATAATCATCATGTCTGTGTTGCACAAAAGACACCTTAACTTACAAAATAGACCTATGCATTAACTTGAAATACAAAACAACTGAATAAAACTGAAATCTCTAAACTGTGCCAGCAAAATAAAAACCCTTCTCTTGCTCAAAATTTGAATGTACTATCTCTGGAGCTTGGTAGTTCTTTTAGAGACTGCCTGATACTGATACAAAGTGAACAAAGTGTCTCACTTCTGTTTTTCTTCTACATAGTAAAAACTTTACATGAAATTACATCCAAGGATGGTCAGCAAGAAGCATTCAAACTTTCAAATCACTCATGGAACAACAAAAGGATTAAATTCTGAGAAATTCTAGCCAACATTTTTAGAGGTACTTGTTATGAAGGTGTTAATTTGAGACATGTATTTTTACTGTTGTAAGGGTTGGATGGATTCTGGAAGGTGCTTCATGCTGTCATGGCTGGGGGATGGTCACCCTTCCTCACACTACATGTGTTGTCTTGAGTCAAGAATCCATAAGGGGTAAATATAATGGTCATGTCTGTACAAAATCCTCACACAATATCTCACTGATAATTTTTTTAGCCATCAGGACCATGGAGATAATGAAATGTTTGCCAGGAAAATTTTATTGGGTGTTATAGTCCCATAATTTTTAAGGGCAAGCTTAATGAAAATAATGGCAAGTGAATAGTGGAACTAAGTCCACTTAATCTTTGTGGTTTATAGCTATATTCTCTGATTTGATGGATTTTAAACTCATCTAAACATTTTCTTTTCAAAATTAGTTGAAGCTAGCTAATGGACTCTAAAGAAATTAGTGGGAAATACACAGTCAGAAACACAAGGACAACGGTGCAGCAGCTCTGCAGTCCCAAATCATTAAGCAAGTAGGCTAAGAAATAAATGCTTTCTGCTTCAGTCATACTCCATTTCTGTGATCTCAAAATTTACTGAAGATATTGATGTTGAATTATTTTCTGAAAACATGTTCCAACAAATCCCCCAAGGTTTATGAATGCCCTCTGCCTGACTTTGTGAATTTCATTCTGATCTTTTCTCTACTTTTCCTTCAATGTTGATTGAGATTTAAGTGTAAGTCAACAACTAGACCACAGAAAAATGACTGGAGTCACTGAGAATACCCCAAATTCTGCTTGGCTGAAACTGTAATAATTTGCTATTTAACTGCTACTGGGTATTCATGTTTCTCCAGATTAATTTACTGGTGCAATAGCAGCAATCATACTTTCTGAGCAAACTATTTCAGAGTTCCTGGCTGCAGGAACCAAATGGCACTTCTTTTGTTTGTACCATCCCACTGCAGCTAACAGACTCAAGAGCAGCACCTGGAAATACTTCCCTGAGTGAGAGAATCAGGATTTGGCTCTGAGTTTGGTTTTTTGTGTGCCTGGAGTCTGCCTGTGCACATGTGCATGTACTGATGTTATAGTAGGATCCAAGAATATGACTAACAGCTGAAAATAGGACATGTGCAATAAATTATAATAATAATAATAGTAACAACTATTTCAGTTTACTTGCACATTTTTTAATTTGAATTTCAGAAACTAAATTGACACTACTATCTGGGTAGGATAGTTTTACAGCACATTACTGTGAAATAAACTATGGCTTAGGGAAGCCAGTGCTGCTGACATAGGGAAAAGTGAAATGCATCTCCTGGAAAGAGCTCATGCAAGAGCTATGCACTTTGTAATTTCCATTGTAATCTTCATACAAACATGGCTTTCCTGGAGTGGGTTTCACACTGCTAGAGTGTCAGTCTGTTTCCTTTTTCATAACCAGCTAGAGGGACAGAAATCGCCAGTTTATCTAGAGATAAAGAGTATAAATTTATCACTGCACTGTGAGTTTCTGACTTAAAGTTATACCAGATTTTCAAAATTAAATTCAGGGAACAATTTCACTAGGACAAACTTTACCTGATTTTGAGAGGTCTAGAGAAATAATCACTTTTCTCTACTCTTTTTAATTTGTGAATTACTGAAGTTAGTATTGAGATAACAGCTATATCTGTCACAAGCTTAGTGAAATCGGTCCGAAGAAAAAAACTCACTGGTTTTTAAAGCACCAAAAATCCATTCTCAAGTCTCCAACACAAGCTACAGACTTCAAAGATGAAGTCAGATTCTGCTAAGGACAATTAATAGGACTGTGCTATACTGTATCCCAAGGTGACATGACACTCTGTGTGCTTTTCCCTACAGTAAATAATACCCCGAGAGCAAAATTTTCAGTGGTTTGGATACTCATATTTTGATATTTCTTTTCACTAACTCATGTAAGATTTTACCACATAAAAAGAGAATAAAGTGATAGAGAAAAATAATTTCAATAAATCTGAAATCAAGATTTCCTCTAGCCCACCCAGAAGAGCAGATTGCCATTTGTCTGTATGTTTGTATGTGTGCTGACTGAATCTTTCTCTTAGTCTATGTAAACATTTTTAATATGAATTACTAATCTCACACTGATGGTGAGAAGTATACTGAGAGAAAGAAATGCAGAGAACACATCTAACAGCTTCTAGAAAAAGTTGTGCATTTTCATTTCTGGCAGTAAGAATAATCCAGAATCCAAATACAATCTTTTTTTAGGAACATTGCTTGTAGTGTGGTTAAAGTTTCTTGCTCTTCTTTTTCTTTCTTTTTTTTTTTTTTTTTTTAATAATATATTGATGACCAGAAAGGAAAAATATTTAGAAATATGTTCCTAAAGACCATCACTAAAAACATGGTTTTTTGGTGATTTTGACTATTCTTAACCAAGGAGTCATTGCATCTTTATTTTTGAAAATTTTGTTTTAGTCAAAGCTGTGCCTGATTTCTCTAGGAAAAAGTTGAATGACATGGAAATAATTGGTTCAGCTCTATGAATTTCTTTGGAATTAAAATAAGTACATGTACTAAATGCAAACTTTAATGTTTGTGTATAACACATATAAATCATCCCATCACAATTTGGCATTATATAGTGTGATTGAATGGTGTACCTGTTTTTGAGAAGTAGATTTTTTTATATTGAATTCACTACTTGAAAATATGCAGAGACAAAATAAGCCTTAGATCAGAGGCAAGCTTGAATATCTTTGTAATGAGGATGATTTATTTTGATTCTCACTTCTGATTTCTGAGTTGTCACTGCTGTTGTATACTTCATCCATGCAACTTTGCACAACTGGCAGTGCTGAATATAAACCAAAGCCATATGTTTATGTCCTTTTGCCAAACGACTACAGCAAATAGTTCTATTATTCCCTTAGGTAACCAACATGTGCCAAGTATTTCTATTAGTCTTCTTTACCAAGGCTTTAGAGGGCAGAGTCACAGCTTCATGAAATTAAGGGGCAACTGCTAGTTTTTAAATTCAGAGAAAAACCATATAGTATACTAAGCTGAAATGCAGCTCAACCCAGGCTACTTTCTAGAGGTTTTTCTTCCTAGATAATTATTTTTTCTTCAGTTCAAGATCTTGTCACTATTTCCTGTGCTAATATATATTAAACATAAGTTTTCAGAAGAAAGAGAGTCAGCAAAAAAAAAAAAAAGCTTTGATGCTTTGAGAATTTTTTAAGTACACTAAAGTTTTAGCCCACTCAACTGTTATATAGTTTAAAAAGTCCCAAACCAATAAACCTTATATGTATATAAATCACCAATAATTATCAATCAACAATTTTAAATTTAACCAGTACACTGTGAAATATATTCTCATTCCTGGAGTCATATAGATTCAAAGATACTTGTGTTACTGTCAGTATGTACGGCTAAACAAGTGTAGTTCACAAACTTAGGAGCTAGAATTTCTATGCATTTAAAAAATTCCTCATCTCTTCTACTGTTTAGTACTGCTATACTTGACTGTTGAAAACTTTCTTAAAACAGCAGATATTATGCAAGGAAAGTAACCCTAGTGCATGAGGCTTGACACATGAAACCACATAGTATTTTACTACTAATATATAGCCATATTTCTACTCAAATTAAATTTTGTAAATAAATTATCCCACCTTTGCGTGTTTCCAGTTGAAAATATGTGCAGATTCCAAAGGTTCAAATTTGTCACACAGCCCAAGATGCCTTGCCTGATTTAACAGATAATCCTCAAATTCATTCTCTGGAAAAAAACAGACAAAGAAACAAAAACAAAAACAACAAAACAAATAAAAAAAACCCCAGCTATACTAAATAACACATAGATGAAACAAGACACTCTTTAAATCAAATGGGTAAATAATCCAGATGCAATGTTTTCTTCAGCAGTTTTACTAAGATAGGGTGTAGAGGAATCAATGGTGCTTCAAAAGGCATAAAGTGTATTTTATTTTTCTTTTCTTATAATAGTTTCTTTACATCATTAATGCCCTTTTCATGGCTTATGAAATAGACCTGCTCTAAGAAAAGTTTTTCGTCTTGTGTTGACAAAAATCTACTGTTTTTATATGTAGAAATCCTTATTCAAATGTTTTAATTGCATCAGAACCCCTTTGACTGAGTGGGATGGCTCAGTTCATGATGTGAAATAAATGAGAAGCATTCTGAAACATTTTAAAAGCAGAAGGAAACTCCTCCATTCTATTTTTTCTGACTTCAAATATTAAAATTTAAAGTTTGGCAGGCTGAAATGTTCTCAGCTTAAGCCAAATTAAGGAAATCTTTGACATTTCTCCATGCACAATTTTTATTCTTTGCTGTGAGGGATTTTATGCTAAATCAACAGTGACAGCAAGGGAAGTAGAGTTGCAAAAGTTTTCCTCTGAGTGTACAACACCGAGATCCTTGTTTTCAGAAATACTGAGTACCCAAACCCTCCTAAAGCTTAAAGTTTTAGTTACCTGCAACCTGGAAGAATCTGACAATGAGCAGGTATTAAGGGCAAGTTTTATTTAGAGGTTGCTCCTAACACTAGTGACCAAAGCATTAAAATTTTGCTACCAGTTGCAACTTTGGAGATCTGTTTCACATATCCTCCAGTGTATTTTGTTAAATAGATCTATTCATAGATCATTCCAATTATGACAAAATTTGCAAATAAACTTTCAGAACTTTAACTGTTCTCTTAATGATATCTGGTGATATCTTTTTCAACAAAATTTTGAATGTTACATTTCTTAACTTGCAAAGGCTCATTCTAAACAGATTCTCAGGGAAGCTGGAGTTTCTTGAGCAACTGATTTCAGCTTGTGTCCCAAAAGATAGGATGTTTGTTTCATCCCATCAAGTACTTTTAATTATATTTAGTACACTTTGAACAAATAATGAAACAGGCAACAGATGTAAGATGACAAAGGGAGAAAACCCAGAACAAACAAGCCCGATACCAACAGGATTTTTACAGCTTTTTTAAAACTACATTTTACCAGAAAGAGATGTTGTTTTTCCTCAAAGCCTTATTTTCCTGTTATTCTATTTCAACATTCGTAATAAAAACCCAAAACCACAAAAGAAGTCTCAAAGCCTTCTACCTTCCTCTTCCTCTTTGTTCAAAACACACTAACCTAAAAGACCTCTAAGAGTAACTACAAGGGTGACCAAAGCTTTCTATAGACTTAGCAGATTTTTGTCTTAAAATTCTAGCAACTTAAGTATTTATTAACAATATATTTTTCCTTTATTTTTTCAAAGATTTCCAATAAAGAACCAAATCACATAAGGGAGTAGCTGCAAACCCTTTGAGTTCCCTGATGTCAAACTCATTAGCATCCGAATAACCACACAGCAGCACATCATCTGCACAATTGCAATTTTTTACTACTTTTAATAGCGTTTCTCAAAGGGCTCATTTTCAACTTTCTTCAGTGGTTAGTTGGTTCTCTGGGGAAAAGGAGCTTCCTGACGCTCACAGCTTCCACTCAGCAACCAGGCCGTTTGCTGTCAGAAGCATCAGCCCTCTGCCCTAACCCCATCTGCTGTCTCTCTCATCCTAAGGGACTGAGAGTTAAGGCAGCACAGCTGAGATCCACTTGGAAAAGTGCACAAAGGACAAGGAAAAACACACTCAACTTTCCACATTTAGCTTTACATAATTAGCTAGTGTATTGAAAGTCCTCCCTATAAGAAAAGGAGTTTGGACTGGGATGGGTCCGGGGGGAAGGTTTTAAAATCGTGCTGAAGAGCTACATCCAACAGTGGCAAAACACAAAAACTTGCACCCTTCTGCTGTGTTTAAACACAGCAGAAGTTGCTGATGGTTAGTAAGTTTAAATGTGCTGGGTTTGATTTTTTTCACATTACAGGGTGCTGGCTGCCATTCAGCTGTTTTGTGGGTGAGTATCCTCATTTGAAGTTAGGGTGTCTCATAAAAAGTCTGATACAATGTCATGCATCTTTCATGCTACAAACAGGGTCTGCAGGATTATGCTGCATCATGGGATGTGGCATGCCCTTAACGTAACATAAACTGTGTGTCACCCCTGTCCTCACTCCAAGAAGTAAGTTCTATTTCAGATATAAATGTTGGGATCTGATAGTTCAGGTAGCAAAAAAAGGCTTGGTGCTGATTTTACAGGAATATCAAGGCCTTATACTAAATCTCTTTAGGAAGCTTTATGAGTTATAAAATTGACCATGGGCCACATTTTGAGGTGTTGCAAGAAGTGCAAAAATCTGCAATACCAACTGGAGAAAATAAGGTCTCAGACACAAGAGCCCACAAAGTACATCTAACCAGGTTGTTAGTGGCATTGATGATCATTGTTGATAGAATGAGGCAGAGCTAACTTATTTATTTGTCAATCAAGGTTCCTTGGTGGGGTCACTCCCCTTGGGTCCACATGTACGTTCATTTGGCCCAATCTATTCATAGCTTGCATTAACTTATTTCTCTTTTTAATCAAGAATTCAAAACAATTTACAGATGGTAAATTATGCTTACACTTCAACTGTCTATGCCCCTGAACAGTATTTTTTATTCTAGAAGGTGAAGGCTACTTGCCTATAAAGAAAGCTTCCATCTTTTCAACCATCATCTCAATTCAACTAGAATAATAAACTTTATAAACCCACAAAGATGGAATATATGAGTTGCTTGATTTGTCTGTGTAATTGTTCAGTGAAGTCACCTGGAGCCTTTGCAATTCATTCCTTGGTTTATAGCCATTTCCAGTGCTACATGATTTTGTACTGACTCTGAAGTGCCATCCTACTGAGATCCATGAGTCATACCAGGATACTGATGTGAATGACAGTTTAGGTCCTGATCCTCTACATCAGATGTTGGTGACAAATCCCTTCAAACAGCTATTTTTGTTGACCCATCATCTGTGGGTAAAAGTCCACTCATTCAGGTCAGATTACCAGAGCTCCTGAGGATTTTAAAATGAGAAAACACATATTGTACAATCACAAAATTATCTCAGCAGAAGTCCCAAGTTGTTTTCTCTATCAGAATTTCAATACTCAAAGCTATACTATATTTGTGAAAGTTCCCAAAAGCTTTTTTAAGCATAATACATTCCATTTCCAACAGGTTAATTTCATTTTCTCTAATTTACCACATCCCTGGTTGATATATTGTAAATGTGGGAATGAATAATGGCTTCAGTCTGTGATTTGTTAACTCAGAATAAAAGTAATATCTAAACAAAATCCAATGTGCTCACCATTATGATTCCTGAAAATTTCTTGTGGTTCTACAGTGACGGTGAATTCTCTTTCCCAAGACAAAATAGTGCAGTGTACTTAGTATTTGAGAAAATAACATGTGAAAGAAAGATACCAGTACAAATAAATAAAGATAATACTGGCCTTCAGTCAGATCTTTATCCTGTACAGTCTGAAGTCTGTGACTTTGCACATTAAGTTCTGCACGAGCCACAGGGAGATCCTGAAGTACATGTAAAATGTTCAGCTCACGAGTAACTGAATTTCATTTGGCTTACACAATCCCTGCAAGAAATCTGCAGGACTCTACTTGGAAACATTTTCTTTTTTGTACATAATTTGAGCTTCAGAAAGGAGTTTCCTTGGGGCAGACTACTTGTCTTTGCTCCTGTTTCATTTACTACAAAGTACATAGAAAGCAGGATTATTGCTGTTTCAACAATTGCATTTTCTTTCTCAACCTTAATGCTAAACTTTATCTTATTTTGTTCTACCCTGACATGAACAGAAGGTCATGTTAGCAGTGTGGGACATGCCGGTAACCCAGGCAGTTGCCCTTCCAGTATCTCTAAAAAACTTCACTTCCCCTTATCCTCTCTTTTAAACAGGGCAGTAACTCCAAAGCCAAGATCATATTTCACCAAGCAGAGTTTAACTTTCACCTGATTTAAGCAAGAAACTATCCCTCAAAGATGCCAGAGACTTTGCTGTAATTAACATAACTGCATTTAGATGCTATTCATGACCGATAATTCCAACACCTTGTGAAAAAAAAAAAGGTTGCAAGCTGTAAACATTATAAACATATTCAAATAAGCTTAACGCAATCTGCCATGCTTATTTCTGCCTAGATCATGGACCAGCGAAATGGTTAATGCAAATGGATTTATAATTTGCTTTGGGGGGCCAGTTTCTTCTCCTTATTTATTAGCCCAGCTGATGGGGCAGATTTGATGAGGCACTTCTGGAATAATTGAGTCATCACACAAAGAAGGCTGCTAGCATTCAGAGTGGTTTTATCAGCAGCAAGCAGGCCTGATTACTGACAATTACACTCTGATCCGGTGATGGAGGAGAAAGAGCCAACGAGTGGGAAATGTCCGTGTTTCTATCCAGGAATAATTTCTACATTCATTTTACATGCTAAGTGTTTCCTATCTCTGCATAATAAACTGTAAACAGGAATAGATGGCACAATGTCCCTTAATATTTCCTGGTAATGAAGACACAAATGTACAGTGAGTGCTGATAAATATAGATGAAACATAAGCTATTCTCTGAGTCGGTATTGTTACCTTTAGAATAAATGCATTTTGGTGGTAAAAGCATAATCATAGCTAATGCAAAAAAATGACAGAAGATTGAAGCTGTCCTTGTAACTACACAGAAACTTTGTAAAAGTCCTGTTAATCACGACTGCTCTAGAGGCTCATAAGCTGAAGGTGATATACTGGAAAGAACATCATTTTGTTTCTCAATAGTCAACTAAGTAGGAACTCTTTTGCTTCGACACAGTAAAGGAGAGCAACAGCAGTGACCTCCATTAACACTTCAGGGATAGAGCACATCTCGATGCTAAACTGAAAAACAATGGAGCTGGTCCTAGAAGACATCTTCACCATGATAAATTCTCATTTCCCTCTCATCAGCTTTAAGACAGTGTTTATAATGAATAATAGAGCCAGACCATAGATTTCATGAGTTGTGTTAAGCAATGCATTATTGCCTTTCGAACATTATTTTTGTAGCAATTTAGATGCTGTAAAATGACAGTTATAAAAAAAATTCTGCAAGCAGAACTTTGAAAAACTGTGTTTCAGGAGAAAAAAATGGGAGAAAACATGAAAACAGACATAGTGGAGAGTTGTAAAGTAATTTTATGTTTGTTGATGGGCAATTATAGATTTCAGCTAGAAAAAGTTAATGTCCTAGTCTAGGGAGAGTTTTCCTTTTTAAGAGTTGATCAGGCATGAAACACTGAATAATAAACTTTTGCATGCTTGTTTATTCCTTTTCCTCTTCCTAAACTAATTTATAGCTTCAAAAGAACTAAAAGTTATTCTCCGCTTGCTAACAGTAACTATGGCAACTATATTTCATTAAAGTAGCCACTTAACTTCAAGGCTTCTGTTACAATGATATGCATTATTTTGAGTAAAACCACTCCATAACAACCTCATGATTTCAGAGTAATTTTAAAAGAAAGTTCAAAGAGTGTGCATCGTTGACACTGGAGCGCAGGGTTTGTTTTCTTCTAAAGCATGTTTACTCTTTCCCAGCCAGGATGACTTTCCCTGTGGAGTCATCTCTGCTGCGAGGCGCTGCGTGGGGGGACCGCTGCCGCCTTCAGCAAGAGGTGGCCACGCTCTGCTCACGGAAGAGCTGCCCAGTAGTTGCAGAACTGAGGCCAGCAGGAGATGCCTGAGCACACAGATCAGCACAACCAAGATCAACGAAATTGTTTGGGTTTAATTACTCCGTTACTGCCCTCTTCCACGGCAGGAGGATCCTGGTCTGATTGTGGTCTTTGGGGCACGCCTGCTGTTTAACTGCCACTGTCACAGTCTTTCTACTGTACCTGATTTTTCCAGTTAGGAAGTGATGGGTTTCAAGGGCAGCTTTGTGGGGTGCTGTTATGGTTGCACTGGATCTCTGTAGAATTTCTGAAGCTGGTTAGGTTCAGGAGAAGTGGTCACTTCTCAAACACAGGCTTCATCTAAGTTCCTCTATTCATTCCCTGTGAGTTCTGACTGTTCCAGCCATATTTTTTTAGAAATATTTTAATAGTCGGAATTAGGACATCATAATTCTAGAAAAAAAATCGCTAAATAGCTGACTTGACATTTTCTGACATGGAATCAAAAGGAACAATAAACTTAAAAATGCAATCTACTTTTACTAAAAGAAATACAAAACTACCACTCTGCTATCCCGTGCATTCATCTTGCCCTTTCTGAACAAGTTCTCTTCATTAAGCATGACAGGCATGTCCCAGGAAAGGGAAAGTCACACAAAGGGAAGAAGTGTGCCTTCCCTCAACATGCAAATCACATATGTTCATTAACTTCAAGAGTGCCATGTGAAGTACAGTCTGCCACCATTTGAAAGACTTGTAATGACCCTAACTGCTAAAGATAATGGGGGCTTTCTTACACTACTGCATTGCCCTGAAGATCTTAGAAACATGTTGAAGAGAAGAGGAAAAATAAAAACCTCCAAGAATAAAAACACCACCTTGCAAATCAAAGCAAAAATTGACTAATATTTGTTGGATAAAAAAACATGCATGTCAAATGTTCCTCAGGACAGACTTCTTATGCAAAAAGTTTTACTCATCATATGTTTGCATCAGGTAAATGGAGCAAGGAAAAACATATTCAGTTTATTCAAACTTATGATAAGGGGTCTGCGTCACCAGGAGTGGTGGTTCAAATTCTCTTTTCAGAGCCTTTTATGATTCTAAAGTGAGACAAATATTATTTCCGAAAACCACACCTGCCTTCTGTCATAGGCATAAATAGAAGGCGCCATGACTGAGAAAATAACTGGGAAAAAGGGATTCTAGAATTCTCCTCCTGCCTCTGCCACTGATCTGTTCTGTGTCCCTCAGCAAGTCTTTTCACATTTCAGTTAAAGGAGGATAACAGTGTAGAGTGCTGTAAAGTGCTTTTGTGCATTTCTAAACATACTTTAATGTAGCAAATATTATTTTCATCATCATGGATTCATCAGTTAAGCAGTAGCTCATTTAACTTCCTCTGAAACTCAACTTGAAATGTTTCCTCTTTCACTGCAGGCTTTTTTAAAAATTAAAAAAACCCCAACAAAACAAAACAACCCGTCCCCCTCACCAAAAGAAAAAAAAAAGAAGAAATATAAAAGGACAGCAGTGAGAAGGATGGGTACTAAAAAAACATATGGTGAACAGCAAAATAATTTAAAACACATTTCCTTTCTCTTCTCTCCTAATATCTTAGGCAATCTGGATATAACTGTAATCTTTACACATCAGACACTTATCAGAAAAATCTGTTTGTTTTGCTGTATAGAGAAACATTCTCAGAGAAAATATCTTTAACTCTTTTCCTTCGACTATTTTTGCTCTCATTGCTGAAAATGTCAATAAGGTGTGTGTGTATATTTATAATGTCTGTGTAAGTATAAATATATACATTTCAGTGTATATAAATTTATTTACATGTTTGTGGCAACATTAAGTTCAAATATTGCACACAACAAGCACTGCATTTAATTTAAAATAATTTGAAAGAGGAAAGTTTGTTTCAATGTGAACCTCAGATGTGTGGTAAGAAAGTTACCTGTGGTACCACTGAACAATACTGAATTAAGAATAATGCTACAAGAATATAGCAGTACTATTTGTAGTACTAATATGTACCAGTACTAATTGTAGTACTATTTTATATTAGAAAAATAATAGTAACAATTCTATTGTAGCAAACTGGACTATGGCAAGACAAAAAAATCATCCTGTGGAGAGATGTCTTACAAACTTTGTCACTTAAAGCTCAGATTCCCCAGTGTAAGCCTGGCTGCATTGAAAACAGCCAGGACACTCTGGTGGACCTCAGTAGCAGAAGCTATCTGCAAGTGAAAGCACTCACATACACTGGGTGTTAATCACACAGATATACAAATACACACTCCTGGTCAGAAGGTCTGACAAAGTGAGGAGATTAAAACAATTTTGCATGTGACAGCTGTAAATAATAAGCAGCAGTTTAGAAATTCCAAGAGCACTAAATGAAATTTTGTTATTTTAGGTGATAATTATTTCGTTCTTGATAGGTAGGCCTTAATCAGGTGTCTGTGTGAAACAGTCCGGTTTGTTTTTTGGGGTCTGATTAAACCATGGGCTGTGTCTTGAGTTGGTACCTCAAATGTTAAAGTGTGTGCAGGAAAAGGGATGGGCTGAGGGGTGGTTTTTGTGCTCAGGGCATAATCCTTTTCTTCTCTTTTTTATTTTCATATGCTGTGCTTACCTATTCAGGAGACAGGTTTTTGCTTTCTTTTGAAAAGGTCTGATAATTTTGCATCAGAACTGTGTCCTGACACAAGAAGTTGTAGCAGTGACTTTTAAATAACCAGCCTCACTAAAGACTCCATTATGGCAACCAACAGCCTTAAATCACTTTGACAGTGCATTTTCTGCACTGCCCGTGTACTTGGAGGCTGTCCTCAAAACATTGAAAGCTGGGACAGTATTCATGGTTAAGAAAAGTCCAGAAGCAGCCAAACAGGTGGGCACTTCTTTCAGAAAAGGCCTTTTTAGATAGAAGACCTTTTGTACACTGGTTCTATCCTAGGCCCTTTTCAGGGGCTACACCTGAGAGAGAAAGTGAATTATCAATAACATTTTTTTAAAGAATCAGTGGTTTAACACTAATTTCTAATCAGATCCTACAGAAAGGAACAGCTCGCATGGCAGCTGTACTTTTCCCAGGGTTAATTACCTTTCACTGCTCTCTACTAATGAGTCAGCTGTTCCTGTCATCACACAACTACACTGTGTTCATCTGTAGCTCTAGCTGTGGACAAACACAGTAGCTAGAGCCCTGTTTACATATTGGCGAGGTTTGTTGTGCAAAGAATTTGCAAAGCAGTTTAAAAAAAAAAAAAAGAAATACTTAAAACTCCTTCCAATCCAATTTTTTATTTTTTTCATGGAAACAACATTGCTTTTTGGGCAAACACCATGTTCTTCTGGTTACCAAATGCATCAACAGGAGTAAGAATCTAAGGACATAAAAGCTAATGAAAGGGGTTTTTTTGCAATATTGCATAATAATTTGTATCAGGAAGATTAGATCCTTGTAGCCATCTACCTTGTCTTACCTAATTGTTGAGTGAGGATGTTTATTTATATATTGCTGATCCAGGAAATAGAAAACTTTTAAATAAAATATTGGTTTAAGTAGTATAATTGATAATAGCACAAGAATTAATGTAGTTAGGGAAAGAGTTTGTATTATTTTAAATGACAAATTTTAATGAGACAATGATTTAGGATTTTCAGTAAACTGTTCGTGGTTTTTATGCAATTCTAAGAGGTAATGCAATAGTAAATAAATAGAACACATAATTTCCAGCTAAGTTGAAGGGGATGTATTTTCTGTAGCCATATAAGATCAAGAGTAGTCCTCACTACTGGTTATTTCAGCTTTCTTGTGGGAGGCTACAAAGACTATGGCTACAGACAGGCATAGAGACAGCTCTTCCAAAGTTCAAGTCCTGTTTGTATCAACATTCAGAAGAAGTTTTTTGTATAATTGAGGGCAGGACTCTGAACTGGTGCTGTCTTTATAAAATGATTTGACGCTGAAAATTTCTGTGTGGAGGTTACCCTGCTCTGAGGAGATTTCCTCAGTGTAAGATCTGCAGGTGTTAGCAGAGAAAACAAATTTTCACCAGACACCAAGGAGACAACATACACACACATGTCATATGAGTACATGTCATCTGAGAATGAGCTCAACTATGTGCAGTTTCATCTGCAACTATTCATGAAGTTATCATTTGAGGCTGAATTCCTTGCTAGCTGTCACATGAGATAATGGAAATTGACAAATTCGTAGCAGGAACACAGATATCTTAATATGAAGATGGAAGAAGAAATTTAAGCTTAGAGCTCCAGGTAAACCTTGCAGGACTGACAGCTGAAAATATGATGAATTTCCTTTTGAGAACACCAAAGCAAAGTACCATGGCAGTCCAAGGGACCACTGCAGTGGCCATCTAGGAAAAGAATAGTACACTTTCCTTAGAGCATTACTGTAGCAAACCGCTTCTTTCTGTCAGGCAGCCTAGGTTGTGCACGTTGCATTGACAGCTCAAACACTCTGAGCAGAGAGAAAATGTGAGCTGTGTGGTTTTGCTCTTTTAAAAGGCAGATATTCATTTATTGCACCATTAGAAGCAATTCTCCTGCTTGATTTTGGATTAAGTGAAAGTGAATTTCCTGAAGGTGCATTAATTGGGTTTAATGATTCACCGAAACCCCTGATCACTCAGGTCAGACCAGGGAAAACTGTTATGTAATGCTCTTTTTTCTCAGATTCTTCTCCTGACCAGATTATTTCTTCTTCCAGCACACTGTATTTGAAACAAAAAAAAAAAAAAAAAATTCCCAGGGATAGCATGACTATTCTCCATATAGTCAAAGTCTTCTCATGTTACTGGCTTTTCTTAGGTTTCCTGAGTTCTCAAGAACTTTATATCTCCTTCATCCACAGGCAGGAAATAGGGAAAAATCCTTTCTACTTGGTGAATAGAAAAGCTTCACCTTTGGAATGAGTTTCACCTTTCCTGAGGTCTGGTCTGCTTAGCTGGGATTCTATCATTACCCAGGCTCAATATGTCCCTACTAGAAGCAGGCTTCATGCTGTACACTGAAGGAACTTGGAATGCTAGAAGGCAGCTTCTCTAAAGAGTCTGCTGAGCTGATGATATTCCTCTTGTGGGGATCTCTGTGGGAAATTCAGGAAGAAGGAAAAAAAAAGGTGCCAAAACCCATGGTGTCTTCCCTACTGTTTCCTCTTATAAACTTCACTTCTTTACTCCTAAAGTATCATGTAAATGTGAAAGACAGGGATCATCATGCAGCTAACAAACAGATACCAAGCCCCAAATAAACAGGGAAGAAAGCCTGTGACCTGGAGGGTGTCTGCAATGCTGAACTTGCTGTTTGTAGGCTGGCAATCATTGATTGAAAGCAGCTTGCACTTCCTCAATATCCCAGTACTGTATCCCATGATCACAATATAGGAGCATGTAAGTCACATTAATAACAATAAAAATAACTGGTATTGCTAACGTTGTTGCTATAAATAACACTGGGCCCAAAGCATTCAGGGCTAAAGCTGTTTATTCTCCCATGCCATTCAGAATGACTTAGGGATATGTAAGAAGACAATTTTTGATGATAGACACTAAAGCGTTGATTTTTGGGAAGAAAAATCTGAGAATATTATGGTTTATTTTTAAGTTTTCTGAAGAAATGTTATAACATTATAAAGGTTTGTGTTTATTGAACTGGTGCCAATTCATACTACAATTAATGGCCACAATCCTGTGCATGATTTTGATTGACTTTGACTCTGTGGAGGTGCTACTGGAGGTTCACTCAGCCTTTGCAAAACTCCTCATTTCAAAATAAGATCAAGCTGAGCATCATCTTCAAGCAGAATTTACTCCTGTGCCTTTCCTACCCTCAGGGAAAGAATCTGAAAAGGCAAAACAGCATCAGAGACCCAGGTATCACTCCCTGCTTCCAAGGCCCACCTGTGCCTTCTGTGGCATGGATTAGGGATGTGCCTGGCCAGATACTGTCCCATAGGGACCATCCACTACATAAGGGTTAGCACAGATCTGTGGAGTTCCATGCAACTTTGAAGCCTGAAAGAATCATGAACTGCCCACTTGGAGAATTTAAGAACCTTGCCTTGCTCTGAAGGAACTTCGAGAAGCTGTACCTAGGAATTTAAATGATTATTTGTTTAAAAATCACATGCCTATGTGTTAAAATCATGGGATGATAATTCTGTAAAAATCTAAACTCGTGTCATCAAATCTTTTGAAAAATGAAAGAAAATAGTTGAAATCTATGCAAAGTATGCACAGCACCTGCAATTTTAATCTGAAAGCTTCCTTATAGGTTTTATGAAAGCACGGGGAATACTGAATCGCTATAATCAACCACTGAAACAGTGCAAAACCATAATCAAATCAATCTTTCTATTACTTTGAAGTTTGAGAAACAGAGTCTTGAAAGCCTGAGGAGACAGAGAAACCACCCCTAAAAGTGTCTCCGGATGCTAAGTGGTGACTAACAGGAAAAAGAAAATGTCTGGAAATGCTTCTATCAGCAGTGTTTAAAAAAATACAACAGATTCAAGGCATTTTTGAATTAATGGATATTGTTAAATCTTCACAGTTTGATTCTCTTTATTTTTTTAAGCAGTTTTGAGAAAAGAAAATATTTCCTTTTTTAAAAGGAAATATAATGGCTTCTAAGAAGGAACTTATACCTTTCTTTTTGTAAAAATTACATTTCAGGAGCAAAATTTAGTCCTGTGAGCTGCACAGCAGTATTTACTTCTGTTATTCTGCTCTCCTGCAATAGCTAAGTAGACAAAGATTTTCATCAATGTCATGTGAGGAGAGGAGCAAGAGAAGACTTTTGATCTACGGTGCATCATGTTATCCATATCACTGTCTTGTATGAACATGTGAGAAATGTTTCTGTGTAGAGACGATTTAAGAAGAAATCAAGTCCAATTTGGAGGCTGGATGGGAAAGACAGGATTCATCTTCATAACTTTGCATGCCTGAAAGGCAAATATGTACTACTGAGGCAATAACTGCTGGATTCCCATGGTCTCTGGGTAGCCTGTAGGCAACCTGCAGGCATCTCTGAGGCTGTGTAGATGTGTGATGCATCTTACTCATTTCATACCCTTCAGAGTGAGATGAATTGCACACCAGAAATGTCTTTTTCCTCTGACTCTAAAGGGAATCTGGATGACTGGCTCAGGTCTAGCCACTTCCACTGTGCACACTGACATTTCACCAAATGGTGATTCCTAACCAAGGAGCCTGCGCCTATCACTGAACAGCGTCTTAAAGCTGAAATAGCGCCTATGCCGTGTGAGCTGTGTTGGGAAGTAGGGCTGGGAAGGCAAGAGAAATAGAGCAGGAGAGCATCCTCCAGGAAAGAAGGCAGTGCCAGTCCTTGTAGGAAAGAGCTGGCAAACAGCATGAAGCTGATGAACAAATAAAAGGGAGCACTGGTAGATGTTGTAACTTACAGAAATGGAGAGTTAGCCATAGCTTTGACATGAGCAATGTGGTGTCAGAGATACAGGAGAACACAGTGCCAAGAGGCAGAGGAAAAGGTCAGCATGATATGGTAAATATTTCTCATCTAGATATAGCAAAAGAAGACAATCAAGCTCTAAGCAGAACAGAGAGAGACGGAACTCTAAGCATTGGTATGGACTGAAACACCACCACTTTAGTATTTGCATTGGAAAATATTTTAGGAAGGAAGTAAAGTAAGCAAATTCATCACATGGATTAATGTCTGATAAATGGAAAGGGTCTGATATGAATAAAAGTTGCTAATAGAACTTAACTGTGTTTCTTTTAATATGAACTGCTGCACACCAGACAAACCTGATGTTACCAGCACAGTGGATTTGCATTTAATCCTTTTGTATTGCTTTGTTTTAGCCATACACAATTCCACCTGTCTTGTTTAATTCGGTGTCATCAGTTCTGAGACAAGTTTTCAACCATGTACGTAAATAAATTAAAACCCAAATTCCTTCTTGCTACTTTTGCTGGCCTTTGGGAGTTAATAAGAACCAGATTTTCAAAAGTTAAACTGCCATTATGCCTGCATTGCTGGCCACAAACATGCCCTCTTTTTAGCATGTGAGGTGAGTGTTTAGGCAAAGAATTATTAGCACTATTCTTTGCTTGATTTGTGAGTGTCAAACAAATCTGAGTCATATGCACTCAGTGAAATGCAGTGTAAAAAACAAAATGAAGAAAAATATTGCATTATTATTATTATTATTATTATTATATATTTTTTTTTTTTTTTTTTTTTTTAATTTCATGTATTTCCCTAAAGGAAAAACCCTTGATGGTGAAATTCATCATATCTAAACAAAAGTCTGGCAGCTTAAGTATATGAACGGGGGAAGGGAGACTTATTTCCTGAGTTTCAACAGATGTCATACTTAATTGGTTGTGAAATAAACCAGAGCTACTCTCGGCCTGTTTCCCTAGTTTCAGCTGTGAAGACACTTTTAAACATGTGCATTTCCCTCCTGCTTCTCATAATGAGGGTGTGGGGTGAGAATCAAACCTCCAAAAGGAGTAAAGCAGCGTGCATGTTGCACACAGGCCTTTAGATATACTAATTAAGCAGAAGTGAAAGTTGCATCTTTTGTCCCTGCAAGATACACATCAATACAGAATGAGCCAAGACAACTCTGTTGAAGGGTTACTGCCTTTACCCTCTGCTGATATCAGGAAGTCACTGGACTATCCCATTGTGCAGATCGCTTTTCCATCTTCCTGTATTTTCTCTCAAAAACACTCTCCTAAATCACAGCATTCTCAGTATATTACAACTAGTTGAAACGGGATTTTTTTTTTATTTTTGACAGAGACAGCACCTTAGAGGTTGGGATTTTTTTTCCCCTTGTGGTTGTTTTCTGCTAGAATCAGCAGAGTAACACCACATTTACCACAATGGCATCTACAAAGATGCCAAACTATGTGTAGCCAAACTATTTTGTGTTTGACTGTTTTTTCTAAAAAGAAAAAACAGTCAAACACAAAATAGTTTGGCTACACATGGTGATGGACACAAAAAAACTTCTCACAGACCAGAAGCCCAACCATTTGGAACTGTGGCTAACCACCAGTCAGTGGTATGCTAACATAAATAAAGTCATTTGTTTCTAAAGGGCTATGGCAAAGAATTCTAGCCTTTGGTGTTATGCCTTATTGGATGTAGCCCTCTAAATCAAAATGCTCTTTTGAGCTTCACAGGAAAAAGCTAAATACATGATAGGTGCCTCTCTGTGAAACTCAGTAAACAAATTAAAAAAAAAAATGGAATAATGTTTGTTAAAACATTTCAAATGGAAATGCAATGAGAATTGTGTAAAAAAAGAAAAATTAAGGCCAAGGTTAAATACATTTAATTCACCTGTGGCAACCAAACTGAACAATATTTGTTCTTTTAGTTTAAACTTGGAACCCAGATCCCAGAGGTGCTAGGAGAGAGCTTTAATCCCTAGAAAAAAATTCAAATTCCCAAAGTGTGTGATGAAAACCAATATAATCCTTCCTGAAGTGAGAAGCAAAATAGAAAATACTTTTTTTTTCCCTATGAAAACAAGAGCAGTCAACGTGATCTTTATTCTTTTAATGTTTTACAGGTCTGACTTTCGGCAGATGACCTCTCTTGTTTGTCCCTACATGTTTTCCAAAATATAAAAGTGAAATAGAGTCCCAAGGGCACTGTACTTGAAAGGTTATGAGAGTTAGAGAATTTTAACCATGCCTGCCAAATCAGCAGATGGCTTGTGATTATAATTATATGCATCAATAAAACGAATAATCTTTACAAAATTTGAATTTCTACTAAAGTAAGGGATTTAGTAAGCAGATGCAACAGAATGCATTTTCTTTAACCCTTTTTGTAGACAGTACTGTTTATCACAAAAATAATGGGAAGGTTCTCCATAGATTAGCTTGGACATACACTTGAGCAATAAATATATGTTTCTTTTGACCAAGTGTCAATGCTATTTAGTGTGATTTATGTGCTCAGTTGCACTCTGTTCACTAAATGTTGAATGCTTATATATAGGATGATTCCCATCACACACATTCTTCAAAATGGTCTTTAATTTTATAAAATGTTAGAGATGCAATGAAAATGTCATGTGCACTCATTCTCTCCATTTTTGTTGCAGTGCTTGTTCTTTCTGTTTAGGATTTGGTGACTTTCCATGCCTCTTATGGAGCCTGAGTTAACCACATTATTAGTGAAGAAAATACTTTTCCCCCAAATATGGGGTATTTAAGAAAGGTGTTTTGTGTGTGTGTGGTTTGGTTTTGTGTTTTTTATCAATTAGAGAAAATAATTTTTTCAATCAGAGAGAAGAAAACATTTTAATAGGAAAAAAATCACTACTGCGATTTTTTATGACCACTGATTTTACTTTCAAACTTACTTTTGTAAAAAGATCATGTGTGTGAGATTCTGTCAAACCTCTGCCTTAAGGAGGAAAAAAAATCACACAGTAGAAAAAAGTAAACAAAACAAACAAAAAAAACCCTAAGCCAAATTTATTTCTGGACTGCCCCATAAAAATTCTGTTTGAAGACATGATATGCACATCCTTTAATACTTCTAATATGGTAAGGAAGAAAAAATTGAGAGCAATAAGTACATTTTCAAAAAAGTCCCATTTGGCACACTGTAGCTATCTCCCTACAGTATTTTAACATTTTTTTAATTCAAATATTTAAATGAGAAATTTAATTTCAGGAAGTTATATATGTTTGTCTTTTTAGCTCCCCACGTATCTCTGATGCGAAGAGTGCGAAACAATATTTTTCTGCTCATTAAAAAGTGGATTTTTACTTCAGAAATGACAGCACCATTACTCTGTACCATGTAAATCCTTCTTAACATAAGGATTATTGACCTGATAGTCCATAACAGTGCCTTTGGAGCCATTACTACTTTTCTGTGCCAATCCAGATGCTGTACATGTGCTTCAATGTGGGGGCAGAAGGGGCAGCGAAAGTGTCAAAATTTCTCTTGAGATTTAGGGAACTGACCCAGTGACTCTACCACTGGAAAACGAAGACCACTGTTTAGAAGAAATTGGGATCTCCAGTCCTCATCTGTACCAATGTTTTGAAAAGGTTCTAAAGCCTTTTTTAAATTTAAAGCCCAACAGAGAAGAGTTCAGATACATGCCTTTAAATGAAAATCTAGCTCTTTTTCACCAAAGTTCCTTATTGAAGGGAAATGTTCAAATATGAAACCAAACCTGAAATATGTGTTAGCAAATGTTATTTGAATCTCTTAAGCAAATCAATAAAACCCTCATCTTCAAAATGCTTTCACACCTGCTTTACTGTATTAAAGTGAGCCATGAACCTCACCTCAGTGGAATCATTCACATGTATGAATGTTTTTGTCAGTGTTCACCTACCCAAGAAGGTAAACTCTTTTAATTCTAAAGTAACTTTTGCTGTTGGGTTATCACCTTTTCTTGAATCAGAAATCTGTTATTTAGAAAGGCAAGAGTGGCTAGTATCATTAAAAGTCTTCCATAAATATAAAAGAAAGCAATTCTCCTCTACTCCAAAGAAATTTGATGTGAATACTAAAAACGTTTAAGAGGAAAAGTTTTTTTTATTATTATTAATTAAACAGTATCTGTAATCTTAAATACTTCAAGGTAATTAAAATCCAGAAAGACTGACTTTGCCCATGTAGTTTTTAATAATCCACAACTATGCGCACAACAGATATAAAGTGACCCGATCCCAGGTATTTATGTACATTTCCAAAATCAATCAGTTCAGTAAAAAACTTTGGTCTAGATCCTCTACATATATTTGTCAAAATAGCAGAATATAAAGTTTTGTCTGCATATTATCTTCTATATTTTTATTTTGAAGCGATAGCATCAGGCCTTTATGAGGATATTGCCACTGCCTTTGGAGATACTTGCTAGTCAGTAATATCAGATATTTTGGGATTACTGCCTTGAAAAACAGTAAACATGTAAAAAAAAGCACATTAGAATTGTTCAAATCAACTGCATAATACCATACAGTTTTTCAGATCCACATACACAGCTCATACCAGAGTTTGCGCTAAGGTAAAGGTAGAGGCCTCATACTGGATTGTAAAGTCCAAAAAAGTCGAGTGAAAAGTGGTTTCTAAAAATCTGGAGCGTTTATTAGTTTATCAGGGAGACCAGATAAATTTCATTAATAATCAGAAATCAAGTTTTGTTTGTCTTTTCTCTTAGGTGTAGTATAAGACTGACAAAGATGAGGAAAAAAAATGAAGCTGTGAAAAACTGCTGAAACTTACTGAGGCTCAACCTGTCGGATTAGAGAGTGCAATTGTCTGATTGCAGCAGTATGATTTCTGCAACGCTGCTGCATTTGCCTTACCCCTATGAAACCATCCTGTGCTTTTAACAGTATAAATAGCTGAACTTATTAATGAGGTGAATGCTGAAGCATCAAATACCCTTTACTCTCGTTGGTGTAGGTATGTAAAAAGGATACATGACTGTGACACAGGGATGTGCTAATTTTTAAAAGCTGTAGGGATGCACTTGAACATCAAATATGTTGGAATGTTTTGTTTTCAGTTAAAATAAACTGAAAACTTAGTATCAGTTAGTGTATTTTAAAGCAAAACTGTTGCAAGACTGAAGCTTGCTAAATCTCTGTTGATCTAGGTTTAAATTATAAGACTTAAAAATCTTGTTTTCTGATGCCTGAATATCTCTTATTTGCTGAGGTAACACAAGGAAAACATTGCTGAGATGCACACAACTTTTAAAAATATAGAGAATAAAATGGAATATACAAATTTACTTCAGTTTTGTTACTTTCTGATTATATTTTCTCAACTGGAATTACTGAGAAACGCAAAAGCAGCTATAACTGCAGGCATACCTAATATAAAGGTGAGTATGGTTTTTGTCTATCTGAACTTTTTAATAAGTATGCACACATGTATTTGTATATATGCATATGCTCATACCCCTTTGCAAGGAATCATCAAATGTGTGTGTTAGAATCTCACATTTTATCAGTGTCTGTAAGCTGTGGTGATAATTCTATTGCCCATGCAATAAAAAGGATGTTCCTGGGTAAGCGACATATCATAAGGAACTGACTTCTGTGACCTGTGAAGAGTTTTAATTAAGTGAGCAGGTTATCCTGATATGTCTAAATACACATATGTTGACAAGCTTTTTTTCTAAATTAAATAAGTCCCCCAAAGAAAAGCAAAGAAAAGCAAAGCAAAACAAATTAAAAAAAAAAAAAACCAAAACAAACAAAACAAAGAACTAAACCCCAAAAACCCAACAAAACATCAATTGTAATGCAGACTGATATCTAAACACCACTTCTTTAACTGTGTGTATTTGATAAAGACTTCTAAAACATATGGTTTGCAGTGGTTTTGCAGGGAAGAGAGAAGAAGCATTACTTAATGCACGCAGGCATCTTGCAATAAGATCATGTTGTTTTGAAGCTAACATCCCCTGAGCCTCCAAAGTGCAAAGCAGACAGAAACATTTTAGTAATGCAAACAAGACTTTCTGGCAACTTCCTGTTGCCATTTTTCAGTGAAATAAAGGGTCCTGAGGTACAACACTGAAACACTTCTAGCAAAGATTTTATCATTGGTTACACAGGCAGGCACCTGCTATTATATCAGCTGAATATTTTGCTGCTGTGTAAGGAAAATAAGTAATGACTGTGAAACTGTTAAACAGTAATCTTCAGCTCTAATTTCAGCTCACGTAAAAGACAACACAGAGAAAGACATCATGTAAAAATCTTTTCTAAAAATCCCAAAATTATAGTAGCAACTTCATTTATATCTGCATACTTGTAAAAACTGTACCAGGGATTTAGGGGTGTAAGTAGCTGCCTAGTGGATTGAAATTTTCATTCATATATATATAATACAATTTCAGCAGAATTTTACAGAGAGGTAAAAAGAAACTTTCTGTCTGTAAAGTTCATCAGATGTAATGTACATCTGAGGCAATGATTACAGTGTGGCAGTTCCTACAAGTAATATTTAATTCCTTAGACTATAATTGAAATATCCAGTTCACAAAACACACTGTTTCACGTTACTTTCGTAATTCCAGAAACTTTTGAAAGCTGACAAATCAGACAGAAAGAAAAGGAAACAAACAAACAAGAAACAAACCCAACCATGATTCCAGAGACATTTTTTCTCCCCTTCATGAAGTGACAGGGGGGGAAAAAAAATCCCTTCATTATGACCTACTTGTCTAGAAACGGACTTTCAACCCCATGGTTAGGCTAAGATTTGCTCTACTTTCTCCCTAGGGCATAATTGTCAGACTGACTTACCGTGTGCCTTTTAGCCTTTGTTCTGCCTCTCACGCTGACATCAGGGAAGCAGTGATGTAGAATAAAGCAGGGGTGGGCTAGGTTAGTCCACTGTTTGTGTCGTTGTGTGGTGTGCAGGGACACTCTGTGATACTCTAGTGAGCTGCTAAGCTTTTTTTGTAGGCTTTGTGTCATTTACTTAACGACCAATCTCATTAGCTGCCAGGGTACAATGGGCTGATGCATTTTCTATGTACATACTCTACACAGTGACCCTCAAGGTTGCCGAAGGTCTATTTAATCAGTCAAAATGCTGAATATATTTGCAGTAAATCACAAAAAAAAAAAAATTACAGGACTACAGAGGTATCTCATGAGTGTTTACTCTTTCCTGGGAGTTATTTGCAGGTAATAAACTGATAGGAGTTGTGGGCAAAAGCAAGGGCAAAGAAGGGAAAAGGGCACTCACTGGGTTTGCATTGGTCACCTTTAATTTAGGGAACCTTGGGGGCCCTGCATATCGCTGTGTCTCTGCTTGTTAATTTCTCCACGCAGTTCATGCTTCAGTGTAATCATGTTATCACAATTAAACCCCTTTAAATAAGAAGAGCAGCACTAACAAAAAACCACAGCCTTTCGCACGTTGGGGAGGGGATGTGTTTGTGTGTGTGCGTGTGTGTGATATTTATTTATTAACTTCCTTACTACAGGCAACCTCAGGGCTGGCATCTTTGCATTTCTAACCTCTCGTCAGTTACAAGGTAAAACCCTTTTAACTCTTATGAAAAATGAAATGCTGAAAAGCCCCATGAATCACGACAGCTGTCCATAAGTAACAGGGAGAGTTCTATTGTCCAACTTGTCCCTGGATAAAATGAATACTTTACAGCAGAGGCTGTTCAGCTTGGCTAAAGAGTATGGGGAGAAGGGGAGGAGGTCACTGGAGATTTCGCACACTAATTTAATCTGGGAAAAGGACAGGCACTGCATCTCACTTGAACAGACTGGCGGCAATCTGGGCTCCCACAGAACTATCTCCTTTTGCCTGTGCTCTATTTATTCCTTATCTCTGTTTACCAACCGCTAGGTCCCTTTCATTCACACCACGAGGCCGTTCTCCTACTATCAGTCAGCAGCTGACACTGTGGAAGAGCCTCAAAGGCAAAAAAAAAGGGATCAAAACTAAACCAAAGCTGTATAAACAAAGCAACAGTAGAAGTAAATGCATAAATCCTAATTCTTAACCCAACCCACAGGGTGCGAACAGAACCTTTATAGTAAATCCAACAAACCCACCACAGTGAGCTATGGGCTACAGAGGAAATGGGAAAAGCCAAATATCATTCATGAAATCACCATCTCAAGCAGAAACATTGAAAATAGGCATTGGAAGATATTTAGCTGGTTTCAGGATAACAGGTTCATCAATTCTCTGTATTCCTCAGCAAGTAATGAAGCACAGGTTCACCTGTGTGCCTGGTATAAGATGAACAAGTGATATTTCCACTTGACCATCTTACTGTTCTGGAGCCTTAGCTAACTTGGCACTCACTGCTTGAGATTTAGATTAAATTAGAGGCAACCACTTAAAAAAATCTTTATCTGGAGATTGTGGTTATTTGGAAAACTTTATAGCTAGAACTTGAATGTCAATTTATTGTTTAAGAATTTTTCCAATTAATTTTGCCTTTAAAATGCTGGATTTTTAAATATCACCCTTTCTCAGTTGTTAACTTAAATTTTTCACTCATACTCTATGCTTGTAGCACTTTACATGAAACTCAAATGGGTAAAGACAAGAAAAAAAGATTAGGCTTGTGGCTCTAATAGAAAACTTGGGACTCTAATAGGAAAGCAAAGAAATACACTCTGCATTTGATGTTCTGGGTTTGGATTATTATAGTGATTTAACTATGCATAAGTCTGCTTTCTAATTTCAGTGGTCCCTTATTTTGGATTCTTAAATTGACTTAATAAGACACAATCTGCAAATATTCATAGAAAGACACCAATATTGTTTCACTGAAACAACCTAACTTTTAAAACATACACAATCCGTAACTCTCAAAGTAGGGATGTTCCTTCTGGGAAAGGAGAGAGTTGAGAACTATTCTCAACTTTTTAAGACATAAAAATACCCATTAGCTGTTTACAGTCAATATACTGTCAACTGACTGATCAAGATAATTATAACAATTACCAAGAAAATCTTTCTCACTATCAAAGATGATCAACTGGACCTAATTTCAGTTTTGATTTTCACCTATGTGAATTATGAGCAATGAACTCTTTACTATTTGGATCCTTTTTTCCAAATGAATTAATGAATTAAATTTATCCTTTCACCAGCTGCTAGGCAGCAGATGGAACCATTTCTGAAGCCTTGTTGAATTCAATCCATAAAACTCATTTCCTAGGATTAGCAGTCCAAAGTTTCTTTTAATGTTTATATACCGCTTGGGATTTTGAATTTCATGATGTTAAACTTTCAATTTAACTATTTTTTTTTCATTTCATATCAAACAAATATGATCGTTTGGATTTCTATAGCTTTATAACCACACATTTCAGGTCACATAAGGACAAGAATTCATTTCAAAAGCAATCAAGTAATGCAAGATTGGGATCTGCATGGTTTTTTTTTTTTTTTCCTTTTGTTTTGTTTACATTACAGCACTACCATAGAAACCATTTGTGTTGTACTCATAGATTAATTCAGACTGGTAAAGTTTATTGTCTGTAACTTTGACAAAAAAAACTTTGCATAAAAATTTAATCTTACTAAGCAATTTTTGCAAGTGACTGTGATCTGAGGGTGTATTTGCTATTCACAGAAAGATGACATGCTCCTGAGTTAAGTCTTTCATGCGCATTATTTTTATAGTCGACTTCATTGTAAGGTGGGTGGTTTTTTTTCTGTTTCTGAGGGGGGCAATAAAAAGTAGCAAATGATGGCAGTTTTGTAAACACTTCAGTAAAGATGTTTTTCAGTGCAGTAGCAGGAAACACCAGTCAGATGCAGTACCCTGGACAGCTCCTCTTCTATCGTTTTCAGTTTTCTCACCTCTGCTAAACACCTCTGTCACGAGAATCTGAGATCAGGGGGCTTGAACTTCAATTTCGTTCACAAAGATCCCTATTCACAGATCTCTGAAAAAATTAAGTTATAATTTAACTAAAGTTTCTATTAGAAACCTATAAGAGAAAAAGCCAAACAAAAAGGCACTCTCTCCCGCTCAGCTTTCAAAGACATATTATATTAAAAGTCTTAAGAATAAAACATCATGATGTCAAAGTCTTCCTGTTATTCAACAAAGTAAATAAAACTTAAAAAAAAAAAAAAGTGATCCGTTGTTGTATATAACAGTGATTTCCGCTAATTTGGCACAAGAAATCTATATTAATCTAATAATGCAGTAAGCCAAGAAGGCCACATAATAATAATTACCATTGAGTAATTGAATATTTAGAAGGAGGAGGAAAAAAAAGGAAGACTGGTAATCTTAGCCTGCAGGCATGAAAGTACTATAACACAAAGATGATATTTACAAGTAACAATAAAATGCTCCAAATTGGGAAGTTAAGAGGCAAAGCCTATTTTTAGAAATTCCTGACTCCAAATTTGTATTATTAGTTAGTCACCTTAGAGCAGAAATATATTGTTATCTCAGAGAAAGCTTTCATCGCAAATGCTGTAATTTTCCTTTAGAATTACAAAACCACTGCACAGCCAAACCAAAGAAGACACATCTAGGCAATTAACTTAACTAATTTAATTGACAAAAGAGGTAGTAAATGGTCATTTTGAATCCCACAAAGATCCTTAACTGAGAAAGTTCACCCCATACAGTTTTACAGTTTAAGGATAAAATCTAAGGTTTGTGCTTTTATAATTTCTTAAATGAAAAATCCACAGCACCTTGCACAAGATTGTCTTGCTATTTACATATGAAGGAAGAGAAACATCTGAACTAAGTGCTTTGTTAAAGACAAAAGAAAGTCAGAGAGAGAGAGAGAGAGAGAGAGAGCTATTGCTGATCAGAGTGTTAAACAGACTTTCTCTAGCATCAAATGCTATTTCATAAAAATTATCCTCCTGCAAAATGCTGTCCCAGAAGGTCCATTTCATCCTTCAACCTTGCCTGATAATACTGTCATTTAACTTTCTAAAGATTTTCCTGACACGTACATTCATTCTGAAGTACAGTATTCGCTTTTTTAATCAGAAGCTCTCAATTCACTCTCTGAATCCCAAATAATTTAAAGGACAGAAATGCCATGCTTTGAAAGATCCTTTTCCCCTTTGAGTAAAGTTAATAAGCATATTGATCAACAATTTTCATTTCAAAAGCATTACACATGATTTTAAAGCGTTCTAAAACATCCTGAGAAAGCTCTCTGGTCTGTAACACAGAACTGCAAATGAACCTGCATCTATCGAACAGCTCCTACAAATACACTGGTCGCACTCTCCCTCTCCCACTTCATTTTTTTATCTCTCTTTTTAAAAAAGCCAGTATTTAAGTTCAGTAACTTTTCAAAATGAGAGAAAAAGAGTCCTTGTGATCATTTCCTCAAATCAAATAGCCAGAGCTGCAAATTTGCACAATTGTAAAATGTATATGAACAAAGGCTTTACTGAGGCAGTATAAATGCAATTACACCATGACATTTTATTCAGAAAGCTGTCTCAAAGCAGTTACAAGTAGCTATTTTTTAATTGGGGCCCAAAATAGCATTTAAGATAATGACCAAGCATACATTGTGGAAGAAACAGCATTAGTGTCATTAAAAAAAAAAAAAAAGCCAACAAAAGTTTGCAGAGAGCATTTTAAACATGGATTAAAACCCCTCAAACTTCTTAACACAAATCTCTTAAGATTTTAACATCAATAAATGGACAGGATTTTTTGCTTTTTGCAAGCTTAGAGCACAAACAAACAAAAAAAAAAGACAGAAAGTTACTAACAGTACAAGTTGCTTAAACATCAACGGGTTCATAGTGTGAAAAAGTTGTTAAACTTACTTTATTTTTGTTTCCAAAACTTATATGTTTCTCCTCCCTTGTGTGCTGAACTGTGCACTAAAGCTGTGTCTTTGAAAGGTAGTTCCCATGATATGACATCCAGCGCCTTTGACTGCCTAGAGATAAGCACCTGCGTTTGTGTCCCCTCTTTACGTCACACCTCCCTATTCAAACCTTCTCAATATGATTCACATTTGCACATCAACAGCCTCATGCGCATACACAGATTTTTTTCGGCTCTGGGCCCAAAACTTTCACTTTAATTTTCATCACATGATTGCTGTGGCATATGTCCTTCCAAACCTCCCATATATCAGTCATCATGCAAATGAGATGGAATATCACTCCTCTGCAGCAGATGGCCAGGGATGATAACAATGGCTCAACAGAGGAGATTCAATGTCCCTGACTTTATCGCCACGGCAACAACAACCTAAAATATATGTAATGGAAGTGGTGCTTATTAATTTTGCAGGCTCGAGTGTTCTGATTTTGTGAGTGAATGGGCTGAGTTAAAAAGGGGGCTGTGTCCTCCTGCCTCTAGAAGACTATCTATAAAAGCCAGGGACCTGGAAATTATTTTCAGTGACTAAGAAGGCAACAGCCTAGCAATTATTTGAGTAATTAGGTGTAATTCCTCCCTGTAGGCCTTGTACCCTCCTGTGCTTGTTTCACAGAAGCTCGTGAATTAGACAGGCACAGATACTGAAAAGAAAAGTGCCTCAAGATATAGCAGGAGAGCTTGCAGGAACTAAGCTTCAGTGATATGACACTTGGCCTCCACCAGGCTTGGTAAACACAAGCCCCAAGCCATAAGTAAATAGAGGCCCCACTCCACAAACACAGACCAATTAAAATTACAAAGGCAGCCACACTTCTGGGTGGGGCTGGGGGAAGCTTTTTTCTGCCGTGGTCTCACTGTGAGTTGCACACATAATGGTCTCTTAGTTCGGAGCACTGAGTCCCATATTCCATTGCTATCTGTCACTATCAAACCCCAGCACAAGGCTCTGTCCAGGCTGTGAATTTCTCCCAAGGGATTGATCCTGCACCTTTAAGAAAATGTTTCAAAGTGAATTTTCTGTGAGCTCTCTTCTGAATGCAAACCAGGAAGAAGAAGTAAATGCAGCAGTTTGCTATTTTTCTTCAACAGATTAAGAGGCAGGAGTACTGAGCTCCATTTTACTCCTGAGCAAGCAAAATCTCCTCAGTGTCTCTTCCATCCTGTTCATGCCACAACTTTTGCATACTTTAATACTTTGGGTGTGGGAGTAACCATTTAATTCCTCAGAAATACAGTTCAGTTATAAACTGTAGGTTTAACTAAGAAAATATACTTAAAGAAACTATTTGTCTTTTGTTCTGTTCCCCAGGGAAGACCTTATAAAAATGGAGAATCCTTTGTCTCCCTCTGCAGTAGTGGGGAGGATGTTTAAGTAAAACTGATGAAACATTCTGGGAAAGGAGTGGCTCCATCACGTGCTAGAGATTTAGTGCAGAATTGAATCAAGGAAACTTGCTACCCCTTACATGAGATAATCCTCCAAATTGGTAAGATTGTTGAAAGCAATTTTCAGTGCTCCCCTAGTAGCCTACATTCCCTGAGCCTTAAATCTAAAACCAGAGAGGAGACACCACTGAGTGGCATCTGAAGGAAAATTGAGATACCAGATGCTTTCTTGAAGTGAGTGATACAAAACTACAGAGGCAATGCTGGGACTGTGGATTCTTCTCCAGATGTGTCAGGGCTCAACACCACCTCAGCACTGCTCATGTTCTCTGTTAGCATTTCCATTTTTTTATTAAATATTTCTTCCAACTAAAAAAAAAAAAACAAACAAACAAGAAAGGAACCAATGTCATAAACTTCTGTTGTGCACCCATGTCATAAACTTCCAGAACATTTATTTGCTTATTTACCTGGTGTACATCACCCAGCACTCTCACCTTCAGACCTAATAATAGACACTACTGGAGTACAAATGTCATTAGCTACCACAACAATTATTTGAAAAAAAAAAATTTAATGTAAACCTTATTGTTCATCTTTACCTCACACTTTGGTATGAAGTTCGCAATTACATTTTCCAAACATAATGTTGTGGATGGGTTTTGTTTTCCTGTTTCAGAAAAGCTCAGCTGAAACGAAAACCTAGATTTTTTTTTTATGTGTAAAAATTTCTTTTATGTGTTTTTTATATGGTTTTTTTTATGCTTTTTTTCTGTGTGTATGTCCATGTGTGTGTACATGTGTAATTGGATTCTAGAATTCTATATTTCCATGTTCTTTACTTCTGTACATTTAATTCTCCACCTTGCTAATTTGAAATAACTCATGAATGAGGCACTGAGGTGAGATGCAGAGATCGGTTTGGTCCAAGCCTATGCAAAGCTCTGAAGCTCCTTGTAGTGGAGCAATAGTTGGACAGAAAGGCAATTCAGAGAGTACTTCAGGAATGATGCTTTCCTGACAGCTTGTGTTATTTATGGGACTGGCCACTGTCTTCTGAACCAGATGGAGCTCTTTTCCTAGTCTTTTTTTTTTTCCTTTTTTTGTGATCTGCTGTGCATGGCCTTAATTGATCATAGAGATTGGCATTTGGGCCACTGTCTTTATTTTCTCCAGGGTCAAGTATATGCACCTCATTTACCTTAAAGATACAGCTCATTTAGCAGAGATATTCAGATCCCCTTGAACATGGGAGGAGCATGCAACTGGGAGGATGAGTAACATTTGTACATACAGATTACTTTTCCCTGTTTGATATCTATTTAGTTGTAATGGAAGTGCCATGGATATTGAAAACTACATCCTAAAAAAGGATTTGGAAGGTATTTGTTACATTCCACTGAGACACCTAAGAAGGAAAGAAAGAAAGAAAAAAAAATCTTTGTCATTAAATCAATCCTAATTAAAGTTCAGATTTAACACAACTTTGCATTTTGCATGGTTTGCAGTCCCATAAGTTATGGGAAACTGGAAGATGGGATTGTATTTAGCATCCATTTAAAAAAATGTACTTAGGATTAAGATGTAAGTGCTTAAAACTTAGCAAAACTTTAGGTTGCAACAGTCACACTGCTTTAATCCTCTAAGTGATAGGAGGTTCTAAACTAGCAAGTTTAAGACTAATTGAGACTAATTAGGAAAAGGAAAAAAAAGCTAAATTATCCCTCAAACTGCTACTTAGGCAAAAGTAAAATGCAATAGAGAGTGATGGCTTGTTGCAGAAACACAAATAACACAAATGTGCATTGCAATATGCAGTAGTTACTAATCAGACTTGTTGTGATGAGAAATTGTGCTCTCATGGTCAGGTGCACTACTTCATAACCTTCAACTGATAAATAAAATACTCTTCAAAGACCATAGATAAAATTATAAATTAAAGGTGGTAGTACATCAGATCAAGCAGACTGACAAAGAAAATTTCCTTGTAGACTGTACAGCAGTTCAGTCTGCTATTCAAATTCAGGGAAAATTTCAAAAACTGCTCAGAACTTTAAATAAGTACCATGAATATTGCATTAAATAGTACTAAAAATTCCAATGTTTTCACCTGAATTTAGTTTATCTTCCTGTTATGAAAGAGAGACTATCACAGTGAAAAAAGGTAGTTTTCCTTTGTCTGCAGAAATAGATGTACTCTCTGTATCCCCACATCTTACCAAATGATATTACAGAACTGCTTAAAAGAGAAAAACTTGTTTATACTTCCTCCCAAATAAAACAGAGATGCCTAAGAGACATCATGAGACAAAAATAGAGAGTGACAATAATTATAAAGAAACTTCAACATAACAAATGTATTTCTACTTCTGTGAACAGCTTTTAGCCCAGCAGAATCATAACTAAACACTCTGGAAAGGGAGATGTATTGAAGAAATCAGAGAGATTACACGAGACGTATTGAAAAACAAGCAATATGGGAGATGGAGCTCACTGCTTCACAAAGAGATAAGGGAATGAAATATTCTCTGCTGGTGCCAATAAATTCATTGCACACTTTGACATCATCAAGCACCAAGTGCAGAGTCATTATAGACAATAACATTGCCAAAGTTGCCAAACCCATGAAGCACCTGGTTGAATAAAAATAATAAATCAACCTGGAGTGAGTTATTTTAGCCAGCTTATGCTGAGGAAAGCTGGCAGGGATATACATAGCATAAAAACTACAAATCATTAAGCATTCAACTTTGAAATGACATTTAGAAAATGTGCTAACTATGTTTGTACAACATATTACTTCAAAGTTTCCATTTAGAGGAATAGAAAGGAGGAAGAAGAAAAGATACCTGAACTAATATTAACAGGGGGAAAATTATCCAATTAAAATTATATATTGGCTCATAGGAATGTAAAGGTTTTCAGCATGTTTTCTGGGAAATATTCTATTCACTGAAATAACAGAGAGATTTCATCTTCTCTCCAGCCAATTTCTTTCTTAAATGTTTGCTCAACATTGCCCTAGAGAAAGCCAGCAAATTTTGAAGTACTCCTTTCCTGCCAATAAATTATACCACAGAATGCTGAAAACAGACGTTTCAGGTGAGTTTTCTCAAAGTCTCCTAGTGAAGGCATGCACCCAATTCTCTTAAGCTTTCTATAAAAATGCTCAAAGGACTATGGAAAACTCTCCAAGCAAAGGATGTAAAAAAGTATTCTTAATGGGGCTTATTGATGGGATTGTACCTCACTGAAAGCAAGATTAGAATGTTGCTGGTTACAGTTGCAGTTTTATGAAATTCAGGCAGATCTTAAACCAGGGGGGAATTTGTCTTTTTTGCAGTCTTATTTACTTTAATATATAGCCTTAATAAGTAACTGAAAGCAGTTATTTAATATTCACTGAAAATTAGGTGTAGGTGATGTCAAATATGGATTAAGCCTTTCAAAAACTCCCATAATAAAGCTAAATACTAACAAATTCTCTCAGCTCTTGCTGCTAATTAAAAAAAGCTCTCAAACTTATCTTTCTTCTAATCATCGTATTATTAAATGCATAAATATAAACCTAATAATCATATTGCTATTGTAGTAACTTTCTATCCTAGATACTATCCGATTTTCATTTGCATTTTAGACAGCTGATCAGCTGGAAAAATTATTTTGAGTCACAATATAGGATCTTGTAATAAATAAGTAATTTTTAAGTCCTGACTCAGAAATAAAAATTATTATATTTATGTAAACTTTGTTTTAGAGAACTTTTGATATTTAAATTATTGATCTGTTTCTGCCTATTTTAAGGATTTGTGTCTGTATGTGCCATTTGTACCTTTCACACACTGTCATAAATTTTGTAAGAAGTAAGGGTGTAGGATACTTTTAACTTCTACTGTTAACCTCGAAAAACTTCATCATGGGTATTTGCATCATCAGACTCTGGGAATATAATTATTTCTACCAGAGCAAATGACCCCTGAAAATGTTACCATGAAGCTCACCTAATCTAAATAGTCCTGAGAAGTACAAATCTCAACACAATTTTGTAAATATCCTGATCTCTGACAACTGCATCTTTCCCTCAATTCCCTTCATATTTTTCATTATGTGTATTTTAATAAAGCCTACCTATGGCAACTGGGAGCATTCCAGTTTCTGTTTGGGAAGAATTTTTTATCTGATTGGGACTTGTCTTGCAGGCAAGTGTGTCTGCTTCCTCTGTTTCTGTGGCTCACATTCCACAGTTTTCCAGATTAGGGAGTTCAACAGGTAAACACCCACCTGTCTTGCAGTCTAAGTTCCTGTCCTCATATTTCCCTAGGCTTCCAGCTGTGGTTCTTCAGAATTTTGTAGTTGATAGCCATGCCCTGGGAGAGTGCCAAGGCAATCTTTTCTGCTGCCGTCTCAGCTACAGACACAAAACTTCAGCACCTATTGCCAGCAACGTCTTACCTGATCCTTGACAGCTGCTTCCTCCAGGGAAATCCTGCATATCATTTTCCTTTCTCTTTTCTGCTTGTGCAAAGAACAGCCTTATTCTCCAAAGAAAACCCTAATGACACTGTAGAAACAGTGATCTTAGTGTTCCTGGGGTATAAAAATTCTACATGGTGGATCAAAATTCAAAGGGGTCTCAACATTAATTATCACCATGAAAGGAGCCAGTCGAAAGAAGTATTTTTAAACATATCTTTTGTGGATATAAAGACAGAAAATATTGGCATCCTCTTCCTTTTTTAACTCATCAGGATTTTGGCACAGGATTTTCCTTCTGCTTCTACATTTTTAGGATCAATTTTATAGATATATCCTACTAAAACCAATCTGACTTGTTCAGTAGAACCATCTTCCTAGTACAGAGAATTCTATTATATTTTTAAAACCCTGTCAGGTTTCATTGTTAAAATTTCTAAATTTATATTATTGGGGTTTTTTTCTAATACCATTGAAATAATGTTGCTGAACTTTGAATAACTTAACTGGAATGTATTCAGAAAGTTTTGCTATAAAACACAGAAATCTCACAAGGAAATCCTAAGCATTGCATGAAAAGGATCCAAAGTCTGTGTATGAAACATTTTGAGTAGATGACCACAACTGGATTTAAATTTAAATTTTATGCACCTTTTTAGGACTTGAAAGTACCATTTTAATGCAATAAACAATTACAACACTTAATGCTATAACACAGCGTGTGCAAACTTTGGCTGTCCAAACCACTATAAATAGGCACATGTAAATTAATCTCTTCTTTCAAGTATCCATATACAAATATATTCTTCATATAAACTTGTAAATATATATATGTAAATTTTAGGCACAATTTAATTAAACTTTCAGGGCAAAAAAGTCTTTCTAACGCTGAAGAGACAATTTTAATAGAGTGGAAATAGTACTATAAACTTTTTCTAAACGGTTTGCATAAAAGTAAAGGAGAACAATCAGAGGGTTTTTTGTCTTCTTTTTTTTTCTCTGTGAATCAATGAGATCTACAAGAATGCCTGGTCTTTAATCATGAAGTATTTAAAGAGCTTAAATCCAGAAAGGGATAACAACCATCTGAAAAAAGGGGGAACTATGTTTCCATGGACTAGACTTGCTTTCTTTTCTTACACACTTTGTTGAGCAGCCTACATGGCCAGAGGCTATTCTGGACCTAATCCTAGGAAATGAGCCAAGCGTGATAAATAAGGCTGAATGCTGGGAGTGGCTAGTGTAAACCACTGTGTCATTAGTAACTAGCCCTCAGTAACTAAGTAATGTTTTCTTCTGGCGTTTCTAAAAGCAGTCTTTTAATTTAAAGCTCAGTCATTCCCTCTGTGTTGGAAATGTCAACCAAGAATATGCAGAGAGCCCCAGAAACTAATCACTTGCTCAAAAACTCCAGGTAGATCAACACATGAATTATGCTCTGCTGTGAGAGATACACCACACTCCCAAACATGACTTCCTTTTGAAAATGCTAATCAGATTGCCTACTCCTGTGTCCATAAAAGTCATCAGCAAAATATTCTTACTGTCACCAGCAGCAGAAAAATTAGGCCCATCCCTCCTACTAGAGAAAAGCCAATGTTTTTTTCTCCTAAATTATTTGAAAACAATTTCAACTAATAAGGACAGATATGGTAGCAAGTGTAAAAAAACTCAAAAAAACCCCTAAAAATTTAAACATGTTATTTTTGTCCTTACTCGCTTAAACTTTTTTACAGTTAAAAAATTTGTCCTCAATTAAAAAAAAAACAAAAAGCTTAAAATGAAACCTAATCATCACACTCGTCTACCCCACTAAATAAACAAAAAAATCCTCAGCTATTCTTCTTTGCTTTTGGAGAAAATATGGCAATTTGTATTCCAATTTTTTCAAGCCAAAGTTACAGGGGGCTAAAATAGGGCTTTATAATGGAAGTTGATTGCAACCCTAACTATAGAGGGGCCACTGCCTTTCCATAATAAAGAGCTGCACATTTCCAAGGAGGGTAGGAGAATACTGCTCTGCATGACTTCTTGTAATTTTGCTTTTTTAAATTAAGGTTGTGTCTCAGGAACTTTCTTAGTTTTTTTCTGAGCATAAAGTTTGATATTTCACTTCATGTGGTTTTAATTCTGATCCTAGAACACTGGCATTTTGCAGTTGCTATGTATTAGAAATAAGGAAAATTATGAGGCTTTGCACTTTTTCAGAGCTGTGATCCCAATTAAGTTTGGAGTTAGTGGTTTTTGGGGTTTTTCTGTTCTTTTTTTGGGGGTTTTTTTGGGGTGGCTTGTTTTTGTTTTTGTTTATATGAATCAAATGAAAAGGCCATGCAGGCTAAAGCAGCATTTCAAACATGTTTGGATTTCATTTGCTTGCTCCGTATTGTCTCCTTGCTTAACGGTAGAATGATTCTTGGCTGTTTAAATTTCAGTCTGGAATGCATGCTGGCTGTTTTTCTCTTTTCTGGGCATAAAATGGGTGAGACCACAGAGACAGTGTCAGGAATGTAAACTGTGACCATAATAACCAGTGCCCAGGTATGATATTATTAGCCTCAGCTTCTACTGCACAAAGGTTTGACTAGCAGTAAATGTTTTTCACTCATCTGGGTGTTTTACCACCATTAAAGGCTGCTGACAAACAAGAAAGAGCAAGTAAAAGAATGAGATCATGCAAATATAAACTGGGATTGTTTTCAAATAATCATAAGTCATATTGGTGTGGGGTTTTTTCAGTGTCTTCAAGGGAATACAGAGGGGATGAGACGTGGACATCCTTGGAGAAAAGATTTAATTGCAAATAAATTCAGAAATCTGGTCTGGTCTCCAAAACTTTGGTGTACATTTAGGTCCATTCATATCTATTGCTCCATTGTTTCAATCTGCAAAAAGCCATGGAGGTGGATTTTGTGTTATGTCTGGATTAGTGAACCTAACACTTTTAAATCTTTTCATAACAATGGCAGGTGAGAACATCCTTTCAACTTAAAGAGCTTTGCATTAAGGCATGCAGGTTAAGAGCCTACCACACTTAAAAGCACAACTCCTGGGTAAAAAGGCTCTTGCCTTTTTTGAGATAGCAGGCAAAAAATCTTCACTTGTACAAAAGGCAGGTTTTTTTCCTCATAGTCTGGAAACTCTGGAGCAGAACTATAATGTACCAGTGAGGATTGCTAAAAGATTCATGCATTTAAATTCTTTTCTGCAGTATTAAAATCCTAAGTGACTATGGAGGAAATTAGTTTAAAAATTTAATTCTAACACACATTTATTAATTGAAATGATGGAATAAAGGACTGTATTTAAAGACAAAATTTACATTTGACATTTACAAAATGTCTCCTAAAATTACTACGTAAGTATATAATACATCTTTTTTTTGTGTATTCTTTCCCTAGAATACTCTAAAGAGTAGGCTTTAATGTTAAAATTGTCCTTTCCAAATATTAATGAAAACAGCAGTATTGTTTTTCAAAAGTCTTTTTCAGAACACAAAAGTGTGGCATTTCACACTTGAAAAGGGTGTTATTACATTACTATCAGAGAAAACTGGAACCATGCCTTTTTAGTATCCAGGAATACCCACTACCCCTTCCTTTCTGGTTTAGGTATTCTAAGTGAAAAAAAAAAAAAAGAATTAACAGGTCTTGAAGAATCAGTAACACTTTTTTCTTCTTCAAGTCCATGTATGAATAGACATGTGAATAAAGATGGGAAAGACTAATCATAAACCATCAAACCATACATGGAAAACATTATTACTTTGTTTTAAAATAAGTTCTAAGTGTAGAATATTTCAGTACTTTTTATAAAGTATCTAAACCATAACTTTATGTATCAATTATAATATCAATGTTTGATTGTCTTAGTACCACAGTGAATTCCCATTTCCCCACAGGAACAGATGATAAGGGCCCACATGATAAGGATAAAAATTTAAGTCCCTTAAATAAAAAAATTAAGACAAATAAAAAAAGTTTAAAATATTTTAAAATTTCAAACAAAATACTCAAAATAAGCAATTGAAGAAATGTACATTTAGGTGAATTTATCCAAATGTGAAACTAGTATATCTTCCTTGCTGTCAAAAAGAAGTAGCAAATGTAACAAACTTTCTTGCTAATTGAAAATCCTCGTCTTCATAGTTCAACATTGCACTAAGAAAAAAAATGCAATTCTTCAATTCTTGTATTAAGAATACAAATGCAATTCTCTGAGTCAAGCTTTATTGCTCATTTATTCAAATGGTAGTAAGAACTAGATATTTAAATTGCTGTGACTTTCATCTGTCTTTACTCATCTAGGTTCAGCCCACATATCTATTTTAATTTATTTTATTGTATTTTGATTAAAATACTGTGGTATAAGCTCTATAGACCCCTAACCCCATAGAATACATTGATCTTAAATTAAAACTTAGTAAAGCCAGAAAAACTACCAGAGTGTGAATGGATCAACCAATATTTTTAATTCAACTTAGTAGATGCCACTGGCTATAAAACAAAATGCAATCACAAATTTGCCAAGAATGGAATAAAAAGAAGCATTTGATTGTTTTCCTAATTAACTTACTAAAGACATGACTAATTTTATAATATTTTAAAGCCTCCATATGCTCTAATTTGCATATTTCTGTATGTCAGTTAAGGAGAGAAATTTTTCAAGGGTAAGCACTGTCAAACACAGAACAAAAATCAAGGAGTCTGCAAGCCTTCTTCACAAAAAGTTTTCTTAAATCCACAATCGGAGTTAATACATTACATCCATAAAATACAAATTTAGACCTTTAATATGTCAGTCATTTGCTTAATTAGTTATTTCTGTTGAAATTATTTTGTTCTGTTTCTTGAGGAGTGAAATTTACCATAAATAAACAGTACATCCAGGAGTTTAAACACACCAGACTCATTCATACAGAACACTAAACGTTCTGTCACCAAGAAAAATGCCTGTCACAGGGGCTTTACACATTTCAGGATATCTGACAACATTCCTAGGAAAAAAATTGCAGTTCATTGTGAAATGTTGATTAGGAACAGCACACAACTGCATCGTAATGGGGAGTTTGAGTGTTATAACAAGTCTGAAATTGTGTTCCAAAAAAAAACAAACAAAAAATAGTCATTTCTATTAAAGAACAAAATAATTATGATTTAAGGGACAGTACAAAATCTTAACACTGTATCTCAAAAATCAGCTTTGAGACACTGCTTGTTAAAGAGAGCAGGTTTAATGTGCTGTGAGACTTATGATTTAGTGATTACTCACCTTTAGGTTCCTATATGGAGCATTGCAAAGGGCTACCTGCCCTTATACAGTATTCACATAGGAATGCCAAGATCCAGTGCAGAAGTGTTACCTAACAAGCTCAGAATGTATCTTCTTTCATTAACTTTAGACCTTAAACAAAATACAATATTTTTTTGTGGCTTAAAAGTATATAAGCATCTGTTAGCAGAAGCCCTTTATTTCACATAACAAGAGAATTCTGTTTATAATGTGTCACCAGCTGCTCAGTCAAAATGGGTTCTATTAGAACTAATTTAATTTTACATAAGTTGATCTATTTGCATTCTGAGTCTCCAGTTAAATGACTAGGTACTATTTTGTAGACTGATCCCGCTTCAAGCCTCAGTGTATGGACAATGCTTAATCAGTGTGTACATCAGGAAATAAACATAATCAGCAAGTGCACTAATTAAGCCAGGAAAATTTTGCAACATGCATACACTGTATGGATTAACAAGGCAATTCATTAGAAATCTTAATTATGGAATATTATATTTTCCGTACATTTTATTTTATGATGCTTCAGATGAGTTTTCTCTAAATACAGAAGCCATCTACACTTCTCAAAGTACACAGTGAGATCCTTTTAACTCAGGCACATCTGTGTAGCCTCTAGTCTGGAAGCCTCCATGGAAAACGAGCTTTGTTATCTCCAGCCAGATAACCTGATATGCTCTCTTAAACAAGCGGCTGCTAATCAGATGTTAATATAGAGATAATTTAAAATAAATACGAAATAAAACATATAGATAAAAAATTCTTTTGGCCTCTTGTGAAGCCTCTTTTAATCCTTAAGAGTTTTTAATGTGTTTATTTCTGAAAAGTCAACAAATAGGCACCTAGAGCTTGAGACACAGCACTCAGGTTTTAATGCAAAAAGCTTCCATTGAACTCAGCATGCTTCAAGCTTTCAGTGTAAACTGGTGGCAAGAGTCCAGTCTGAAGCAGAGATGTCAATGCCAAACCTGCCTGGTGGTAAATACGTGGGCTCCTCTTCTCTGGGTAATAACACTGCTTCTTTGACTCCCTGTCCAACAAAAGTTGTGTCCTACTGTACAGCTCTACATAAACTTCTTGATTAAGGGGTTTGTCACATGGAATAAAGGAGGTTGGTCTCCTTGGAAGTACAGAGAATCAACCAAGCAGTTTGTATCAGCAGAAGTGGACTATATGAAAAGCACTTTATCTCTCAGACTGAAGTATTATAATATAGCTGACTTCTGAAGTTGTTCTACACCAATGGAGAAGGACTCAGAATGTAAGCATGGCTCTCTCCTGTGCAGCCAAGGATGTTCCAGAGCTGCACCGTACCACTTCTAAGCCTTGCATGTACAGCTTGCATTTTGCAGGGAAAAATGATTTTACCATGATTTTTAACTACAGAGAAGTGGCTCCTGCAGCACCTTCTGAAGATGAAAAGGGGCTCTGTTTCCACAGCAAAAGGACACATAAATATGTTTAGCAAATAAGAAATGTTTTACCGGATGGAAAGTTTATGTGTAGGAAAAGATAGAAAGTTCATCTCTCAGATTCTCCACAGCCAGACAGCCCCATGAAGACCTCCTGGAGCACTGGTACATTTGGCTCATAACTCCAGTGTGAAAATGGGAGAAACAGAAGGGTTGAAAGTCCCCTAGGACATTATTTTTAAACCTTAGGTTAGAATACCATGGAAGGAGGTTTCTACATAGGCCCCAAACATGGATCACAGCTCTCTAACATGACGTAAGGTATCCTTCTTGTCCTTTTATTAACTCATTCTTTGCTCCATTTTCATCTTCATCTCGAAATCACTCATGGGAAGTGCACATACATTTTCAGCTCTATAGATGCAATCTGCATAAACTATCAGGAGATTCATTGTTGGGAAATATTCTGGTCGACACAAGAATGGCTGAAATGAGGTTATAAATCTTTGCCATTACCACAGCCAAGCTTATTTCTTAGAAAATAGGTGAAGCTAAATTCCAGCGCTAATTTAGTTTAGGTCTGGCTGAAGAGTATCAAATGGGCACACTTCCATGTGGTTATTTTACCACAGTACAGGACCAATTTTGTTCTTATTTGTACTGTGCTTTGGATGCAAAATATCAGTTTAAACTGCTAGGGTTTCCTGCCCTTGATGTCTCTCTATTAAGCAGAATAAGTCAGTTGTAACTTTATCATTCAGTTACATTAAGATGAGTAAGGTCTGGGGGCTTTGACTGTAAACTAAAAAACTACTGTCAAATAAGAGTTACACTCTGGTCTGCTGCTAGCAGAAATGCCAAGGAGAGCCCATATTAGAATGGTCCCTTGGCATCTGCATGAGTCATAAACGTGTCTTTTGGCCACTGCTTCATTTATTGCTCATTATGTTTGTTGTGGACTGGTAAAGCAGATACAAATAGAAAAATGCTTACGTAGTATGACGGACAGATTATGTTTAAACATTTTCAATAGTCTAACCAGAACCTGACAAAGTAGTTATTATTGGAATCTGAAAATTCCCATCTCCTAAAGGACTATTCATGTATATTTAGGGCATGCTTACCACCTTATTTGTGGCAACAGGCATGAATAAAACCCAAAAAACCTCTACAAAAAACCCATAGTCTAATATATTCAGTGAAAGCACTTAGTAGAGATATGAAATATTCATGTGAGGGACACTGGGCTTAACAGCACAATAAAAATGCGTTCCCAAAACAGAGGCCAGATCACTTAAATGAGATGGAAAAGGATATGTGACAGCACCAAACCCTTGTCCAGAGTTCTGGCCTAAAGGCAATGAAATAAGTGAATTGACAATCTGGGTAAAGCTTTTGTTGTTGAGAGTAATAATTCACATATTCTTTGCATGAACATGACAAGTGAAAATTACTTTTACATCCAGTTCTTCATTCTGTCCTAAATCAGCCTATGATACAGCTAAAGTTTTTTAAAAGGACATTGGCCATCATCACAGTCAAACAATATGGAAAATAAAAGATTAAAGTTCTGAAATTTTCCTAATCCTGTAGTAATGCTTCTTTTCACATCACAGATTGTATCACAATAAGTACTTACTGCTTTCTTGAGACTGTTAAATTATGATACTGCTTGGGTTTTAATTTGAGCTTAAACATAAAATTGGATGTCTTTTTAAAAAACTTTACTTGAAGTATAAATTAATTTGCATTAGTTTATCAGTTACAAAGTATATTTGCCTTTGAGCAATGACTTTGTCACATCATCAAGTCATGGAAAATTCAATCTGTCATAGGCTGAAGGGCCAAACTATAATAACTTCATTAGAGCATCACAAAGGGAGACACAGGAAATTATATTGACGGTAAATTATTCCTCTCAAATCTCAACAGTTAGAGGACTTTTCTAATAATATCAATTTAGAAGAATACAATCCTATGTCATTGCTGATTTCACAAAATGTAGAGGTCATACTGAGCAAGTGTGGACAAAACTATTTCTCCATTTGACTGTTTGCTAAAAGTAGAGATTATCCCTGACTTTGTTCAGGGACTACATTTTTACTTCTGTTATCTGAGGTCTGAGATATCAGAAATGGTGATAAACAGAAGTTGCTTACTTGTAAACAATGCAGGTACTCAAAGCATGCAAAACTCTTTTGAAATAGTTGTTAACATAGACCTTCATAAGGCCCAAAGTCTCTGTTCAGAACTGTGGTATTGCTGTCCATATACAGAACCACATTTAACAGATTTAATAATTAAATTATGAGATATCATCCTGAGCTACATAGCAAGGGGATTGCACTGTCACACAGGCAGGTGGAAATTACATTAATGCCATTGTGAATGGAAATTTTGTGGAACTGGTTTGATTGAGTCTACTTGGTTTAAGCCTATGGCTCAATTTAACTCAATTTTAGGTAAATTTAAATCAGTGAATTTTTCAAACACTTCTGGTTCACTATCTCACTGACAAAAGCATTCTGTAACCACCAATATTTGCACATATAAATAAATATTTTGACACATAAGACAGAGGATTTCCAGATGCCAAGAGCCAATATTTGAAAATACAGTCCTAAATGTCATATACTAACTACCCTTGATTGATGCACACAGATCACAACAACTTCACAGAGAGTTCTACACGCAGATTGATGCTAAGATATGACTGTAATAAAATGAACATTAATCTATGAACAGTGTTGTTCTCCACCATAGGGCAATGGTACAATCACTGTAAACTTTTTCCATCTGTCAAGTGCACTGCAGTGTTTGTGTGCCTACACTAACATTCTTTCATGTTTATACCAGTGGTTTTTGAACACCATATTAGACTGAATTTAAAATATATCAAATAAAAATACGTGGTGTAAAAAACTGGCTTAGAAAGAAAGAAGCCTGTAACTTGCAAACAAATCTGCCTCCAGGCTGAACAATGAATTTCAACTAACAACATTAAAATCACTGAAATATAAATATTGTATTCATTGAAATAGTAGTCTCTGGTTCCTCATATGGTAGAAAAAAAAGCTCATACTAGACTACTGACAGAAGCACAGTTGAAAGAAAGTGGTCAACCACCCTACCAACAGTGGAGAAGTGAGATCTCCAGTACTTCTCTTCCAGTCCATCAGGTTTGCTCTGCAGTCTGAGGTTATATTAGTGGTATGTGAGTTTACAGAAGATTTTACTTTTACAGGAAACATCTCAAAGCATGTTCATGGCATAGGCAAGTGCATTGAAGGAAATAATGGAAAACAATACTCTAATACTCTTCATTTGCTGATAATAATTGAATTTAACTTAATAATATTATTAGATCATTTAAAAGCTGGTTGAATAATGAAAATAATTACTTGTGAGTATTTTAGTACCAGTTGATGGAAAAATGAGAATAGGTCACAAAATTAAACATTATTTGACTCTCTATACAACTAATTGAATAATGGAAACATTTATTCCCCAATAACATATTCATCTAGTACAGAAGAAAGGAAACAAACAATTTGCAAATCAGATCTGCATTAAAAGGATCTGATTAATGTCTGTAATATTGTCCAAAATTTTTGTTATTGTTACAAAGAATATGAAAGCTTACTGAAATAATATTGTCATTTACAATGACAGAATCTCAAAAGGGAAATAATTTGGCTAGAACACACTGGTATCATTAATCCACTGTATACTTAACTTGATGAATGGAATGACATTTCAAAGCACAGAAGGAAGAATAATCTCATTTTAGGTACAGGACCAAGAACTAGATGACCTGTTTTCTTCTCCTAGTCCTATCATCAATTTTCCCAGGATTTTTACCTCCTTAGCTGGAAATTACTTGTTTCTGAGCTAATTACTCCTACTGAAGGTGAAGCTACGAACTTAGTTGAGTGAATAACTAAGTACCATTAGCTACCTTTGAGTTAGGGCAATGTAGTAACATGGGTATGATTAACTGAGGCTGAGAAGAATGGAACACCTGAAAGAAACAATATTCTTAGAAGGTATCTCACTTCAGCTTCCTTGAGGGTTCCTGTGAGGGGATCTTTCACCAGTGAGTGAAATCAATGATTAAGTGTGAATAACTTCAGCAGTTGTTAATGTTGCTTGACACCTTAAAAAATTATCTGCCTGGAATGCATAAAACCAAAGTGGTTGGAAGTAAAAACGTAAGACTGTGGAAACCATCTGCAAGTGGTGATTAATGCAATCTTCAAGTTCACTTAACCATTGCAGGGTGATGAATAAATCCCTTTCGTCAGGAATCTCAGTGCATTGGAAATGTCAAGTTCCCAATGTCTTTGTCTATGAGAAAACACCAGTCCTTGGGAGATGCAGTGTGCCTCAGTACAGCCTTGGTAGGAGCTTGGAAAGCTGTCAGCAACTTCACCCTAGATGAGCAGAACTCAGATCTTCTCTCTGAGCTTTGTTTCTAGTTATTATTAGCCAAACTGTTTGCAAGAAAGACTTTCCAGGGCGCAGTTCTAGGTGAATTTTATAAAGGGTCTTTGCCTGATTCTCTTCATCCACTTCAATTTATTGTCTATGTTCTCTGCTCCTGAGCAGAAAGCAAACTCAAAGGGTGCCAGATATCTGCTCTTAGCAGAAACAGGATACGGGAACCACAGCAGGAAATAAGAATTAGAAAAAGGGTAATGTTGTTATAAAATATTAAAAAACAACAGAAATAATTTCTTAGGACTTGAGAAAGAGTACAGTTTCATCCTTGAAGGGTCAGATGTCTGTTAATTTTGATATGAAAAGGACTGCAAAATATGTAAACAAACATAAGACTCTAAGCACAGCTCTTTTCCAAATCAAAGCAAAGGCTAATAAAACAAAAACCTTAAATACATTTTTTTGATTATTCAGTAACAACTGTGTTATTTTGTATTAAGGCACAATACCAAATGTCAACAAGAAAAATCAACTTGAAGTTAATGTTTTAACCTTTTTTATTCTGATGGAATTGGATTTCCTCCCACACCTTCCCTTTTCAAACAGAATTCATGCAAAACTGTCCACTTCAGTGACACATTTTGACTTTGACAGAACTGCACATACTCTGAGCAACAACACCAGTGAGCCCTTAGCTATAAAGCTGTACAGAAATTAATGACTTGAACAAGCTTGCAAAGCCAAAAACTGAATTTTAATATGGACCTGCCCTTTTTTCTGTATCTTCCTCTTCAGAGTACAGTATAATACAGGTGATGAATATTTATTCAACCCTGATTATACTTGAGCTGCATTAGTGTACTTTAGATTAAAGCTCTGTTGTTTCTACTGCCAATTCTCATGCATGGTAATATTTTACATTTTAGATCTTTTGATTTACACATAAAAATATACTTATTATAATGTCTGCCTTATTAACCCTCTTTTCTGCTCTACCTTCTATTCAAGGTAGTATTGTATTCATGCAGTGGGTTATTACACTTACAGAGTCTCTTGTTTACTGCAAACGTAGAAATTGCTATAATTAACTATGCATTCAGTACAGAATTTAACTATTCAGACTTAAAGTAGGATCTTATTCTTCTTAAAATATTTAATTACCAAGAACCTGGACATGTTTATTTTTAATTTTGAATTAGTATAAATTTGAAGCTACTGTGCAGCAAAAAGAGGTGGTGTTTTCACAAACAGCACAGGTTCCTACAAGATAGGAGCAACAGGAAGCCGGACCATGCAGCACCTTTAGATGCCAGGAATGTGGCTTACTGAAGCCATAAATTTAGTAAAGCACCTGTGAAAGCCACCCAGATGTCATCTGTACCCTCCAAGACTGTATTTTTTCATCAGTCTTCTCATAGTATACTGGGTTTATGGACATGTTTTATAAGATATTGGAGAGAGAGGAATTTCTGAGTTAGTTCTGCAGGTTGGTATGGTTGGGTGGAAGGCATGAAATACACAGCTAGGTAGCTGATATACCACCTAATGCCCCATGAGCTGGTGCTACAGAGAAGGTTTGCTATGCTTTTTTTTTTTTTTGTGTATTTTTTCACTGTTTTGGGTTTTGGGGTTTTTTTGTTTTGTTAGTTTTTTGGTTTTTTTTAAATAAAGCAATATAGAGAGGATCAAGCATCTCTGTTAGTCATTGTCACCCAGTATTCTGAACCTAACTTCATAATTTACAGAGCTAAACCTTACAGACAAGTGGAGACTCATCTCCAAGTTCTTCGGGGAGTGAAACATTTCTTCCCAGCCCCAAAAAACAACTAGTGCAATTGTAAAGAGTATGCATAAATTTCACTGTAAGCTAAGATTAGAGCAGAGGAAAAGTACTGTCATCTCCCAAGTACACTGTAAATCAACTATTTTCCATCTATTTCAAACAATTTGTCAGGAAAGTGGTAACATTTACCACCATAACCAAAATCTTAGGAAATGAAAACACACAAAAAACCAAAAAAAAATCAGGAAATAAAGCAAAAAACACAAATCCACACTGAAAAATTTCTTTCTCCTCCTGGCTTTATATGTTCTCTTTTCTTTCAATATCTCTTTCTTCCTCCTCACATAAAAAAGTTAGTTTTAAAAATATAAGAACAATGAAAAGAGAATTGGACATACCTGGAGGAAAGTCAAGGTAAGCATTCTGCAGCCAGACAATAAATATCATGCCAGAATCTGATACTCCTGCAAGATCTTCCTTTCAGCACATGCAATGAAGTGCTTCCAAGGTACAAGCACACCTTATTGGAAAGCACATATATATTTGCTATACTGCCATTGCAAATAGAGAATGTTTTCCTTATGTTTGTGAATCTGTCAGCATCACTTCCTCTGAACAATTATCACAGCGCACCACAGCACAAATGGAAGAAAGTAATGGTGGTAAAAGTCACAATATCTGAAAATGCAGCTATGTGAGAAATTAAATACTGTATGACAATATGAAAAAAGAGGATTGAAGAGAGAAATCAGGTAGGTCATTATTCATTATTTAGACCTCTATATTGATAACATCTCTTTGTGTCTTCCTGAGAACATTTATAATGTCAGTGAATCTCTGTATAACAAATTTCCTGACCTGAGTAAATAAGAGGGAGTCAAAGCAAGAGAAAGAACAAAACTGTGCCAAAGAAAATGATGAAGCAGAACAAAGGCAGACAGTAGCAAAAATTCACCCACCTAAATAAAACTTAGGAGGAACTTTTTCAAGCTACTTTGATCTAGGCATTTGTAGAAGGCGAACACGTTCTCAGTTATATTTCCTACCGAGATGGTCTAGAGACAAAGAGAGCAAGCCCCTCCCTACCAAAAGGTGTATTTTAGAAGGGTGGGTTTCAGCATTCCCTCAAGAGAGCTGTCACCTCACTGCAGCTGAGCAATTTAAGAGTGCAGGTCCATTTGGACTCTCAGTTTGTCTTAGAAGACCAAAAATTACAGATACAAATGGCACTTATGAAGAACCTAGAAGACCTGTAACATCCTCAGAGACCAACCCAAGCAGTCAATTATCATACCCCAGGACATGATTTCCATTATGAGAAAAAAGGCAGAGTAACCAGATTCATGGTGTTGCAACTTAGCTACAAAGAACTTCTGAAACTCATCAGAAATTAAATATTGATGAGACAGTGAATATTAAGGAACTCAAGCAGTATGCACTACCAGAAATTAAATTGTTAAATATTTTGGCTAACTGCCATTTCAGTGATCATTAGACTGAATATTTGGCTAGTAAATTCAGTATCTTTAATTTTAATCAGATTTGAGTGTTTGCAAATGATGCAGCTGTTGCTATAAAGATAATTAAATAACCAAATAGCCAACAACTTTAATTTTAGGTTTGATTTTTTTTTTTTGAGATAGAGATTTGAAGATTAGAGTTATTTGCAAACTCCTCAGACCCCACTGCTCTCATTACTAAGAAAGAAATAATCTCAATGCATGAACTATGTGAAATATATTTATTGTCTTAGGCCACTGCAAGCAAAGTATGACAGACTTCACAAATCTCACCATCATAAGAAGCATCTTTGTTCCCAGTCTCAGCAAAAAGCCAAAGGAAACCACAGAGATGTAATTACACACATCTCCTCTTACAATTGGTGCCACTGAAAAAGCAAGTTGATGGCATGGATCAGTAGGAAGGAATTCACAGTTCTGACTATTTGCACTGACTGTTTTTGTTTACTTGTTAGTGGTCCCTCTACACCAAGCTGTGGAATTACAAATAGGATTACATCTCTTATTCTGAATATGATGACTTTACTGTGTAACGTCACTGGAAATCAATATATATTCAAAGAAAATCAACTGGCTCTAAGAGAGTCTCCCAAGATTGTCTTGGCATAAAAGTTGTGATAACTGTCTGTACAAGTTGCTGCTGATGTTTGTCTTGGGAGACAAATTGAGGCTTGATCTATAATATCAGAAGCAGCAAAATCTATATAAGAAAATAATGCAAAGTGCAGCTCTCTCCTCAAGTTTGTGACATCTTGCTTTGACTACACTCATAAATATAACATCTTGAAAAAAGAGTATCCTAATGACTGTAGGTCACAGGGACTATCCTGAGGGATATCTAATCAGGGAGAATTCCAGCAAGCATTAAACCCTAGGGAAAACAAGAGTTGCTTATGCAACTCTGGATAGTGTTTCTATTCTCCAAGTACAGATCCTTGTGTGACTTCAATAGGTATTCACATTCAGAAACACAGTATAGTAGCTCAGAAAAGGTCAAATCCCTTAAATAAAAAATAAAAATTCTTTGGCATCTCCATAAAGCAGCACAAGGCACAGCATGAAATATTCCAGGAAGTGCAGACATAACTTGACTCAGTAGTGATGATATTTAGATTCAAGAAAAACAAGAGGTTTTTTAATTAAAGACTTACTTTCAGCATCATACAGAATCTCTCACTAACACTGGCGTGAAAGTCAAAAACCCATCCTAGGTGTCATCAGAGTAGCCACATTTATTTTTTTGGTTACATTTGTATGCTAATCACATAAGAAGCAAAAATAGGCTTAGATTGGAAATCAAAGATTGGTTGTATACAGGTAATAGAGTGCTCGAATGCTTTATTTTAAGATAGAAGGCTCTTGAACCAGGCTTTATTATTGAACTAAGACTATCTATCCTTTTTGACACTTTTTAAATTAAGTTCTTCCTCTAATTTATGTTTTTGTCAGCTTTCCTCCCTTACCTGGCTTTAAACTGATTTTTTTCTCTCAAAGTAATAAACTACTTCGGAGAGGAGAGAAAAAATTTTAATGACCCTAGGAATTCAGATTAACAAAATGGATCATTTGTATACAGCTGCAGAATTACGAAACCCTTTGAAGTGGAGAGAGTCTTCAGCAATACACTGCTTCTACACATTGCCATAGCATTCCTGTTTGTACTCCCTACATTCTCAATTCTTGACATGTTTTAGCAGTACCTCATCCTTTTGGTGCAAAATTACAAGGGCAATGTTAAATCAAAGGGATAATGTTAAGGTCAAGACCGTCAACGTACTCTTTTATTTTTAATGTTGTGACAGATAAACCCCACTAGCCCTTGGACCAAAGCACCAAACAAAAGTCTGGGTGAGCCTGGATTTGCACCACCAGTCATGTTTGACTCTTTACTGGCTTCACAGTCTGCCTCCTTATTATTACTAATCCAACCTGCTTTCAAGCATGGTCTGCATCCCATCTGACTTCAGCAGAGATGCAGGGAGCTGGTTCAGGCAAACAGAGCAGGGTAACAGCTGCAGCCTGATGAGTGGTGGCAGCCAGATAATCTACTGTGATGTCTTGTTGGAGAAAATCTGGGACAATATAATTTCCCCAGTTTGACATGGAAGCCTTGTCAGAGTAACATGAGGCTCTACACAGCACAACCAGCCTTCAAATGCTGTAAGAAATACTTATTTCTCTAATACAGAAATCAAGATTGCACATGCATGCTCCTAAGGTGGCCTCACATTTTCAGTAGTTTACACGTCACAGGTATGAACACAGATTGCAAAAAGAAATACCTATTCAAGAGGAAAATGATAGCAGCCCACATTTCTTCCCTGCTTCCTTTCTCTCTTTTCCTCTCTCCAGTGTGATCTTAATTTTTCCTATCAGTGGATCATGCTACAGGCTTTTCTGAGGCTCTTTTAAAGTAAATAAAGGCAAAATAATTTTTTTAGAAAGGAGTTACTAATTTGAAAAATGATCTGATTTTCCTCCATTATATAGAGTCATGTTCACAATATCATGAAAACATCAACTTCTCATAATCCTGTTTCATTGGTATCTTACTTTGGCACATCTTGCAGGGCTCTTGGTTTAGTATGAGGAAGAATTACAGGCTTTAAAATCTCTGCATTTTTACAGAATAAGGCTTCATTAAGGCAGTTTCACTCAGACAGAAATCCAATAACAACTTTAATAGAAATACTATTTCCAGGCAGGTCATTCTGTGGACATTCACTTTCCACAGCAGAATATACAGTCAGTACAGAAAGTAAGTATACTCAAATAAAATGAAAATAGCAATTAGGCAGGATCTTAGCTTGCCTTCAGAACCTCAGTGCGTCCTTTTAGCTTTGTTTAAAGTCTCTATGACTGTCAAAAACTCAAACTCCCTTCCTGGATTTTTCAGCAGATCTTGATTCAAGAACATTTTTCAGATTTATTTTGTACTGATAGTTGTCTGCTGATTTTATACACCTTTTCATCAACTTTGGCCATCAGAATTTAGAATAATGTAAAACGAAACATCAGGTAAAGATTATGAATGCCCTGTGTGATTCACTGCCACAAATTCTGTTTACATTCCAGACTATTTCTTAAAGTATCTGTGTGAGTGCCCATCCTAAGATGCAAATCCAGTACTGGTGTTTTTTTACTTTCTAGTGTGGGAAGGATGCTATCTGACTCTGGCATGGCCTCCTATAGAAACTGAACCATGAGGACAAATGGTAGAGCTGAAGCCCACAGTGATTACACAAGTGCTAACAGATCTGATGATATGAAAATAGTCTAAATTCACCTGATTCATTCTGATTTCTCTGCCCAAACCTCCATGAAAACAGTGGCCTAAGTATCCAGAGAATGATCCTTAAGTGCCAGAAACTCAAGATTAAGTAACCCGTGTGAAAAGTTTAATTTGAAAAAAGAAAGCAATTCTGAAAGCATGCAATGTCCATTTCAACTAACAAAAATTAAATGAATGAAAATCAAGTTTAATTTAGGTACTTTGATCTAAAATTTAAGAAACATTCATTTGTGAAATGTGTGCAAGCGAAAAAAGAATATAATCAAGTTGTCTATTTATCTGTCGAGAAAAATATTGTTTATGTCTGTAGAGAAAATATTGTTTGCAGAAACTGCCTAAGCTTTTCAAGCCTATATGTTTCAGATGTCTCTTACAAACATATTACTCAGATTTTCCCCATTTAGGATTTGGTGATTGAGACTTCTCAGCACACAGATGCCATCATTTTGGGAGAAATAGGGACATAGAGGTAAACTAATATTGAGTGTGACTGTACTTGTTGTGAACAAAAATTAGATAGCATTGTACATTCCCAGTGATCATTAGAGTGAATAGAGTGAGTAGAGAGAAAAATGAACATATGCAACTTACTTTGTTGCTATATAGCTACTAGTAACATAGCTCTGTTGTCTAAACTGAATTAATTAACTTTTAACTAAATTTGCCACTAGATTCTCCCTGAAATACCCAAGTATGGAGTCAAGCCAAGAGTAGCTTTAACTTAAAATTGAATTTCTGCTACAGAAAAGGTTATCATTGAGAAGAAAAGATTGGAACACACTATGGTTTCATCAGTAGTAACAGCAATTTGTATAACTAAGTACTTAAAATGAAAGGAGCATGAAATATATTTATGTATGATAGATGCTGCTCAGTCTCCTCATGAGCACTGATTTCTGAATGAAATCAGGATCTGATGCTACAGAAGCAATTGAATTAATACTTTTGGGGCTGAACAGATCTGTCAGGAAGAGAGACAATGCCATAGAGTGTCATTGTCTTTTCCACTTCACTATTGATTCTCTGTCAGCACACAATGCCCCTGCCTCGCTGCATGGTGCGTACTGGTGTCATGTGCCATGTTTAACACCTGGGCTCACCAGAACTGGGGAAATGTAGCTCGACAGTCCTTGCCACTGCGTTAGCTGGACCAGAAATATAACTTTTCTCCTTAAAAAAAAAAAATAAGGAGGAATAAAATGGTTTCTCTAAGATGACTGATAGTAAATTCTGCTATGAACAGCATGCTATGCTATATGCTGTATTATGTTGTTTTGAACCTATATTATCTTCTGTGCAGGAAAGAAAACTCCCAATTGGAGTCTTGAGGCAGATTGTGTGTCATGCTCACCGACACAAGCACAAAGTGCAAAGGTGTTATTACTGAACAGCAAATATGATCTTTTACCATGGCAGGAAAAGTTACATCAAGTGTCATGCATACAGAATGCCTAGTGAGGTCAAGAAAAATTACACGTTTGGTTGTAAACAGCAAAGTGCATGCCCTGGCACTATAATGTCTGCTCAGCCTTTCTGTGTGACTTGGGATGTTTGCTACAAGGCATGCAAGTGCTTTTGCAGTAGGTAATAGCATATTCTCAGAGTAATATGACATGCAGTTAATACATGCACTAGGGTAGATGTTTTAAAAATGTTAAATTTTTTCCGAGCTAGATGGGCAGTACCACTAAATACCTCATACCTGAAAATTATCAGAGTCAGCTTCATTCATGTCTGTATTGCTGGCCACAGTGCATTTGAAAATACAAGTGCATTTTGCTCAACTCATGTGCAAGTCATCACAGAGGACATCCTCATCGGCATATGAAGGAGCTGTGTTTATGCCATTGAGCTCTTGATTTGTATTCTGTTCAATATGTTTTCTCAGTTCCACAGTTATGCTTCATGTTCATGGTATTGTGATGCTTGGAATGTAGAAAAGCTAGGGTCTCATTTTTCTTTCATATATAGTATAATGGGAGTGGTGATGGCAAAGTAATTATGCTTCTGGGTTGCCATCTAGGTATCATTAGTACTAGTAACAGAGATGAAATGTGCAAAGCTGCTGAGGTATTTAATGCCATCTCTGTTAGTGATGGCAAAACAGCAGTACAGTTGCATTCAGTTTGTTCACACACAAAATTATTCCAACGTAATGTGTGTCACAGTACATTAAAGTAGTTCAGGATTTTCATTAAAGTTTTTCTTTTCAGTATGTTGCAAGTTCATCTTAACAATTTTCTTTGTTCTTAAAGCAGATATCTCAATTCAAATGTGAATTTCATTTGTGTGAGAATGTTTGCCAGAATAATAATAAAATAAAAATGGGAGAAGCCACATGCTCTCCTGCATAAATAGGTATCTTTAAGAACATTTATTCAATGAATCTTCCAATGTGAGATGGCCTAAGGCAAGTTTGGATGTGAGGATGTGAGGAATTATACCAGAAAGGAACTTTGACCCAAAGGAGTCACAATTCCCTGTCCAGCTACGCATGTATAGGGGAAGAAAGGTTTGCAATTTGTAAATGCCAGTTGTTGTACAATTTTGGTCAACTCTGCCATGTGGAGGATGCAATCACAGACCTTTACTTAGAGGCAAACACCTCTAGGTGAAACAAGGCATAGGCCAGTGGGAAAACACATGGTGCAGAGTACACAATTTGCTCTTCCTCCTTATCTCAAGACACAGTCTGACATCTGCAACATGAATCAGAAAGTTAGAAAAGCTTTGGACTTTACAATCCTACAGTTTTACTACATGGCTGGCCAAAATCTAGCATGAGACTGGAAGGGTTTGAAGGAAACTCACTGCAGAATCCACACCCACAACCTTAATCACCACTTAGAAACACAGCTTGTGGGGTTTTTTACATTTTAATTGGTGTTTTTCCTAGATTTTTCATTTGTGAGTAAGTAAAAATAATAGAAGTGGTCACTTTGATTAAAAGGTACCTTGATTTCCTTAAAAGTAAGAATTTCAGTTTTTGCTCATCAAAAGATAAAATACACATTTATTAAAGACAGACTTATTTGAAAAACAAAAACCAAACCAAACCCACCCCAAAGGATTAGTGAAATCACTTAAGTGAAATCACTTAAGCTTCAAAGCTTTTGAATGATTTTGAACAAATACTGCCTTTAACCTCATCTCTTTTTAAGGGAATCATTCTGCTGGTTCAGAAGCAGGAAACATGATTACACACACATGTCTTGTTCATCCTACCTGTAGGTAGCCTCTTCTTTACAGAGGCTCAAACTAACTTCACTGTGAGCCATCTTTTATACAACAAAAGTGTAAGATAACCTGTTGCATGCTATTAGATGAGTTTTTAAATGCATGTTGTAAAATGTGGTACATTGATTTTTAATAAGTCAATAACTACTTTAGGTGTGATTTTGAAGGGGTTTTTGAGTTGGTATTAATTTAAAAAGCCATAAAAATTCAAACCATTAAAATACATTTGCATTAAACTCCAAAGTTGTACCAGAAATGAAACCATAATAAAATATATTTTAGAAATCTCTGGAGCATTTGCATTCTAAAGGATTTTATAATAAACTATTTGTCAGGGTTCGTGCAATTGTTTGCAGAATCATTTGTCCTTAAAAGTTGAAAATATCATGAGACATGTGTAACTGACTATATAACAGTAATTGATCTACTGATACATGATGTCCATCTTTATCTATGACCTATAACTACTACACCTAAAAGGACTCGAAATTTTCTATATTTTTTTTCTGGAAACTAAAATATATCAGCAGGGAAAATCTTTTAGAACCTTAAAAAAGTACCTAACAAGGTAGGATAGGAACCATTAAGTCCAAGTCACTATAAAAACTTTAACAGCAAAGAATGTCATTAAACCTCTATAAATTCTTATAGCTCAGTATTCTCCTAGAATGCTTCCACAGAATGTATGCCATGTTAGGGTTTCACAACAGGTCTTACAGAAATCTTAGTCCTGTTCCCAGTAAAATCATAGAATCATAAAATCATAGAATCATTAAGGTTGGAAAAGATGTCCAAGATCATCAGGTCCAATCTTTGACTGAACACCACCGTGCCAATTAAACCACACCACTAAGTGCCATGCCCAGTCATTTCTTGAACACTTCCAGGGATGGTGATTCCACCACCTTCCTGGGCAGTCCATTCCAATGCTTAACCACCCTTATAGTGAAAAAATTTTTCCTGATGTCCAGCTGGAATCTCCCCTTGCACAGCTTGTGGCCATTTCCTCTTGTTCCGTTGCTAATTTACAGAAACATAAAATATCCTGAAGTGGAAGGGACTCAAGAGGATAACCAGAGTCCAAATCCAGGCCTGCACAGGACACCCCAAGAATCCCTCATGTGCCTGAAAGCTCTGTCCAAATATTTATTGAACTCTGCCAGTCTGGTGATGTAACCACTTCCCTGGGGAGCCTGTTCCAGTGCCCAAACACCCTCTGGGTAAAATCCTTTTCCTGATATCCAACCTAAACCTCCCATGACACATCTTCAGACCGTTCCCTCAGGTCCTGTCATTGGTCACCACGGAGAGGAGATCAGTGCCTGCCACTCCTCTTCCCCTCACAAGGAAGCTGTAACTGCAGTGAGGTTTCCCCTCAGTCACCAAGTTCCCTCAGCTGCTCCTTGTATGGCTTCCCCTCTAGGCACTTCACCACTTTCAAAGCTCTTTTTTCGACAAAAAAGTTTTTTAAAAGTTTTAAAAGCTCTAATAGCTTTAAATTTTTTTTGTATTGTGCTGCCCAGAACTGCACATAATGCAGAGTACAGTGGGATAATCACCTCCCTTGAGGAAGGCTGGTGATGCTGTGCCTAATTCACCCCAGGACAACGTTGGTCTTCCTGTTTTGCCTGGAGAAAAGACTGACCCCCACCTTGCTACAAACTCCTTTCAGGTGGTTGTAGAGAGTGAAAAGGCCTCCCCTTGAATTTCCAGGCTAAACAACTCCATCTCCCTCAGCTACTCCTCCTAAGATGTGCTCCAGACCCTTCACCAGCTCCACTGCCCTTCTCTGGCCTCGCTCCAGCACCTCAGTGTCCTTCTTGCAGTGAGAGGGGGCCCAGAACTGGACACAGGATTCCAGTTGTGTCCCCACCAGTGACAACTGCAAGGAGATAATCACTGAATCCCTGCCCTGGTCCTGCTGGCCACACTATTGCTGATCCAGGCCAGGATGCCATTGGCCTTCTTGGCCACCTGGGCACACAGTGGCTCATGTCCATGGTCCAGTTGACCAGCACCCCCAGGTCCCTTTCCACTGGGCAGCCTTCCAGCCAATCTGCCCCAGCCTGTAGCGTTGCACAGAGTTGTTGTAACCCAAGGTAAATTAAATTTCCCCAGAAAAAAAAGCTAGGTAAGTACAAGGTAGTCATCATTTAACCCCATATTTCACTGCAAAAAGAAGCCTTAAAATTAGGTGCAAAAATATGCTGCATGCAAAGTGGAGCATGCTGGCATTTGTAGCCAGAAGACTGTTGAAGGTAATACGTAAAATGAGAAATGAAGGCTTAGGCAAAATAGATGTTTTCATTATCATCACCTTTGATTAAACTCTGTTAAAAACTGTTTAGCATTAACACAAGCATAAAAACCTGGAGTATTTAGAATTTCTTGATATTCACATGAAAATTAAAAGAATAAAATGGTGTGAGAGATATTACTCAAAACCCCTATTGAATCACTAAAACCTAACATGAAAAGAGATCTCAGGATGTGCTTGCACAAAAGTCCAACAGACAAAAAGCCATATTTTGCCCTGTGTTAATAAGGGGAAAAAATGGTTGACTAGACGTAGAATATATGCATTATCTTTGTTTAACAGGTTAGAATATTCTCCTGGCTGGAAGCTCCCTGGCATATGTGAGGGTGAATCAGGACATGTAATTCTCAGCAGTTTCACAACTTGATGGCATGCTGCCAGAAGAGCCAGCAGGTCATTGATTGTTATTGGGGAATCCCCTGACAGTTCCAACCCCCAGGAAAAGAGAGGGAAGGCTGGGCAGCCAGCCAGGACTTCACTCCTGCAAAAATCCCAAATGCCTCTCCCTGACTAGTTATGCAAGAACCATACAAACCTTTGGTACTGCTGGCACCCATGAAATCCGTGATAAAACACTGAGACAATATCGAGTTTTCTTAAATTTACTTAAATTGCTTAAATTAACAACAATGCTACCTCAAAGGGGCTTAAAAATATCTTTTAGTAAACACCTTCTATAGCATGAATATTTACTGTTATATCTTACCTGAACCCCAAAACCAAACTATTCAATTATCTGAGCACGTTCATGTGACAGTAGTAAAGTAATATAGCCAGTGGTTGTCACTTTGATCACTTCGGTGCTGTGTGATGCACCCAGTGGGCATGTGAAATGCATTCCAGTAATGTAGGTGGATGTATAGGTTACTGTACATTTTGATATTACATCCAAATGAAAGAACTATTTATTCAAAGCTGTTGACACCAATAGATTGGGCTTCTATCTTCTCAGCACTGAAGTGGTTGACTGATTTTTTAGGAAAACAACTTATATACAATGGAATACAGTGCCACACAGTACAGAAAATAGAGTCTCCACCAGCAAGGACAAAAGTCAATAATTATTTCAAAACATGACTGAGTGAAAAGAGCATGTCCTGGTTTGCATAACACTTAGTTTGCTCAGTGACTGCAAAGGAACAAAGAATTAACCTTCAAGGTGGATTCTTCAGTCTAATTTCTTCTTTGTCTTGTCCTTTTAACACACTTTTCTGGACACATTCTGGTTTCCAGAGGTACTGAGTTCTTGATGCAGAACTCAGAATATAATGCTTCTATATAGCAAGTTTTCAAGATGCTTCTTTGGGCATTATGTGTGTGAGTTCACACATGTAAGAATTATGAGAAAATAAATCAGCTCTGTATTTATTATATCAATATTTGGACATTTTTTAAAAATAATTTTTAGTACAGTATTGCCTGTGAACATCTTAAATAAAGTATTTCTTAAGCATTGAATAAAAGCAGAAAGTGAGATGAATTGCACTCTGTAAGACTTCTTGAAACCCCTGGGTGCTTCTTTACAGTCCTGGAGAACCTTGAGAGAGATTGTCTTCTCAAGAGGTGTTAATACCATCAACTAAACCAGCCAGCTGATGGGGTCTTTCTTTGGACTTCTACACAACCTAGTGACTAATGATCTAGAAACATTTGACTGTCCTCAGCATTTAAATCTTCAAGGAAAGGTAGAAATACAATGGACATCAGTTACTAAACATTGAACAGCTACGGGTTGCTATTGCTTATTGCTGGGGAAACAGACTAATTAACAATTTCTTGCAGTTAAAAAATCAATACTCAGCATAAGAATGTATATTTCACCTCAACAAGTCATTTTATTCAAGTCCCTATTTTGAGTAAGTTAATAGGTATTTAATTTGAGGTGATTTAACCATATTCATGTCCAAGGCTATTGATAGGCAATCAGAGGTAACAGAACAGCAGAAGTTACGTGCAGGCAGCTGCAGCCAGCAGAGCACAGCCAGAACTTTGGCTATTCAGAATCATAGAACCATGGCATATTTTGGGTTGGAAAAATCCTCTTAAGATCACAGAGCCCAACCAGTAACCCAGGACTGCCAAGCCCTCCACTAAACCCTGTCCTTAAGTGAAAACAACAACATGTGTTTAAAAATGCTCATTAGAAGCAAATGCAAACTGAATCTTTGAACTCATCTTCAACATCAATATCAGAATCTCCAGGTCTACTTTTTCTTCACATAAACTATAACACCAAGATGTTTACTCTCCTTAGTCCTTTAGAAATGTGCAAGAAAAAAATGACAGTAACACACTTTGTAAGGTCAGTGTTGGAACCAAGTCCCAAAAAGGAAAATATGCATACCTAGTTCTCAAGACTGTCCCATTCAGAAGTCAGTGCACACACACACACACCACACCCACACACCCACACACCCACACACACCCACACCCACACAAACACCTCCTTCCTCCTTCACAAACCCCTCAGGTTTGCACTGAAGTGATACCAAAGCTGCTGTTGGCATCACCTTAGCAGCTGATTTCAGGCTTGAGCAAACACAGTGAAGGAGAAGTCAGACCACAATTCCAGGTACAGCTGTGAATGGTGAATCCCTCCCATTCTAAAAGAGCATTTGGTTAACTAATGTAATCCACCAAGCACTAGTGAAACATCACAATAAAGAACTGGAAGTTTTGCATATTTGCTGAGAATTGTCTGAATTTCTTGATAAATTGAAAAAATTAGGTTTCTCTGAGATGCAAAATCAAGCACAAACTAAACTCCCTGGTAAAATGCAAGGGAGAAACCTAGAAAAGCATCTTATGAGGGGATGAACACAAAGTGATCCCCCAGAAAAAAATGAGAACATTGAAATGCAAAATATCCTACTGACAGCTCTATGTAGCCAGCCCTATTTACAATGGTGTGCAAGCACAAAAAAAACCATGTAGCCCACTTATGCAATTAAGGCTTGGCAATTTGATGAAAATATCATGGAACAGAATTGATGTGAATTTGAGCACCCTGCCAGCTCATTGGGATGGAATTGGCAGTCAGGAAAAGAGACGGGTGGTGTGATGTGCACGCATGAGCCTGCAAAGGCAAACTCTGGGCTCCAGGGCAATTGCCAGGAGTTGGTTATCCTGCAGGAAAACAGGGATTTTAACAATAGTTAAGCTCTCAAGGGAGGTAGGTTCTTCCAGCCTTTGGATAATTGAAGGAAAAATAGTGGGGGATAGATGTATTATCAACCTCAAATTGTCACAATCCCCTGAAAAAATTTAAAACATTGCCATTACAGAGGTAGAGGCAAATTAAGTGATTTTTCTCCTAAATTTAATTGTAAAACTTTATGCACTTCACAGTAATGTTTACCTCTCTGGCAGTTAAATGCTTCTTCAGATTAACTCAATACTAAATAGAAACAAAATGCATCACACAACAGTTCACATATGCATGATTTTCTTCAGTGATTTTAAATTTATGCTCAATGCTAAAGGATCTACTGCATGTCTAAATATTTGCAGAAATTTAAGCACATAAAGGAAAAAAATAACATGGCAATAGACCATCAGGATTTATGAAATTCTACTTTAGGATTTAAAGTTATAGCACTATTTTTCAGAAAGAGCCAGGAAGTCTCCCCATATATATATTATAGTTACATAATAATATTTTCTAAAAAATCCTTCCTCCACTAGGAATATTTTTACTCCACCATGGAGCAACAACTGACCATTCCTGTAACAGATTTGGCACAGAACAGAAAGACAATGAAAAGTTAATTATATGCCAATGTAATAAATGTTTAAGCATCCTGAAAAATAGTCTTGTACTACATTTCATTTCAAAAGGGGGTCTATTTTATAAGGATATTTTTTACTTGTATTCATTACTTATTGTCAGACAGCAAGCACTTACTGTCAGATCTCACATTGTGCATATTACTGTATGATAGCAGAATGGTCACAATTCTACAAAAGCTTATAAATTCTGCCAATAACTGGACTTGCTAGTCAAACCCAATTAACTTCTAACACCAGTTTGCCTAGTAAAGCATCCACTTAGTCAGAACTCATTTGTGCCTTAAAACTGATGCATTATACATTTTTTGAAAAGTATTATTTTTTTCAGCATGTCGTTGGAATTAAATATATTTATATACAGCTGATTAGAAAATCTAAAGTTACAAATAAAATTAAGCTGAATCTTTAGGTTTTACAACATTTGAATGTGCTGTAAGTACACGGCATTTTGAAGCATCAAGCAGTTCTCAGCTTCCTGCTGTGTCCCATATAGAGTCTCCATCACTATCATCAGTCATGCATAAAATAATTGTTTTTCTGCTCTTACAATAGGACCAAGAAAACCCTGCATTCTGGTTGAAATGAAAATGAAGGCAACATGAGTAATCACATCATGATGGGTCAGCTGTTGTGTACCGAACATCCTTAAAAGCAGTTCAATAATGGTACCTTTAACAAAATGTTTATTTACATAATCACATAGGTAAAAATAATTCTTTTTTAAAAAAGAAATAACATTTAAAAAGATATTTTGGGTAAAATATTCAGAAAATCAGTGATGAAAATGAAAGGTTCTTAACAGTGTCTAAAAAATGGTAAAAAAATCTACAAAGAATAAAAAAGCAACCAAGAAAAAGCACCCCAAATTTACACATCTGAGATAGCATGAATGAAGAAATTAACAATCAGAATTAAACTTTCTATTAACTACTGAATTGTGTTGCGACAAAATAGAAGTAAAGTGAACACTAGATATTATTTTGAGTTTTTTTGGAAACACATTTAAAATAAACAAGTTTAATTTGAGCAATCCATTGTTGCTTAATCTGTTAGCAGAATACAATTAGCATTTATGTAAATTTTTTAATTGGTAGACTGCTTTCACTCTGGCTACTATCTTTAAAAACCTTGAAGTCAGTGAATTAATATATATTTTATTTACTTAAAAAGTAAACTGAACCTCAATTAGAAATAAGATAATTTTCCATCCTTTCCATAAGCAACGGCAGATCTGGGATGCAGAATACTGTTATTACAGCATTTAGTTCTTCACACAATGGTACACTTGGATTCCATGCAAGTGCAGATCAGTAAAGATTTAATTACATTAGAGAATTCTGTTATTGCATTACTCTGCGTTTGACTCAGGTTAGCTCTTCAATTTTTTTTTTTTATAAAAACTCCTTGACAGAAGTGTCTGGCCTTGACCCTTGAAATGCTTAAATATGTGCATTGTTTTACACACCTTAATTGCCCCCTTAAACTCAAGTCAATTTAAGCATGTAAGTGTTTGGAGGGTAAGAGATGGACAGGTTTTTAAAAGCACCTCAGTGGTGTGAAGAAAAAAGCAAACATTGCACTGTGATATATAAATACAAAGATGGAGAGGCAGTGTACAAATAGGAGTGTCATGTTAGATTCGTGAAGTCATCCTTCCACTCCACTTGGTTCTGGCTCTATCACACAGAGTTTTTGGCAGGGAGATGTGGATCAACTGGAAACAGTCCAGAGGAAAGCAACAGCAATGAATTAGGTTTGGAAAACAAGATTTGGAAATAAAGACTGAAGAAACTGAGTTTGTTTATCTAGACAAGTGAGACATTTCAGAGGATGTAAGTTGTTTGTTGGAGTTTTGCAGGCATTATGTGAGAAAATACCCTCAGAAATTCTCTGCAGGTCATGGATGTGTAGGTCCACAGTTACAAGGCTGCATGTCTTATCTTCTAAACCTTTCTCTATGTATTTTATTTGTGTGAGGTTTCCCACAAAAATCCCACTTATATATTCAATAAATGAGAATAAATAATTGATTTTGCTTCTGATTGATTGAAATGCTATAATCTGTTGATTTCTCCTTTGTGGTGGAATTAATTTAAATCCCCAAATAACATCTAGAACTGTGCTTAATTTTTTCTTACAAACTGATTTTTCAGAAAGACTTGGGGGGGGTGAGGGGAGCAGAGGGGACACAAACTAGTTATTTTATTTTCCTTTTTTGGATTGATTTTGTCATTTTAGGGAAACTAAATGCTTCTGAGGTAACTAATTTGATCTCAGTTCACAACTGTGGTGAGTCACTCCCACCATATTATCTGTGGATTACTGGAGTTTAATATTCTTACTTGCAGAGATTAGGAGGCGATCAAAAATGAACAGAATGAGGATGCTCATCCCTAATTATCTGTATTATGACAGAGAATCATTGTTTTAAGTTGCAAGGTTATTGCTTATGAAATCGTTGTGTATAAAATATTGATATTACAGTAATACTGTATTTTGACTGTTAGCATGGTGCATGCCGTCTGTATGAAACATAAGATCTGGCAAAACAAAAATGTTTTTCTAGGAGATTTACAAAGTGACAAGTTTTTTTATTATTTAAGCAATCCTAAAGATTGAATAAATACACATTTTTCTTGCAACAGTATTCCAAGAGTGAATGCCTCAGTAGCAACATTAATCAGGAAAAAAATCTGTAATCTGTAGCATTTGTCATGTAATTAAAATGATAAAAAGCCGGTAAATAGGAGGAAAATGGCTGTCTGAAAGGAGTTGCAAGTAGGCAGATATCCAACACATGCTCCTACAGTGGAAATAATAAAGCAAAGCTAATGCATTTATTATTTTGTAAAATTCTAAAAGCAATAGCTCCTCAAACAGTAAATGGATATGGAAATATCCCAAGAGCTCCAGCTCTTTATTTTTTCTTTTGAAATTCCTGCAGTGTGTTTGGATCCTACCTGGGATTTGTTCAAGCCTCTATAAAATCATGATGCTCCATGTACCTTTCTTCCTTCTGTTGCTGTGCTCCTCCTTTAGCTCAGTCTGTATTGTAGGACATCCCATTATCCTATAGCAGCTCACATTTCACCTTTCACACTCTGTGGTAGGAAGGTGCTCAGATTCAACCTAGATTCATAAATGCTCTGAACTATAAGATAGAGTCATCCTCCCTCAAGCAACTACTGGAGAGTGGTCAGGCTCCAGAAGGAGACTTGGAGCAGCTCAGAGGGCTTGTATGATGTCATCTGAGGACTAGGCATTGCCTACCTGGAAAATCAAAATTTTCTTTGATATCCAATGACGTTATGTTATATTTTTTAACCAGAGAAAGAATCAAAGGGAAAAGAAAAAAAGAGAGAGTTTTTGAGAGACAGACAGCAAGAACAGGAAAATATTTCAGGAAACCTAATGACATAATGTTTCCACCTGAGTTGAGACAAGAAGTTGAAACCATGTCTTTTACAAGCCAGGCATTAAACAAACTTCCCAGAAAGTTTCCCTCTAAGTGACTGAATATTTAGCAATTTATACCACATTTATAACTCTAGCTTGGTGGTGATGGGCGGGAGGATGGCAGAGTAGGTGTTCCTGAAACAGACAGAATATTTCTGTACAATTATATGCAGAAGAAATTTTTGTCTTAGCAGTTACAGCACTACCATAGCATTCTACAGAGCTAGAATGGCTATATCTTCTCTCATACATTAGTAAAAAAGCAGAGGAGCCCTCATGTTTTTAATACCTTTTCAAGAAGATAGGCTATCCCTGTTAATGAAATGCTTGAGACACAGAATTATCCAGGTTCTAATCCCCGGTCAAAGTCAGCCAGAAGAGTAGCCTAAACCTGGTACTACACACTCATAAGAAACTCCCTAATTTTGGGATTGTGATGTGTTTCAGGTTAAGGGTCTGCTGCCCCTCCACATTCAATTCTAGATAAAGGTACTTAGGTATTTAGCTCTCAGCAGAAAGTTTGGTAGCATTAAATCCCTGATTTTGAATTAATGAATAATTGAGAAGTCCTGATGATCTCTAGGTATGGTCCTGCTCATACTCAATGAACCTTGTGGTGAGAGATTGTGGTTCACATGGAGGTCCAGTACAGTTCGAATATTGCCCCAATATGGTCAATGACAGAACTCCTGTTTCAAATGCTACGCAGTCAGTTTTCAACACCATAATTAGGAGTGATGTCACATTGAGCCGTGGGCGTATTTGACACAGACACAGTTCAAACATTTTCTTCTCAAAGTTCTGAAATTCCTTGAAAAAGTTCTTATTAATATCTTATTATTAATATCCTTTCTTCTGCTTAAATCCAAATGGTTAATTTGAGCTTGACTTTTGAAAATCTAACCATAGGGGACCCCATATATCAAGGAAATATTCGATGTTTCCTTAAGATTATATTGCAAATTACAAGGCAAATTACAATATAAATGCAAACAGCATATGTTATAAGCAAACAGAAACCTGTCAGAATTATAGTAATTCATGAAAATAACAGCCTATTGATCTGTTGAATCTAATCGAAGAGACTAACAATTGACTAAACATTCAGTATTGCATTTAATCTTTTTATGAACAGAGCTTTCATTACCACTTATTTGCATGTACTCCATTTCAATACATACTCTATAGTTATATAAGAATGAACATTTCTAGGGAGAAAATGGAAAAAAATACATGTTTCATGCTCACTTAAATGGAATAAAGCAGAAATAAGAAGCAGGAAACACGGACCTTTGTGGGCACGTTATCATTATTGCAAAGGACTTCCCTCTTAAGACTGTGCCAGAGATTTTATCTGCGTTTTTTTTTAATTGTTTGGCTTGGGATTTTTTTGGGGGTGTGGTTGGAATTTTTTAGGAGAGAGAAAAAGAAAAATGGTGGGCACAAAAGATTTATAGAATTATAGCCAAGAGATAAACCAAAAGAAACATTTCTGATTTTCCAGCAGTACGTTAAAGGAAGAATTAGTTTAAATGGAAGATCCAGCCTTGTTGATCTGTACATGACCAAAAAGAAAAAAAAATCAGTGCCTAGTTATGAATTTAAAAGGTTAAGGCAATATAAAGGCACCAGTTGTGTTCAGTAGGAGTAAAATATAGTACTTGTTTTTTGATAAATAGATATCTGGTTGATCACACACCTATCAAAGTGCTTCTAAGATAAAAGGTTTTGGGAGAATCTCAAACTGTTTTCAATTAATTAAGTCCCTCCATCTAGCATTGGCCCTGAGATATATATTAGATGTGGATATTACATGAGGAAATAAAACAGGGGTTTTTTTTTAAACTGGCAAATAAAGCTTCAGGGAAGTCTAGTTTTACTATCACATTTTACAAAGCGCTGTTCCTTAAACTAGCCCCAGATGCACAGTTCAGGTCCATGCACCTCATCTCTCCCACTTTATGTGAGGTGATAATATCTTTTATTCACAAAGCTGCGAAAGATGTCCTTGAATGTACCAACCATAGACATTTATCTCGTTAAGCCTTGATTATAAAATTCTCCCCCAAGATCTGATGGACAGGGACCAATCCAGATCTATAAAAGTTTCATTAGCTCTGGAGAAAGTGTCTCCATCTCAGCAGCCAAAATAACTTGTTTAGAACCTCTGTACTGGGACACTATTTATTAACCATAATGTAAAGGGCAGATTTGATCTACAGACTTTTATTAAGGATAAAGTAAAACCAGGAACATGCCTGAACTGAACACAGTTATTTTTGGATTGTGGTAAAGATTAGACACCACAGCTGTGGGTGCAAGTCTGGGAGAAGCCCATGTAATGAGGCACTGTGAACACATTAAAAGACAATCCCTGGCTCTAAAAGCTTGTTGAAAAACAACCCCATCAACAGCACATTGTACTTTGTTGGACCTCTGCCCTCTATTTTCTATAAAGTCTTTCTGGGTGTGTATCTAACCACATATTTGGAGAAGGAACTACACTTAGAGGAGGAGAGATTGTGATGATGAGACAGACAGATGGGGGAGCACTGCACCAGGGAGATTAATGACAAGCGTAACATGAAGTAATTAATCACTTGAACATACATTTCTGGGAAAAAGATTCTTAATGGCAAATTTTCAGCAGTACAGTCCAGCTTTTCCAACCTGTTTATACTTTTATCATTTAAAACTAGCAATCTGCTTGCATTCATGAAGGTCACAAAAATATTTATAGTTCAGGCCTCTTCACTCTAACTGCAAGGCAACTTGGCACTGCTGTCAGGAATTCTTTCGTACCAATAAGGGACTCTTAGGTGTTACTACTAGAGAAGTATGATTGTGTTAATGAAGTATCTGCAGGAGAGGGAAAAGTGCCATTTCATATAGATTATACTATAATCTTTCTGCTTAAGCCAGTGAAATAATTTCCTCATTTATTACAATAGCTGTAATTATAATAGCTGAATCATCATTAATAGCTGTATAATGGCTCTGCAGTTATTAATACTGGTACAAAATCAATTTAAATTGTCAGAACTTTTGTTATTATCCAGTAGTTATTAAGATGCCTTTTACCTACAACTTCTATTTGCCCCCTAGGAGTGCTGAAGTGTTGGGCTTGAGGATATAGAATGAAAAGTTATAAAATCACTGAAGTAAATTCTATTTTTTCAGAAAATTTAAGAATAACTTCAGCAAGTAATTTTCATTACAAAATTTTTATTACCAGATCACATCAGTTCAGAAAACCTGCCCATCTGGTCATCCCCAAAGAAAGGATGAATTACTGTACTGATGGCCACACCTATGCTCTGCTGTGTTTCACTATTCTCCCTTCTCCCTATGCAGTTTTCTCCTTTCCTGGAGCTCTTAGGGTGTTTGATTATGTTAAATGGAATGTAATGAGTAATATACAACCTGATTTTCTCTATGAGTCAGTTGACCCTGTAAGACCTGGTGTTTTAGGCTTCTTGCAGAAGAGGAATTGTGCTGAATAATCCACCTGTCCTATCAAGAATATTGGTTTCACCATCTCCTGTGAAGCCACTGAATCCTCAAGTTTTACACCTGTCCCATGAATTCATCAGTCTGTGCACAAAATGCTGTTTCTCAGTGTAACTGAAAGAGAATATGTCCAGTGTAAAAAGGGTTTTTGTTTTGGTCAAATGAAGGTCACATTCAGTTGCATATGAAAAAATATGGTTCCAGCCATGAAAACACAGCACCATTACATATGAGGAACTCTTCTTTGAATGAAGAGCAATTCATCTGGGTCACTTGAGGAACATATCATATATTTACGTGTAGGGGAAGGCTTAAAAGGAGGAAAAAGGAGGGCAGAAACAAACAGCCATAAAAATTCATATAGACAAGAATTTACTCTCTGTCCATATCTGAAGAGATCCAAGGAAAGATAATAATTATAAATGAGCTGTGAGTCAAATGACTTTTTTTTTTCCATTGGGCTGTATCCAGTTGATGTGGAACATTCTCCCAAGAAAATGACCAGACACCTTCATACAGACAGTCCTTCCAATATCAGAACTGTATCAAAACACATAAATATTTCCTTTCATTTTCTCATATTTAGATTTACCTTCAGACCATGACTCTGATCAAAATTGACAAATAAAATTTTTTTATGAATCAGAAGTCAGGATGACTACATTTATATTCAATCCTATTCTGACACTGCACAGTGAGGGTGTCTCAGAAAAAATGCTATCTTAACCACATATCAAGGACAGTACAATCTTATGCTCATTTGTGTTAAAAAGGAGCAGACAAGTGTCACAAATTATGGGGCTTAAATTGAAGGGCAAGATTATCACCAAACAGTGCTGCCTGACACCAGAGGAAAGAAGAAAGAAAGAATAGTGCAGATCAGTGAGTTTTGCACGGGCTAGAGAAATTTGTTGGGGGCTGCTGTGCTGACAATTTATTCTGTGTTTTATTTAATACACTCTGGTTGCCTTGTCTTTTGCCTTTTGACATCCAAGATTCACAGGCCTGTAATGACATGCATTAGTTAATTAGTTAATGTTTCTAAAGCACTTTGAAAATGTAAAGCGTTGTGTTGAGAGCTACGTATGAGAAATTGATATGAGGATACATTTAACTGTGGAAGTGGGAAATACACTTTTCAGATGTGTTATTAGGGGAGATAAATATTTTTGCATAATTAAACTGGACTATTCTGCTCCCTGTAAATATACACAAGATATATTTGTGTCATACCATGCAGCTACAGCATCACTGAGATTATATACACAGAAAACCACTATTTACACATTCATTGGAAAGTACATCACAATTCTATGGCAAAAGGTACAGAGCTTCCTGCAATATGAGAGCTGAAAATTTTCAGACTACAGTGGATATACTAGGGAAATGCTATATGGGCATTATATTATGTGGGTTTTTTTTTTTCTCTTTAGTGCTATGAGATAGTGCATATTCATTTTTTGGGGCAGAGATGGCTAAAAGGGAGGAAGAAGAAAAAGGCAATTTTGTATGGGAGGAATTTTGTCAGACCACTTGACTGCAGTGGTCTTTAAATTATAGAGACTTTTTAGGGATATCTAAAATTAAGACCTAAGCCAAGGGGTTCCAAGGTGCAGCATTTAAGATGTAGGCACCTGTGTTCTGGCAGCCTGTACAGGAACCTGCTCTGTGCAGCAATGTGGACTTGCACATACTGCACAGTACACTGATGAGCCTGATTTAGCTATGGAAATTGTAAATGAGGATGTGACCAGCAAGTACATGGAAAAACATGAACATGCTCTCAGCTGGCATCAGTCATGCTGATATAGGGCAGCTCATAGTCAGTCCAGATTTGAGTACTGGAAAGCTTTGGCATTTCCATGCAGGATAGCAGCACGTCAGGTGTTTTTACAAAAAGATTTAAGGGACCCACTAAACATTTATGTGTGTTTCTAGTACAGAAGCCATCCCATTATCATGCATTTTTCCCAACCAACAATCTCTGTGTTCTAGATATATCAGACAATGATAAGACCAGATAAGAATTCTTTTTCATGTTATAACTAAAGATAAAAAATGCAACTGCTGGGAAATTGGCAAACAATTTGTAGTAGTTGCAGTACAAGTGCACACCCTGTGTCAAACCACATAGGTCACCCAGTCTCATGTTCTGGCTGAAGGTCCATGAAGAAAAAAAAAGATATATGACTGCATCCACAGGAAGTAGGTTCAATACAGAGTCATAAGGGAAATTCTGAGCACTCTTAAAGCTGACAGATACTTTATCAAGTTTTATCAAGAAGAAACTTTATCAAGATTCATCTGAAAACACACAGTTTCCTTATAGTTCATATTGCAAGGAGTGAGAGATCATTATGAGAAATCAAAAAAGAAAGAAGCAGCAAAGTCAAAGCAAATAATATCTGGGAAATGTCAAAGACATTAAAATAGTCTTTTTCATTACAGTGAATGATTTGACTTTATTTTTGTGAAGCAGTATCTAGCAATTTGGAAAAAAAAAATACTGTGTAGGTGCAGATCAATGTCTCAATTTAAATAAATTTAGCTGGCATGTGTCTGTCCATCCCCCCATATGCTTCAATTTCATTAGATGAGAATTTTCTGATGGAAAATATTTAGAATTTTTTTTTCCTAAGAGATCATCTCAACAAACTATTTTATATTGGTAAAAGTTGAAAGTATATCACAGAAAATTTAATTTTCAATTAATAAACATAAAAAATTCTGGGTTTATTAAATATTCTTCATCATCAAAGTGGATGTACAATCTATCCTTACTCATACTACACCCTACTGTCTATCATTAGTTTTGCCATCACATTTTCACCTCTTTCCATGGTCAAGAATTTATTTTAATGGCAAAAAAATCTTCAATCCTCACTTTATTTAAAGACTGAAGATGGACCTGCTCTTTGTTAATTAATGCATCAAGTTCTGTCTATTTTTCCAGCTGTCTTTTTGCTAATTAGAGAGAAAAATCAGACTTTACAGCTGCTTCTGGTATGTTGGTTTCCATGCCTTTTAGTGGAATCAGGATTTTTTCTTATGAAGTTTTATTTCTTTTTCCAGAAGCATCTAAGCCTTCCTGTGGGCACTGAGAGGACTTTATTGTTACATGTGGTAGAGGCCAGGATGTCTTTACATGGTGGGAACACTGAAGGGCATATTCTAGGAGCTGTAGATGCCCCTTTATACTCAGTCTGCTCCAGAATTTCCACACTTCTGGAATACATTTGTAGTCATTTTGACGTACATACATTTTTCAGATGTAAGAAGACAATTTTGCAATTTTAAGAGCCTCTCTTGATAGTTTTTTCTTTCAGGTCTGCTCATAATTGTGATGAATGTAGCATTTTTATTTCCTCCTGTGCTGTGTAAGAGCAGGCAGTTGCCTGCTACCCTTTCCCACAGCACTATTTGCTCAATGCCTCACCCACTCTAGAAGCATTTTCAATCTTCCCTCAAGCTAAGAATAAATAGATAAAAAAAGCTGCTAATACTGAAGACTACAGTGATGGAAAATAAATTCTTGACTGAGGAGAACAAGTAAAAACCTTCTAAAACAGTTGATATATTTTGTCATCATTTTTTCTAGTGCAGGAATTTGTCTCACTTTTGCAAAGGAACATCAATTCATAAGTTGACAGTGTTTAAATAACAGACACTTCTGAACTAAATAGTAGAAGTTTCTTTCCCAGCATTTTTATAGCAAACATAAAATACAGGGGCAACAAAAGCTATGCTGTGCCATTTTCCTTTGAAAAATTTTGAAACAGATGACTGTGATCACCTTAACCACAGGAACACGTTACATCCAGGGAGGGAAAGGTAGGCAAGACCTGCAGTTTGCTTCTGTCTGTATCACTGGAACTGCCTTATTCCAAGCCCAGAAAAGCTGCTTTAGAATCACCCTTTTGAAGTGAAACCACATTTACCTTTCTTTACTTGCTCTGAACTACTACATGCAGTCAATCAGTATATCTGTGAGAAGAAAGACATTAGACTTCCAGCTGTGATATATTTTATCCTGTGCTTTTCCTGCACCACTTCCTTCATTACATCTGTTACAGTTCACTCACAACTGGAGATTGTAATATATCTGTCAGCTACCCTTGGGCAGATATCCACTTTAAATATGCCTCCAGATTTTACATTCTGTGAACATATCTGAAACAAATGAAATATCTTTTTCTGGAGGCAACCACTTTCTCTGTCTAAAAAAAGCTACTCAACCTCAGTTTTATTCTTAACTTTCCTAGAAGCTGTTAGAGTGCAGATTATTGTCCAAAAATTTTTTTATGTACCTTTTTGATGTCAGGCTGACCCAGGGTATTAGCAGGCCACTAAAGAGTAGCAAACACTTCAGCATGTACATATGCAATAATGAGGAAGAAGGTTAGGATAAAAAAATAATAATAGATGGGTATCACACACTAGTGATGTTAAAGCATGTAATGTGCAAAATGATACTACCATTATGAATTATGACAATCTGTGACACTTATGACACAGGTTTAAGTGACAGACACTGTAACAGTTGCTCTTTAGTTCGTTACAGACAATGGTGATGAAAAGGATCGTTAAAAAAAATAAAACAGTGGCCAACTATTTGTAAGATAGATAATATTTTTGGATCCATATTACCAGACAAGCAGCAATATACAAGCAGTTTATTAGTATTAAAGTAAAATCTACTCATCTCTCTTCCAGCCAGTTCTTCCCTCACTGGAGAATTCCTTATTAATCCCTTTATTTCTCAATCTAACCCATGATTCCCCATAGCTCTCTGAAGTCAAGACAAACTGGACTGACTTTTATTTCTTTTCAAAACAACTAAAAAATTCTTACCTGAGATCGATTTAACATGACCTATGAGCCTTTGTTTTATGCTGTTTACTTCCATCTATTTCCTATTGTCAACCTTTTCTAACTTTTTTTCTGATGAGGCCACAGTTATAAATCCAAATTTTTCTGTTCCCTATTTTTTTTCCTGTCTGAAATGTAGCTCGAATTTGTATCACTCCACAATTTTATGGTGGAGACATTAATATTTCTTAATGCTTTCTGTCTGATTGTTTATTTATATTCCAAACTTTTGGGAAGGACACAATCTTTTTGTCTCTCATCTCCTTCACATACACATACACATACAATAAGCATAGTGAGATTTGCTTTAGTAAGCCTGCCTTTGCTTTTGTGCTTAGCATTGGTCCATAAAACAGATATAATTTGGATCTGTTTTGGGTAAAATATAATTTTAAGCACATCTGCCTTCTTCATGTACTGTTAAGAAATTAAGAATCTTCTTTTCTAAAGCAAAGACATGGGCTGATTTTTCCTTCCTTTATGCCACCAATTTCTATTCAACAAATTCTTGTTTTCTCCTTTCCCCATTTTTATAGTTTTCTGCTCAAGATAAATGTTTTTTAAAAATTCATTATTCAGAACAGACTTCGAGTGCAATCGTCTTGGACTGGAGTGTAGATTCCAGGGAGATTTTGCAGCTCTGACTGAGAAAAATTTCATTGCTTTAAAACTTGACTTCCAAAACTCTTGATTCCAGTTGATTTCTCCTAAATTCTTGAAGTTTTTTTTAATTGAAAACACTTGCATAATAGGACTAAACTAAAATTTCAAGGTCTATTCTAAATTTCAGAATAGTTATTTTGAAAGTTTACAGTTTTAATGTTTAATATAGATGATTAAAAAATACATTTGCTGTGATGTTCAATTTACAAGAAATTGGAAGTATTGATAATATGGGTTTTTTTCAACTGTATCTTTCCACAAGAACTTCTTGAGAAGATTATCTTGCTGTCACAGCTGACCCATAGTGAACACAGGTGTGTTTTGTCTTTGACTCAGAGTCAGCCACAGATGCCATAGAAATCAAAATCTTTCAGTTGCAACTTGATCTAATAAAATACAATTAGAGTACCATCAGCAGGGAGAAATCTCCCACACAGCCTGGTGAGCACCCTGGAGGGAATGTTTTTAGTATGGTGCACAGTAAATTAACCACTAAGCACCCATTAATGCTAATGAGAGCACCATGGTTGATTTCCTGAGCACTGTGCTGAAAAGATACCTGTAGGTATTGGTTTTAAGCCTGTCTATCGTCCATTTAGTCTAATAAAATGTACAGTAAAAAGAGAGCCAACCATCTAATTCACCTATTAAAGCTGTCTTTACAGTGCAACTTACACAAAGCAATCTGTTAAAGAAAATAACTCCAATACAGATTAATAGGAGACACTTTTCAAATACAGAACATATATATTTGCATACAAAATGCAAATCAGGTATGCAAAAGGAAGTGTAAAATATACTTTAAGACTGTGATCAAAGACCTCCTGTCCCGCCCTAATAGCTGTAGTCATCAAACACAAGGCAGCAAGGATGCTGCCTGAGTCTGTCACTTGTATTTTTATTGTTAATTCCATTTCAGTGGTGAAAGTCACTTAATTGAAGCTTCTATTTTCTTTTAAACTGTATTTTGAATGTTTGAACTTCAAGATATAATGATAAGAAGAAGCTGCAGCTGTTGCATCCTCAATGATGGATTTCCAACTCATGCTACCACAGCCATCTCTGATTACACCAGCATTAGCTAAGTTGTCCATAAGATGAGACAATTCTATTAAGCTACAGGATCAGATCTCGAGGAAATGTTTTGTAATTTCATTAAAAGGGGATATAATTTTTCTTCCCATGCATTGGTCAGGACGTGTAGGAAACCAGTCCTACAAACCCTTACAATTTAAATAGCTTTAAGTAAATAAAAAAGTGAAATACACTTTAAAATATCTTACTTAGGTATAGAAAAATGCTGATTGTGTTTATCTTTGTACTGTGGCCACATGACTGTAGTACTTTTGCCAGCTTGCCCTCATCTCTCCATAATTAAGCTGCAGTTCCTTAATCCTTAGTGCTGATTGTACAAGGATAGAAACCCTGAAATGTGATGTTCCTTTCCATGGACTATTCTACCACTGCTGAACACTTATGGTGATTTGGAGCTGGCACTCCCATCCTTTAGCTCCTAGAAAATTTTGCATCAAAGAAAGAGAGAAGGAATGCTTTTAACATCTTAACATCTTTTATTCTTCTATTTTATTCTGTATTTCTGCAGTTACATAGATTACGAACAGGCTGGTTTTGTTTTCCTTCAGCTTATCATTTTAGGTATCACATTTTTAATCTCCAAGGTTCTCTCAGTGCAGAAAAGAAGAGATATGGAATCATCAGCAATTGCCCAATTTACAAGCAAATACATAAATTTTATTATTTATTTCTTACAGTGTAGCACTACTCAGTAATCAGAAACACTGTGCAGGCAGAGTATAAAGACTCTCCCCAAAAAACTGAAAACATAACCTCAAAATATATAGCCAAGTGGAAGGTTTTTGTTAGAAGCTTTGGCATAGCTTCACTGTTGGGCTTCAGCTATTATATAGAGCATTCTGTTCTCACTGAAATTGTGAGAGTTCTGCAGCCTGCACAGTCAGGAGTAAAAATACCAGAGAGCCAGATCCATCCAGATATAAACTTGGACAATTAAGTCACCACCTCAAAGCAGTTTCATCTAATTGTGTTCAAATGCGCTTAACCCTGCACAACTTCTCTGTTAGGTACTAAGTGGAGATGTTATTTCAATGTCATGTTGGTGCACAGGTTTTGGCAGGGAGAGAGTTCATTTGCTTCACAGTAGCTGGTAGGGGGCTACATTTTGGATTTGTACTGAGCACAGGGTTGGTGACACAGGGGTGTTTGCATCATTGCTGGGCAGGGCTTGTGCAGTGCCAAGGCCTTTGCTGCTTCTCACCCCACCCCACCAACAACTGGGCTGGGGGTGCACAAGGACTTGGGAGGGGACACAGCTGGGGCTGCTGACCCCAGCTGACCAAATATACATCCCACATCATTTGGCATCAAGCTCAGCATATGGAGTTGGGAGAAAAAGAAGGTGTAAGAGAATGAGCATTTGAGCATTGCCTGGCATTGTCTTCCCAAGTCACTGTTACAGACGATGGAGCCTGGCTTTCCTGGCTGAACATTTTTCTGTTGATGGGAAGTGGCAAATTAATTCTTTGTTTTACTTTTCTTGAAGGTGTGTCTTTTCTTTTACTTACTCCACCAACTTTACCTCAATCAGTAGGTTTACCTCACTTTTACTATTCTTATTCTTTCCCCAGTCCCATTCGAGGGGAGTAAATGAATGGCTGCGTGGGGCTTAGCTGCAGGCTGGGGTCAAACTTTGTTAGTGAGATGTACAATTAATATCATCCCGGGCCCCAGAGAGGCATGTACATTACCCTTTAACATATATTTGGAGGGGCGCTATTTTTGAAAATTCAGTGTAAAAATCCTGCAGTGAGAGTGTAAGCTCTTGATTGTCAGCGTTGTCTCCAAAAGGCTTTTTAAAAGGCTTATTGGCTAGCAGCTGTTCATGGAATGAACCATCATGGTTTCATGCACATAAAGAATCCTTAGGCTTCACATTAATGTCACCCCTTTTAAACTCAGTCATGCTATTCAGTTTCTCTAATGTGCAGACTTAGGGAAGCATACAACACTACAGGTCTTTCTGTCATGGTAGAAGACACATATACACAGATATTGAGCATGCAATTCTCCTTACCAGTTCCACCCTCTGCCCCCTGTCACATCTCTACTCAAGCTATTTCAATTGCAAATGAATATTTGCTAAACAATTGCCTGCTGAAATGCTGTATTGAGACACCTTTACCTATGCTGCCATCTAATTACTTTCAAAATTTTCAGTTAGGTTATCCTCACTTTTTTCAATGTTCCCTCTGCCACATTTTTTCTCACACCTGCTTTATAGTAAGTCAAGCACAAATCAGCTAATTTTCCTTCCCTTAAGAATGCACAGACCAGTTCCAGAATCTTGCTTTAACTTGTCTTAGAATGATTGAAACTAGGGATTCAATTCAATCATCCAGGCTTTACTAACTTTACCTTTGAAACACTCAAATAAGGTTTCATCAGATTTTTGCTTTCAGATCAAAGTGATAGAGCACACAAAGCATTTCAGCTACAATAATGCAAAGGTGCCCTCTGGGAAAAAGAGCCTAGATTTTCCATGTTAATGGTCATCCATTCTCTAGATTATATTGCAAAGCAAAAATTCAGAATGTTAGTCACACTTCAGGTTTCTCACACCAGGTTAGATTTTTCCATGCCTGCATGAAGCAAATGTCACTTATATTCCTAATCCACATGTAAAGCTGATTCTCTAGATTTGCAATAACAAGTTTATGTGATCAAATAGATTCTCATGAGAATAAACACCAAGAAAAGTCAATGTTTCTTGTCTGAAGCCCTATCTGTTTCTCAAAATTCTCCTGACCTGTAAAATTAAAGTATAGCTATTTTAATAAAATACAGCAAACAGATGTGGAAAAACAACGTTGTGAAAAAGATAAATTTGGATGAAAGCAGAAAAATAGAGGCTCTTCTTCCTAAAACAATCTATTTCCAGAATTCTCTATAAAGAGTACGAAATAGTTTATAATTTTCAGAAGAATAAAAGGCAAAATAAAGATGCACCAATTCTTCTGCAGGAGACATAAACTCAGTGAAGGCTTGACTATTTCTTCATGCTATGCTATTTGATAACAAAATGAAAAAAAAATAAAATGCTGGCACTTCAAACTGGCAGTGTGGCTATCCACTTAAAACCCTGTATCAGATTACCAATACCATGTGATGTCTTATATAAAGCTGGATAACATTCATGATCAGTTTGTATCCAGTACAAAGCCCCTCATAAATAAATAGGGCTAGAGGCATGTTTTGATGGCAGAGGGCATCATACTGCTCTGCTCTTATTGAAAGATGGCCCTGGTTTAGTAAAGATATGTTTTGTTGGCAAAAAGTCTGCTATCATCTGGTTAAGTGGAAGGATGTTCAGACATGAAGCTGAAGCAAACATTTAAGCTTAATCTTGAAGGCAAGTGATTTGCTTTGTAGCATTTCAAGGCTATTTATTTTACAGTACAGCAGCTTGTTTGCCTGGAATCAGTGTGACTCACAAAATCTTGTTAAAATGCAATATTAGGAGGAGGAAAGAGAAAAATAAGAAAAAAAGAAAAGGAAGAAGAAACAGAGCAAGAGTTAGGAGTTAGAAATGTAAGTAGAAAAAGAAATAAAGATTTAAACAAAGAGAATGTTAGAGAATGAGAATATATCAAATAAACATACATTTAACTTTATATTCCATTTGAACCCGTTATCAGAGCCCTTGCTTACTCTGGCCAGCAGTTTCTCTTGCAAATAGCTTCACAGGCATCAGTGGGAAAATTTCTGAGAATTACTGCATTTTTATGTCACTTAGAAGTGAACTACAGAGTCTTTCAGATGATAATTAACAGAAAAGAGTACAGAGTAGTCAGAAGGAATATATATATTCTATAAATTCAAATATCAGAGTACCAAAAATATAGACTAGTATTAACCACTGGGAACTTAGAATTAATGGGTCTTTTAATACATTTGGATTCATTCCACACACAAACACACAAATATTATTTTGCTTGCTATTTCACCCATTATTTTTCTATAGCAAAGTTGATTAATTAACGGAAATTATAAGTCTTCGTTCATCCCTTCCCTCCTGTTCCCCCCATGTACACCTCTTTTTTTTTACTCTAACTCAGGGAAAACATAAAGCAGCTACTATTTTAAATGGAAGCAACTATTAATTTATGAAGATACTAGTTAACATGAATACAAGCAGCCAATTCTGCATCTTTTATCAGAGCTTTGAGCTATTAGGTCTCACACTGACTTGATCAACCACGTTTTTTTTATGCTACAAACATGCCTAAGTGTTAGTCTACCAGTTTAGCTTATCAATACCATTTTGTGAGGACACTTTCTCTGAATTATCTAGATCCTCATAAAATTTGTCAGTAATGTTACAAAGAATCTAACTTTGATATCAACTTCAGTTAAAGAGACATGAGGTACTCATTTATTCTCAAATTCAGATTTCTGACAATACATACATGCATCAGTAACCACCTTAAAATTTGTCTCATTTGAAAGATATGTTGCATTTCAGATTTCTATGTTGTTATTAGATGTTGTGAGACATTTTCAACATGAACTGAGCACCTCACTAGAGCCTCATATTTTCCTTGGCTTAGCTGTTTCTAGGGTGAGAGTTTTGCTGTGTAAATGGCTTGCTGTTGCAACACAGAGAGTCAGTGGCAGAGTACATGAGAGCTGAGGATCAGTTTTTGAATTTTCAGCAACCAAAGGTGACAGGATCCTTAAAAGGGGCTCATTTGAGGTAAAAGTCAAAGAAGCATCTGCCACTGCAAGTCAATGGCCAACAGCCATCATCTCTTCATCATTTGTATGTAGATGTGACAACCTCCATCTGTCTCTGTTGCTTGAGCCCAAGCAATCACAGGATTTAGGGAAAACATGTAGGTAGATGGAAGAAAGGCTTAAGACCTGTAAAAAAGGATGAATTACTCTCTCATCCTCACTGACTGCAGTTTTAGCTGGTGGAATGAAAATACAAATAACAGACAGAATAAAAATATTGAGAGCAGGGAAGGAGACAAGTGAAATGATCTCACACAGACTCCATTGATGGCCATATCAGTCTCCATCACATGCAGAAGTTGTGCCGAGAGGTTCACATGTGGGGCTGTCAAACATGTGAAAAATGACTTTTCCTAGCACTGAACACTACCACAAGAACAGATTATAAAGAAAGTTGATAGACTGCTCGCTGGCTTTGGCCAAGGAAGTTCATCACACTGTCTATGAGTCCCTATACAGGGAAACAACCAATTCCAAAAGGTTGGAATCACAGTCTCCCACTCCACTTTACTGAACACTTGAACTCCCCTCAACTAGGGAAGAAACATAGGAGGGTTGTATGTGCACAGAGGCCTTTCAATGCTTTAGGCATGACCTGATGATATCTAACAAAATGAGAAACAGAACCAATGAAAACATGAGGTCTTTGTGCAAAAAAGACCTTTAATTAAAACAAAAGAATATTATACAGATCTCTTACAAAAGCTTTCCACAAATACATTCATTTTATTGGCTTAACATTTGTTATTCCAGTATATCCAGTTTTGACATTTGTTTTTTTCATTTTTTTAAGCAATTTTATTATGATGTGAATATTTTTTTATACATTGTCATTTGTATATACCAGTCTACAGGGAAAAAAAGGAGAAAAATGTATTATTTCTTAAATAATAAAAAGGAGCACCAATCACATTGTATTACTCTCTTTACTCATAAATTAAGTGCAATTTTTTCTTTCTGTTTCAACTAGGAGCAGTTATTCAGAATTTAAGAATGCTTCCTGCGAGCACAAATTGAGAATAACTTTTAAAATAAAGCAGCTGCAGCCATATTATACATTTGTAAAACAAATCTTTTGAGCTTTACTCTGACTACCACGTTTGATGAATTTATCACCACATCCTTTTATCTAGTGTTCAACATCGAAGAAATTGTTTGATTTTGTAAGGAGCAGATATGAAGAATGATTCAATTGCCCCAAAATGAGATGTGGTTGCTCCTAACATCTAGGTATAAAGCATCAGAAATGTGTTAACACTAAAAATAACTTGCAAAGCCAGAACAACACAATGGAATTTAAGAGTATGTGCAGACATACTAGAAAAGAGAATTGGTGGAGGAGCATAAAGCTGCAGATCTTCCATCAGTCAATGCTCAGAACCCCTCCAGGAGGTGCCAGGTGTGGCTCACAGTAACCTGGCCATGGGACCTTCTGAAGTCACAAGTGATCTAGCAGCAATAACTGGTGTTTCAGCAAACAAAAGAAGCAGCTGGTTTCCTTAATGGATCTTACAATAAACCACATCAGTGGAATCCCTCAGCAGGTTGAGGTGAGGAGATTGGTCTTTCTGAAAAACAGGCTTGAGCATGCCTAGAGACATCGGGACAAAGTGGCCTGGAGAGTCATGGATGGGGAAAGCCAGTCTGTCTGCTTGCAGATGACCCCAGCGTCCTGTCTCATGTCCCCAAAGACATGCAGGCAGCTATTGACCAGTTTGAAAGTTCTGCAAAGCACTTTAGACTTAGAGTTCCTCTAAGAGAAGTGTGAATTCAGTCAAGGCCAGATAAGGCTGACTCCGCAATGTCCAGGGTAATGAAAAATCCCCTTGGTTGTGTGCATTTCAGATGCAACCTTGCAGATGCCAGGGTGGAAGATGACAGTCTGGAATATTGGCTTGGCTGGTAATCAGGTACTGTCTAGGGAGGGGATAAGATAATGATGACCCACAAGGGAGGGCCATCACATAGCACTTGTCTCTACCATGCCTCCCAGTTGAGAGATTTGGGCTGCATATCCTTGATAGGCATAACCTTGCTATTATGTGCTTCCATCAGCTCAGTCCCCGGGCTCTTCCGTGTTTAATTGAATAATTCCATTTGCAGGACATGATACCTAGCTCCACAGTTCTGGGGCACAGTGTATTACTGGCACTGAAGTTAGGATAATCACAGCTCAATGGCCATGTAGCTTGTCTACACCACGACACAACCCCTCAGGTCATTATTTGCACAGGGCTCAAATCAGAAACTGAAACACTGCAATAACCTTAAAGCTAATCTTATCACATAACCAACAGACTTTAGGGGGAGAAGATTACTGCTCTGTTCTGGCAAACTTGGATAATATCTCTATTGCTGTCCTGAATTTTCTCTATGAACTCTATAAAGCAAAAGAAAGAAAAGCAAATAAAAAATTAAACACTCAATAATATCCTGTCTCATCTGTGATATACCGCTGTACCAGCCTCTGCTCCCACCTTAAAATTTATACATTGTCTTTTACAAATAAGGAAATTCTGCAGCTTTTACAGCACTTTTGAGAAGATACTTTATCCTCACAATGACTGGCAGCAGAGAAAAGCAACTTAGCAAATGGTTTTTTCATGGAGTAGGTGAGCAATAATCTATGAGAAACAAATTGTGATACTGCCACAGCCAACACACAGAATAAATCAGAATCATCACACTACTAATTCAAATTGGAGGGTATTAAACAGGATTTCCTACAACTAGTTTGCACATTTTTTACACTGCATTCTTCAAAATATTCCTCCAAGATGTGCAACTAATAGGCTAAATTGATGAAACTCTTCCAGATATCACAACAAAAAACAAATATAAATTGCTTGAGGTGTGAAAGACAATTTTAAAACACTGTAAACATGAGATTTTCAAATTTCAATAATGTGTTTTAATTTTAAATTCAAGGTTGCCTATATGAAGTTTCGCCATTGCAATTTGGGTACCTGATCTTCAAAAGTTCTAAGTATTAAACAGCATTAAAGGTGAAAGAAAAAGGCAGATATACAAAGCAAGCATGAGTATTTCTATGGACTTTCTATGGACTTCTAAATACTTCCTTCTAAAATCCAAGATCACAAGTAATATATTCTTGGATATACATTTGATAGTTTGAGTTTTACTGCAAATAGAAATGCCAAATTCAAAATGGCTGAATGGAAAAAAAAATTTCTTACTTCCTAGTCATGAATATGCCACCATAATATCTTGGTTTTTACTATACAGCTTTATTTCAATGATATAAAGAAGCCTTTCTGAGACATGAAAATGTTGTTGATAATAACTTTTTTGTTTATGAAGTGATAAATTCTCTCTCACAGGTCTTCATTCTCATCCTGCAGAAATCTGATTGGCAGGTATGCCCACACCAGAAACTATCCCTGTTATTGCAGGTGTATGATGCAGAATGCATTTTCTTTGATCATGACCATGACAATATGAGCCACAATGCATAGTCTTGCTATGCAGTCTGAGAAGATATATAGGTGATCTCTTTCTCCATAGAGGTTCACAGAGGCAAGTTTACTTTCTGTAGGAGTATTTTACAAAGCCATTTTTAACTGTTAGGATATATATGTTGAAAAATTATATTTTTAGAACAAGATGAGTTTGATTCTTAATTGTCCTCTTGAAATTTGCCAATAATTTAATGTGACTACAACTAAACTGTGAGGTTCATTTCATGTTTTTCTGTAGCAGGCCCAAAATTTTTGAACAGACAACCTCTTGGTTTTATGAGATAAATGATTGATAATGAATTGTTCTTTGCCTTCGTGATATCAGCTCTGTGGATGGTTAGGCTCACAAATAACTTGAAAAATTGCAAGAGCCCAAGTGTTGCATTTGTTTTGCTGTTCAGATCCAGAAGGCAACACTTCTTGTTCAATAGTAGTCCATCCTTTTCCCCACATCACACAGTGCTGATGAAGTCAGCAGGGATGGGATGTGCCGCCCAGCTCCGGGCTGCAGGCCATGAGCCAGCCAGCAAGCTCCTGCAGCCAAGGCTGTGTTTATTGCACCCTCTTCTACAGGGGCCACTGCCTCACTGGGGACAACTTCTGCTTTCAGTAGAGCAGCAGCTTAGGTAGTGAGAGGTGACATTTTTCAATAGGAATGCTTCTCGTGTTTTTCTCAAGTACTTTGATACTAGCAAACAAAGCTAGCAAGCTTGTTCCAAAATGAAGCATGCAGGCTGAGAGGAGAGGAAGAGCATTTACAATATGGAATTGATCCATTTTAAGCATTCTAGTTGGCAAATGTGTCAGAGAAAAAAAAAAAATCAGAGTCTGCAATAGATATCTGGCACGAATCAGAAACAATATTTTGTAGGTGGGCCCAGCACAAAGCAAGGTCCATTAGGCTCAAAGGACGCTGCAACAGAACAATGGAAGCAGACAGGAAGTCTGCACTAATAAATATGCCCATTGGGCCAGTGCCACTGCCTAGCATGGCATAGATACATACAGAAGGATTATACACTAAATGGTGCAAGCACAGTCCAGTCCATCTGTCATAAACATTAAGTCCAAAGGCCACAGGTGCAGATGGCACTAAAAAGTAAAAATTACACCCAGACAGAGACCACTTCATGTAATATGGAGAAGAAAAAAACAATCCAGAAAAACTAAACAAAACAAAACAAAAAAAAAATTCTACTGATTTGTTTCCAATCAATAAATGTTCACAGAATGTCCTTGGCAATCTCTGCTTCTTCCTTTCCCGCTGTCATTTTACATGCATAGCATACATTTTATTTCATAAAAGTACTTTGAGCATTCAGGATCATTTTTTATTCACTTAAGTAGATTTACCAGATATTTTGGCAAAAGGTGAATAATTTAAAGTATGATTCAGTCCTTCATTCTGGTATATTGAGAAGAGAATGTATTTTGCCTTTGGAGAGGGAATGTTAGACTCCAGGTATATTTTGCTTGAGGAATGTTCCCCTAATAAAAAGCATAATAAAAAGGAGGACAATGTGCTTCTTTCCCTCATAGTCCAGATAAACAGAAAAGAAAGTTGCCTATATCAAAACTTTAAAGAACAACGAATTCCTGGTTTTTATTAATTTTAAATAAAACTTGCAGAGGACATTGACTTCTCATACTGAAATATCTTTAATACATATGTTATATATCTGCAGATTGTGTACATTAAGGTGGGTAAACATCACAGAACACACTCTATTACAGTAACATTTAATTCATCATAATTTTCTTCTTTTACAATCACCACAGGCAAGTAACCAAATATCCAGAGCTAAATGAGACCAGGCCACCCAAAAAAGGGTACTAAAAACTCTTCCTCCAAGTGAAAGTAATCTTCAGAATAAATTTTGGTTCTTCAAGATTTTGTCTTTATATACCGAATTAATTGCATTCCAAACCTGTGGAAGTCAGAATTTCTTTTCAGCCATACTTTGAGGCAGTTGTAGAACTTGTACAAGCACTGGTCAATTTGTCAGCTGATTAAAGGAAGGATGCCAATTCTATAGCAGCACTTACAAAAGAGTTTTAAAATTGGAACCAAATGTTTATATCTTTGATGGGATTTTAACATAGTGTTTTACCAAGAAACAAAAGCCATCTAAGAATATAATCATATTCCAACTGTATAATCCCACTGAAATTCCCCCTGGAAACCTCAGTGTTGTTTCAGAAAGAGAAGTATTTTCTTTGATACCAGTCTCTTGAACTTTTTCTTGCTACAAGAATAAACCTTATCTTTCCATTTTAGTCAGCATTGCCCATTGTGCCTCATTCATTCTGCTCCTGAAATCTGACCTCCATAAATCAATGGAAGAAACCCTGATGTCTTTGCAATAGCAATATCTATAAGATTGTATAAGCAGATGTACAGGTTGTGATACCTTTTCCCTTCACTCTGGACAGTTTGTATAACAGCAGATATGGTAATCACAGAAATTATTATGCATGTTTCTTTGTTGTACTTGCAGCCAAGTACTGTATAGACCTAATAATACAGAAATGAATCAACAGAATGCTATTTCCAAAACATTATATATATTTTTTTTAAAAACCCAAGTTGAACAGTTTTTATTTGTTAAGAGGTATATACCCACTAAGTCTGGGTTTGAGTATGGTCTCTACAAGAGATAAAAATGGGCAGCCTCAATGTCATTTTCCTAAAGTCTTAAGTTTAGGTAATTTAGGAAAGAGGTTTTTGTTTTCTTTTTTAAATAAGTGTGAACAGTGACTTTTTTCTTCATGTAGTACCAGAGGATTGTAGTATTTAAGTCTTGCCTTACAGCTGTGATGGGATCCAATGTCTCATAACCAGAGCACATTCCCATTTAATTCCCATTTAACAGCTGACTACCCGAAGTTATCTGGCTTTACCATGGATTAGAACTAGGGACTTTTCCAGTATCCAGTTTCCATGGGCTTAATCCCACACTGATGCTTCAACAACAGCTGAGCCTACAGCTACTCCTACTTATTCTGTTCTCCTTGTCCTCAGTAACCAGGAATGACAAGAAAAAAACTTCCTGTCTCATGGATAATGAGTTGCAACTGTGGTGCAACTGTGAGCAGATGAGACCTCACACTGCCATATTTTAAGTCAGACAATTCTCATATTGCATACAAGAACTAATAAATGTGATGCCATATCCAGCCTTCCAACAAGGCTTACTTGTCACAGCCACTCTGGTGACATCTACTCAATATTAGAGTCCTCATTTCCTTATGGCTCAGAACTCAGACAGAGTTTGCTCCCATTTCCATTCACACACTGACTCCCAAGTAGCTCTGGCAGATGGGTTCCTGTGCCAGGATGCATGGAAGGAACCTGAAGAGGTTTCAGCCATACATCACCAGTGCCCATGCCCTTATCTCTTCGTCTCCCTTTGTGCAGCTAGACACCAACAGCAATAACCAAGGGTGATGATATTGGTGTTGGGGCTCAGCAAAGCAACAAGGCTGCTTCCACCTGGAGTTAAATCAACTGAACAAGACATGCTGAAACTATCTGTGCAAATTAAATTAAAAAAATGATTGAGAGATTATAAATGGAGAAGTTAATAAGCTCTATAGATCCTGCAGTGTAGCTTCACAGGCACTTGAGAGACAGTCATATGGTCAGACTTCACTGACACTTGAAGAGGACCACTTCTGCTGAGTGCAGTCGTGCCAGGTCAACAGTGCCCAGGGAACTGCAGCAGAAATTCCATGCAAGGTCATGAGCACACTAGCAATGGTTTCAGAAATACTGACCTAGCAAAGTGATGCAGCAAACTGGGGTCAGTGGAGGCGGGGGGGAAATTGAGACTGTTATTTGGGAGGAGCGTGAAGCAGGAAATAGTTAACTGGAGAGGTGAAAAAGAACATATAAAAATAGCTTTTAGAAGTTATGCAAGTCCTGTGAGCAGTGCTGCTTGCTGGGTAGTCCTGCATTTGATGAGCCAGCCTGAGTCAGGACTACAAACCAAACTTGTAAACAGACAATGCAAATATCAAACCTGCTTCTGCAATAAGGAGGAAGCGATCTGGGCTGAGGAATTTTCCTTGGCCTAAAAGGACAACATCTGGACAGGACAGATTGAACATTCTGGAACAACTCCAGGACTGATTACATTGGTATCTTCCCAGCCACTTCCTAATATCTTTCACAGCATAAATCCCTGCAGTAAAAGATTGATTACAATGTAGTCTACATTCCCAAGTAGAGTGTTTTCTAACAATGACCCAAGAGGCTTCGTTTCTTTGCTTCTACTTTTAGCTCCCAGTCCTCACTTTTAGTCATGTTGATTTGGCATAAGGAAAAGGTGGACTTACAAATATTTGTTAATCACTCTCTTTGTTCTACTGTTTTCACTTCCAAGCAAAAATGTATCAGATTTCTCTTGATTTCCTTTACACAGTTCTTTCTTCATCAGCAAAAATATTCACATAAAATTTCAGGGGAAAAGAACAAAACAGAGGATAAGCACCATCAAATCAAACCAAGGCACAGCTCATAATCCATAGCCATCTCTTCCCTATCAACAGCATTCACCACCCTGGCCAAACAGCTGTACTCTGTAAATTTCCAGCATTCCAGGAACAGTGCAAGAACTACTCTGCAGAAAGAATCCTCCCAGCAGACATAGGAGATTCAGAAACCTGAATAAGCGCTAAAATGCCATTTTTTAATATTTTTCTTTACTGTCTATGTGAAAGCAATACTTTACCCATACAAATTAGTAAACTACTACTTTACAATTACTACCTAATGGGAGGGGAATCTCTTTCAATGTTCAGTTTCATTAGAGCTGCTTAGCAGCCCAAGCTCACCTGATGCATTGAATGGTGAGCTTCTTTAGAGGCAGGAGGCACTACCCACTTACAAGGAAAACATTATTTCAGAAGTTGCCACACTGTTATTTTCTTAGGATTGCTCTGCCTAAAAATGATTTTTTTTTTACCTGCAGGCATCTCTTTCCTTGATTAAACAAGCCCTTCTTTTGCAGAGCTTCTTCACAGGGCATGTGCTGATGCCTCCAACCATCTTCATAGTTCCCTGCTGAACTTGCTCCAGTTGGTCAACTTCTGCCTTGAATGGAGGTACCCAGAACTGGATGCATTGTTCTAGATGTGACCAAATTAGTACCAAGTATAAGGACATCACAACTTTCTTTGATCTGCTGGTAGTTGCCACAGGCAACTGTTTTTTTTCTCTTCAAGACTGTCAGCATACAATGTTTAAGCCAAAGTGCACCAAGACACTGAGGAGGTTACTGAACCAGGGTGGGCTTCTGGACAGTCCCCTAAGGAACTCAGATAAAAAGTTAGAGCATGAACCATTAGCCCCTGGAACTCAATGATCCATCTGTTTCCTACTCATGTACCTGTCCCTCCATCTAGTCCACAAATACTCTGCATCACTATTAGGATGTCATAGGAGATTCTGCTAAAAAAACCTGCCTAAGTCAAAGCAGATGATATCCCCTGCTCCTCTTAGGCATTAATCCAGTCAACCCTGTCATCTCATTGCATATTCTATTGTATTGGTTAAGAATTAAAATCCATGCTACTCCAGATCACTTTTTCATAAAAGAACATAATATAATCATACAATGCATAAACATTCATATTCTCTGTGGTCATCTTTACCACCAAAATTAAGCTGCCAGAAAATCTTTACTCATATGTTTTCTCTGAAGTAGCATAAATCTGCTAGCAAAATGGAATATCTGTGACACATGAAATCACATGATTAACACTTCTAGAGGAGCGCTACTAATAAAATTATTACTGAGAAAAATAGAAAAAATATTTCTGTGAGTCAAGTTCATGGGAAATGTGTTTCAGTTTCATGCTGTTTAAAGCTACAGTTAGTATTTTTCAGACTTTAATCCATATTTCATCTAATTTTAATTAAGTGTTTTCTTAAGTTTAAGCGCCTTAATTCCTGGAAAAAAGAAGTCCATATTAACTTGTTGAGATCACAAAATATATTGATGAGCTCCTAAATATAATTTCCCTGCAGAAATTTCATAATGTTCTGTACAGATTAATATTCATATACAGACCCAAAATATGAATGTATTGAGAAAAATATTATATATAAAAAAATAGATAAAAAGTTTTCAGAAGAGCATGCTTCTTTTTCTGGACCAATGTGAAATCTCCAAAGAATAGTAAAATGATGTATTTAAATAACAGCTATTTATTGTATTTTTACAGTGTTGGGAAAATCTAGCATGTAAAATTAAAACTGCGATGCGCCATCAAAATAAAAATGAAAAAAATAGACCATGGAAAAATAAGAAAAAAGAAAAAGTTCATGAACTTGTTGAGTATTTTCTATTTTGTGAAGCCTATTCTTAATAACTCCTTGAACTATATTGACTAATTACAAACATCCACTACAGAAGACTTTGATGTGTTACAGATTGTTGATAGATTATTATGTACAGTAGAGAAAAATATGGGATTCAGTGTCAGATGAGACTTGTTAAAAGCATAAATATCTTTTGAAGTGATTTTGCTTGTAAACATAAACGTGAATATGTATTACAAAAAATGAATTCACACTTATTTTGTTTACAGTTAGCAGTGTGAGTATTAAACTCTTAGAATTGCATATGTGAAAGAGAAATAACAGAAATTTTCTAGGAAAGGGGAGTGATTTTCAGAATTTCTAGAAAGCCCTAATACTGCATATTCCTCAGATTTAATGTTGAGATCATACAATTCCTTAGCTTTAGGTCACCAGAACCCATAAGTTGGTTGCTTTTTTTTTTTTTTATTTCCCAGGGTGTGTAAGACACTCAAAACTTCTATCAGCTCTGTACAGATTTCAGGGTGAGTCAAAGAATACCAAGACTTTAGACTGGAGTCTAAAGTTTGTTCTTGATAAATTAGAAAGCAAAGAATTGGAAAAAAAAGCCTAGTAATTGACTTGAGATTGTGAAAAGGGCAGGTAACAAACTCCCAACAGAAATCCAGGAAAAACTGAAAAACACTCAAACACAGCTGCACGAGCCAATCTAATATAATCAGGGAAAATCACCATTTCTGATTCTTAAAGCACATTAGGAATAAAGGTGCCTCCTTGGATATGTTTCAGTAAAATGATAGAACCACCAAAAATTAGACTGTTATATTGACATTTTCTTGAGATATATGTCTACATTTCCTGATGGCAATTGCTTAGGCTGTCCATTTATTCATTAAATGGTTGAAAAATCTGTATTTTTTCCTCCCTATTGAATGTTTGAAATTAGGGTTTATTTGCCTACATATATCATTCCAGTTTATTTGCTCTAATTTATTTATTTCACAATCTGCAGATTTATAATGTAATTACCAGCAAGGAGTCTGAATTTATTCAATTGTTGGTGCAAGGGCCACAGTTTCCTTGTTTACATGAGGAGATTTTCACTAGTGCTGCTGTCTTGGTCACTGGATCAGTGCAATTCCCATCTGGACACAAGCCCACATATTTTTTGATATGTGCCTAAACAGAATACAAAGCTTTATAGCTGAATGACAGATACCTTCATTTCAGGTAGCATAAAGATACTGGTACACTCATATGCACTAAAAATAAAGAAACATATCCCTGAGTCAAACAAACGTAAATGTGGTTGTATAGTGCAAGGATAATTTATGCATAGCTACTTTGCAGGGAAGAACTTCTAAAAACCAGAAAAAAAAAATAGATCAAAGACATCAAAGAGAAGGAAAAAAACCCCACATGATGTTACTACACCTGTATGTATGAATGTAATGCCACAATCAAGAAAATATCAAACATTGATCTATGAGAGATGGGAACTTCAGGGATAAGATAGACCTTCTGTTTCTTGGTCATGAACAGCTTGGCTGCAATCTTCTGTCTTTGATCAGAATGCAGATAAGATCACCAAACTTCAAGTAGAGCTTTACACTTGACTAAACTACACATTTTCAGCAATATTATTTTGATTTTGGGGGTTTGTATTAAATATGATACAAAAAACAAAAAAGGCAGACCAGATGATGAATTTTAACAAACAAACTTCATTGAAGCAAGAGTCTACTTGGACTTGTGGACTTCAACATCAAATGCCTAAAACCAGAGCACAGAGTATTATAAATAATAGCTTAATTTCAACCACTGCACTACTTTTTGGGAAAGGCATTTGAGGAGAAGGGCTCCCTCCTAAAAATAAGTAATAAAGAGAATCAGTTACTGCAATTGAGCTCTTCCACTGTGGCTCAGTTAAATACAACTTCTCACAGCTTTTAACAAAAAATGAGAGAGAGATGTAAAAGCTAATTGGAAAATATCATTTGTCAAAGTGCTATGGACAACAGAGGCCAATGTGGGGAAAGAAGGTGGATTTGACTTTTGGATTCAAGAGTATTTTTTCAAAACACAATCAAATCCAGGAGTGAAATCAGTATTTAAATTATTCCTTCAGCTTTAAATAAGAACTGAATTGAGAGGAATTGAGTGTGAAGTTTAAGTAAAAATTTGGACTCATACTGGAAATTGCTGTTTGACATACCATCAGTTGTATGCCACCCTATTAGATTGGACCCTGTGTTATGAAAGAAATGAGATTATTTCTAAGTTTCCTTTGCCCCAGTGAAAAAGAAAAAAAACAAAAAAGGAGAGCTGTAGACTTTCTGGTCTCACCACTGATTCAAACTCTGAAGAAGCACTTCACTGGCTTCAGCAAATCCAGTACTTTATGCTGCATGTATAAAGGGAGATATTGACATGAAAACCTGGGGATTGGAAGACCTGTGTGTGATGTTACACAGAGGATCGTAGCGAAAACACATCACGGGTCAGATATGCAACAGCAGCTGATAACACCTCTCTCTCCTTCCCACCTCAATTTATACTGCTGATAGCTGCTGCAGTTAGCAGGAATCCCTCCCCTTCAGTAATCCTCCCTTTAAAGCCCCTGGGAGCTTCCTTCACGCTCATGGCACACGGCACAAGTGCCTGTGAGGAATGGTTGCAGAGTCTCTGTCTGGTTCCTGTCACTTTTAAGAGCATGATAAAGCAAATGAAAAGAAACTATGATTTTCAAAGGTGTTGGATTCTTTCCAATGCCTCCACAATCAATTTAAAGAAGCACATGAAAGGTAAGCAGAACAAGTGAAGAGGATTTTCAAGAATATTTACTCTTTGTGTGGCTCTACTCTCTTTAAAGGTACAGGAAATTTCTCCCTAACATCATAGACGGCAGATGTAAATTGGTATCAGAATCAAAGTAGAACATAACCCCTTTTATCTGGTGATAGCCTTTTTTGCAATTCCTTGATATTCAACAATCTCAATTCAATAACTAGCTACTTTTCAAAGTACTTAGTTAAAGTGTAAAGAAATAGAATAGGGACAGGCAGGTTACTCTTTTTAGATCCACAGAAAGCAGTTTGAACAGAAGCTTTTCAGAGAGAAGATTTTGCTGCTAATATATATTGAAGGATCTTTTCATGCACAGACTATAGGCAGTGATTCTTTTCTTTGCTTTAAATCACAAAAGGAAACCACGAGCAAACAATGGCTTTAAAAAGAGAAACAAAAGATAATTCAACTTTATATACAGAGTCTGCCTCCCCTCAGTCCCCTGCATATCTGTGTATATACATGAAGAAAGGCTTTTAAAACACCACGTAACAACAATTATCAAAATTTTTACTAAAACTGAGAGTGATTCTGTTGTTACTCTAAGTTCAAATATTTTAAAACTCGTTCCCTAAAAATTCTACTTTCTTCTACTTTTTTTTTTACTACATAACCATCATCTAAATGTAGTTATCACTACAATATATGTAATAAGTATTACTTCTTGGTTTCAGTAATGATTCCACCAAATAAGGTTTCCAGCATCTGTCTGCTAGCTATAACATGCAATAAAATGTGTTTTGTTGCTTAAATGGATCTGTTTAAGCAGTGCAACATTATCATATTATCACAAGTATGCTTAATCTATCTTTTGAAGAGGATGTGAATATTGCCTGTAAGCCACTGTAAGCCTTTACCCCATTTTAAAGGAAAAGTTAAAGATCAAAAGTAGAGAGCATAAACACACAAAGCCTTGGCACTCTCCTTCCATTTCAGCACTCTGCACTGACCTCTACCGGTTTCTCCACTTTAGGTTTCTTCCGTGTGAAATAATCCACTTTTATTGAACTTCTGCACTCTTTTCCTCAAATTCTGGGATGAAGTAAATTGCATCCCACCCTGCTAACTTCTCCCTGACTGAAGGTCATAAAAAGACCAAGCTTACACCTACTGGTGGAAGTTTATCTTTAGTGAATGAGACACTAGGAAAAATCATCAGTTAAAAAACGCCTCATAGTACACATGCAGCTATAGGTAGATATTAAATCTGAAAACTCTATCTTAACACATTAATAACTAATAATTTGTTCTCTTTTTTTTAATTGAACTGCTATTTCTTGTCTCATGTGGTAATTAGATGTTTGCTTTATAAAATCTTGGTTTTTATTATAGAATTCCAAGCATCTGACCTATGATGAAGCTCAGAAGTACTACAGCAACACAAATACCAAAGTTGTGAATATAAATTTAACATCTTTAGTCATGCCCACTTGAAATACTTCTGCTTCACAGAACATGCTTCTCTCTAGAAGGTTCTTCAACACAAACATTTGCGTTAATTAGGGCAGACCTTGCAGCTTTTATAACTACACAGCAATGTTTTGAAGTGCAGTAGCAGGCTTGGCAATATAAAAGTATCACTGCAAAAGCTTTGTCAAACTAAAGTCATTACCCTGTTTTACTAGGAGGAGTGAAGCACTCACCACATCATTTATACAACCAAATGAAGTCCAAACCATCCATTTTTTAACTGATCACAAGAAAAAACAAAGCCCTAGCTCTTTATGTGTTTTACAGTAAAAAGCACCTCTAGTTAGTCATAAGTAAATGAGCAAAGTTTTCCATCCTCATTTACCAAGGAACACTTTCGTTGTCAGCAAAACCCCAAACTTTCCAATTTTAAAAGAATATTTTTAGATCTCTTTGTTATGAAATTCTTTAAGTATGAATAACAGTTTTATGTATCATGAGAACTTCATTTCCTCTCACCGCTCCACCAGTGACTCAAAACAAACTTTTAAAAATTTTAAGTCACCTATACTGAAAAAAACCCTTCAATTGCTGACCACAAAAACAAAGAAGCTTTGTTGCTCTGTTGATATAGATAGTAAAGCAGATCACATATTGTTAATTTCATTTCAGAACAGCTAGATTTTTACTATTCATGAAGCTATTTTTTGTAATAATGCATTTTTCATTAATTTTCCATAAATGCCTTTCTAGATCCTGAATGTAAACAAATCACTGGGATATTCAGCATGAATCTACAATATTTTATACTGTATAGCTATCTGACTCTGACATCCTCTTTATTTTGGTTGGTTTTAAATCACTTGTGTCTCTCACTCTTGTGTCTCTCTCTTCTCCCCAGCATCCCGGAGGTGCCGGTGCCCCTGCGCTGGCCAGCAGAGGGAGGAGAGGGGGTGCCCGCAGCGCCTGCAGCCCCCAGGGCACCGCACCCCCCTCTGCTCTGCCTCCAGACACGGTGACAAGCAGCAGCCTCAGCTCCACTGATGAGGTTTTTTCTGTGATGAAAATCCTCTCTTGGTCCTGCCCAGGGAGCTCGGTGTCTCTGCTTTGTGTGGCTTTGCCTCTTACCTTCTCCCAGTGGCTGAGGATGGGTGTCCGCAAGGTTGACGTGTCCTGGTCTTGATGGGTTTGTCGCCACTCCGATGCTCTTGCTGTTGCTCCTAGGACTTGGATGAACAACTGGATCTGATCTGCTTGTTCTGTGCTGTGTTAGAAAGAAAACACTTTGATGCTCTAGAACTGGGCCTTTGCTCAATGAGCAAGTACATGATCGTTCTGAGATTTGCAGATCAGCCTCTTTTTCCACATGTGGGAAATTGAAAATCTCGTTAAGACTTCCTTCAACTCACGAAAGAGTGAAAGACATTGATTTTCACTGAACAAGGTGTTGACTGGGTCACCATGAGACCATCTTCTTTCCAAAAGGCATTTTAAAGCAGTACTTTCAGTCAGCTCTGCGCAAAATATTCCACAACAGCCCCAATAACTTTTTTCCTTACCTCTGGTATCCCAGTGAGGTCACATTCTGTTAAAAACATCCTGTCAAGCTTGGTACAAAAGGGCTCCAAAGAATCAGAATGCAGAAGCTATGCAACTTGCTGACTAACTTTGCTCTGTGTTATTTACCAACCACACAAAGAAAATGCTGTCTATTCAAAACACAGTTCAAAACTCTCTTCACAGAAAGTGAGTGAACAAACAGTCCCATGTCCGATGCTGCAGTCACATCTCCCATGAGCCCCGGTGATAGCTCTGGGGCATGGGACGGAGTGACACCACCAGCAGTCACTACAAGGCACTTTTGTAAACAAGTTGTGTGTGTGTGCAGAGAAGGAGGAGGAGGAGGAGGAGGAGGAGGAGGAGGAGGAGGAGGAGGAGGAGGCGGGTGTTACTCTTCCTCTGTCTTAGCATTATGCCTTATTTGCTTTATCAGGTTGAAGTAGAACTTCTGTCTTGCTTAATCTACTGAGTGTATCTGCTGTAGTCCTTGCACAGGGTTTTCCTCATTAAAACTTTTATTTTCTCCCAGCAGGGATCTAAAAGGAACATATGGAATTTGTGCAGGGTCTAGATTTGGGACACTGGAGCTCAGTTAAGTAGCAGAGGTTAGTTCAGAGTCTTCCAGACTCATCACAGAAACTGAAAAACTCAGTGACTTCATGACCAGAAAAAAAAACCCAAATGGTCTAAATATTATTTTAAATCAATCTATTCTTTGTAAATTCTTACCCCACTCATCACCCCAAAGCCACACCTTGGCAGAGAAGCAGAAATGTCTTTTTCAGCCCTGCTTAAGAAGAGAATTACCATACAGACCCAGTGCTTGCAGTATTGATCACTGGCCTCTACTCACACCAAGACACTCCAGTGCCTTTCCTTATACTTACAATAAATCACAAACAACTGTTTCCAGATTTGGAAGGATAAATTATTGTTCTCATTAATCCCTTTGCAATTTCAGTCTCTAACTGTCAGACCACCACTGGAACCTTATTTTTGCCACACAATTCAAACCATCCTCACTTCTTATCTCCAAGATGTCCCTTCCCATGCTTGATTTTTTTTCCTTAACAGTTCTTCAGTGAATATTTTTCTTATTTTTTCAAAGGTCTAAAAGACAGGCGTTATAAAACACCTGCAGTGTTGGTTTGTGAGAGGAAAATATGACACATGGTGACATTATGCTGTAAAATAAACTCAAGTTGGAATTTTCTTTTATGGGGTCTTGATCTGCACTTTTATAAATGTTTATAGGTTTGTGACATAGGTTATTCCAAATCAGTATTCCAGGAATAATTATCATTCTAGGAATGACATGAAGCACATTCAACTGCTGATATTCTTCAATAGCTGAATGGTCCATGACCAATAATTGGATAACAAAAGTACAGCTTTTACATTGTAAAGGGTTTCTAGAAATACATAAACTCTTGAGATACCTAGATACATTTCATTCATGCAAACTTGAGAACAATGTCTCTAAAATACTGATGGTGAATGATCTTACAGGTAAAATTGTCCAAGTAACTCAGGATTTTTAAAACAAATATGATTGTTTTCACAGTATCCAACAATCAAACAGCTTTTGGTTAGAGCTGTGATTTGTCAAGCAGTACCATTCTCCAAGATATCAAATGAACCTTCACTTGTCCATAATAGCTGAAGACACTATACCAGTTGTGATTGCTTTTTAGTCAAGAATTTAAAAAACCAATAGGAAGTTTCCCACTGGTCTTTGGGGATTTTTTATATTTCAAGTTTACAGTATAAGTTCTTCTAATCTCATTAAAATTAGTCATTTTTAATAGCAAAGTAGTCTTCCTGTTCCCAATAACCTCAATTTTCCACTTAATTTTCTATATCCCAGGAACACATATCCTGCCTACTAAAATACTGCAGTATGCAGAAAGTTGATTATTTTCACATTTCACTATAAGGTCAGAAAGTTTATAATCCCTGTTATATGGACTGGGAAAACCTTAGTTAGATCTTCCTCTAAAGCTTTTTCTGAGCCCTGGTACGTGTTTTTGAATAGGTCAGAACCAGCATACAGAAGGCTGAACACAAGAGCCAGGTCTAAAAACATTAAGACTTTCAAGTCCAAGTATTTGATGACTTTTCTTTTTCTGTTCCTGATCCTGTAACAAAATTTTGAAAGGTTCACTTTATTTTTATAGGGAACACCACCAAACTACACAAGTGAAAGGAATCTAGCAATTAAAATTGTGTTCAGATCATACTCCTTTGTATACTTCCAAGATAATTTTCTTTTTTTTTGTTGATCCTTGTGGGTCCCATCCAACTCAGGATATTCTATGATTCTGCAAATATCAGCAACACTGTTGCAAGAGAGCAAAAAGAAGAGATGTCTCTGTGTTAGAGAGACAGATCATGTTCTCTTGTTCAGTGCAGGGGATTTCTGTTCTTTGATGTCCCTGAGGTTATGTGTGCCAGAAGCTCTTTTTGTCATTTGCAACCTGACATTCTATGGCCCACACACAAAATGGCACTCATTGAAGGGTGCCCTTTAGCCACTGTCCTTCCTGAATCCTTTCTGGAGATAAACACCTGTTCCCTAAATTTTTGAGATCTGGACTGTCAGTGACTCCATTAATTCAACTTATCAGGTTTTTTATTCACAAGTCCCAATCTGAGACAGCAAAGTCAGGCTCAGATTAGAAGTTCCTCCTATCTACTTTCAATCTATTAATTTAGCAAGACCAGCTGCAATCAATATGTGTGCTTTTCAAGAATTTCCATCTACTTCAGTCTCATGGAGAAAGAGGGTTAGAAAGTTTAAGTTTTGGTATTGATTTTCCAAATCCCTCACATGGGAGCTAAGATGTGAGCCTAATAACATGTTTATTGCCAAAGACTCTTCTCTCTCTCCCAAATGGCTCCACCAGGGAACTGAGACGAAGAAAGATTGATACTAATTATGCACAGAGAGGACACCTAGCTGTAGTCACCAGCCTGATACAGAATTCTCTGGGAATGACAGGCAAAGCTGGCAAACAAAAATGGAAGGAGGTAGAAAGAGAAAAAGGAACAAAATGCTGTTTCTGGCTATTCACAAAATTTACCCATGACTTTAAAAAATAAATCAAAATGCACACACACGCACAAAAAGAAAATCAGGGAGGTCATGGATAAAACAGGTATTTCATAACTCCAGGAGCAACATGGGATACCAACCAGTCACATGTTCCCATCAGGTGATTTAAAAAATAAAACAAAAAAAAAAGATTTTTTTAAAATCCCATGCTTTCTCCTGTTCCATGTAATTACCATGAATTGCAGACTGGAGTGATTCTGTAGCAAGGGTTGAGGGGACTGAGGTGAATTTGAAACAGATAAAAGCTGGGTAAACCACTCCAGTAGTCAAGCTCATGCAAAAGTACTTAACCAGAAACAAATGCTGCTGATGCTTTTGTTCTGGTCTTTTACTGAAGCTTATTCTGGCCTTCTGATGTGCCTCCTATAGGTTGCCTCTGCCAGGCAACTGTGCATGTGCTCACAGTCCCAACTGCTAGCATCACATTTATTTATTTATTTTCAACCCAAATAAAGTCTTAATGGCTTAACATAAAACATTTGGATTCTTTTTTTTTTTTTAGAAGCACACTAAATAATAAAAAAGCCAGAAGCACAAAAGGCCATAAGGGAATGAAAGGGATGATTGTTCAAAGCCCTATTAAAAGGTTTGTTGCTTTATTTATATATTTTTTTAACAGCACAATTTCAGAGCCTTTTAAAGAAGACTCCTCCTCCCCAGTTGCCTGCCAAGATAGTACTTAGCTGAGGGAGGGAGAGCCTGCTCTTTAAAAGAAGATGGTATCTATTAGAGAGAGAAAGGAAAGAGAGATATATAAAAAGGCTTTCCCAAAAACAGTTGTCCAGAAGGGTCAATGAAAAGAAACAAAAGGTATGAGATGACAATTAAATGGAAAGAAGATGAGACCATTAAAGCAGAGCACACTGAGAGGAGAGGGTTTTACAGCAAAAATGGTTCTGTAAAGGTCATTTTAGTTGCTCTATTATACAAACCACGGCCCATATTTAGGCATCTGTCAGGTAGTAATTGCACAGCGCTTCACAAAGATTAACCATGAAAGCCCTTTTTCATGAGGTGGGTGGGGGACAGAGACCCTCTGGTGGGCAGGCAGAGACCAGGTTGTTTCCACAGGAGACCAGAAGACCCTTAGGAAGCCCAAAATGTTACAAAACAACAGGCACAGGAAGGTTAGTCCTCCTCTTAGTGTGTTGCATTGTTTCATTGCAGGCATTGAGCAATTTGTCTGGGTGGAAGACATTTCAAGTGCAGGTAAAATATCTGGAGATAAAGCTGAGGTCCATATTCACTCTCCTTTCTTTAGAAGCAAATGTCACAATCTAGGTCTTACTCTTAAAAGAAGTTCCTCCAAAAATTGCCACTGGTTGAAAGCCTGTTGTCTCAAAATGCTGTCAGCAACCACCATCACAGACATGACCACAGGCACCAAAGGTAACTCATGGAGATCTGAGTAAAGGCTGCCAAATGAGCTTTGGCATTAACAGTACAGGGCTGGCACAGCTGCCACTGATGGCATGGCCATGGTGACCTTTGCTGCCAGGGCATGGACTGTGGCTTGTTCTGGCTGGATTTCTGTACAGCTCTTGACACCATTCTTAAACATTAGGGATGAAGATCTCTGGTTTGAGTATGAGAAACCTCCTGTGCAGTTGAGGAAGGAGTGTGAAGAGCTGCACTTTCCTAGTGGGCCACAGTCAGCTACATCAGCTTGCACTACCAGAGCTGTTGGACTCTGGGGCAGTCTGCATCACAAAAGGGGTGTAGAAGCCCTTGATACTTCCCATCTTTTATGAACAAGAAAAAAAACTATTGCAATAAGATATTTTCATTGTAGCTTTGATGCAACAACAACAACAACAACAAAAAAATCATGCAGCTCCCAAAGACAGTTTTATTAGAAACACCTCTGTTCCAGAACTGAAATTTCATCCTGTGAAACTAAAGACAGCTTGCATTTTCCTGTTGGTGTTTTATGATATGAAGCACCCACTTCAGTGACAATCTCCAAATAAACTTGGCTGAAAACATTTAAAGGAAAACAACTGAAAACTTTTCAAGGACTCTTAGGTTCTCAGACTGAGACCCTAAACTTAATATAAGGGTTATAGATTAAGGTGCAGATACATTTTTCCGAGATTATCCTTTTCCTTAACAGGTTATTCTTGCCTGGGTTTGATTTCCTAAGTCTCTCAGGTCCTGAGTTGGAGATTGGGAAACAGAAAGGCTTTAAAAAGTGGTATGCAGTGTGTCTTTCTGCATGACACAGCTCTGAAGGTTCTAGCCCACTGACTTGTGATTCTGAGATCAGAGCAAACTCCAAGCTAGGGTCTTTTTTCAGTGTTACCCTGTTTACTGGGCCCTTCCATGGAATAGGAAAAGATCCATTACCTTATTTATCTTCTGAAGGAAAACAGTGCAATCTTTCCTGAAGGAATTTTTGAAAGTATCTGAAATAATCCAAGGTTATACAGATTAAGCTAACAGACTTCTATTGGAAACAATACAGCTTGTATGTCAGAATCCTATAAATTTTTCATTATTGTATTATATTGGTTTTTAGTGAAACAGTGACTAAACTATGATTTATGCTGCGAGGCCAAGCAGCTCCTTGGAAAATCCATTAAAATCAGTGAAAAGCGACAAAAGTGAAACTGTATCCAGCTGTAAGAACAGAAAGACTTCCAGTACCTAAGGAAATTTACTTTCTATGTGGCATGGCCAGGACAGTGCAATTTCTCTTTCCCATCCTGGAAAGACAGAGGGATCTTTGTCACCTGAAGCTGTTGAGACCCATGTTTCTTGCCTGGAAGGAAGGAAGGAACCGTGGCAATGCCTCCCTCACCAGCGAGTGTCACCAGAGAGGCTCACCACTGGTGAGGCTTGCAAAGACCAGAGCTGAACAGGCAGCAGGGATGGCTGCAGCCATGGCCATGAGCCTCCTGGGACAGCAGATCCAAAGTGCTGTGCCTCACAGAGGTAAAGATTCACTTGGTTCAGTGGTGCTTCAGCGTGCTTCAAAGCACAAGACTCTGTGGGGAACACAGTGCTTGGTTTGCCCCTCAATTTCCAGATAAGCTACTTAAATCCATTAGGTGTCTCCAGGGAATTTTGTGAGTGGAGAGTGCTCACAGTGAAGGTGTTCACTTCAAAATCCCCACTTTAAAAACAGTTTGTGTGAACTAATCACAGTCTAATTAAGAGCAATATGGGAACTGCCTTTTAGGAGAGCCATTAGCAGAAGAGAGACCATTCTGCTCAGAGGCCCCGAGGATGAAGGGGCCACCACCTGACACCAGATGTACAGAAAAGTCTCAGGAGGTTTACAAAGTGGGGATATGGGAGGGTGCTGCTGTTTTTTTTCAGCACTTGCTTTCAGGTTTGAGAAGAGCTTGGGCTGCCACCCAGTGGAGACAGATCCAAATTTTGTACCACTTTTGCTTCCCCGTTCCAGTAGGACAGTTGGCTCTCTAGCTCTCCAGAATGGGAAAGGGAACACCTGAATAATTTTATTGCTTAGTGCCCACCAGTTATTCTGGATCACTATATTCCACCTAAAAGTTCAAACATATTTTGTAAATGCTAACCTAGGATCTTAGAGTCAGACTGAAATTTTGGCTTGCATGTCTGCAGTGGTAGTTTCTGTAGTACAAAATCAGACTGATTGTTGAATAAATTTCCAAAAGAAATAGTGCTAAACACTTGTTATATTATTGTTTCAGCCATAATATAATTTTTATTCTACCTTTTTTTTTTTTGCATTCTTTATGACCAAATATAGGATTTTGCACAGATGGGATCACTTGCACTTAAGTTTTACTAGCAAAAATATACAGCAAGAACAAAGGATATTCTTAAGAAACATTTAAATCAGACTTGAAGTACTGTCAGGATAGATAAGAAAGAAATTTCAATCCCATGTATTGACAGGAAAAATTAGGCACAATTCAACATCTACATGATTTATGTAGGTGCTATATTATTTTTCAGTCTATTAGCTCACTTCTGGCATATTGCTGCTGTAGGAAAAACCTACTTTCTGACTGGTTTTCTTTCTAAGCATACAAAATAGTCTTTCAAACAGTATTTTGAACATCTTTCTTGTGTACAAGAATGAGAAAGTGTAACTTACCAAGGACAAAATTAAGCTATCTAATCTCTTACTAAGTTTTGAGTAGGGAAAACTGAATCTCTGACCTGGTATGTCAGATTTTACAGAAAGCTTCTGGTATCTTGGAAATTTTTTCCCCCTCTTTGTCTGACAGGTGTGCAAATCCTTTATGTTTGATTGAAAATATGATAATTTATCTTGTAGTTATTACTCCTGCTTTCAAATCTGCACTTGATCACACTAAGAAATACTCAGTATGCTTCAGCATACTAAGAAAGTGCTGCTTCAATTTCTGGAATGGCATTAACTACCAGATCAGGAATCTTGTACTTGCTTATTAGCAGTGGCTTCTGTTAAAAGCTCTTCTACTTATTATATTTATTTGCCAAACAAGACAACATTTGTCTGTGGTTCAGGCTCTTCAGACTCTTGCTTCTATTGTAACAAAACAGAGTGTTTTGAAGCCCATCTCTCATTCTTTCATGGGATGCTGTTTATCTCACATTGTCAAAAAACACTACATTGCCACATAGCCGGAAAATGTTCCAAGGAGCATCCCTTCTGGGCCAGGTTACAAAATAAAAGAATGCATCTTTTCTCAGGTTATGAGAGAGCAAGTGAGTTTGTAGGACTGCACTTAGAGAAACAGAGATAGAAATCCCTTTGGCTCCAAGTCAAAGGGAGTTTTCCCTTGTTTTCTGCATTGTGTCTAAACTCTGGAACAAAACAGCAGCTCAAACACTTTTCTATTTTGAAATGGGAGACTAAAAATCTGTGTCTGCACTGACTGCTCTGGTTGTGTGCTTATTCTGTCCCAATCAGTGCCTTTCAAGGACAGAAGTAATTTAGTGGTTTAAGAGTTTGCTGCTGATAAATTCCCCATGCTTATTAGCCCATGTTTGATGGACAGCTTTGTGCCTTCACTTCCCTCTGAACTACAATTTCTGTTGCACAACAGCTTCAATAGGTTTGGCACTTCCAAACATTTTATTATCTTAGGGCACTCTTTACATTCAGCTACATAGCAGTGTTTTCTTAAAAGATCTGGCCAAAATTTTAACTTGAAAATTTCCCTGCACCTCTAGGAGAATTTCTAACAGTTTAATTAAAAGAGCACAAAAATTTGGAACGCAAACAATAGAGAATGTATAGCAATGAACAAATCTGAAATCATGAAGTGGGGTTCTCTTTCCAAAAGTTCTGAACAATTTCTGGTCAATATATTTTCATACCACAAGAGGGAGACACAAGAACATAATTTCTTATTTCAAAATGACCCAATGCCTTTACAGCCTGTAAATTACAATTATCAGGAAAGTTGTCTAGACCATTTGCTCTCTCGTGAACACAGTATTAGTTCTGGAAATGAATGGGCTGGCATAGAGGAGTTCCTATTCTATACCACATCATAGAAAACAGACTTAAAATTCAGGGATTCTACTGATGCACATGGAAAAAAAACATGCAAGAAAATACCAAGTACCCTCCCAAGTAGACAATACAAATGTTGAGCTTTCCTCTACAAAAGGGTTTTTTCTAGGAATTCAGAAGTGATGAAATATTTCCCATTAAATTGGTCTTGTTTTTGAATAAACTTGTTATGGCACTGGCATTTTATTTTAGCCATTAGGTGGTATCATAAGAAAGAATGCTGCGATAATTTAAGACAAAGGAAACTCAGCTAGATGGGTGATTTGTGTCACCACAGGTATCAAATTTCAGTTAGTCATTTGTACATAAAATTATGTCGATGGAACAACTAACAATCCTCAAGGACAAATAATATCCACACAGCATGTGGACACGTGGATGTTTCTAAATTTGTTTTGGCTCAGAGCAATGCCTCAAAATTCATTTCTCCACCACTTTTTCAGCTGGATTTCTCTGAGTTGCCAGTCAAATAAAATGTAGCATAATTTTTTCTTCAGCACTGCAGTAACTCAGTATAACTCTGTTTGGTAAAATATATCACAGAATGGACTGAAAGCTGCACTACAACATTTTCAAACCAGTACCAATAGTGATCTAAACCAAGGTAAGGAAACACTGCAGTGTTGAACAGCTGTGTTGACAGCAACACATGGATTCAAACAATTAATTCATCTCTTGGACTTATCCCAGGTAAACTAGAGATAGTAGTTGTTTTGGCAGCTGTTGAAACTCATATCTCTGTAATTTCTAAAAAGCTAAACTGAAGAATTTAGGAAAGAAAGAAGAATGCAAGACAGAAAGCAGAAAGCGTTGAAAGCAAAATAAGTCCTCTTAATGTGAGTGGTACAGAAACTTCCCTGTAGTCATCATCACTGAGCTTAATAATCTAAATATTATTTTATGTTCCCTTGTTCTTCAAGAGAATGATATTCTCTATAAAAATTTAGTACAATGATAACACTGGAAAATAGTGAATAATTCTACGTTTGAAGACATAAGAAAATCAGTTTTTCTTGTTTATTATTTCAGTACAGAAACCTCCCTTCATTTTATGGGTCAAATGGAACAGATCTGTATTTCTTTAAGAAGGGATTAAAAAATCTGGAATTATTCAACTTGTTTTCAAAGGTCCTTAATATAATAGAGTGCTCTGCCTTACAAAACCATTTGTTAACAGTCAAATAAATTAACTTCTTGAAAGAAGTCCTTGCAGAATTTTGACATACTTGTACATCAGGATATGTAGTGTTATTGCAATGCATTTTGAATTAGCCAGTAATTGCTCAAAGCTGAATTAAAGTTGTTCAGAGGGTTGAATTCAGAATACCAGAATGTCTTGATAGAAATAAATTAATGGGAAAGGGAGAAAAAATAATGTATTGCAACCCCATCAGGACAAGCTTTTGTTTGATGAGAATAGTTGATTTTGGAACTAGTGAAACAGTGTTTTAAAATTGAAGCCAGTGATGTTAGAAGAGTGCAAAGAAAATAGCTTAATTTATTGAAATTTTTCAAAATCTTTATTTGTAATGAAGATTTTTTTTAGTATTATAAGCTTGAAATACTAATGTTATGATAAAAATTATTTCAGGATATCTCTACAATGCTTTTGGAATATGACTATTATGTTATTGTGTCAGAGAGTCTGACAAATAAAACTGAACCCTGAAATACAAACAATAAGATATTTATGAAACTTCCATTAAAAAAATTTTGCTTTCTAAACACTACAGTAGAAACTAATAGCATTTAAATTATAAAGAATGCAAAATGTATTTGAAAGGAGATGATAGATGGATTATGACAAAAAATCCTCATGTTCCTCAAAACTTAAATTTGAGTGTGAGTTTCATAAATGCATACTGCATCTTAAAAGGTTAAAAAAAACCCAAAACATTATAATCTGAGAAACGCAATTGATTTAAATGTGGATTTGGGGTCTATAAATAATAATTTCAGGCAACTTATATCTGTAAGACCTAATGACTGATCCATTCTCTTCCTTTTTATGAGTTTACTACCATAGGAGATTTTTCCTTCCAGGAAAGGGAATGAAATAATGAAATCAGAGAAGAAATTGGAACAAACACTCTGACAAAGAGATATGAGAAAAAAAAATTAAAAATCAGAAAATTTGCAAATATATTGGCTACAACCAAATCTACTAAGATGAAATGAGATGCAGGGAAAAGCATTAAATCTTGCCAAAATTATTCCCATCTAAACCTGAAATTCAGAGGGAAAAGTTAAACAAAGAGATAGGAAAAGACATTGAATAAAAGAAATGCTAAAAAAAAAGAGAAATTCTGAAACATAGTGAAAACAATAAAAGTGACTGGGATGACATGTAGTGCAAGGAAATGGACCAAAGATTGCACAATTGATCCTCACTGAAATCACAAGAGAGCAAAGTCTAACAAAAACTCTGGAAAGGAGATATGATCAAAACAATGCAATTGAAAGAAACCCAGAAAATTTGGAAATAGAGTGTCAACAACCAAAGGGACTGAGATGAAATGAGGGGCAGTGAAAAGGACCAAAAATTACCAAAGCTACTCCAGTTAAAATCCTGAAATCAGGGAAGAAAGGTAAAGAGACAGGAAAGGACCTACAGAAATGAAATGTTCAAAAAAAAAAGGGAAAATTCTGAAAACAAGTGAAAACAATGAAAGTGAATGGGATGGCAAGGAGTTCAGGGAAATGGACAAAAGCTTGCACAAAAAATCCTCATTGAAATTATTGAAGGAAAATTCTTCTTTTGGACATGATAATTTATGTTTGCAATAATTTCTCTAAGATCAGTTCTTTTGAAAAAAATTCCAAAGCCAATATTAAAGACATGAATTTCGTGAATTTCAAGTCTTAAAATTCTTAATCACATTCCTATACAAGTCATCCACTAGGAACTATGCAGTGAAAGGATCAATTTCCAGCATGGCTTCAAACCAAAGGGTGAGGTTGTCCCCAATGACCATGAATCCGTGAATAGCAAAGTACATGTCAGATAAGAAAATCAGAATGCCTGATATTGTGCTATCTTGAAAAAAACCCCAAACCCTAGAAACCTTAAAATCACTTCTTCAAAACATATGACCTCTGTAACTTCTTTCAAATTATGATTGTCCAAAAAAAAAAAAAAATTCTAGAAGATAGTGTTTGATTTTTTTTTATTCGTTTTTCTACAGACAAAAGTATTTGTGAAAAAATTACTTTCACTACAAGGCATTAACCAACATTTTTTTATTTCAGCTACCTTAACTCTTCTTAAGAGAGAAGATAAGAGTGGCTCAACCTGCCTACAGAGAGGTACATTGGAATAGAGTTACCCCAGCTCAGACAGACAGGTGTTTGTAGACATGGCCTTACTGCTGACATGTCATGACATTCTGAATATAATTCAACACATTTAGAAATAAATAAATGCACATTTGGTACTGCAGCATGCATTTAACTCTGTGCAAGATGTGAACTACCGTGTCTGACATTTATCTTCCCCTCTCAGCATCCGACTCCTTTTCCAAAGGAAGTCCTCAACAGTCAAGTATTATCTCTGAAAGAATACTCTGAGGAGATCAGCTGGAGTTTTATATGAGGCACTAAACTGCCCTCAAGGAGCTTACTTCTACATGGAATCTCTATCCATTTCATTTGGGTTCTCAAGAAGGAAAGTCATCAAAGCACAGAGTTCCTTGGTTTTGCTTTTCAAGCAGCCTAGCAGAGCAATTGCAGATGCATGAAGAGACCAAATAACTTACAAAAACCCCTGTGAAGTAAGATTAAAAAACAGTTAAATGTTTCCTTTTGAACACCCTTCCTCCAGGTCAAAAAGTCAGTAACACAAGGTGAAAGTCAGGTAAGCATATAAAATTATGTGTAAGCCAAAGGATTGGAGTCAACCACACTGAGATTTCTAAATTGATTAATTAATTAATCAAATCAATAAAAATAGAAATTTACAGGAATACAGTCGTTCAGAGGAAATAAACTCTACAGGGAAGATTTAGTCAAGAAAACCTGAAGTGAGGGCTGGGAGATATTTGAAATGGTTTTTCTTACAGTGAAGAAAAAAAAGAGGCAATCAGTAATTAAATACTGAAGGAACAGAGATTATGGGTACAAACATTTGTGTGGTTATAAAAGCAAAGCCAAGCCTCAGAAGGCAGGTGGTACTGAGGTAAATGCAAGTTTGAATAATTCAGGTTTCTGATTTGGCTGAAGAATTGTGATACCTCATCCTGCTGCTGTCTGATGTAAGGGAAAACTGAATTTCCTCACTGCTCCCTCCAAATACTCACTAAGAAAAATGGCACTTGATTTCAACACTTGGCTGCCTACACCAGAGGCTGGAGGTTGCTGAAATGCACAACTTCACAAGGAGGCAGGACATTGATTTCTCCCAAACAAAGGATGAGTTTAATGAAGCTGCTTTTGGGTTTGCCCTCAGATGGAAGAAATGGATCCACCCTTAATTTGGCAGGCTACTGTCTCAGGAATGTGTGTCCCAGAACAGAGTGGTGAAACCTTCTAGGAGGGCAGTGATGTTAAATGACTCAAATCCACCTTAAAAGTCAAGAGAAGGCACTACTCTCAGCAGAGTCAGTGTTCAGAGAGAGAACATCATCAAGAAACTCTTTAATAATAGCTCTGCAAATAGATGGAATTGTACATATGCTATTTTTGTGAATGTTCATGTTTTATGGGATTATTTAGTAAAGCTAAACTTTCTGTAGGTGTTGATTTTAAGCTCAGATATTAGTTAGCTTATTAGCACTTAGCATTCATAAATTCTGTCCATTAACATTCTGTTGCCATGGTCATTAGGAGAGAAAAAGCAAAACCAGAATGTGAATCAGAGAGAAGACTCTGCATAAATGGGTGAGTGGTGTGAGTGGGGTCATGTCATGAGAGATGTGGTAAGAGAGTTAAAAATTTAGTCTAAGGGTATAATTACAAAGACAGTAATTCCCCCACTTCTCAAACACATCAGAATGGATGGAGAAGATGCTTTTATTTCAGCCACTTTCCCATTTTATTGTCCACCTAAAATAAGAAAAGGAGTATCTCATGGATCTGTTGGGAAAAGGGAAAAAAGATGTCATTATGATCACTATTTTTAAAATCATAATACAGTATCCACTGTTCCTCTTTAAGGAAAAAATTAAATCTGGAGGTAGAATTAATTAATTTTTTCAATCTGCTCTATATGATGAGGAATATATTCCCATCAAGATGTGCAGATGACAGAGTATCTGGCAAAGTTTCTGTCTTTATAGGACTGGTAGTTTCTCTTTAGCCCCTTACTTCATTTAACCCAAATACACCTCTGGGCACTAATAGCACAGATTAACACTTGGGCTGTTTCTGTACAGGCAGCTTGAACAGCAGAGAAGGAAAAATACTGAACAGGTGTCTAACAGTGCTGCAGTTGGGGTTTTTTATAATGATGTATAATCTATCAAGTAGCCTTTGCCAAAGTAATGATTATTCCTGATTATAGAGCAGAGAGGAGTCAGTAAGTCAGAATTGATTGGGGAAAAAAAAAACCAACAAAAAACCCAACAACAACAACAGCAAAACCAACAAAATGCAAAAAAAAAAAAAAAAAAAAAAAAGACAAAACCTCAAGGGACAATTTGTTTTGCAAAGCATTGCTGCCATGCCAACCCTATATCAGATATCTCTGACCCAGTTCAATTTGGACTTGAAGTTTTGGACTCCCTGGTACAACAGTTCTCTGCACAAAATTGGAGAAAACTGAATATAAACCACACCTGCCTCTTCATGATTTTCTGTGGTCACTAAATCCAAGAATTGCCAGAAATTGTATCTTCAACAAGTCATTAAATGATAAATGTTTTGGACACATTCTTGTAGAAGAAAAGTATTAAAAAACTATTTCTAAGGAAAATATCTAACTCATTCCTAGGAAAATCCTTCATCCTTGTGTTTTGTTCATGTGACAATACAAAACTAAATAGCTCAAATAATATGCCTGTTATTATATATTAAAAAAATACTTTGATAACTCTACTGAAGGCTGATTAAAATTCTAGGACAGCACAACCTACAAATACTCTTTATGACAAAGGATTTAACAATAGGATAGTTTTCTCTGAGAAACATTCTGGCCATTTTTCTGAAGGTATCCACAAATTGAAATTGTACCTTGGGTGTGAGAAAAATCTTTAATTTTGTATAATAGTTGAAAGAAATGGAGAAAGGGTGGGGGGGTGGGGGGGGGGGGCAACCCACCCCCCTCAGGTGTTCACAAATACTCATGTGGCACTACAGCATCTTGACAAAACCAAAAGACATTAATTTTACTTTTGAAATTCTTATTGTATTTTAGTTCACCCTATCTGAATCACTCCCTCAGTTTCAAGAAAAAGGTTTCATAAATTTATGAAATGGAATGTTAATGGACAGAATATATGAATTTATGCTGTTACCCACCAAACTTAAAAATGAACACAAGTACAGCTTTCCTTCATTGATAGCCAAAGGGAAGTTGCCTTTCCAGCAGCAGAGGTCATGTGCTTGTGTTTTATCATCTAAGGAAAATCATTCATTTTGAAAACATAACATTTCCTATCTGGCTCTACATAACACCTTTTAGTTTTAATTGCCTACAAAACCCAAGGACAGAATTAAAGTTTCTGTCATGTAATTATAAAATCACCAGCTAGCTCTGTTTCACATTAACTTTTCCTCTTCTTTCTTTAGCATTTTCCCCTTCTTTCTTTAGTATTTTCCTCAGCTCCCTCCTTCTTTTAAGCACCCATAATAGCATCCTTTCACACAAAATTTATTTTCCTTTAAATAGAAAAAAAGACACTCTTACTTGTTGGAAGTTAGAAAAACAGCTCCAAGGGCACGGTGACACTATGCAAAAGGGAAGCTTATAATGACAAACTTTTGAAGACCTCTGATCTTAAAACCTGACCCTTACACAGACATACAAGTTTCCACAAACTTTGAGCTCATGTGACCAACTTTATCCTCAGCAGCAGCTTCTTCTTTTCTCATGGATTCATATTCAAAACTTCCACTCCAGTGTACACAGATTTACTTACTGTCTGCAGGTTACTTTGCATTTACTTCCTCCTTGTGATCTTTATTATTTACTCCCAGTCCTTTGGCACTGCAAAATACTTTTATACATCAGTGCAGTGCCAAAGAATTTTCTCCCAAAGAGCTTTAGCCTTTTGGGGAGTACATCTTCAGAAAGTAGAGGCAACACCAGTAAACTTGTATTACCTAATTAAAAATTAATTTTCTGTCAGATTCTATGACCTTGAAGGTCTTTCCCTAAGCCAAAATATTTTTGATTATATGATTTTATTAAAACATTCCAGGCAAAATAGAAGATAAAATTCATGACCTCTGTTTGGGATAATATCCTTGTAAACTGCCTTAAAAGTGCACTTTGAAGTCTGAAAGCTGCATGTAAATGTCTCCTTGATATTATCTTAGATTGAATATTAAATGTATTTTAGAAATTTATATTTTAATATTTCAGTTAATATTTGATTTTGTAGTTAGTTTATGCAAGATATAAATCTTCCTTCAGAAAATCCTCTTGGTTTCTAATATTCAGAACTTCCTCCCACTGTCTTCTTCTTGTCAGATCTACCTTGATTATTTTATACTCTTCAGAGGAAAAGTTAATGAACTGTGGATTTCAACCACTGTTATGTGTATGTGGAGTGCATTTTTTTAATTTTTAGAACTATGGTCTGCTTTCACCTGCCTGTATTCAGTGTCCATGTCTGCATACAGCAGCTAGCACAAAATTCTTGCCTCGCACATTCCCCACTGGGGAACTCTGCTTCTGCCCAAACTGGCCTACACCAGAACTTAAGCACCAGTGCAGCATATCATATGAGAGGAAAAAAAAGGGGAGGAAAAAAGATATATTCTTACATCCTTATTCATACAACACTGACTAGAATTGCCTTTATCAGATCATTTTATTTACTAATCCATGACTAATGCTAGAAATTGGTTTTTGGTCTTATTTGGTATTGTATTTAGCAAATAAGACCAAAAACCAATTTCTATAATATCTGCATATGCTCAGAAGGATTTTAAAGTGACTTACTTGTTATAGTTTAACATCAAATCTATGTCAGTAGGACTTTGCCCATTGACAATGCTGGAATGGGATCCATGTGAAGAATTTCCCTTTCCAGAAATGTAAAGAAAGGAAAATGGTCACTTAGCACAATGGAGCTAGATGTGCTGAACCTTGGGCCACAAGCTGTGAACTTTCACCCAGATATCCTGAATTTTTACCTACTTAAAAAAGTACCAGGGCTGGTTCATACTGGAAGATAAGGAAGCAAGGGAGGTTGAAACTGCAGCTTGGGAGATAAGAGAACCAGCAGCCAGCCTAGAGACAGTGGAGAGACCCAGCAAGGAACATCAAGACTGCAGGTCCTAACTTAATCATTGGAACATGAGGGGCAGGAAACTTAGACTGTAAGATTTTAAATGCCTCATTTCTTTCTTCTGATTCCCCCTCTGGAGGAAGGAATCTGCTGGAATGCATTCTGTCACCGTACTCTACAAATTAATTACTTGAATACTGACTGAGATTCAGCTTGGGGAGATCCAGGGTCGAGCCAGAAGGGAAAACATCTGCCTCAGTGTGTGTGTTTGTGTGTCTGAAATCAACACCGGGCACTCAGCAGCTGGTGGAGCTGTCCCCCATGGTGGCCCACCTTAAAAATGCACTTTGAAGGTGGGCCACCTCTGGTGATGTGGGTGGTTGAGTGTGTGATGGCTTCCACTTTCCCTGACAAAGAAGTTTCACTTCTGTGTTGAAAGTGTCCAGGAACAAGTTTCAGCACTTTGACTTTATGAATCTTAAGCAGCGTCCTTATACAAATAATGCAAATTTTCATAGAAGAATTACAATTAGCATTTCCTTTCCTGCTAGTGACATCTGTGACAAAACAGAACTAGAAGTATAAGATCTGTATTTCTGTATTACTTCTTCCTCCACCAAGTACTCTGATTATTATTTAGTGTCTTATTAGTACTATTGAACATAGACTCTGTATACTTCTCACTCATAAAGAGAACAACAAAAAGTTCTTTTTAGTGGGGGGGATGTTGGAATAAACGTCAGTCAAAGATAGAAAATTTAAAAGTTTTTTCTTTTGTTCCCACCCTCAGATGTTTTCATTTATAGTGTTTCCTTACACATAAAAGATGGGAAATAATTTTTAATCTCTAAAACAATCAAAGGATCATAAATATTTAGGAGATCCTGCAGGACCAAACATAACCCCCATCTAGTCTCCTGTGAATATTTTTAATGAACTGAAAAATAAAAATGACTCATTTTAAAAAATAATTTTACAGTTTCTCCTGTTTTTGTAAAAGCTCCAGGCAGCCAGAAACTTGGAGTTTGGTGTTACCTCAGGCAAACATCTATGAGTATGCTTATCTCAAATACAAATTAACCATGTCACAAGTTAAGGGCTAGGTTAGAGACTTTACACAATGTCCTTGATAAAGCCATATATTATCCCACAGGCACAATTCAGCATAAATACCCATCATTCTACAATCATTCTGTTAATTAGCCAGAAAATGCAATGAAAGTTTCAGCTACCAAAAAATACCAAAGGTTAGAAAAGGCTTTTAATCTGAAGTTTTCTAATTAAATCACAGACCATAAAGTATTAAAAGGGATTTAATATCTACAATTATAGGAGGAGGGGATCAAACCTGCCAAGGGAACAGCACAATAAATTAATGCAGTACACTTCTGTTCTGTCAAATGCACACTCTTGAATGCAACTGGGAGGAAAAAACTGGTCAAACTTTCCAGTCTTCTGCACTGAGGCTCTTGGAATGGAAGATGAACCTATAAGATAATGACAGGAATATTTTGGAAGTGTGGACCAGAGTGGGGCAGTGTAAAATGAGTTTACTGAGATCCATTCCCTATGAGGTTTGTAAAACAGACTAAATAGACAATAAAATTTATGTCAATCAGCAATTAGGAAAAACTGATTTATATAACAGCCAAAACAGTTATTTGCTTTCTGGGTTGTTTGCATGAAGAGTTTTGCATTGATGATTGCTGTTTGAGTCTTCAGTGCTGTCTTCCAAAAACCTTGTTGAAAAATTGTGATTAAAGTGCTGGTGTGGTGCTGGCTGTGAGCAAATGGTCACTGACACAACATCCAGTGGAAATAACTGTGGGGGGAAAATTCAATGTTCTGAGTAATGCTACTGGGAAAGACTGACAGAAAAAGACATAATCACATTACTGACAGAAGGAAACGACTCAGATAGTGTCTCTTCCAAACTTCACCCACCTAAAAAAATTCCCAGCTCTCTGTAGATTTATACTGTGGGTGTTAACATTGGCACAGATCACTCTGATTACCCCATGTCACATGCAGTAGTGACTGCCCTGAAGTGATAAATAGGAGCAAGAGCAACAGGTCTCACTGCATAATGATCACAGTGTACTGATAGTCACATAATTAGTGTCTTAAAAGTCACTGAAAAAGGGAATGTGGACCTTCAAATTAAAATCTGTATTAAGTCAAAGTTCCTTAAGGGACACTTCAAGGTGATAGCAGCTGCAGGAATAGATGAACATAAAGTACCAAGCAGTCATAAAGGAGTAAAATGGAAGAGTGGGAAAAAAAGCAGAGGACTAAGTATTGCAGAGAAATGAAAGCATGATCATACAGCAGTGAAAGCTAAAAATGAGGAAACAAGAATAAATGTAAATCAGTAATGGATTTTTCTTTTAGACAGGACATGGGAGAAAACAAGAATTACCAGTATAATGGAGATTAAAATTTAAACCCCAGGTATTGGCTTATAAATAGCACACATCTCTTGAAATAGAATTAAACAGACCTTTTGTTGTCTTTTGGTTTTAGGGTTGTTTTTTTTTTTTGGGGGGGGGTTTTTTGTGTTTTTTTTTTTGTTTGTTTGTTTGTTTGTTTGTTTTGTTTTGTTTTGTTTTGTTTTTTTGTAAAATTGGCAGCCTGTACTCATAGCCATTTTTTTAAGGTGAGGGACAATAAATTATTAGTAATAATAGTAATAGTAACAATAATAAGGTGCAACTGAGGTACATGTTCATATGAAGATGAATACAAGCTGCAGAGATTACACTTTGAGTTCAAAAGTGAATTCATTGATCAACATAAACCACACATATACAAATGCCATTAAAATCCCTCCTAAATTTGCTTAGGAAAAGCTCATATTTAAAGCCATGAAATAAGCAAAAGGCCTATCTGCATTATTTTTTTCTGTTCTTCTCTGATGTTTCTGTCAATTTTGTTGTTGTGAACTAAAGCATTTCTGTGAAAGTCACTGACAGCTTCTGAAATGTTGAAGCTTTTCTGGGGGTTGGAGAGAGAAGGAAGTGAAATGCTATTCTGGGAGGAAGTGGTTCTTTTTTGGCAACGGATTGGATCCTTACCCACACTACCTGCAATGTCATAAAATAAAAAAAAAATGTGACAGGTTCTCCAGCTGCTACAGCTGCTCCAGAACTCCTTCTCAAATGTCCCCAAAGAAGTCATTTATCATAAGTGAGGAATTAAATAGGATCATTCTTTCCAGTCTCTTAAAAAAAAATAATATAGGAAGCTACATCAGCTTACAAAAGGCACCCTGTGACCACAGGACAATATCGTCTTTAAGGACTTTAAAGATTTTAAAGAGCTCTTTAAAGTCTTTCAGATTTTGCCAAATAATCAAACCATGATCTGAACCAGGAACTGTCAAGTCCTTAACTTGAAGAGAAAAAAGAACTGGAGAAATACATTGGTATAAATCTCTTTTCTTGCTTATGGGAAAATACACCACATAGCCCAGAAAAAAACAACTGAATGGTCTTGGAAAAAGGGTCTTGGTTTTATCTTCAGCAGTTTCAAAATGGCAGCCCAGAGTTACAAAACAACAATCATAGCTGGAATTATATTTGTATTATTGTATTTTTTTAACCTAGAGCACCACAGCACATCTTGCTAGCACTAACCATATAGAAGTTCTTCCCTTTTTTCTACAGGGATATTGTTTGCCTTTAGTGGGGAAACTGCCAATTCCTCATGGAAATGGAGTAGTGGAAAGGTCAAATAAATGACAAAACTTTCTGAATCTCCAATTTAATTTCTCTAGCCCTCCAAAGTACTAATTAGTAAATTAATTAGACATTAAAAATTCAATTTAGTCCATTAAAAACTATTAAATTAAAAATAAAATTTACTAGAGGAGATAAAATATTCTATTTCTTGTGGCTAAAATTAGCACAAAAGCCTCTTCACAATCTTTTATTATTACTGCTTGCTTTGCAAGGGTGAGTTTATCCTTTTGCTTACCTATCCCACAGCAACACTGCAGCAGACTCTGCTGTCAGACTACTCAAACATGTGAAAGGGAAAAGTGTCTGTACACCTCCTTCCTTTTCATGTGTGCTCTTTGAGTTCATCTCCTCAAATAAAACCTTCACTCTACCTCCTCAAAGCCTGGAGGTTCAGCTCTCACCTCAGCTCTGCAGCCAAACAGGGTTACAAAACCCCAGTGCCTGTGCCCCTGAGACCATGGAGTAGGCAGAAAAACAGGGATATTAAACATATGCTTTTCCACCCCTTTCCCCTCACAACCACATCAGTTAGAGCTACATTTTCACATATTATCAAATAAGAGAAAGGGAGATGCCTCCCCTATTTCTTTTTCCTAGTACACCAAGAAAGAGGACAAATCTTTTGTAATATAATATAGATTTATCAGAGTAAAAAAAGCACAATTTTATGCCACTTTTGTTCTGATAAATTTTTAGCTTCCCTGTTGAGTCAGAGGATGTCCTGGCCTTTTTGAGTTGGTATTTTGCTAATCTATGACATATTTATCTGATTGTACGTGGGATGCACAGTAAAGATGCATATTTTCTTCTCTGAGACACAAGTTCTTGTCATTTTGAATTGTTTCACTTAGTGAATTATCACACAGAGTTCCTTAGTTTAGTTTAATGACCAAATGCTCTGAGGATCCTGTTTTGGGGTAAAGATAAAAATAAGCAGATCTTCTACTGCTGTTTTGAGAACTGAATTCTAATTTCTTCTATACTTCAAAAAGTTTTGATTTCAGTTCAAGGACTATGAAGATCAGAAGAAACTTGGAGTAAACCAGAATAGTTGAAAATAGAATTTGCATGAAGTCCACCCACTCTTAAAAATATTACTTAAGGTTTATTTCATGTGTCATTGTGTACTGTTACAAACTCTGAAAGTTTTCCTAGAAGATTTTTTAAGATGCCAAATGTATAGCATGGTTACAAGAAATCTAATTTACTAAAGAGAATAGATTTCATGAGAACAGAATTTAATGTCAGAAACTAAATGCTACATATTCATCAGTAATCCCAAAGAAACATGGAAAAATAAAAAAAAAAAATCATTTGAAAATTAACAAAGAAAAGTCATAATTTGTAAATACTTGAAATATTAAAAATACTAAAGAGCAAAGAAATGGTCTTATATTTTCTTGATTTTAGGGCAGAATGAAGCTAAGGGTTTTCTGACAGACATGCATCAGTCATATTAGTCTAATATGTGCTTGCTTTTAAAATTAAGGAATTCTGCCTATCCTTCTGTCTGTTAAAAAATCAGTATCAAAATCTTTATACATTGAGCACTAACTTTTAATGTCTCTATTAAGAACACCATAGGACTCTCTAAATAGCAAACAACATATTCTAGCAACAGTTTATGTGGGACTAATCAAAGAATTTTCCAGCATTTCTGCTGTACATTTAAACTTTGTCAAGTTCTCAGGCAGAATACTCCATGGGGGCCTTATTTCCATTTTTCACTACAGCATTACTGAAAATCTGTCTTTTGTTCCCTGAACTCTTACATCATAAGTAACTCTAATACCATTTCACTCAGTTCCTGCTTTGTGGGGTGGGATTTGTGGGTTTCTGAATTTTTCAAGATGACTGTTAGTGCTGACAAAGTGTGCCTGGCACATTTCCAACTCATTTCTCCCTCCATCAAAACTTCATTTTCTGTAATGTTTCTTCCTATTTGTTTCTGTCACTCCAGCACTTGGATACCCACAATAAAGAGTGACATTAGGTTATGCAGGCATTACCATAATGGTGCATGGAGCATGTGGAATGTTTAGGGATTAACCTTAATGGAAATAAGTCATACTGAGCAAAGTCAACTTTTATTTTTAATGAGGGCCAACACCTAGTGAGAAAATAAGCAATAAGACTGAATAAATAAATAAATACATGAATGGATACTTATAACCTGTATATACTGGATTGAGAACTTCTGAAATTAAGAGTTGAACTCTTTACCTCTCTAGCAGGGGAGGGGGGATACTTCCCTTGTGTTTGGTAATTCCTCTTTGAATGCTCAGGGCATATTTAGATCTATTTGGTGTATTTAGGGACTGGAGTCATCAGGATGCTGTAGGCTCATTTTCTCAGATGTTTAATTTTTTTTATAATGGCCTCTGACAAAATTCTGTAGCACTTTTGGGCCAGCATAAGCTCTTTGGGGCAGCTATGAGAAACAGTGAGGAAACCCAATAAAACTATTATTATTATTATTATTATTATTATTATTATTATTATTATTATTATTATTATTATTATTATTATTATTATTATTATTATTATTATTATTATTATTATTATTTCCTTGGGCTTTTTGAAGGCAAGACACTCCTAATGGCTTCCACAGTAAAATAAATTAAATCCACCTTTAAAATATAAGGAAGTCATTCGTGACTGATTGTAAGAACTGACCCGACCTCACAGGCAGTATAAAGATTATTGTGTAAAGGCAAAAAAATAGAGAAACTATTAAAAAAAATTCAATTCTAAATTTAAAGAAAATTAAAATAACAGTTCCTAAGTGAGGTGTTTTCTTTACTCTGATATCTTCTAAAATGGTGTCCTTCATTTTCACAGGCCTCATGAAAAGGTGAAGTACTTGTAGTATACACATGGGAAGGTGATGATTTCTCCTGAAGCAGTGGAGGATCATGGAATATTAAAATGTAATCCTCCTCTGTAAAATTATTACACAAAACACTAGAACTTTTCAACCCTTTTATCCTGAACCACTCAGAAATAACTTAACAGCACATTTAGCCCTTCATAAGATCAATGTTGAACTGCCTGTAAAGGATGAGAAGATTTGTGACAACATCTCCTAATTCAATGCATTGGACTGGCCTCTAGTTCAAAGGTAAGACAAAAACATATGCAGAAGTTCTGAACCCTATGTGTCTTCTCTATGGGAACTTCTCAGCCATGAAACTTCAAAATCCTGTTCATTCTTAGCAATTAAATACTTCTCAGGGTAAGTGACATTAATCTGGTTAAATCTTCTTAAAATGAACTACTTCAGCACACAAATTGAAATCACACCAGGCCAGAATATTTCATAACATGGGAATTCTCCTGGTCACAACACAGGTGCTTGTGGAAAAATGTCTTTTCAAAGGATCAAAAATAAGTGTGGGTTTTATCTAATCATGCAACTCCACAGGTATTCCATTCCCAGTGGAATTTAATTTACATTGCAGTAACCTATAACTGCCTGCTATAGCCTCCATTGGGTCATTTTGCCATCAGAGGATGACTTCCTGCTTTCTCCCAGTGTTTGCTTAGAAAGCTAACTGCAGCATCCAAAAGTCTTTATTGCCACACTGTAACAAAACATTGGGATAAAAATAATCTTATATGTGTATAATATACAGATTTATTTGACAAAATGTGAAGTTCAAAAGTAAATGCAGATCTTCTTTTATTTAGCTATTGCCTTTGGCTGTATATAAAGCATCAGATTTGGATTTTAATTTTCTTAGTGAGGCAAATTATTCCTTTCAAAATCATAAATGCATGCTTGTGACCTAACTGCTTCCATAGTAATAAATCAAAATATTGCAGGGAATACAAGCCCCACGGAAATCACAATGAACACACTCTTCATAAAAGACTCTTTGCAGAAAGAAAGGAGAAACTAGCCTAAAATATAAGCAGCCTTGTCTGAATAGAGCAGTCATAATTTCCATGAACTGCTAGCAGGCCTTCAACAGACTGCTAATTCATATTTCCCCAGCAAGGAAATTAGTGCAGTGTGCTATTATTGGAGACTATGCACCACAGCACGTGGAATATCTTCATACAAAACACCCAAGTGAGGAGAGTACCTCCATAACCTTGCCAGATGTAAACTGTTCTTAGTAGATCCCTTTGAGTTTGTCCCTTTTGTGTAAGAGTATTTCCATTGATTTCAGAAACAGTTTGAGTCAACAAACTGAATTTAATTTTAATTATTTCTGAGGAGTAAATCCAGTATTATTTTGTAGTTGCAAACACATGGATGAAGGGTATTTTAATGAATTAGAATAGCTATGTAATAGTTGCCATGAGTGCTTTCAGATATATTTGTACATAAACATAATTTATAACTAATACTAAAACAATGGGATCAGCATTTCACTTAATAATTTTTAAACGAAAATTAAACAAAATAATAAGAAGAATTGGAAACTGCTTCTTTCCATGGTTCTTTGCTTTTCAGTGTAATACCTGCTGTGGATCACTAAATCGTACTATGAAGAAGGTACTAGAATTTAGAGCAAAGCTTGAGCTGATGGCAAAAATCATGTTCACTTTTTTTCCTGCTGTGAATGTATAACAGAAAACACTGTTTCATATGATTTACTTCTCTGAGTTGTTCAAATATCACCTCAGCCACAGTTACCTATCAGGATCCTCATGAGGAAACAAATGGGGATGACACACATCATTTTTTCATACAAACACAGAATCTTTACTTATTTTCAGAAAACTCCATTTGTAATTGTCCAGATTGTTGGTTTGCCCTGCAGTATTGCATCATTTTTCTAAAAACTCTCTCAGGTGCACCTTTTGCAGTTACACTCTTAGCCATAAGAATAGTAAATCAAGGATTAGAAATATTTTATAGCTGAATTTGTACCTTGCAGAAAGTGGAATAGGAAGATTTAATGTTTAGCTCCACAGGTCATTTCACTCTGAGCACACAGGGTTCCTTTTCATGAAAATGTTTTGCCTGTATGCAAAACCTGAGAGGTCCCCCTTTCACTGCTTTTGCATATCCATCTGCTGTTTAAGAGCCACAAAAAATAGTTACCAAGCACCTTGCCACTGCCTACCCTGGGTATTTTTCATAATATCTGTAAGGTCAATGAGGGTGAAGTTCTAGTTCTAAACATGACATTTCTAAAGTGGAAAACATTTATTTTGTTGTATTCTGTCAGTCCACTTTTCTGGAGAGTCATTCTTTTCTTGGTGTGAATAGGCAAATAATATATTTTCCTAGAAATTCCTGATATGTTTGTGAAAAAAGTGCACATGAAAATCTTTAGTGAAGGCTCTTTTTTTAGCTTTTACTATTTTGCATGCTGAAAATAGAGAATAGCAGGGTTATAAACCACCACAGAACACACTGAAAAAGAATATGGTTTGAACAAATTTAAGACAACAATTTCTTCCTGACTTTATATGATAGATGATCTGACTAGAAAAGGGCAGGGAATTTCTAGCAATTAGCTGGCTGGTTTTATTATGCATACACATAGTGATATTATTATCTAAGGGGCAGTGAAAGCTTCTTTCTTCTGTAAGGAATATCACATATTCACCTAATAAAAGAAGAGAACCAAAAGTATGTTTATTAACCAAGAGAATGATTGTTACTGCAGCAGAAAATATCTACCTCCAGTGTAAGCTGCAGGGATCAGTAATAATGGTGTCTAGAAGCCTTGAAAGGGAGACTGGGTCTAAAGCTAGGATATCCAAAATGCAGATACCCTGAGCATTGCTGGATTACTGGAGATGGAGAGAGATGGGGAGACTCTGATTTGGTCAGAAGAATCCAAATTTATTGTGGAATACCTATGCTTATATACTATTTTAGGAAGACTAGTAATGTTTTACTACAATGATTGGGTTAATCATCACAAAAATGAACTTATGCATTTTACAACATCTCTTGCTTGTAGAGTTTGATGCAGTTTTCTTTTCTGGTAAATCTTCTTGCAATCTTGATTTAATCTTCAAAGTTCTGCTTGCTCTTGTCAAGACACCCTGTTTCAAATCTCTTATGCTTATAAGGTCCAAGGTACTCTCTGTTTGGTGTGTCCCAATGCTGGATCAAGAGAGAATGGATGAGAAGGTAAAAAAGTACTTCATTTGGTACAAACAAACCATAGACAGATTGCCTTCTGTTTATCCACCTGCATCACCTTGCAAAGGTACAAACATTTGTAACTGTGTTGCCTCTTTTAGCTATTGTAAACAAGTGTTCGTAGATGCATTTAGACTTTAACCTGATTTGCATAAAGTGCCATTTTTCAAGTTAGAAAATACAGTTTGCTCTTCATCCGAGGGTGTGGAGGATCTTTAAAACAGGCCTGTGGCACAGGCAGTCTCCACTCCATCCAACAGCATACCCTGAGTGAGCCAGGCAAAGCCAGAGTGGGGGCTACACAATGGGCAAGGTGAGTGAAAGTGTCTTCTTGTGGCTCTTAGTGCCACTGAAACCTCCCTCACATTCCTCAGAATGACCTGAATGTCACAAAGAGAATGTCCCAGGGATTCCAAGCTGTGCCCTAGTTCATCAAAATTCAGCTATTACAATTTCTAGCAATATAAATTTGGGCTAGATTAATGTCTGGTTTATTCTATCACAGTAAAAATCTAAATTCTTTGATGGTAAATATTTCCCTTCTTCTACATACCATAGGTACATGATTTATAGCTTAGACACACAACTTTCAGACCACTGAAAGTTAGAAACCTCATCTCAGAAAGGTCATAGTTATGGAACTAGGAAAAAACAAGATTCAGTTTCTTTGATGTTCATCTGTTGAACCTTTAAGTTATATTTTAAAGCTTAATACTGTGATCATGAGGTCTAGCAATTCACACCTGAGACTTTCCTGCTATTGTTGAAGGTGCATTTTAAACAAGAAAGACACAATTAAAAAGGTTTGTTAAATAATAGAAAAAAACATAGAAAAACATATCAACATCCCAGATATTTTTCCCCCATTTATGAATAAAGGCCTTTTCCATGACACAATTCACTAATTAAAGGCCTATGTACAGTTCTGACATTTTGCCCTTACCCAATATATCTGAAATTCATATTTCATGTGCAACACCCTCAGCAAATAATAATGTGAACAAAATAATATCAAACTGCCACCTGATGAGATACAGATTTATTGTGTTGACACAAAATAGATAGTATTATTTCATCATTAAACATTATTAGTCTTATTTCATCCTCATTCATTAAGCATATTTGTCTGTAATTACTGAAAGATACTATATCATCATGGAGCAGTTAGAAATACTTTAACATTTGAAGCACTTGAAGTGTGTTAAAAGAAATTTTGGAGAATGAAGAAGGGTGTTTCCACATTTCTAATATAAGATTATAGCAAGTGATGATAAAATACCGTTTTATTTTATTCAGAGCAGGTGCACATTAATCATCAGTAATTTATAGTCGGCATGACTAATACAATCAGCCACCAAAAAGTAACACTTTATATATTCTCCTATTCAGCATTAATTTGCAACTTCATTTATAATTATCAACTACTTTAATCAGAAATAATAATAATCAGAAATTTTCCTATAGAAAATTTCAGAGTCTACAACATAGACATTTCTTTTTCATATTCTGAACCTTATTTACTGAGTTAGGGTTTTTAATCATTATTTATGATATGAAAGGCCCATCAAACAATCTGTGGGCTGTAACAGTTTCATTTCACATCAGGTTGGAGCTATAATTGTCCCAGTCCTCAGCCAAGGATGGGATGGGGGTGGAGCCTGGAGCCGTGTGGGCGTGTCGAGGTTGTTATTCCATGGAGCTCACTTCACCTCTGGGGGGATGGAGCTGAGGAATTCTCACTTCTGGGAAAAAGAGAGTGTGGCTTTGGCTGGAAGAAAAAGACATGGTTCAGCAGTGAGAAAACACAACTGCTGCTGTCATGAGCTTAACAGAGTTCAGTTTCTAAGTTCATAAGGATTTAGAAGCCAGTAGCTGGCCTGAGAGCTCCGCTTTATGGTGTAGGGATGGTCAGTTTTAACTCCTGAAATGACTCATTATTAATTCCTTAGGGTGAATTTGAAGAAAATAATCCATTCAAGAGAATAAAATTCTGTAATAGAACACAAAATACTTCGAAGGTTTACCTTGAATTTTATTTTGATTCCTTATTTAAAATACTGGCATTAAGATACAATTTCCTTGTTGTAATGTAAGTCAGATATAGTCATATTTAAAGGCTTTGACTTTATATATGCACATATAATCTTTCTTCTTTATAAATTATAATAATGAACAGTAAAAGCACAAAACCTTATTAAAGAGAAATAGCATTCTTCATGAAAGCTTTGCAAAGTAGAAAAGTTGAAATCATCAACTTCCTTGAGAAGCTCAGTAAAAATTTGGTCTTGTCTGAGCTGTACAATCATCCACTTAGAAAGCCTTCCTCTTCTGTCTTCACCTCCTTTTCACTCCAAGTTTGTTTATGAGCTATGGTCAAATAGAGACAGAGGTAAACAAAATTTAGTTTATAAGAGAGCTTTGCTCTTCATAATAGAGTTGTGCTCTTCAGAGAGAAAAAATAACTGTGGAGAAATAGAACAAGTACATTGTCATGAAAAGTCTACATTTTCACATAAAAAAACCTGAAAACTTGGCAACAGGAGAGTTTCTGAATTGCACAATTCTCCACGAGAGTACAAGGTTTCCAGATTAATTTCTCTGTAACTTGTGACAAAGGAAAGCATTGGATAAACATGATCAGGTTCCTTTTGTGGTTCTGTTTGGTTTGGTTTGGTATGTATGAATCTTTCTGAATAAAACTACCAAGGAAATCACAAGACAAGTGCTGAATCACCAGTCAAACACAGGCAAGTGCCTTGCCTGACACATTCATCCTGATCAACACCCATGTGTTGGGTACAATTCCTTGAAGCAGGCAAAGCACCTAGAGTTGCCAGTGCAAATGTGGGTGGAAAGCTGAACTGACTAACCTGTCAAAACATTTTACCTCCTAATATGAACTTGAAAACTAATTGTAAGGTCTGTAAATAATCTGCAATTTCCCTTGATTCTGACCAGCCATTTTATGGCTTGACTTTCAAAAAGCCAGTCTGCCTCCCCTTCAAAAATCTCTGCCTGCTCCTTAGTAATCTACTGAAGATTAAGGTACATCATGCATTTAAAATTAAAAAGACTGGCATAGAAAATGTGTCATCCCATTTGTTGTTACCAGGGCTAATGGAAGCTTGGATTTAGGAATCCCTCTCCATAAAGCTGCTCCCTTTACATTGCCTGCCTCGACCAGGAGTCACAGATGAGTCTTAAGTGTGACCACAGCAGTGCTAAAAGGGACAACATGAATTTTGGTGGGAAAGGCTAAACCACACATGAGGCTATGCCACATCTGTCCCTGGATTCCCTGTGCCTGTAGGTACAGGGCTTCACTGGCCTGAGGAGAAAAACCTCTTTCCACAAAATAAATCCCAACTGAGATGCCACTAGAGGGAGAGCTGACCATATTTATCAACAATATCAAACTACCATGTATGTCTTGATGTTACCAGTGGATTGTTGAGCAAGGTAGGGGCAACCCCTTTCTGTTTCAGACAAAGACTACCCCAATTTAAAAATGCTACAGTTATATGGGTAGGCTGGATTATGTCAATAATCTAGGAGAATGATGGAGACAAAAGTGAAGGGACTTTAAAGAACATTTCTACCCAATGCAAACAAGGCCAGTTTAATTCATTTTACTCCAGGCAAGTGTTCCTAAGAATCTCAGTAATGATGACTGGAGTTTCTGGATAAAACATCACTGGTTTGATCATCACACATAACTATTTCTTTGTTTAATATTCCTCTGAGATGGAAAGGTGTTTTCTTCCTGTTAACCTACACATTTCTCAGAGCAATTTAAACTCAAGTCCTGTCTTCATCTCACAGTGTCTGTGGAGAAGATTTTGTCTCTCTTTCTTGGTTAGCAACTTTTAAAGTTTCTAAGGGTATTAGCTGACCTCACTCCCCTCAGTCTTCTCCTGTGTAAATTATTCTAATTTGTACAACTGGTCCTTACACATGACCATTTCAAGGCTCTGATTATTCCCATTGTTCCTCAACTCAACATTCTCTCAATGAGAATTCTCTCCACACCTTTCTTAAACTACATGCCTCTAAATGCAGCCAGAAACTTTTATATGCACCATTGATTACTGTTACTAGGGTGTTCTTCCATACATTTTTCTAGTTAAACTTGCAGCTTGAATAAAAAAAAATTAAAATTCACTCCAGAAACACTTACATTTACACTTAATGGGAGTTTGATTTTCTAATGCAATTATGACTGAATATTGGATAATTACTTTTGATTCCATCTCCAAGTCGAAACTGGAAAGTATGGACCAATAAGAAAAGAGATTCTTCCAGGGTCAAATCCAATGGGTATTTTTAAAAGCACATGTTCCCCTCTCAATTTATGCACTTGTGTAAGAGGTGTCAGGCTTATTTTCATCAGGTTTCCAGGGCTTATGACAGTGTATTCAGCAACTGTGGCAAAAGGCTCCTCACAGTTTAGTATTGTTTTAATTGCTTCTCCTTTGTGCAAAAGGCCTATTGGTTGTGGAAAAAAGGTACATTGGTGTAATCTGGCTAGTTCCTGACAAGTTCATTGTTTTATCTCCTAGGTGCCCAGCAATGTTTTCCTTCAACAGTCTTTTTCTAGGAATTGCCACAAAGTCAAATATTTAAGCATTCCTCATATTTCTAGCACTGATTTTTTGAAAATACACATCTCATCAAGTTAGGTGATTATTAACTAGATGGTGCCATTATTCTGTAATTTATTATTTTCCTATATCCACCAGTGGTTTTACCTCTGTTTTGAAATTTTGTTGTCTGCCTGATTAGAGCAAAAGATCCTTGGCAGGCAAATCCTTTTTTGCATTTCCTTTGGGTATGTGCCTGAGGAATATCTCTTGGTATTACTATTTTGCAAAGCTGGTGGTAAAAGGGGAATAGTCCCACTCTGACAATGAAAACTACAGCAATCAGCAACTGATTGTTGGTCTAAGGGAACAGTTGAAACTTGAGTGTCATGGGAAGCAAGAATTTGCTTGGATTGGAACAAATGAGTGAAGGAAAAACTCTTGGTGCTGGTGGAAATTCACCAGGAGAGGAAAAAAGACTACAGTTCCTAATGAAGAAAGAATGATTAAATAGCCACAGACTCTCCTTAAGGCCACCAAGAATTAGCACTGAGAATTCCAGGAACAATTTAGAAAAGAGTGATGAGAAGTTTTGGATTTTTTTATGCCTAGAATTCAAATCGTACTTACTTCCTAACCACCTTACACATTTCAAAAATAAATTGATCATGGTGGGTGAAAGACACAAATACTCAATCAAAACCAAACAAATAAACTATGCCAAAGTCAAATTTCTGCTAAAGCCCCAACAAGCCAACTGTTATTTAGGCTATTCTGAATGGCAGAAATCTGTGAGTTGTCTAGCACTTCTAAGAAAAAAAATCTTTTTTCTTTTGCATATTTTTCATGCTTTTCAGATTTGTTCTTTTTAAAAACTATTTTTAAGAATAACAGGATATGTCAGCTCATCATTCATTCTCTGTAAGCCCCTTCTAACAACATCAAGAGTCATATTTTAATAAAGTATTCTGAAAAGCTTTCCTGGAAAGAGACCAGTTTATCACTTAAGCGTGTTTTCTTTCTTTGATTTTTACATTTACAGAAACCATTATTGTAGAATTCCTATCTTTATACTGGTTGAAATCCATTAAAAAGTCATAAAAATGTTTTTTTCTATTCAACCTGATTCCCCAGGAATCAGGAAACATTTGGGAATTTTGGAAGATAAGTAATACCCTCTTTTTCTTTTTGGCTATGCAAGATTGCCAAAATATCCTGAAAAAAGCTCAGAACATTTTTGTCTCAGCCAAAGCCAAATCAGAATCTTGTCTGATTTAACCTGAAACTGACAGAAATGTTGAACTAAAGCTTATCCAAAGCAAAATCCTTTATTTGCATCTTTTTCCTATTAAAACCCAAGACTGGTCAGAACAACTCTCTACCTCTGTTACTATTGTTTCAGGGGATTTTGATCATGCTTTCTGTAATCTTATTCCACAAAAGCAAGAGTTGATAGTATTTATATGCCTTTGAAATTTCATGTTTTATTTATGTTATCTGTGCATTATACTTCTGGACTACTGTGATATCAGCCCTTGGGAAAATTAAGCCCTTTTGCTGAATGGACTCCAAAACAGGTTTGGAAAGCACCACCACAATCCTTGTTTACTGAAATATCACCCTTATTACTTTTTTTTTCACTTATTAGTAGGACCAGTGATAGATTTGGCTGCATGTAGAGCAAGGATTTCAATTTCTAATTTAAAGAATGATAAACAAGGGAAAGATAAACAGCTCTGCAGGAGTATAAGGTAACATGTTTTTTGCCATTTTTGACATTAGTTTTACTATTGCAAATATGGTGAACAGAGGGGGTCAGACAATGGTCAGCAAGGAGCAGATGGAGGAAACAGCAGCACAATATTTAAAGCAGTTTAGAAGATTATTACAAAATAGTGTAGTGTAGTATTGGGAAGTGGGGGAAAAGGCATGGAGAGGGAACCAACAGGCTCTTTGAATTGCTCACCAGGTGGTTAACATTACCTGTACATGTGATGTGAGAGTTATTGCATTTGAGGGAAAACTGAAGCATGCCTGGCAAGAGTTGCTGGCAGCAGGAATGTCTGCACAAGCTTTTCTGACCCACTCATGTTCCAGCAAAAAGTTTCCAGTCATACCTTTAAAGCTGGAGAGCTTTGTGCCAGTGAGCACACAGCAGGTGACACTTCCCTGCAGGTACCCAAAATGCAAGATTGGGGCTGACAGCTCCACTCATAAAAGGGGCTCCCTCTCACTGAAAAGAATGTGTGTTGATGCTTGTGCCTCTTCCTCCCCTTGGGATTTAAACACTTGCAGGAGAGAACCACTTACAAATGTGGTCATGTTCAACTACTGCTTTTCATTTCCATAAAGTCATTTTAGAACCAAAGAAAGTCACAGTAAACTTTGTTTAGGCACACAAACTGGATTGGTCTTCTCAGTCAATGTGTCCAAGACACAATATACAGAATTACAAAAGAATAAATATAATAGAAACTAGGATGTTAGTCCAGCATTTCTTATAAAAAGAATGTTTTTATAATAAAAATACACCATTGCCCACAGATCCATAATGTTTGGTTTACTGGGGCCTTTTCCAGCAGTTTGGAAGATTGTCTGCTCCAGAATTTTGTTTGGAATTTTATTCCCATTTCTAACTCCTATAAGAACTCCACAGCTTATAGGCCCATCTTCCTATCATTGCAAGTTCTTTGAAGGAATCATAAGTAAAATGAAATCCCCTATGTTTTTAAAATTGGAGGTTCCTTTAAACTCTCTGTGGTTTTCTTATATTCACCATCACTTTTCTGGAGATGGAGAGTTTTCTTCAAAAGCCTTCCTTCCAACAGCCTTATGTTTAGGGCTCCTCCATAAATAATGATGCTCTGGTTCATTTCCTGGTTTTGGAAAAAGAAAAATTGGCAGAGGCTAATTCTTCCAATTAACCATTATTCAGAGACTGGCAGGTAGTAACAATGAAAATAATTAGGGAGAAGGATTGACACACTGGAATGAAATATTCCAGAGGAGTTTTTTCACCTATGGGCAGATTAGAGTAATTATTTCTTTCTGTTTCTGATCCATTAAAAAATAGTAACTACTTGTACTTTGGCAATGAAATAAATAACTGTTGAATGGATTGGGGGAAAATGTCAGGGTTGTCTCACCACTAGACAGGACACCACAGTTTTTGAGTCAGGAAATGGAAAAATATAAAATAATACCTTGCTTGCAAACAGCATTGCTTTCACTAATGAAGAATAATTTATTATTTGATTGTCAATTGTTCTAAGCAAGTCTTTAAACTGCAAACATAAAATCTAGTCAAATGAACATTATTTAATGGCTTCTCCCTGTATTCCTGATGTAAGGATACACCTGGCCTTGACATGTCCCGTCACAAAAATGACATGAGGTGTGATGTATACAAACTACAGTTTGGAAGGTTTCTGCATTGTGAGAAGAGATAGTAAAAGGCAGACTTAATATCCAACATGTATTAAAAATTACAGTGAGTAACAGAAAACACATTGTCTTACTGATCCAGTATCATAGAAGATTAGGTCATTTTCCTGTACAGTACCTTTCTTTCAGAAAAAACGGTTTGTTGTAAGTCATTTTTTAAATATTAAATAAGACATGATAACAAACAAATTATTCATAATGTGATTTTACACAAGACAACAGGAATAGCATCTCCTCCTTTCATGTGTTTCAATATAGAATTAATTGCATTAACAGAGATCATATGTGAGTGAAAAAACAGTGCTGAGTACAAATGCAGAAAGGCCTGTTAAATTATCTAGTTGCATTTGGAGTATGCATCAACCTGAGGAAGCCAACTCAGTTAAAACATATTCACTGCTTCCTCAAAGCAAGCAAATCACCTTTCATAGATTCTAAGCATAATTGGGATAGAGACGGTGTCAAAATTTGCAAAATCAAGATAATTAATGGAATAAATAAGTTCAACTTATTTTAAAGCTCTACAGATTTCTTGTATTTGTTTCCTTTATGTGGTTTTGTTGAGCTTAGAGGTTTTTTGTAGTTTTTTGAGAGAAACCAAGGGCAAACTTTTAAATTTTTTTCCTAAGGAATAGGACCTTTTTTTAACTTGGCTTGTAGCTTTTTGATAAAGACCCTCACAGAACACAACAGCACAGAGTGCTGCATCTGTTGGATGATGGCAAACTAAGCCATGGGAAATCAGTGTTCATTACACAGAACAACTGAATTCTTTTAGGTGTTGCTGATTACTCTTTTATTAAATGTTTACAAAAATCTCTGTGAAGGACTCCAAAGAATACACCATGGAATAGCCCTAACAGCAGGAATTAATGGAGGGTCTTTAGTGATTCTTCAGATTCTCACCTGAGAGGCAATAAATTGGAGTTTAAATCAAGCACATTCATCATTCAGGCCAAGCATCTGAATCGTGACCTCACACAAGGCTATTACTACTCATAAGAAAAAACATTAATCAAGCTAAAATACCTTTCAGCCAAACAGGTAGAAAAGTTGAGTTTAAGACTTTTGCAGGAAATTTTGAAATATTTTTAAAGTGACCAGGTCACCCAATTAACATCTCTGCTTTATTAGAGGTGTTCTGACTGACTAAGTGCACAGGATGTCAAAGAATTTATTTCTTGCAGGCTGACAAGTACTTGAATGCATATATGAAACCTGGAAGTCTGAAAGGCAAAACAAAAAAAAACCTGGGGAATTTATATATGCCAGTGAAATGAATTGTAGCTCTTAATGAATTGTAGCTCTTGTTCTCATAATGCTGGTCATTGTACATGTACAAATTATGAATCACATATTTTATTTCCTTGTGACTTGGAAGAATGCCATTTTTCCATTGAAGTCAGTTTCTTCTCAGTGCCTACTTTGGCTGTTTGGATAGAAGGAAAGCTTGCTGCAATTAATGTTTTGTTTAGTGTCCTGCCAGGAACTTCTTTCAGAGTCTGAAATACTGAAAAACTCTAAACTAAGTACTTAAATGTATTCATTTCAAGATGCTTGAGCATGTGTACATAATCCAAAAGAATCTTGAGCAGTGTGTTCAACATTTGTTAAAACCACTGGTCTGAATGATCAAGATCCCTTTTGAGATTTTCAGGTGGACTTGCTGCTTCTTCCCTGTAACCATATTGCTCACTAAGTCCTATTCTTACAAAACACTGCATCTCTCTCATTACTTTTATTAGAAAATAGTTTTGGAACCTCACTGCAGTGATAACTCTTTAGTGTAGTCTAGTTTTCAGGCTAAAGTAATTCTGATGAGTTTTCATACACTTCTTTCAGTGCCTTTTGCACCTCCTTCCATAAATCTGTTTTTAAAAAAATTAAATTTGATAAGGATACAGGCAAACAAGACAATTCAGATCTCTTCCCTGTTTCATACTAATTCCACTTTCTCACATTTATCCCAAGCCAAGTTCAACTTTCTTGAATGTCACTGGCCATAACCTTGCAAAGCAATTCAGAAGAACTCATGTTCTTTCTACAATGATCCTGCATGTGCCTACCTCTGCTGAGGTAAATAAGAATTAAATTTATCATCTCCTGGCACTATGAATGACTCATGTTCACAAGATAAGTGAATCACTGTTTCATGTCCTCTCCAGCTGTTGAAAGCCAAAATGTGCCTACTTTACATCTGTTCTTAGTAACTTTTCAGCTTAAATATTACATTTTATATCAATCACTTTTATTCCAATCCTTTTCCTTGAGGGTAAAAGATGATCTAGGTATTAGTTATCTTTGAGATCTCAAATGTCCTTTATATTGATCACCCCTCCTAGCCCTGCATCCTCAGTGAATTCCCTGGCACAATCATTAACTGAAGATAGCAGAGTTAAACTCCTTGAGGATTCTGTTTAATAATACCTTTATTTGCAATCAATACTTGTCTTTCAGTGCTGCTAGCTTTCCCCACCTTATTAGCTGGCTCTAAAACCTTGTTATTATCAAGAATCTAATGTTCTCTGTCCTAACTTGTCATTCCTTGTCACAGACTGGCAATAGCAGCTTAAAAATGTAATGACACTAAGCTTCAAGGAAAGTTATTATTTCTTATCCAGTCAGTTCAACTGAGCATGGACATAAGGGGAAACACACAAAAAATTGCAACATGCAGGGAGATCAAACAAGCTCCTTTACCTGTTTCCCAAAGAACAGGGTTTAATGTACCAACATTCACTACATAAACAGTGTGCTTAATAGAACTCCTCTACATTTTTGCTAGACTATCAGTGGTTTAAAAAAATCTACAGCTACAAACTTCAGTGAAGCTGAGATCTGTGCTAAGCCCTAAGTAACCCCAATAAAGACTGGCTGAAACTCTTGCCCCACCGAGTATGAACACCCTCTCACTGCAAAGCTTCAGCTCACAATTTGGGAAAAAATGTGGTAGTGGCCTTGAAAATCACCCATAACTTGGTAAAAAATTCTGAAGAATTATGAGGAATCCTTCAGTCTGGATTGGGGAAAGATAAGCATCATTTTAATAATTTATTTTGATATTTCAGATATTTTGGGTTTTTTTAAAAAAGCAAATGTTATAATAGAATGGATTGGATCCAAAATTGAAATAACTGTGGTTATTTTAATTTTGCCTGATTTTATTCCTAGGAAAGGCCAAAACCCAGTAGATGTTTTCATAGCTCTGTTCCGGCCTATTGTTAAACTGACTGGTGATTCTGCACTCTTAACAAAGATGGTATACGTGCTAGTTTTATCTACAGAAGGAAATTTTCAGTGAAAGTATTTTTCAGTAGAAAGGAGGAGAATGAAGTTATGCTGATTGGCTTAGAGGGTTTTTTTGTTTGGTATCTAGTTTCATTCAAACTCAACCATATTCAATATGCCTCAGTAAAGAAAAAAGAAAATGTTTCTTCTTCATAAGCCTTTAAAATATCTTATCTTAACAAAGCATCCAGATTTTCTTCAGTTTATCTCCTTGCACATTTATTCACCATGTTCTACATTCTAAACCTTAAGAAACTGAATGGAATCCCAAGAATAAGCAGAATGTTTTAAATAATTCCAAGTTTGTAAGTGGCCTTAAGATATGCTAGTTTATAGCCAAACATCAAAATATGCATCAAGAAAGTTATTTTTTTCTTCATTTGACTCTAATCTATAGCTGCCATTTACTAAAGTTTTCACCAAAACTGGTATGTAAGGAACCCAAGATACTGGAATATGAATATATGAAGAGCAGAAATATATGAAGGGCAGAAAAACTCAACACAATACAGAAACAAAACTAAAGGAAAAACATTATGATCTTTTAAAAGATGAAATAAGTTAATTTTGCTCTGAAGAGTAAACTCTGCAGTAACGTGAGTGATTTTTATTTAAAAGGGAAACTTTTAGACATATTCAAAGGCGTCCTCATTGCAAAAAGTCTGAGGTTTGAGAGTAGCTATAAAGTTCCTTTGCTTTGGTAAATTTATGATCCACTCCTGCTAACCATGCAGTGTACCCAAAGCAGAAAACAGGACGAGGGTTCTACTTGGACATCCTGGTAAAATTCCCCTTCTTTCCACTGATTGTGCAACTTGTGTAGAACTATGAGTTAGAGCTTGAGGGTGTATTTTTTCTCATATTCTTGTAAGAACTTAGAGATGAAGCCAAGGTGGCACGTCAGTGCTTGGCGAGAGATTACAACAGATCTCAGCACATTCTTGCTCAGGGGTGGCCTTCTGCCTGTCTGAACGCCTTAAGCTGAGGCTGCCTGAACAGACTGTGCTGTTTCTGGAAGGTTAGTGCTGCAGTGCTTTCCAGGTACAAGAAATTACCATTTTTGTCATAGCATGACATCTTGTGGACTGCTGGTAGTACTACCAAAGGACTCCCTGTTCTTATCCGAAATACTGCTCCCATCAAGCAAACAAGTGCACAGAGTGCCTGTTTCTTTTAAAGCTGACTGGGTCATATACACAGCTGTCATCTATTTATGGATGAAAAACATCTCAGATGATGAGCTTGTGAGAAAGAAGATACATAGGCAGAACCTATTTTACGTACAGGCACATTTAATGTACATCCCCGTGATGGCAAAGTGCAAGGCTCAGGACAGGGGAGAGCCTTTGGTCCCTGAGCACGTTCCTGGCAGGGGAAAGCTTCCAAGACTGGCACATTCCCATCTTCAGCCTACATTTTTTTTCTTATCCCAGGTTCTGGCAAGCAGTCAGAAAAAAGGATAAGGAGCTCTTGACATGTTGTCTAGCAGGCAGGTGGTAGGTCTCTCTTTCCAAGCCTCCGTGGAATGAAGAATGGAATGGACAGACAATATTGAAGGTTGAGGGTTTTTTCATCCTCATGCCTAAAAATGGAGAGTACTCAGGATTATTTTAAGATTTAGGGAATGACTAGAACTTGCTTACAAGGCATGTGAGCTTGCCTGGTTGTATCACTGGCCCACATCACTGCCTCCTGATTAAGAGTAATGGAAAAATCTGTCTGATCATTAAGCTCCTGACTACATTTGAATACATCCCCACATATACTTCATTTAATTTTTTCCTGAGTGACATATTCAAGGAAAATCTGCTGCTTTATTTCAAATAACAAGACAGCACAGAGTTATGAGCTGACAGAAGAGTTGAACTGTATGAAATCTATACAGTCTTTTTATATTTTTCCTCCCACAGGACCTGAGGCCGATAGTTTTAGCTAAAATGTTTTTATGCTTTTAGATCCCTTTGTTGCTTTTTGAGTTTGCACACAGGGTCTCCAAATCTATTCCCTCTGTTTCAGGTCACCCATTAGCTCTTCACGTGTAAGAATGTACCATACACCCTTCCAAGGAGCAAAAGATTTTGGGCAAGGAAAGAAAGCTGTACTTTACAGAGGAACAAAACCAACAAAAACAACCACTACCATTATTTAGATGACACTGTAAAAAAAAAAAATAATCATGAACAGACACATTCCACTAAAATGAAGGTGGATGCTGAGATCTTATTTATGGACTTTTTTTTCCATAGTTTAACTTACCTTTAGAGTTTTGATCAAGCAGAGAATTGCAAAAATGCTCTGAGAACTTGGCAGGAGTTTCCTATTCTGACTGTATATGTTCCAGGGAGGTGGAAGTTTTGGCTAGGTATATAACCTCTGAATACCTAATGTAATTGAAGGGAAATTCCAAAATTTTCTCTTCATCAGTATAATTTTTTTTTTCCTAGAGAAGATATTCATCAGCATAAGAATGACTTTCAAGTTAAAGTCTCATCAAATGCAGAGAAAATTCATCAAAATGAGGTAACATTAAGGGTAGGATTCAGCCCCAGATTAAGACCTTGTTGGTAGTGACTACATCTCCACAGCCCTGGAAGCCCAGAGAGTTATCAAGCTAAATTCAGCTGTCAGCCTCAAGCTGATTCCCATGCTGTACTGAACACAGACAAAAGATGTGTTGTAACCTGATAAGTAGCTGTACCATTTTTGCAGACACATGGATTTAAAAAAATCAAAAGTCACCGGGCTAACAAAGCGCAATATCACTTGAAGCACAAATATCACTTCGAAGCACAGAGCAAAGTTAGGTATCATCATGAAAGAAAAAAAAAGCTCTTTTTCCAAGGACATGCTACCAAAGTAATTGTACTCAGCTGAATTTGACCCACATTGCATATTAAGCCTGGCACAAAGTATGAACATAAGGAGAGCTAGGAATGATGACGTAAAACACTAAATCTAGCCTTCAGTGGAATCTACCAGCCTCGCAGGGTCAAAAGCTGAGCTTTGAAGACTAGGGGGAAAACTAGCCTTTTTCAAATATTTGCAAAACTAGAATGTTATAAAATCCCTTTGATCCCTCCCCTGCCCTAGCCATGCTTTCTAATTCTCAAGTGATTTCTTAAGAAAAGAAGCAAAAAAAATCATGTCCCACAGCTTATACATATTTATTACCAGTGTGCAGCTGAAGACTAAATACTTGTGTCTATATAAAAAACGATGGTAATTACTTAGGCATCAGTAACATAAAAAAAGCCAGAAATATTAAGCAAGAAGTTCATCAGAATTAATAATAAAAACCCCACTATGCATTTCAGTCTCCATTTTTTCTTCCATTCCTTCTTTCTCCACGATATATATTTTTTCTGCTTAATCATTAATCCCTCCTTTCCCTGTTCCCAACTCCTGGCTGCAGTTTGCAAAATGACCATTGAACTTGATCAGGCCAGTCTGCTGGCTGTATAAAGAACATTATGTAATTTTTGCTCTACTTTTGTTGCTGCTCCTAGCTGTCTGCTATGTCTGTTCTTTGCTTGTGGGGATCTAAACCTGTATTACCATTTCAAAAATAGACTTACAAAAGAACTTGAAAGGGCTGTGTGTAAGATATTGGCAAACGAGCAGTATGCAGTCTGTAGTTGAGTTGTTTGCAAAAGCAACAGAGAGATATTGATGCAGAGAAAAGGAGGAGACAGGATGAAGAGAGTGTTTAGGAGAGAGAGGTGAGTGATACCATTTTTTCAATCCAAAGTGTATCTCCTAGATAAAAACTGTTATCAGCTGTTACAAGTAACTACCAATAAGCTGCCCCTGAAAAGGAAAGCACAGACATTTCCAACACTTAATTTTCCAGCTACCACAAGGAACAGCACACAACATTGCAGCAGCACAACCAAGCCAAAGCAGCTTCTTGTTCCCAAACAGCTGTAAATCACAGTACCAACCACTTCAGTGGGCAGCATGTTCCAATGTCTGACAACTCTTTCCATGATTAAATTTTTCCTATTATCCAATCTAAATCTTCCCTGGCACAACTTTAGGCCATTTGTTCTCATCCTGTCACTTGCTATCTGGGAGAAGAGATCAGCTGCCACCTCCCTAGAGCCCTTTCTCAGGTATCTGTAGAGAGCAATAAGGTCTCCCTTAAGCCTCCTTTTCTCCAGGCTAAACAACCTGAGTTCCCTCAGACACTCCTCATAAGGCTTCTTTTCTAGGCACAAGCTGCCTTAATTCAGTATTTTATTCTTCTGAACAGAGATTGAAAGCCAGCTCAAGTTCTTAATTTGCTTTTCCTTTATATCAGGTCAAAGGCACAGTTTAACTTTGCATGACTGTGAAATCTGTGGTTTTCCTGGGTGTTTTTAGATGTTTATAATAGAATTTTATTTTTTTTATTTTTAAAGAGAAAATCATAGCTTTCTAGAACTACAGTGACGATAATTGCTACAGCAGCTGACAATGACTCCATTCTGTCTCCAGTTTAGCAGCAGAGTCTAAGTACTGAAGTAGATCAGGAGTACCATTTTGATAATTTTTCACCAAGAAAAAACCCTCCAAGAAAGAAAATCGTGTATTCATCTTCTGTTTGAAAGGGACATTCAGATATGACAGCAGAAATGTCAGGATTTTTCCTAAATTACTTCAATCACTCCCATATATTACACACCATGCCTTTTTGTGTGTCTTAGTCAACAAAATTGTATCAGAATTGTTCTAGACTGAGTAAGGAGGAGATAACTCTCACACAAACATGTTTTACACCTGAGTCACTTGATGATCAAACCATTCAGTCTTAATTGTTTAAAAACCAGGTCTTAAATGCTTTAGGAGGAATGTGGTACTGTTAGTGGACATAGACCAGACTTGAGTCATTACAAAAGATGTAAACAAAAAGAGTAATAAAGGTTATAAGAGATGCAGAGAATAACCTATGAGGAAAGGTTGAAATAATGGAGCTTGTTTAGTCTAGAAGAGCAAAGACTGAACTGGGATATGATAACAATCTGCAAGTATGTATAATGCCCTTTCTATGGAGGAAAATGATCAACTGTTGTCTATGTTCACCAAGGACAGTGCAAGCAATAATTTACAAAATTTGCAACAAAGGAGATTAAAGTTTGGTATTAAGAACAGATCTCCAAAAAGACCCAGCTAAATAACAGGCTTCCTGGTTTGGAAAAGGTTCAAACAGATTTTCAAGAGTAAATTGAAGTTTTGGACTGATTCAAAATACTAAAAACAGTACTGCAAAAAAGTCGTAACATTTAGGCAAATGACAATCCATCAAGAAGGATTAAATGTGATACAATTTATTTTAGAAAGAACACTTTCTGTTGCACCAAAAGTCAATTAAACAATTAAAACCAGTTTTAATTGCTCAGAAAACTTGGAGAGGCTCTGAATGCCCTGGAGAAGTCTTTTAAATCTTTGCTATTCTTATATGTGATGGAATTCCTCCACATGGGGCATATTTTATGTCTTGTTCACATAAATATAAGGTACACAGTTACTGACAAAGCAGAGTTCTTTAAAATACACTTGGAAGTGGAGCCCTATAGAACTAAAGGACAGCCTTTATTCTTTAACAAGATATAATGAATAGGAAATATCCATATAGTTTGATTATCTTATAAACTAAGCAACTATAGATATAAAGTGACCTTCTTTAAGAAAAAAAATTGTGCTGGAAATCTATTTGCATCCACTAATTATCAGGACCTGTGTGTATAAATCATGAGTAGCCTATGAAATGCTTGTTTAAATAAAAGCCAGTTTCACAATTTATTCCAGAGCACATTGAACTTGACTGGCCTCTCTCCTTTATAAGTAGCTGGGATAGATAATGTATAGAAATGCAACTTAAAAAGCCATATGCACACATTTCTAATAAATACCAAAATAGCAGGTAGTGTGTCTTACATGAACTTTTCCTGTCCTTTCCCAAGAAAAAATTTATATTCATTTCAGTTGAAGGGGAAACAAAAAATTACTTAATGGAATTCTAATGATTAGATACAGTCCTATATAGGCACTTCATAAATATTTATTACTTTTAAAATACCATCTAAAAGATTAAAATATCCCTCTATATATTCAACACAATTGTACAATGTACAATTCATAACTATTAATCAATTCAAACTTATTTTCACTGTTTCAAGGATGGGCAAAAGAAATAATTTTAGCATCCAACTTAAGTGCTGACAATAAATTTCTTTAACTTAATATGGATATTATTCTTGGAAAGATACTAGGACCTGAAAGATGTTAAAACACAGAGCAAGGCTGTTGGGATAAAGGTTATGGAAATTAATGGCATATGGGGATGTGCCAAACCAACAATCTTGTTTCATTACAGTTGGGTGCCCTTAGAAGGAATAATTTTCATATTTGGAATTCAAAAGCTTCCATTTACAGAAGCTGCAGTTAGGATTAGTCATTTATGATAAATACTGGAAGTGTAAGTAGCATCATCCAGTCAAGTTGTCCCAAGGAAGGGAACATTCAATATGAGAGAAAATCTCTTCCACAAACCCATCTGAAACACAGTTGAACATGACTTGATTCCACAATCTAGGTTAAAGGTGGGGAATCTCCTTGCCAGAAGAGGGAGTTGCTTTCGAGATACGCTGTTGGCACAGAGTATCTGTCAGCCACAGCTGACATCAAACAGTTAAACCAAGGATTTTCCTCAGATAGAGCCACAAGACTGTGCAGGTTCTACCACATCCAGTCTGTTAGGAGAGGTTACCTATGTTCTCCTTATTCTGGTTGCTCAGAGAACATACAGGAAAGGAGGGACTCTTCCACTGCTTGAGATCCACATCCAAGAATGCACCTCAGCTGTAATTTTCCTTTGCAGCTCTGTGGACTGCAGAGTTTGTAACGTAGTGGAGGCTGCTGAGGAGGTGCTTCTACTTTTGCAACCTCTGCCCTCTCACACCATGTGGCTTCACTTTTCTAAGATGTAGGAAGCCCTAAAACACCCGTAGAGATACCCAAAATCTGGAGCAGAAATGAAGGCACGAAAGGATCTTTAGAAACACTAATGTTTTGTCTAAATAGAAATTTCAATGCATGTTTAAACATTTTGATACGTGTAATGTTGTTTCTGTATTAGACAAGCATTTCAGGAGAAGGAACAGAAAGCATAATCACCTAATCTAAGAGAAAAACAAGTACTACATTTGACAAAAATTTCAGAAGAGCACAGTGTACAATTTTGTCTTTCGTTTGGATGCTTAAGTATTCCAGTTTTGGCTCACCATGTTTTTTCCAGGAGTTTTAGTGCCAAACATCAAACAGCAACTGTACCTATGTAATCAGAAACATACAAATTAGTCAATATGAATGTAGGTCTATATTCATGGCAATTTCATCAATAAAACAAGAAGGTTTTCAATAATTATAAGAAATAATTCAATAATTTCAACAAAAATTTAAAGATTTTCCTGAACTTATAACTTTCCTACATGCTGGAGATTTGAAAATTGGTCATTCAATAAACTACATTGCATTTGATAAGTTTTAGTTTAAAAATTTTATTAATAATTCTCATTTTCACATATATCCATAGGAAAATATTATCATAGATATATTGACCTGCATTACTTTTATTTACTTTCTTTCTAAGAATTTAAACCTTATGCCAGTGAAGTAAATTGCTAAAGGATCTGATTCATAAAGCCAGATTACTAGGGATTATGAGTTTGTCACAGAACTGGGAAAAAGAAATTAAAAATAAAGCCTAGTATGTGACTCCTTTACCCCTCCAAAATAGACTTCACACATGCCAGTTTAGGTTTAATTATTAAGACATGTAACTACTAAAAAGATAGACTTGGAAGAATCACAAGCAGTTCTATAGGAACATTAGTCCAGTTCTCAAAAGAGGAAAAAAAATATTGTCAAGCAAAAACTGGACAGTATTGATGAAAATATGAAGGGCTGGATGGATGTGTGGCAGCTGAATCTTCATTTTCACAAATTTTGGGTTGCTTTCTATACATGTATTATTATTATTATTATTGTTGTTGTTGTTGTTGTTGTTGTTGTTGTTGTTGTTGTTGTTGTTGTTGTTATTGTAGCTATGTACCTATAAAAACTCTGAACCTCTGCTTTGCACTACATTCCAAGAATCTCCAGAGGCAGTCTTGTCCCCAAGGATATACACACAGCACAGACAGATCTGTTCCAGTTCTTTTGTGACTTAGTCAGGCTGACTATTGATAATCCCTAAAAGATCAGTAGTTAAAGAAACCTAGGTTAGAATTAATTCTACAATAGATTTCCTACAAAGAAGAAGATATTGTGACTAAAGGGTATTTGATAATGTAATTACCAGACAAATTAGGTAGATCTGTTTTTCAACTTGAGGAAAGTGACAGACCTGCAACTATACTTTTCTCTTACTGCTCAGAGAGAAAACTGTTTCATATCTTCCACTTTTTGAAAGAATTGAACATTTAAGAATTCTTTCACTTTTTGAAAGAATTGAATATTTAAGTTGCTAAAGAGCCACCTATATTAGGAGGAAAAGAAGATTACAAAGATAACATATGTAGAGAATAAATCTGTCACATGGATAAAAAGGAAGGCGTTTAAATGATAATTTGAACCCTGAACAACCTGTGGTGACTTTTCAAAGTTGGAACATGGTTATCCACGAAAGCCAATAAAGATAACTTCTAATGTCATCAGCAGCAGGAAATTGGAATAACAGCTACTATCTGGAAGCTCAATTCTAGTTAGAACTAGGATTCAGGGAAGTAACAGAATTGCAAACAGATGAGTGAAGCTGTCTCTTCAGTTCTGTTATCCATTAAATATGTCTACATGCAAGGCCCACAAAGGTGGTAAATACCAGAGAAGTTTTAGTCAGTGCCTAAAAAAAGTGTCTTAGCAGCCTAACCAGTAATGTGTAGGTAGTTACTGACTCATTTCACAGGATTTTGGGACAATATCTGCCTGTAAATACTGAAGGAAATGCCAATTTGATTAAAAACTAAATGTGCCAAACTACGACTCTTTTGGAAGATAATTCACAATGAAAAGCACAGGATATTTTAATCATCATTATAATCATCATATAACCATATTGATTCTTTGAGAATCACCATCAGCAGATGGCTAAATAGTAAATCTTTGGTTTTGGGAAAGCCTGTGTTGCAAGGCTCCTTGCAGCTTAGTCTTCAGCTGGACTGGATGAGACTCTCCAAATGCTGTTCTGCTCAGTTCATAGAACCAGTTGGCCCGTGGTCTTCCATGACTTCCCTACTACTTATATTAATCTATGTCCTAGAAATTTTCTAACTTCCTTATGAAATAATATCCTGCATGACCACCTGCACAGTGGCAGGAACAGTTTCTACTGAATACTTACAAGGCCAGTTTAATGAGCAGGAGCCACCTGGGCTGCACGATGAAATTCAGCACATTTAATAAAGAATGGACTGTCAGAGGTTTATCAATACAGACTCAAATCATCCCACAATTTCAACACTTTACATCTGAAATTGGAAAAAATTTCTTTATCATTTTTCTGGGTGAACAAACTTTATTTTTTCTTTCCTACACCCTGATAAGAAAATGTCAGTATCTTATTAAATGGTGGGACCATCTCACTGAAAGTTACTGTTCTGAATATTCACTTGTGCTGGTTTAAATGTGAAAGAAACTGCCCACTACACTGACAAACATTATTACCTGGAATTTCTCATCACTGCTGACCCAGGCATACTCTTGCATTTTATACTAACACTCAGATTGCTTTGGGAGCCCAGTGATTTGGCTAAGTACTTGTAGTGTGAGTGTACACCCTCCATAACCCTAAGGTACAGGGCAAGAAATGGTGTTACCAGATGTTAACCTAGCATGAATAGTGTTAAAGTAGTTTGTGCTACTTCCCTCCCACATGTCCTATGTGTCCCATATGCCCCACATGTTCCATGTCTGTATGACCTATCCTGTTTCTGCAGCTTTCACTTGCAGCCAGCCATATTTTCTACCAAGACTAGACTGAAGTGTGACTGCTTGACTATTTCATAGCATTGACTACCAGGTTCTTTAGCTTCACTCCAGAAGAGAAGCCACCAGCAAATATCACAAGACTTCTTTCTTCTAAAAATGTGATTCTGCTGACAGAAATGAAGAATTTGCATATATTCACCATTCAAATTTTCAAGAACTTTTTCTCCAGAACTTAATCTTAAATAACTGTTAAATCTGCAAAAATACATGCAGAAATATTTCCCTACCAAAACTGTTTTACATTTTCTGGTGAATATATGACAAAGGATTCTGAGCTATGTTTCTGTACAGAAGTTCCATTAAACATATTTAAACTGAAATAAGCAGCTGTGATAAACTACCACGAGATATTTTAAAATGTTTATAAATTACAAAAGCAGGAAACTTTAACTTTAGAAGATAAGGCTGCACCTGTATCCTGTTTCTGTGTCATATGTATCACATACCAATAAAGCAATCTGTGCTCCTACATATTTCTTGCCACATGCAGAGAATCCTCCTGCAACTTTTTAGAGATAGAATAATGGTTGTGAAAGTAAAATTTTATGTACCCAATTCCAATGACATACAATAAAGCACTATGCCTAAAAAATGAGGTCCTCAGCATGCTTCTAGAGTATGAAGCTCTAAAAAGATTCAGAAGTAGGAAAGCTGTTGATGTCAGGTTTTTAACCAAGACAGATTTCTTTATAAAATCTTTATCGCACATGGCTTGTGGGGTGACATTTTATCAATTCATGTTTTTGTCTCATCCATCCACTCTGCTCAGACTACAGCTGCAACTGTCCAGCCAGCCACCAAAGAGCCTGACATGCATTAATAGCTCCAGCCTTGGATTCCAGTCTGTGAAAGCAGAGAGTAGGAAGCAAGGGGCAGAAAGGTATTTGCAATGCTCCTAGCATTACTCAGGGTTGATAAATAAAAATCTTGGCTCTCTCCTGCATTTAAAGCAGATACATAAATGGTAGATGGGCAAATCTTTTCAGATTTAAGATTTTTTTGTTGTTTTCTATTTGTTTAATTGTTCTTTACTTTAAATTATTATCTAAGTGATCAAGTTTTAGCTAGAAAACAAATTCAAAAATGGCTTTTCAGCCAGTAACTTCAGTGGAATCCAGTTTTTCCCTTTGAGCATTAAGGAATTCACATTTCCTGCCTGTTGGAGCCATACACTCACTGGAAGGGTTGTGAAATCTCTTCATGGACAGAAGGAAAACATTCTAAATGTGCTTTTCTCAAAGAGTTGATTAAAAAACACTAAACCAAAGGTGTGGGCAAGCAGTTGAATCTCTCTGTAACGCCGTGATACTGCATCAGAGGCCACTCAGAGAAAAAAAGTCAAGGTTATATTTTTCTCTTCCCTACTTATAAAGACTTCAAGAGAAACATGACAGTATGCTCTGATGGAAAAGGCTATAGTAGCCAATTTCTCAATAGCAAGCAGCAAGGGCTTTTAAGAATATAAAACCAGAGCTCACTATGGTGACTCAAAGTCAATTTAAAAATAGAATAATTTTCATTCTTTTGCTGAATTCAGCCAAACATTCTTACCATTGACAAATTGCTTGTCTTCTTGACACACAATTTGAAGAGGGCACAAAAACCCATTTAACTGATGATATTTAATGTGCTGTTTCACTCCCACATCCAGTTGTCCCAAAAAACTTCATGCCTTCTAAAATAAGATTACTTACTTGGTGAGTGAGGAGAAAGCAGAGGTTGTTGCCTATTTCAATTTTAGTAAGGCTTTCAACACCATTTCTCTCAGCTTCCTCACAGACAAACAAACTGAGGAAGTAGGGGCTGGATAAGTAGACAGTGAGCTGGACTGAAAACTAACACTCAAATCTAGCTAGAAACCAAGCAATTGTGGGGTCCCATAGAGGGTGAAATTGGGTTCAAACCAGTTTAATGTCTTCATTGATGACATAGGTGATAGGACAGAATGCACCCTCAGCAAGTCTGAAGATGATACAAACTGAGAAAAGTGACTGAAAAACCAGCTGGATGTGCTGCTCTCCAGAGGGATCTCACCCAGCTGGAGAAATGGGTTGACAGGTGTATTGGGAAGTTCAGCACAGGGAGCTGCAAAGTCCTGCACCCACGGAGGACTGGACTCCAGACACCCCCAAGTCAGACTGGGGGCTGAGGAGAGGAAAAGCAGCTGACCAGAAAAGGACCTACACATTCTCATGGACAAGAAATTGAACATGAGGCAACAGTATGTCCTTGTGGAATATAAGGTCACAACATGTTGGTCTGCATTAGGGAGAGTGTTGTCAGCTCATCCAGAGCATTACCAGAACTGATTATTGTCCTCTGTAAATGGAAATACACTTGAAGTGCTGTGTCCAGTTCTGAACTCCCCTGGATGAGAGAGAAATGAACATTCTGGAATGAGTACAGCAAAGAAACATGAAGATAATGAAGGGATTAGAGCATCTGTTATAACAAGACTGAGAGAACTGGCATTATTTATCCTGGAAAACGGAAGGTTAAGGGTGGATCTTACAAATGTGAATAAATAGGTACATGATGGAAGGGGATACAGAAAATGAAGCTGGAGGTAAGAGGAAAAGAAGCAAAAGGAAAAAAATTGCCTAAAATAAGTGCCATTTAAAATTTAGAAAACATTCTTTATCATGATAGTGGTCAAACACTGGAACAGGTTGCCCAGGGAGGTTGGAAATTCTCTATCTCTGGAGACATTCAAAACCAAACTGAAGTCCAACTTGGTATACCTCCTGTAGCTGACTCTGTGAACAAGGCTTTGACAATATGGTAGCTCCTGAAGAAAAATAATGTTAATTAGGGTTGGAATTAGGACCTCTGACTGCTTCTTGAACCATCAAAAAATGAAACCATCAAACAAATCACAAAATACGATTGTTTTCTAAGTGAAAACTTTTTCGGAAGTCAATGTCATAATTTAAGTGTGCCATTATGAAAAACTTGGCTGCATCACTTGAAAGCAAATATTTTAGTTAGTTAGTTCCAGAACATAAAACTCTTTTAGGAAGCTGTGTTGTAGCTCCTTTGAGCACCTCACCCAGTGATGACATTAATTAACACAAGGTTTCCTAAGAAAAACATGCATTGCAAACACAAACCTGCTTAGCAATACATTACATTAATCAAGAGTAAGATTTTTTTATATGTCTGTTTATGAATAGAACCATGTATGGATTCTGTTTTTAAAATGAAACCATTAGAAACTGTTGAGAGTGAGGAAAGTAGAAATAAAAATTAAAAGAACCACTCGTACCACCGGTATGACTGCAAGCAACAGTAACAGGCTGGGGTTTAATACCATTCAATGAGTTCACACACAGAATAGAAGTGCTTGAAAACAAGATTTTCATCCTACCTGACAGGCAGGTAAGATATTCAAGTTGTGGAAAGCAGGTGCTAGAGGTACAAAATTCAACAGCCATCAAGAGCAACTGTGCCATACACAAGGCATCAATTATCACAGAATCACAAGGTTGGAAGAGACCTTCAAGATCATCGAGCCCAACCTGTTCCCTGACACCTCAATTAAACCATGGCACCAAGTGCCACATCCAGTCTTTTTTTAAACACATCCAGGGATGGTGACTCCAGCACCTCCCTGGGCAGACCATTCCAGAACTTTATCACTCTTTGCATGAAAAACTTTTTCCTAATATCCAACCTATATTTCCCTTGATGCAGCTTGAGACTGTGAGTTACTGGCACATTTTCCCAGAAACGCAGACTCTTTGACTTGAGTTCTTGGCTAGATAATCAGTGAACACTGCAAAGGAAGAGAAAAAAAATAAATCAGGCCATTTACCCCATAATTCTATGTAGCACAAAGAACGTAGGAGATATGAAGAAGCCTCCTACACTGATTGCATCATCTCTAGATCACACAGAAAGTGATCGCTGTTGCCCCATATACACAATTTTAAAGTTTGTATGGGAAAAGAAAATGAAAGACAAGTCTCTACTCCTCACCATTCAAGAAGAGGCAATTTTCTTTTTCTTTTCCATTAATTTAGCAGTCTGAGAAAGACAGAGAACATTGGCATTGCCAGCAAGAAATTCCTTGTGATTTCTTTAGTGTACTGACTTTCCACCTTTTCAGTTGCCTCAGTCTGATGGGCCATGAAGTCTAATAATTCATGACAGAAATATCAGTAGGTGAGACAAAGCCTGTTACTACCACTGTAAAGTTTAAGTCACATTGTGTCATGGTGCCAGAAGAATCAATGCTATAGGTCCAAATTCTAAGTCAAAACCACTTTGGTCCTGCTCTTAGGTATGCAAGGCCAAATTTTGAATGCTTATTTGGTAGATCAAGATGATTTTTCAGATCTCCTTGCCTTACTATTTACAACACATTTTTTTGGTGATTGAGATAGAGGATAAATAACAATTTTTAAATCCCAAACTGCAAAGCAGAAGCAAAGGTAGGACAATAATTCCAAAGTAAATTCAACAGGATAAAAAGTCAAGTGGTTCTAATGAAGGAGTCTGATGTCTGTGGTTTGTTAGAATCAAGACAGTTGCTGAGATTGTTTTCAGTGGAGAGAGGAGACTACAGAGTCTGGACCATTTTGCATGCCAGTTATACCCTACACAATTTTCTTTTTTTTTTTAAGTTTATAAAGGAAAGATGAACTGGTCACACAACCTGAACAGGGACAACTTGTTCATATAAGAACATCAAAGATGCTAGAAATGTTTTTATTTGGGGACAAAGAGAGGAAAGGAACAGGAGAGATAATGATCATGAGAGAGATAAGGTGGAGGGATATAATCAGTGAGGCCTGAGATTGGATTACTAGGATACCAGATTAGCATCTGTGATGAGGGGAGGGAAGGCAAGATAAAGGGAAGAGGAAAGTTGCTCAACATTTTATCCATTTTCTCTTAGATTATGTTCAGGTCTTCTTCCAAGAGGAAATTACATTAATTTTTCAAATCTTTCTCTTGTCTTTGTCATGAAAGAGCAGTGTTATGAGGATAAATAGGGATTTGGGCTTGGAATTTTACAATATATTTAAGAATAGACAAAGCAAGATCACCCAATTTGAGTTTTCCACAAATTTCAGAAAAACAAGGACAGAAGATCGTTATGCGAGGTGAATTTATAGCTGCCTTGGCTGGGTGACTTACAATAATAGGGAGTTAAGTATTTGTACTGATTAACTATAACAAATTACTATGTTAAGAACTGATGGAGACTGTGGAGACTGGGTTGTCAAATGAGATCAGAGTGAAAAAAGAACTCTGATAGTGATGAGCTGGTGATAGGAGGTCAATAAAAGATTTCATGAAGGAATGGGGATAAAATTGATAGGTGACAAATAGTTTAGTAAAAGGTACTTTCAGTATGCAGGGAAAAAAATTCTCAACTAAAAATAAAGATGGTAAATTGAGGAAACAGGATAGGTCAGATCCCACTGGTCATCTACCTGTAAACTAAAAATTACTAGGCAGTGAACATAGGAAATGATGAAAAAAAAATAAGACAACCAATCACAAAAATTAAAGATTTTTACAGTCTGGTATTCTACTAAGTTTTAAAATAGTTTCAAGTTGGTGCTGTATAGTTACAAAAACCTAGAGGGAAAAAAGAGATTAGGTAAGATCACAGTGACAGATGGAGATGTCAACACAGTGATAGAATGCCTTAATGTCACTAAATGAACAGCAAGTCTTGATTGAATGAAAACTTTGCAGCAGATGGTGCCTTTATCATTGCAGACAATCCAAAGTGTCTCTATATTACAATTTATAATTTTTATTGATCAGTAGAAAATTTAGTAGTCTAGTTCTATAAAGGTTATTTTCTTTCATGGTGATAGCTCTAAATTTCTGGTATCTTTTGCAATATTTATAACTGCTGCCTTACAGAGAAACCTTTATCTTCAGTTTGCAGAATTTATTGAAGTGCAAGAGTACCTTAGATTTTATTTGACTGCCTTAGATTATGAACTGAACATAAAAAAAAAGTGAGTGAGTGAAAAACTGACATAAGATAACAAGGTATCATGTTATCATATCCATAAAGCTACGGATATTTATTTCCTGAGCCTCTTTATGCTGAAAGCACAAGTTTCCTCTACAGATCCAGCTTTTATGCCTTGGAAGTGTAATCCTTGTTGGAACTCATTTAGGGAAGTATTCACAAGGACAAGCTGTGATTTAACAGACTTTTTTTTATTAATCTTCACTCTGGTGAGCAGAGAAAGTGAAAGTCATTCAGAACCTTGTTCAAAAGATGTCCTAAACTCTACGAGTTCAGAGTTGTTTGACTAGCTGAGGTGCCAGCCAAATGTATTCTGAAAAGAGGATGTAAGGTTTGGGCTCACTGCTGGCTTCCTCTGGTTCAGTGCTATAAACTCTTGGAATAGCTCACAAGGTTAGTTTGACCTTCTGTTCCTAAGCATCCAAGGAAAACACCAATGACACACTCTTCCACCTAGCTTACTGAAGTTAAAGAGGAACTAAAGCACAAGTGTGAAACATACTGTATGTTTTATTCAATTTTTTGTTCCACAGAAGCAGTTATTTGCAGAGATGTGTGAGATTTTTAATTTGCTTGTTTCAAATGTAATGTTTCAGGAATGTAGCTTAATTTCTTGAAAATAAAGTATGGGTTTTTGGATTTGCCAATTTTTTGATTTCTCTTACTGATTTATAGGTGCTTTTTAGCTCATGCCTCTCAATTTCGTATTCTCTTGCTGATTGTGTCCCTTTCCAAGCTGAGAGGTCAATCTCTTTAGAAAAGGAAAGAATTAACAGCAAGTAAACCTGTTTATCAGCAATTGTCTTTACTCATTCATTAATATGAAGACCCATTTTTTAAAAGTTTAACAAAATTCTATTCATGCCAGCTTTTCAAGGCTGGAGAGTGAGTGAAAGAGGCAGGAATTCTGGGAAATTCTCTTTTCCCAAAAAATGAGAGAAATGTCAGGATAATTTATATAGAAACAGAGCATCAAGTGCTCTGTGAGGGATATTTCCACAGCTCAAGGCTGTTCCATGTGGTTGTACCCTGGGCTGTTTGATTAGAAAAGCAAGGCACTGCTAATTTTACAGAAGCCTTCTCCTAGTGCAGTACGTCACTTTACTGAGTACTCACTTCTAGGAATGAATACAAAACAACCAAACAGAAGCTATGAAGACCTTAATTCTGATCTGATGTTGTTCAAATATGAGTGTTCACATCACAAAGAAACCCTCAATTCTGAATAAATATTTGCTTGAGCAAATAATTTTGCAATTTTTTTTTCCAATATTAGGAACTTTAGCAAGAATATGCACATAAGAATTTCAAGAATACATACTCAAGAGTTACATTATTCTAGTTTGTATCTTAAAGTTATTGTCTATCCCCATTCTGAAAAGAATACACAATAGAAAGAGGCAAAGATCAGGTCTCACTACCTCTTCTACAGTTCATTCATTTATTAGTGATATTACTACCTCATAACAACCCATTCTTTTCTCATCAGACTCAGCAGCAAACATCACAGCATTGACTTACTTGGATACTTTAACTTTGCCAGAAGGGAGAATAAAAATTTTTTAGTAAATTTTACCTTTTTAATTGATTAAAAAGGAAATGCCAGTACATGCACTGCACTGACCAAAATTAGCCACTTATATTTCATGAAGCCCAACTATACTCTTGTTGAAGCTTGATAATTATAATGTTACCTTTTAAAGTAATCATATAAGTTTAGAGTTATTTTCTCTGGTTCTAATTAATAATGGCTCTGGTTCTAATTAATAATTAAAAACATTAGCAAGAGCTTTTTAAAGAAATTTTAGGCAAAGTTCAAGAAAGCATAATTAATTAATGGATCAGAGGTTATATTTACCCTAGATATTAATTAAACTGTTGCCTTTAAAAGGCAGACAGAAGATTTTTGTACTTAACCTAAACATTTTTTTAACTTTTTCATGGATTATGGTGATCAGTAATGGCTTTTGTCTAGTAATAATAAAATATCTACAAAGGTTTGCTCTGGCTCCATGTGGAAATTTCTCTCAACTTCACACAAGTTGCTGAACCTTTGATGGGAGGTTTTGTGGCTTAAGGGGAAGAACAGAGTGAGGTGCAGCCCCTCTCACATCATTCAGCTCAGCTGGGTCCTGCTAGGAGATGCTGCCCAGCCCTGGGGATGAAGGGAGGGCTGAGTTCTTCCCACAGAGGTGGGAATTGCACTGTGGGTCACCAGCTGGAAGTTCTATCCAGGCTGGCAGACAGGGACAGCTGAGCAGGCTCTGCAGGGAAAGTGAACAGTGAGTTGAAGAAGTGAACATCACTTCTGTGTTTTAGAAGAGAAACTGCTGCACCAAAACTGTAAAGGGCAAGTTGAAGAATTAGGTTCATTGCAGGGAAGAAAATAATTTTCTGGAATAATGATTAATAAAATTTAAGGAGAAAACTAAAATAAGATGGCAATGTGTACAGTAAAAGTACAGTAAATAATTCAAGTATCTGCAGGGATTTTCTGATAGAATATATTGCAGATGCTTGCTCATTACTAAAATTAATCACTATACTTCCTTTTAGAAATTATTGTAATGGTAAATTGGTTGGGAACCTTTGACAACTGAGAACATATATAATGATATACCACACAAATACACACTTTCCAAAAAGCCCCCCAAAAATGAAAAAATACAGTTGAATTCAGCAATTCTAATATCTAGTTAATATTGCACTTAATAATAGTCACTGCTGCATGTCATTGTTGATAAAGTTTCAAATGGAAGAACATTCAAAGTTTATCTGAAAAAAAAATTAACAAATTTTAAAGCTTATATTTGCTTATCAAAAGATAAAAGGAATTTTCAGCTATGATTCATTTATGTATTATCCATGTATGCAGTCAAATGTGAGCTTTTGAAACACATTTGCTTTGAACAAGAAATGACTGCAAAAATGTTTTCATCTTGTAAGGTTTTACACTACCTACGATCTGAATTTTTTGTTCCTTAGCCACTTACATCTTCAACAGGATGTGCTGTTCCTACACATTATTTGCCAAACAATTTGGCATATTTCTAGTCACAGGGAGGCCCAAAATCTGCTAGTTAATTTTTGTGGAGTTGGCATCTATGCATGTTTGCCTGTAAAAATATGATTGCTTCCTTCCTTCATTTATTTATTTCCTGACTTTAATGGTTTTGGTTAAAATATTAGTGCAAGTGCCAGAGAAGTTATTTCTTGAAATGAAAACTCTGTGATTCAAAAGAGGGCATATATTTTATATAATTGAAAACAAATCCTTCCTTAGCCTTAAATATATGCATTCCTATCCTGATATTTTACAAAATAATTTGTATTTTTGGGAAATAAAATGCAATGTGCTGTTGAGATTATTGTACAAAAGTCATCTGTACCAAAAAACCTTTGTCTCACAGAAGACAGATGAACAAAGTTTGGCTTCTTTCACTGTGAATCCATAGTCACAATGTGGCAGAATATTGGGAAGTTGCTGAAGAACCCTACTCACAGGATCAGGTGCAGACATGGATGAAGCCAGGGTAGAGGAGCATTGATTTCTCCAGGTGGTGCCAAGAAGACACTCGGGATGGTTCTGCAGTCTAACTCCTGCCTATGAATGTGGAGGTGAAGGAAGAGAAGGATCTGACTGGCCAGAAAACATGAGCCCCATTCTGCCCCTTTCTCAGCAAGGGTAAGCCCAGCACTAGTCCTTTGCCCCTCTACCTCTGTAGCTGCCACCTGGAAGAGTCTGGGGGGCCAACTGAGTAAGAGCAAATGTCAGAGGCAGTAGTTAAAAATGAAGCCTACACTTAGAGAAGATGAGAGAGCTTTGGGCATGAAAAATGATAATTAAATTAAATTCAATTAAATTCCTCCGGCTGTAAATGGAATTTCGTCTTCTTTTTCTATTCATTCAGTCCTTGATGAAGTCAAAAACAGATTTTAATTTATTTCTAGTAAACAAACAACAGTAACACCTAGTATGATTACCTCATTTTCAACTGAAAGTATCCATGGTACAAAAATGGTAGTTGACGTCTCAAATCAAAGGAGTAACACTTCTCTTCAAATCATGATATTTACAACATGCCAGAATATTTAAATTACTGTTCTGTCTGTATCTATCACTTCTTTACAAGTTTCATGGTGCTCTGATGTTGGAGTGTTTTGAATAAGAGATGCCAGGTTAAATCTTTTCATCTCTTACACCAGTAATTAATTATTTTCTAGTAAATTCTGCTGTCTGACATAGGCAGTCTCACAGATGATGATTTAGGTCACAGATGTACGATATAGGTCTGATATAGGATTAGGGTTACAAGAACCAGGCCTCTATTTGGTACTGAAATGCACATATTCCCTGATCTATGGGAGTCTTTTATTCAGGTTTTCCATTATTCACCAAATGTCTTGTTATATATGCAAAGGATCAATTTTTTTTAACAGGATCAATTTCTAGACTTCACTCCATATGATGCCTTCTTTTTTTTCCTTTTTGCCTCACTTCCATAAGTTCCAACTCTTAAAGAGCACATGCATGAAAAGAAACTGACTTCCTCATTGGTCATGACCTTTCACGCATAATATAAATTCATATATTATGATTATAGTATAGCTACAGTCATTCAGAAGTACTGCAGAGAGCTATTTGACATTATTGTATATAGAGTGAGGGCAAAGGGAGTTGAGCTACAAAGAGAACCAACTGTTTTTATTAATGCACAATTTCATAACTAATCGTTTTGGTGAAGCATAACACACATCTTGGGAAGTGATGTATTTGTGTTAGACTTTTGTAAACCCAACTAAGCATAAACACTTTGCTTCAAAGCATTCCTCTGAGGGAATGGTCGTATTTTAACAATATGCCCAAAAATCTTGTCTTGTTCAAAATAAGTCTTGTCTTTTTGTTCAATATACCTAAGGGGAGAAATGTATTCTGAGGTATACTCCTGAATAATAGCCTATGTGAACACACCTCACTTTGGCTAGCTAAAAATCATGACATTAGGTAGACACAGTCTAGTGATGAATACTTTGGGGTTCTGAATTTTGTTATTAAACAGCACTATAAAACTTGTTTTGCACATAAACCAGGAAAATACTCCAAAGTTTCAGCTTTTGCAGTTTCACTAGATTGACAAGAGCAGCTTCAAGAACAAGATGTATCATCTTGTGCATTGTCCAAGGCCATAGTAAATGATGCATTCACATATGATCCATGAAAAAAGGAGAAAGTCATTAGCTTGGATTCTTTTTGTGTCTTTGTGCACTCAAGGTTAATGTTACCTACTACCTACTCGTTCTTGGTGAATCATGTTCACTGGCTTGGTTGGTGTGGCTCACTGACAGGCAGAAATGGAACAATCCTCAGATTTACTGGAGCCGCTAAACTGGGCTGTCAGTGTCCATATCATGTAGCATTCTTGTTGGGTGTTGGCCTTACAATCCCATCAATTTCAGTAACCATTTGCTAATAATACTAATCCTTTGCCTTGGAGGATGTGCTGGATGTGTGGAGCTGCAGGAAGAATGGCTGTTGGCATCTCTACCACAGCTGGGCTCAGAAGTTTGACTAAAGGTGTGTTGCTGTGCCCCAGTTTCATAATGAGCCTGGTGAGGAGGAAGGATCAGACTCTTGCAATTGCTTTGCACACTGAGGTGTGCCTTCAGGTTTCTCTGGAATTTACCGTGTTGCTTTGGTTTGTAGGAATAGAGGCAAATGCCTTAAAATAGGTTGATGTATGAATTTCAGCTAAACTTTCTGTTTAATGTTATAATCTGGAGATTATCAAATAGATGTGCTTCAAAGAAATAATGAAAGAGAGTGATAAAGTGATTTTGTGACTATCTGGTAAGAACTGGAGAACAGCACAGGAGGATAAAGCACTGCAGTTAAGAATTAGTGACACTGGAAAGCAGTCCACTACTTTGAAACACAAATCAAAGGACTGTCTTTTGAATACAACACCATGTGGGCAACAAATCCTTTCCAAAGGTAATTGATACTATCAAGGGTTGTGTGATCCCACCACTCAGAGTTGCTCTCTCCATGCTGGTTTTTTTCAGTCATCTTCCAACCATAGGACTCCTAAAGCTGCTGATTGAATGTAAGAGCAAGATCTTGCTCTCTTGTTCCCAGTCCATGACAAACCAACATCCATATCTGTACTACTAATAATTTTCAGAAAATTGATTTAAGGTTTTATAATTTCTGGTTTATAAAGCTTAAATATCAAGCATTAAATATAAAAAAACCTTGTGGAATAATCACAATGTTACTGGAATAAATTAAAACATGGCATTTACAATATGGAGAACAATTGAAGCCAAAGGTGGCAGTAATCTCTGCTGAGGAAACTGTTACTTCAGAGGTATGTTCTGCTGAATTTGCAGAATTTGCAGTGTTCTGGGCAAGAATATTTAGAGTCTGAAAATAAAAGAGTCTGAAAATAAAGTCTGCTAATTCTTAATTCTAATCTTTTCTCATTCTCGTTACCCTCATCAGTGCTGTTCACTGATCCAAAGCCTTTTACTCTATCAACTTTAAAACAAACCTTAATCCATTTATCCCTACTATTTTCACCTATATGAGCTGTACTGATTCTACATTTCAAGTACTAACAGATATGCTGTAGGCCAGCAAGTACCAAATATGACTTTCACATCAGGTTTTACTGGGAAGTGCCAAACACCTTCAGAACTTTTCAAAAATTCCTCAGTATCGCAGAACCTCTTCTAAGGCCTACGGGTGTTAGAATGCATGCACAAGTTCTATACTGTTCTTCTGGTTTATTCATACCAATATCTCAAAAAACTGAGTATTGGCATCAACAAATAAACCTTCATATAATTCATTATTTCTCATTTCAGTGAGTACTTTGTCTGGAGAATGAGTCCTTATTGATGGCTGCAGAGAGTCTGACTTTTGATTTCCATCAGTGATTAAGATCTAATTCTCTTTTAAGGAGACCAGCTGTGGTTGGAAATTCCATTTCATGAAGCATGAAGGGGATGTGCTGAAAACAGGCCCACCAAGTGAGCATTATGGTACCCCTTGTGACCCATGGCTTATTTTTCAGACAGAACATAAACTGGACATGTAAAAATCTCTCACTGGCAAATACACAGAATTTCACCAGTCACTGGATTTTGCAGCTTGAATGAAAGTACTTTCCTTGCTTCACAAACTTAATTAGGAACAACCTGATTTTATTTTAAAAAGAGGAAGAGTCATGGAAGGGTCTTCAGAACTTAACTGCAGCCATATAACATCTGCAAAAACATGGAAGCAAATCCACTATTCTTTTATGTGTTCCACTAAATCAGCTGCTGGCCATCAGGGTTTGGGGTGGTCTATTTAGGCTGTCTTTGTCTGCCTAATCTCTCCATTGTACAATCAAGCTAACAAAAACATATCTGGTCAGCAAGCAGTCAGCATGGAGGGGCAGCAAGTGGCACTCAAGCGTGGCTTAGTTCTGACTCCCTCCAAGAATGTATCAAAATTCTCCAAGGAAAATTCTACAAAAATATTGTGCAGTTGAAGGGTCAATAGTTGGTGGATTAGCACTTTATTCCCTGGAATAGGGATATAGGAATGAGCTCATTAACAACAATATTTATTCCTGGAACAGGGTATAGAGACAGCTACTCTCCTGCTGCTCAGTTTTGCTTCCCTCCTGCAGTAATTCCCCAGGGCCATACATTCAATTTCCTTAGACCATGGTGTCATTTGGCAGTAGCTGCACCTTTAGCAGCTGTTGCTGGATGTGCCACGCACGGATCCAGCCAGCACACTGGAGCCTGGTGCCCTCCCTGAGGTCCACTTGTGCTGCTGGGATAATCCCTATTCCCCAGATGTTTGTTACTCCTCTCCTCCTCATCCACCTCCCAAACCTCCTCTGCTGCATGCAGTGTACTGCTGGAAGGAATTTTGTGAGCTCTTTGTAGTTTCTTCAGGTAAAATCATCCAGATTAATGCTGCTTTCCCAGCAAATTGAGCTGACCTTAGTGATGTTCTCGGCATTACTCCTTAGAAAGTCTTCAAAAAATGGGAGCACAATGTATTCCACCTAGCAAATGGATTAGAAAAATGAACTTTGAAGACTAAAACTTATGCTTAAATTATTAATTTAAATTAGTTCATAGTTGAAAATGAGCTACAATTTATTATATGGTTAAATGTTAAATTTCAGATTGAAAAGCATTTTTATCTCAGAAACCTAAAAAAACTCTTCAACATTGGAAAGAGTCTATTAACTTCCAGTATTAGTATTTCTTCTATTGAATCTTCAGAATTTTGTCTTTATTTCATCATAAGATCAATTATGAGACAATTTGTTTTCTGATGATAACAAAATATAATTTACCAATTTTCAATTTAGGAGCCCCTAGCATTCATTTTTTAAAATTAAAAACTGTATTTCAGTAGTTGATGTAAAATTTAAAACTTTTATTCTTTGAGCAGCTACGTTTTTTTCTATAAATTGTTCTAAAGATTTGGAAAATAGAGTCAAGGAGGGGCATTCCCAAGCACATACAATTACAAAACCTTATGACTAAGTTTCTCTATGTGTCCTTTGTAGTCTCAATATGCCATCTTCTTACAAACAAGCACCATTTATAAACCAAATTTCTGTATCCTCTCCCTTGAAAAATTAACACTTTTCTTGGTAACAGTTTCATAAATGTGAGAAAAATAAAAGGAGATTATTCTACAGTTATTTTTCGTGGATCCATTTGTGTGATCCATTTGGGCTCTTCCCTCTCTGCTGACACAGACCAATTACACACTGGAGAAAAAGGTCCCAAGCTTAATTCTCCTTGACTTTGTGTGTGGATGAAGAAAATGACCTGTTTAGAAGAGTAGTTTTCACCTCTCAGAAGTCACATGGAGGCAGCTGATTGCAATACATTTCAGGTATGTAGGTTAAAGACCTTGTTTTGAGATATAACTTGATATGGTACTACCAGGTGGAAGGGTTGAATAACTGAGTAAGATTTGAACTTTGGGAAACACTGAGTTCAACTCAATGGGGTTCAAAATGGAGGTAAAAGGTAGCTCTGGTTTTAAACTGCCCATGACCTTAAAAACAGAGAACTATATGGCCTATATAAGAAAAGAATTGTGACTTCAGTGAAAAATTAGGTTAGAGAGAAGAACACTCTCCCCTTTGGGAATTACGCATATTTTAATAGTAAAAAATTGTATACATTTAGAAAATATATCAAGACACAAAATTCAAGAGCTAGTAAAACCTTAAAAAGAACATAAGATCCAATTGAGAATTCCAGTTCAGTGGAATTAACAGTATTGAGTACAGAGTTAGACATGACTGAGAAACCAAGTAGATCTGATGAGCCTAATTATCTAAACCAGGCATACAGAAATAAATACAGGAAAGTTCATACCCTAACCATCAGAATGAAAGAAAGCAGATTTGTAATACAATTAAAATATAGCAAATCTCTAAACCACATAATATATCATAGTACATCAGAAAACTCTTCAAATACCAGCAACAATTGCCCAGTTTCAAGAAAATGTGACAATTAAATGATTTTTTTGGAGTGCTCCTCACAGGAAAAAGATTTCTCCTCCCATCCTAACCTTTAAAAAATCACTTTGCCTTCCTCTAAATTACCAGTCCATTTGGCTAAGGGAGATTAGTCCCTATGCAACACTGGCAATGTCAATTCAAGAGCTGAAAGGCATGTTTTAATAGTTTGGTGAAGAATGGACTGTGGCTTGTTAGGTCTCACGCATGTGAGTTGCCTGTCATTCAGGAGTAATCAATGCACCCTGCCTGTGTTTGGACTGCTGCTGTGGGAATGGCACTCTGTGTTGTCAGGGTACCAAAAAGACCTTAGTATTCAGAGACATGTAGGATAAGAGAGCTGAGGTCTGCTGAAGATGGGACTGTAATGTGTTCCTTGTAATGGAAACAATTACCAAAGAAACAGAATAAGACAAGGAAACAAAATGGCAGATTATGCTTATCAGTTCACAGCTATTTTAAGATCATCATCATTTGGCTAAAAGTGAGGCTGCCCATCTAACCTTTCCTCTCTTCTCTCATTACACAAAAAGCTCTGAGAGTTGCCTGTTTCCTCTGCCTGGTATTAAGAGATTGATTTTCCCATCCTTAGTGTGCAACCCACATGAAGAACAGACAGCTGTGCTTTTCAAACTCTGCTTCCACTTCCCAATGTGCCTAATACTCCTGCTGTGCTTACTCAACTTAGATAATTTCTTCCTGCTTGCCTTCTGCCTCCATAACGACTTAATGAAGAACCATGAGTTGGACCATGTGACCCCAAAGGTCCCTTCCAATTTCAGGTACCCTAAAAAATCAATAAATTTCACACCTTGGAAAAAATGTGCTTACAGTAATTTTATTAAATTCTAAAATTTGGAAAAATGACATAGTTCACAAGTTGTTGTATTACTTCTGTAACACAGAAGTACTTGAAATTAAATTCTAAATATGAAAAGTCTGGTAACATTTTGTTTGAATGGTAGAATACCCACCAAGGACTGGCTTTCATTTCATTCATTTCATTTCATTCATGCATACACAGATTGTCCAGAATTTCACCTATATACCCTCACCAGTTTATTTGCCTAAGGAAACAGAAATTCAAAGGTGGATCATAACTGAATCAAACCAGCTTACTCTTCCATCCCTACTAAAGAGTAACTAAACATTTCCTTTTTAGATGGATTTTTCAATCAAGGTGCATTTGACCCTTTGACAAAAATTTTTCACAATATGAAACTTGGTGTTCTTTTCCTCCTAGAGCATAGTAGTCCTACCTTTTCTGTGTAGCAATTGTGCAGCCAAACTGTAGGCTCATAATAAAAGGTTGTCCAAAATTTCATGCAGCTTCATGTTTTGAGGAAATAACAGATTTTTTTTTCTACTCTGTAGTAAATATTCTGCACTTTTTCCTGTCAATAAAAATACATTTTTTAACTGTCTATTCTTTCTTAATCTGAACAGTCATCTAAATTTTTATTTCATAGTAAGATTGTACTATCTGGGACTACTGAGCCAATTTCACCTGTATGCACATCCATTTTCCCTGAATCAAAACCTGAACATTTTATGAGACCGGTTATAAGCTGCAGCACTGAAATATGGGAGGCTCATATCCCAGGGCAAGGATACACAGCTCAAGCCTGTATAAATATACATGAAGTCTTTATTTCTATGGGTGTCTTAGTGCCAGTTGTGATACTGAGGGCTGCAGATATCAAGCTTGAACCAGATAGTTTTCATTTTTCCTCTGCCATCAACTTTCCAGACAGAGTGCATTACAGCTCTTTCCTTGCAAGATGTTTAAAATGTTTAGTTCCAGGAACTAAAAAGTTTTTTAAAAAATATGTTATGGGAATGCATTGGCTGGATCTATGATCCTTCAATAGCAGACAGCCACCATCCACTATAAATGAAGAGAAAAAATTCACTTTCTTCTAACCAGGATTCTTCAAGTTCTTATTTGAGCAGATATCTTGCTTTAACAGATGCTTAACTCCCAGTACTTTGTGTAAACTTTGTAAGGTGGTTTTGCACGGTCATGTCTGCTTAGCATAAATGGATGAGTGTGCCATGCCTAAAAAGCTGTAAATGCAGGTCACAGGAGAAAAGGACTGCTTGGATTTATGACAGCGATAAAAGAATTTTAAGTCAAGCAGCATAACAGGAAACTGCATAATCTTTTGTTTTAATAACATTTCCCCTTCCTTCAGGTGTTAAGTGTCTGGCTAGAGAGAGATAAATCATTTTGCCTGAGATACTACATCACTTTGCAATAGTACCTTAGGTCTGTGATCAAATAGTACTTGAGAGCATCTCTGCCTGTATAACTATGGTTCAATTTTTGTCTTTTTCAACACGAAAACAAATGGATGTATTTCTTTTCCTCCAACTGCCTTCAACGTTCCCTGCTCTATTTAGGTCCAATCTGCTGTGTGTTTCAAAGCTGCATTTGAAACTTGTGAATTAGCCAGACTACCATGTGAAGGACAGTTTCCTGATGGTGGGAAAGAGTTTGAAAGAATGGCAGCTCCCAAGATTTAAGAGGTGCTGCAGGGTGTTAAGCTCCATAGGAGATTTTGAACATGTCAGAAGTGTCAGGTACTTTATATCCATGGACAATTTCACAAAGGAGTTGATGGTGCTGTCTTTGCGTTGTTAAAGGCAAAAGGAATGACGTGGTTACCAAGTTTAATGACTTCAAAGAACTGGGCCTGTCATGTGGGCTGCTACAGAGCTATTTGTATTGAACCAGTTTAAGGCAAACATTCTTGTCAGTATTTGCTATTAAATTGTTTAAGAAAGGCCACATTGAGCTTTTAGTCAAGCCCTGTAATGTTCTCAAAACACTGAAAATTTGCATTAAAGCCTTGGGGCAATGTGCTAAGTTGATATAAGTTAAAACATCTGTTGCAGGATTTATCCCTGGGTAATTAACTAGACTTGGCATAATGGAAAGGAACAGATTTAGCACTCAGCTATAGAAACCTGTTACAGGGAAATAACTGCTAAACTTCTCTTCTTCCTAATTCTTTTCCCAATATCATAGGCTATTCTTTTGTTTCATTAAAATTGAAAGAATGCTGGGTATTCTGGATATGAACACAGAAAACTATAAGTGTGTTTCTAGCCCCCTGATTTTTCAAATTTCTGTTTGCAACTCTGCCATATCATATGTGGAAACGTGCAGTCTATTAAAACCACAAGGTGTTCCAGGTTGGGGCTTATTCATAATCTCTAAGTGAAGCTCTCCCACTTGATGTGAAATACCTAACACTCCCCACCAGCAACTCTGGGTGTTATATCACTGAATGAGCTTGGTTTTTCTCTGTACAATCAGCTCAACTCCAAATGGACCAGGTTCAACCAAAAGAGTTGGGAAACCCTGTCCACATTACAACTTTGCCCTCTAATTTGGCAGTAAAAGTATGAATTTGGCAATGACTATGAAACATCCTAAGAAGCTGAAGGATTTCAGACTGGACATTAGAGTAACCAGGACTGATCTAAGAGGCTGTCTTTTTCTCCCCTGCTGTGCTTTATTGGGGGTTAATATTATATGCTTATCTAACAGAATGCCTCTCTTCCCCGTGGGGTCCAGAGAGACATAGATCTATCCAACTAATTTCCCAAAGACATCTGAGAGTCCCTCTGCCAGCTTTGTGAGCTCACAGACACCAGCCAGCTGTGGCCTGGAAGCTATAGATCCAATTCAGCGTGGCTTTGTGCCCAAACTAAAACATCTTGTCTCAGCAGAGCTGTGTTAATGCCTAGATGACTTCTGGACTGCAAGGGGCAAGCATGGCCCATTAGAGAATGGGCAGGACAAGAGCACTTGGCTGTGTGAGTCACATCTCTGCCTGAAAGACCCTTGGCTGTGCAGGCTAATGGAGCTCACCATTTCTGTCAAGAGTGCTGTAAATGCCAGGAAAAGGCACCCTTAGGAATTTTCAACTGCAAACTCTTAACACCTTTAGAAATTTAGCCTTCCCCAGGCAAAGGGAAGGATTTGGGTGCCAGGTAAGTGCTTAGTGACAAAAGAATATTTGTCCATCTCATCCATAGTCTTGTGAAATGCCTGATTAATCTTAGATTAAATTATTCATATTAATTATTAATGCATATTAATTCATCATAACCTCAAATAGGATTTAGACTAAATCTTCTATTTCTACACTATATAAGCTAGCTTGTTCTGCTCAGCCTAATTAGGATATTAATGATGCAATTTAGAGAACACATCAAATTTTTAGACAAAACAAAATCTATTTTATATCCACCAGTATGTACAGCTGCTGCATATACTTCCAAGACTGTATATTGATTTTCAGAATCTTCCCAGAAAAGACAAACTGAGATTTCCTGCACTCTCTAAATGATTCCGAGTGCAGTTAGTTGTAGGAGTGTGGGGGATGAGTTTTATTTGCGTTTAATTTAAAAAATAACATGATTAAGCCAAACACTCACATGACCTACAATTTTATTTTTTTTTTAATTTTCCTCTGGGACAATTCTACTGACTATTTGGGATTTTATTTACAAATTTCAGGTTCAGGCCACAATTTAGGCGGATGAATAAAAAGAAAGGACAAGGACTGTAGAAATTTGAATGATGGTGTAATTGCTTAGTACCATAGAAACAGAATATGCTGAGTCAGAAGGGATCCATCAAGACCATTAAGTCCAACTTCTGGCCCTGCACAGGATACCTCAAGAATCACACCACAAATATTTCATACAGGCTTTGGATTACTGCCAGAATATTGTTTGCCCATATGGAGGTCTTCCATGCCTGACGTATATTCTATGAATGTGATCAAAGACCTTTGCTTGTTAAATTATATGAAACAGATAGGAATGAAAGAAATTACAGAAGTTTGTTGTTTCATTAGAGGCAACACAATGGTTTGATTAAAATTTGGATGAGTATCACTAAATCTCATGTCTAAGTAGATAAGATTAGGTTTTTTTAGCTGTGCACATGCCTATCTAAATGGTGTGCTTGAGGAAAAAAAAAGATTAATTGCTAATACACCATGATTAATATATTAGCTGTTGCTGTAATTATCAATTTGTTATTTTGAATAACCTTTAAGAATACAAAGAACTACAAAGAATTCAGACATTTGATAACTCCTATCAATGGATTCCAGTTTATGATGTTCCATTTAGGTTTCTAAGAAGAATCATTCTTACATACATCTATAGAAATCACTATATCTCAATATTTAAGAGATTGCTCCAAATACATCAATAACATTGCTGATATAAATATTGAAAATCTAGTTGGAGCATCCCAGTTTTTAAAAGCAGTATCCATAGGAATTCTTCTATGCATTAGTAGAAACAAAAAATACCACATAATCCATATGAAAGATCTTTTTAAAGATTGCTGCTTTCTTTTTTTGTCATACATGGAAGTACATGAACATTTTGCTACTCCAATCATAAGTGTGAAAACACACTGAAGTCAGGAAACTTTAGATCAGTGTGGAATAACTTTAACTAAAGCTTTATCAATGCTTTTGGGAGCCTCTGTCACAATCTCAACTGAGGTATTAATTCTTATTTGATTTTATTAATCCTAGCCATAGGTGTGCTGATGTGATACAAACACTTAATTCTGACTTTATCTGCTACCAGCCTTCTAACCAACTGGTGGCCTTCCAGCAGTATATACTCAAAACCAGTATAATACCTTAATTTCCACTGGCATTTTGCCATGGCTACACTACTGCCATATTTCTCTCAGCACAGTGGTTAAATGCTCGGACCACAGGTTGTTTTATTTTAGCCAGTAAGCTTAATAAAATATAAATATTTATGGATGCAAATACAATTCCAGCATCTTATCAAGCTGGCCAAAATCGACTCACATATCTGGTTCCAGGGATTTGACTACTGAACTTGGCAACAGGAAAATGATTGAGTTGATCAGCATTCTAAGAAGGTAAATATGACAGTGAGTTTGCAGGAGATCAGTAGTAGTGCCCTGCAAGTAAAAAACCACTGTTGCTCAGATTCAGTAACATAACACTATATGAGGTGGTTTAGAGATTAAAAGAGATTACTGAGAAATTATTATCTTACAGAACACCTTCCTACTGAACCATAGAAAGCATGGCTCTCTTACTGTTCCATATATTTTCACATGAGCTTAAAAGGATACATATTGTAAGATACAGATATAGAGGTATTTTAAGTGTTTGTTCTACTACTGACCACCATAGAGACGAGGGTTGTGAGCCTAAAACAAAAGTAGTGACTACAACTCTGGGCAAAGCATGAGTTGTGTTACATAATAAAAATGAAACAAATTATTCCAACAGCAGTTTCTTTTTCAGGCCATTTTTCCCTGGATGCCTTCATAGCTTTACATTTCAGGCACAGAAGAAAACATGGCTAGGAAATCTTAGGAAAGCCCAATGATCCCATCATCCTGCCCTTAGGCAAGGGAATTGAAGTACAATCACTCTTTAGCTCCAATTTCTGATGTAGATTGGGAAAAGGAACTGGGGGGACTGGGTTAGGAAGAGAACTTGGGCCAGGGAAGGGAGCAGGGCATCTGTGTCCAGGCTTCTGTGGTGACAGCTGAGAAATCAGTCCACTAGGTGGAAAACCTTAACCTTCTCTGTCTTCTATGTTTCTTAAATAATCAAAGAGAGCTCTGCCATAGCATGTGCAGTCTTAAATATCTTATTAACCAAAGTAAAGTGAGACATTGCTGGCCAGCTGTGTTTTTCCAATGTCCCTTGGCTCAGCTCTGCACCATCTGTCTTTAAATCATAAATATACTAATAACATTGACCCTTTAAGGCCCTAATCACCTAGGCTTGAATAATCCTCAGATCACAGGCTCATATTTAGCTCAAGTCCACTACCCAGACCAGGTGCAGCAAACAGATAAAAGCTCTGCAAGATTTTGTTGATGGGAATAGATTTTATCTGAGAGCAAAATTTAATTCAGATGGACTGGGTTTTTAGACATGGTACACATTTTCTGATAGCAAGACTCTTGCCCACAATATACTTTTCCTAAATATTTCTTCCATTCTCATTTAAAAATTCAAGCAGTAAAACTTCCACTGTATTAATTGAGAAATAATTCTAAAGAAATCACTACAAAATGAAAACAAAGTTGGATAATGATGTTCCTTTCATTTTTATGCTTTACCTCATTTGCCAATTGAAAAAAAAAAGATGCTCATTCAAATGGTGAATATTTTGAAGACAGATTAATAACTCAATAGTTTTAATAATATTTTCTTTTTACTGAACTTTACCATCTACTGTAGCTCCAAGACATCTCCTAAAGAAAGCAGTAAAGTAAGAAAAATATGAAGTTGAAAAATGTCAAGCCTAGCTCTTTGGTCTTTTATACCTCCCTGTCAATAATTCTAAGGCCTGTTTTAGCACAGCTCAGCTTCTGACATGGTAACACTTCCTATGCAATACATTTGTAGGGATATATACATCTGCATAAGAGAGGAGAAACAAAGTAAATATCCTAAAGAAAGGATCAGAACAAGCAGGAAAGCTGAAAAAACGAAAAAAGCAGGCCAGAAGAAAGGTTTTCTTTAGCAGAATGTACTCAGATATTTATATTCACTCCCTTTGGAAAAGCTCATTGCATCCTCTTTATTGACAGTGAAGCAAGTGTGTCTTTTTTAGCATATGTGCCCACATATCATCTCCATGATAGTGTAAGCAAAAAGACATAAAAACAGAAAAAGAGAAGCCAACTCAGGGCAATTATCTCCCAACTTTTCAAGCAATACTCCTTTTACCTGGTACAGTTGCAATTTCAGACATCTTTTACAGTCCCTAACTTTGTTTAGAGTTTCAAAGAGACCTTATTCTGCAAAGTGCACTACCAAAACTGCTGAACAGTATTTACTGTTCTTAATAGTTAGTGTTTCAAAGACAACATATGAAGAAAATTACTGATGGATAAACATCTATAGAAAAGATGGAAAATTAAAGATAAACCATTGTCTTGTATGTGTTATGGTTTTTTCAGATTTACTGTATTCATTTCGAATTATATTTTATGCCCCCTGGGTGAGAAGTTCTGTTTATTGCACAAATTAATTTCCTAAAATTCCTTACAGTTTTAAAAGTTGACTCTAGTCTTTCCACCTCTGCAAAGATACAGCAGAAAAGTACTCTGAACTCTCCAGATACATTCAGCCTACATTGAAAGACAACTGGGGCCTGACAACAGAACTTTATTTGGAAGTAGCAGTTAGGATATTTAGCGTTGCCTTGTCACACCAAAAGGAAGAAAATAAGGGGGAATAACTGACCAAACCCAAAACTTCATTTGAGGTATTACATATTCTTTCTAGCAGCTCACATTTCATTGATCTGCTCTGAGGGAGTTAAGAATTTGCATCGCATGAACTGTGGGTAACAAAAAGCCAGTTGTGATTCTTACGTGAGATTGTCACTGTGTGGTGTGCTGAGAGAGTTCTGCCTAATAGTAGCACACAACAGGACATGAGTACAGCAGAGAAACAGAAGTTCCACACACGCTATCAAAAGAGGTATATATTGCCCATGAGGTTGCTAAATGACTGACTAAGAACAACTCTATGCTATTGTTTTTGACTGTTTGCCTGTTCTTTCAGTATTCTGACATTGTCTTCATAACACAATGCAGTCAACCCTGGCACTCCAAACCATCTGGATTAATCTGTGTTACCAAAGTAATTGGGTTTCAAATCACATCTGTGCTGCAGAGTAGGACATTTTCCTAAGTGAGGATCTATACAATCATCCATAGGGTCAAAGGGTCACAGTCCATGTGTTGTTCCTCAGAGCAGGTCTGTCTGAAGGCTGTGGACAAGTGCTGCTGAGTGCCAGATGGCACAGACATGATCTGATGTGATGTTCTTCTCCCGCACACAACCGGGGCTTCGCGCTCTTTGAAGACGCACGCCGCTGATGTGAGTTAGTGCAAATCTGCCCCCTGCAGTCCCCAGCCTCCTGCAAACATGGCCTTCATGCCTTCCCTCATGTTTTATATCAGCTGATCCTTGTCATCATTCACATATACAAAGGACATATGGTGCGGATCTCTGGCATGCAGGGACTCAGGTTTGGCCAAATGGGAAGCGAGCCATGAAGGACACAGAGAGAATGTTGCTTTCATCACAAGCCAAGACTGTGGGAACTGTTCTAGACATTAGCAGACCTTTATGTAGAGGTTTTTCAGCATGGAAGAAGATGCATAGCCTATTTCATGACAGCCAAAGTAAATAGTGCTAGCAGGACTCCCTTATTTCTCTATTTTTGCACTAGATATCAGAAACATTTGCCAATGTGATGGTGACTGATATAAACTTGGTGCACAAAATACCATCTTCATTGCTATTCACTGGCAATAATTTAATGCTGACCCTATTCTGTAGTGACCAGTGAGGCTGAAGACTGTTGTACATTTATTTTTTTACACATCACATGAGGGGAAGTCAGGCCAGTAAAAAACAAATACCAGAAAACTCTTTTAGAATACTAGGCATCTTTATTTTTTACAAAATTATTGAATAAGAACTTTTAGTCATAGCCTGGTTTTCATCCTCAGATAATTAAATGTCACAGTACAGCAAGAATTCCTGGGTGGTTTGCAGTTTGTATCACCCTGGAGAGACATTGTCTTTTCCATTTCTCTGTCCAGCAGTTATCCAGGACTCACATGCCTACTCACAGCTAGTGAGTACAGCATAAGAGTGATGCTGGGAAAGTATGCAAGTGTCTTAAGTAATTTTAAATGAAAAAGAAACATTCACTGCATTCTGTCAATTTCAGAAAATGTTAAGTTACAAAAACCAGTTCTCTCTGTCTGATCTCCTGTCCCCTACACAGCCACTTAGAGGCAAAGCCAAGAACATGAGATGTCTCATTACCTATTAACTCAGTCATATAGCAGGAATAGTTGGCTTGTTCATTTCTGTCCTGTGTATAGAAAAAAACTGCCAAGAAACAGTCTTATTTTTAAGCGTTTAGGGAATGAGGGAGGAGAACTGTCATTCAAAATAGTTTTTATAATTTATCTTGGAAGTACAAAAACGTTTCTGACAGACATATCATCTGAAATTTCAGATGCATCAAAGTTATCTCTCTCCTATCAGTGCATCATCAAAAAAAAAAAATCATCATTTTTTTGCAAGAAAAGGTAGGCCTAAAATCTTTTATGGAACTTACTAATTACAGAGTTCAGCCATTGTCAGTCTCCTGAAGCCTTATTTAGAAAGAAACAGGCAGAGTAAAAAGCATAGGCTTTAAGAAAGGATCATTAGATTATCCAAATTTCATGTGTTTTTTTGTCCAACAGATCTTAATATGTTTAGCTACTTACTAAGCCTAATAATTTATGAATTATCCTAGTACATTTTTTGAAACCCTTCATTTTGAATTCTTTCCTAATGCTCCCAGAGAACTGAACATACCTCAATAGATTAACTTTTTTTTCACAGTTCATTAGTGATTTAGGGCCATTCTAAATTTAAATCTGCATAACAGCAGCTTCCAGTTTTTGTCTTTATTGTACCTCTCCATACAAATTTATGAAGTCCCTTTGTGCCTTACTCTTGGGAAAGTAATTAAACATGGAAATCTATTCATTACTTAGTAGCCTTTAAAAATCTACTAGGCAGGCTGAGCCCTTTAATTTTGTCATTCTAACGTATACTTTCCAGCTCCCAGACATTTTTATTCTGTCCCTGCTCTCTCTCCACTTATGCAGCAAAGCTGTACAGATAAACTACAGATATGGAGGTATGTGATGAAACATATCATAAAGATAGCACCACTTTTTTGTCTCAGGAAAAAACTTCTTAGCACACCTAATATGAGCCTAGAATTCTTCCCAGGGTTTTCAGGAAGTAATTCTTCATTCTGTATTTATGGTCTGTACTCCATATTTCTACATATGTAGCCTTAGATTTGCTAATATTAATGCAGGCCTGTCTTATAAATCAGTCTGGACATCAAATATTCCATATGATTATACATTTTTTATTACTTAACATGACTGTTACTAGCAATAACTTCATAGTTGCAAATCATAAATCAAAAATACTTAATTAGCTTTAAAAGCATTAGTTGATGTGGAGCCCCTTTTCAACAGCTCTCCCAATTAATAATTTGTCATTGGCAGTTCATTTCAGATCAGCCTGTCAGCTGTTTGCAATCTGTCTACAAAGGCAAAATGCAGATTATATGGAGCATAGAAAGCAAAATAAAAGTGATATGGAGGAAATTATAAAGTTTATTAAAGTGAGAAAAGAGCTCATGCTGCCTTAAAAAGAAGCTGATTGAATTCACCCAATAAAGCATGTAAAACTCAGATGGATAAAGGAGTCTGCAGTTTGGAAGAAAAAAATCTGAACAGTTTTTATTTCACATTGGGCTCCTAATATAGTCATTGTCAGTTAGGATCTCATAGACTGCAAGGCACTGAAGTGAATAGACATCCTCTCCTCCCACTTCTAATCTGTTTCTCCAGACTCTCAGCCTGTTAAAACAAACTGCACTTCTCTGCTTATTTACATACCCAAGTTTGCTCTGGCAGGTGGTAAAAAGGTAGAGCCACAGAAGCACTGTGGTGCTTAAAACCAGAATACACTTTCCAAGACACGTGGGATCAGAACATCTTAGTTAAAACCTGCCCTGTTACTGGTTTTGCTACGCCCATGCAAGTCTCAACATTTTCTTCCCATTCTCCAGTTCCCCTCTTCCATATGATTAGATGTCAAAACATAAAACAAATTAATCTAACTTTTATCAGTGGAGTGCTAAATCTTATATAGTGTGAGTCAAGTCTCAAGACTTTTTCTTACCATTGCATTACTTTAGTTCACAAGTGACAGGAATTCTATTTAGGAATGACAGATTTACTGTACAGACAGCTTCTTCTAGTGGAAGTTTTCACTAGATTTCATCTTCTTTGAGATATTTTGCAAATATCATGTTGCCAGTTATTATTAGACCTTATGTTAATTTAAAAATAAAAATTCCACTTGACAAAAATATTATCGTACATGTCCGTCCTTTGGCTCAAAGCTATCAATCATCATGATGAAGTAGACATAAGTTATGAGATTTCCATGGAGGAAAGAGTACTGGACTCTAAGAGAATGTTATAATCCAGCTGTAGCAATAATTCCAAGCAGCTTTTAGGCAGTGAAGTCTTAATAAACTTAAACACTTGTTTAAGCCAGATTTATTGAAGCAGCTTCACATAATGTGGTTCTGGTTTAGGGTTTTCTATTCTGGGCAGAGCACCAACTGGAAAGAAGCCTTGGAATATGCACTCCCTAGTCCACTAGAGAGTCCTCTGAAAACATCATACACCTTTTTCTCTGCTCTTCCCTGTCCTCCCATCACATGTGTTACTAATATTAAATAATGAGGTAGTACGCTATTCTCTGATGAAAAAGTAAAGTTAAAGCAAACCAAAAGGACTGTGTTTTATTCACCAAAAGAAGATGCATGTTACTAAGCCTACACGTGAGACAGCAGGCTTTTGACTGTCCCCATGTTGGAATTTGCCATTGCCTTGGATATCTCTGAAAGCTCTTAGTGTTGTTTAATTAGATTTATTTTTTTTAATAAGGAAAAAGATAAGGGCACTCTAAATTTTCTATTTGCATACTTCATGATACATTGTGTCACTCTTTCATGTAATCTTGAACTCCTTCTTTTTTGAAGTATAATTTGCCCTATATTTCTCCCTCCAGAATGGCTTCTATTTAGATTTTGTACTTTAGTCATTTCCAGGAGCTCTTTTCATTTGCATGACCATTTTTTCATAAGTTTCTTTCCTCCTCCCTGACTTACTCAGAGGGGTTTTTCCATTGGTATCTATTTCATTTCTGTTTACAAATTTGAAGGCATATAATATAATTTTGGGAGTTCTAGCAATCATTCCTTCCTTTCAAACATAAACCATTCTGGAATTCATCTCTATTCTTTCCAGTAATAATTTATACACATTATTTCTCTTGCAAAGCACATTAGTCTTCACCATGCTGTGGGGTCTCCAGGATCTCTTTGAGTCTAACAAGATTCTAGTTCACTTCTAGCCTAATAAACTAAAAGAAATGCCTGAAATATGCTGCTTTGTATTGTGCCACTAAGTCTCCAAGTTTTCTTGGGCTGCTTCTCCAAAAATTAATATTATGATGAAAAGATACAGTGTGACCCAATCAGTTTCTTGTTATTATACAATGTTTTATACAAAACTAAAACTGGAAAGAGAATTCTCTCATATTGTCTCTATTATTGATGCCAACAAGTCTTAAAGAAAAATGACTGAAAAAAGGTCTCAATCCAAAGCCTTCTTTAAGCAAAGCAGTGACAGTGACTCTGACACTCTCCATTAGATTTGCGTTGGGCTTGAGGAGCTGCTATCCATCCTGGCCTGAGGGTATCAGACAGTGGAGAACAAGGCACTTTCCTCAGAACTCTGACAGTTTGGTGTCAGCCTTCAGCCATGAGACTGTATGGAATGTCTGCAAGAATTGAAGCAGTATCATGGATACACTTCTTGCATTTGGCAAAATGCAATATAACTCCATAAACTGACAAAATCCAGTCTCACCAAGAGCAATTCAGCACCAGGACAACTTAAAAACACACTCCTGTTGTTCAAGTGAGAACAAAATATAAACTGGTGGTTTATGTGCTGTGTCAGTCTACTCTGTACCCTGGGTCTGGGTATGACTGGGCATGTTCAGAAGCAGCCTTTTGTACTTAGTCTTTGGTTATCACCTGTAAATAAACCATGAACCTTGTTCATGTGCCCTGAAAGCTGAACATGTAACAGAGGTACAGGTTATTCTCAGGGTATGGGAAAGATGAAGAACTCTTCAGGAGCAGGCAACATTTAAGACCCTTTTCCTCCATCTTTCAGTCTTCAGTTTCTGATAGCATCACTATGGGGTACAAGAATGGGAGAGATTTCTTAAATTCAGAAATACCCTATTAGACAAAGGCATCTTTTAATTACCATAATTTAATAAATATAATTCAGTCCCTTACAAAAAATGCTGAAAACTGACATTAAAAGACTCTCAGAATGTGACAGTGAAATTATTCAGGGTTTTACACTTTCAAAGCATCATCCTGACATTTGTCCACAGTCAGTTCCCATGGAGTACATCTTCATATAGGCTTTTCAGGCAGAGAATTACACCAAGAAGTTAGTGACTGATGCTGTCTGGGTAAGGCAGTGAGGATGGGGAGATCATGTGAGGAGAAATTATTCCCATTGAAAGCCCTAAATAGCTCAAGTTCACAGAAGTTTAGAGACACAAAAGCTTTAAGGGGCATTTCCATATAGCACTAGGAAGGGAAAGGGAAAGGGAAAGGGAAAGGGAAAGGGAAAGGGAAAGGGAAAGGGAAAGGGAAAGGGAAAGGGAAAGGGAAAGGGAAAGGGAAAGGGAAAGGGAAAGGATGCAGTTCATGTGCTTTCTTAGACCTCTCTTATGATCAAATGCAAAATATACCCCTCTCTAAAGAAGCACAATCAAAAAGTTATCCATTTTTAGTACTTTTGTTGATGATAACAAGTTACTTTGAGTACCAAAGATGAAAGCTGACCTATAAAATGTTCCTACCAGACCTTAAGATACTGAGTGATAGTGAAACAATAAAAACAATAAATTTGACCTAGATAATCATGAAGAAATGCATATGAGAAAAGTCATATTACATTTTATGTACAGATATAAAGATGGGCATTTTCTGAGATATGGAAGTGAAATATTTTCATGAAAACCTCAATTCATTGTTCAGCTCTAACTAAAGTGAGTGTTACTAGAAAAGAAATATCAGTTACACAAAATGGAAACATTTAATTTATGTACTATATAGACAGTGAGTTCTAAGGGAGGCTAACAGCATAAATGGAGCTCATATTGCAGAGACCAGACTACTGCAAAATCTGCTCCATAAGTAGAAGTGCATGACCATCAGAGAATATTTCAAATAAAGATAACAGTTTCTTTTGTAGTAAATGAGTAAGTAATTATTCCTTGAACTGGTTTCTTTATGCAAAAAATGTAAAAAATTACCATACTCTATGAAAAATGGATAGCAGCTCCAACAACAGGACTATTTTTTAAGAAGAAATATAAGAGGGAAAAAACATTTTTTGATACTGCAAGTAAGCAATTGAATCAACTACTAAAGCAAGGGGCAGAATAACTGTACTTCCATAGAATTACATGAGTGATAAGGACAAATGAGAAACAAAGCTAAATTAACTACACTCATTACATTGTGCAGTGCAATTACATTAATAACATTCTACATGGATAGTAAATGATTCTTCGGAATGGTTGAAAAAAATACTCATTCTTGGGTCTAGAAGCAAAAACCATGCTATAAAATGGTATAAATTTGTCTGTCAAAATATTTAAGAATTATCATTTTACAGTGAAGCTACAGGAAAGCTTCACAGATTATTTGCACCGTGTTCTTTCTTTGGTGGACTTTTAATAATAATGACTTATATTTTATTTCATTTTTTTTTTATACCTGTCTGTGAGCAGAGGATAAGGCTTTCATATCCACAGAGACAGTGAGGGGGTAAGACTGGGTAGAAAGTTCAGCTATTGTATGGTTGATGGAGGAGGAAAGAAATTAAATGTAGACAAGCAGCAAATATTAGCCTAGGGAATTCAAATCCTTACTCCAGAGTACTAAATGCTGCCAACCCTCACTCCTTTTATTTGTACCACTCCTTTGCTTTTCCATAGCTATCTTTCCCAGCTCAGGTCCAGCACAAGTAGCCCCTGATAATGGGATGGTGAGAGCAGTGTGACATATTTCAGGCAGATTCTTTCATTTCCAGAATGCCAGCTATTCATCCTGGTCTTCTGCAGTGAACAGTTGTCACAGGTCAGAGTCTCTCATGCCAAACTATCTTGAGCTGGGTAGCTCTGACAGGTCTATAAGTAGCATCTCTATTTCTGCTGACCAGTGCAAACTACTGACCCAGGTGAATTAGAGATCCCATGGTGGACAAAGTGGATCAGGTGGGATGAAAGGAATGTCTGTGAGGTGCTGCTTTCTTTGGTTGTGTTGAAATAATTAGGATTTCCTTATTATTGCTTAGTGTATTTATATATCTAATGACTCAACTTCACCCATTTCCTCCTGAAGCTGAAAACCAATATAGCCATTAATAAAGTCTTTTATATATGATCTGAACATATATTCATTTTGCTGTTTTACATCTCAGTTACTCTCCCAGTACTTTTGCTGGTCTTCACAACAAGTGACCAGTGCATGCATCCAAGGTGAATCTTGCAGTTAAACTTTTCCACATTTTTGCTTATTCTCATTTTTGGTGTCTTCCGTTTTTAAGACTGATGCCTCATTCCATGCTAAAATTTCAGTTTCTGACACCTAAAAGGTGTTCATACCATCACTTATTTCCTATGTGGGAAATGCTGGGTTCCTACATGCAGCATTGGGTTCTTCTAATTTTTTTTAGAAAAGCTCCTCTACAATGAGAGCCCTCATCACAGGAAGAGTTCCTTATAAAACTCTGCTTGACTGTCTTGCCCTCTGCTGTCAAACCTCCAAGTGCTGCATTTAGACAGCTGACAATGGAGTCATTTTCCACCTCACTGATCAAGAAAAGTTCATTGTTTCCATGTACACTTTCCTCACACTGTTTTACTCTGTGGCTTTAACCTCTCTGAGATGAGATAGGGTCTCTGTCCTGCATTTGAATAGCACTCAGAGCACAGACTAGGTAAACTTTTAGAGTGCTGTGATAAAAAATTAAGAAGGTCTCAGCAATAAAGATAAAAAATTGAACTTTGGGTTGTAGTCTCTATTCACAAAGATCCAAGTTAAATTGCTGTTGGCCTTATGCTGTTGGCCTTCTTTCTGCAATATGCCAGACCAACAACAGGATTTCCTGACAGTGGTTTTCCTTTTAAGAAGAATTATTTTAATTCAGAAGTCTGGAGCAAATGAAGTTGTTTGAAAAAGGTGAACAGTTTCACCTTTAGCAGAGTGAAAAATTGGGTTGAGGCACTGCTGTAGATGCTGGCTCAGTCTCTACTCAATATTCTTCACCAGGATAAAAATTAGACAAAAATTTTGAGCATGCAAGGACAACACAGTAATGGGAAAAGCCATAATCAGAAGTATTTCTGAAGCTAAAATATATTTTTATTTAATAGCATGAGAAAAAAATGAAAGGAAATCGGGAAGAGAAAACAGTCAAGTGAACACAGGAAAAAAAAACCCTGCAATTTACTTGAGTGCATCATCTCAGAGAAGCCTCGGATTCTATGGCATTTGCTTCTTTACTGTGTTTCCAAAAACCATCCTCTAGACTTGATTCCTAAAATGTAGGCCATTAACAGATCTTACAACTTCTGTTTCAGGTTAAACAGGAAAGTGACTGTCTTATGCTACTTCATGGTTTTTCTGCTACTAATTTTAGCATCCCTGCATCTAAAAATCATGATGGAGTATAGTGACAAACAAATGTGTAGATGGGTGGTTTGAAAAAGCTGGGTGTATTTCCAGCTACTTAGAGCATACTGAGCATGAAAAAGGGGCCAAACAGAAAGAAGGGATCCATGCCACAAATGTCTCAAAGAATAATTTGTTTCCAGAAAAAAATAATAAATCTAAGCCACTTGACTTCTGGGAAAGAAGAATTACGGGGTTTTATCCCTTCAATCATTTCATGATTTCTTTTTTTCCCTCATAAATATTTTAATTTGTCATACTAATCTCTGTTTTGTATCTTTGTAACATCTGTGGATATTCTCTAAGATAGGGACTTGATCACTTTTCAACTCAATAGAAGGAAGATTATTTTTTCAAAGGTGAAGCTCTTGATATAGCACATTAGATTTGAACTCAAAAATTTTGTTAAATAACCCCAATTAGGTCTTCTCATTGGAATTTAGATATCACAAAACGTAATTTTCAGAAAAAAAAACCCACAGATGCTTGAATTCTTTTCAGTTCCTTGAGGAAAGAAAGGAGGGGCCTTTTTTAGACTGAGAAGATAGCTAACCAGAGTGGAAAAATCAAAGTGGGACTAAAGACAAATGGTTTTCTTGGAGACTGATTGCCTGTTCTGAGCCTCATCTTTTGGCCAATAATCCTTCTATGAAGTATGTTACCCACAGAGATCCAAAGATATCCTTCTCACCATTCAAACCACTGGTATTTTCAGTATGAGTATTGCTTTCAAGATGGATTAGAAGGAGACTTAAAAACTTTACTCTTACTGAAAGAATATGATTGCAGAAAGTTAGAAAACCAATCCAGTTAATCACAAAGAGAACAGGACAACCATCCTAGCTGGGACTATAGATGGAGTAAGTACCTCTAAAAGTTGTTGGTTGGACTGCTTAGAGCATCACAGGACACTGCACAGCTTTGGTGCATAATACTCTGAACATACCAAAAGAAGGAAGAAACCCCTTTTGGATAACAAGGCAACTCTTTGCTACTTGATGAGGAATCCCAGGGCAAAGTTTTCCTGCTATTCTGCTGTGAGAAAAGTGCTGGGCATAGAAGCGAAGGGGATCATGAAGCCCACAGTGAGGGAAAGGATGGAGATAATATTTATTCTGAAGGGATTATATGGAATGGCCAGTTAATCTCAAGAATTGTGATTTGAGCACAGTAATCAATGTGTATTGTCAATTACTCTGGATCTGAGTGTAAAACCCTCACTGGATACTTTGTTCTTTGTAAAACAATCACATGAGCTTGCAATAAAAGAGATGAGATAGCAAATGGATAGCAAATGTAACCAATACAATTAGATTTTAAATAAAAAATATGTAGCAGTTGTGCCCTGGAGTCTTCCCAAATATTTAGACTGATGTAGCACCAGCAAAATTCATTCATTATACCCCTTGGATTTGTGGTATTATATTTTAAAGCATTTTTTTGTCCTGTTAGACTTTTTTATTACCCTCTTTGCATACTTGCAAATGTTTTCTGTTGTTCACCCTAAGTACATGATGTATTTTTGTTCACACCTTATTCAACTGAAGAATAAATGGCTGAAAAAAATTTGCTTCACGGAAATGAAATGCAGTAAAATACTAAACCCACATGTTTCAAGTTCTCAGTGGAGGATTATTTCAAGTTCACCAGTAGAATAAATATATATATTAAATAAGTGACCTCTTAATATATTTAAATAACCCCTCCTGTAAAAAAGTTTATTTTTATGTTCTTTATTCCACCAAAACTGCATTGCAGTTTTCCAGTCTTTATATTTACATTATTTGCAACTCTTTCCATAAGTGCCAGTACAAATGTAACTGATGAAAATCCAGAATAGTCATACAAATGTTCCTGAAAGCAAGGTGCATTTCTGAGCAAATTTTTTTTCTGATGCACAATAATATATATGTATATATTAACAAAGCTTCATAATATAAAATATCTTCCATGGCAAGTAAAACTTCCCCACTTACAGCTTATTCAGATTTCAGTTACACAGACTTCTGCATTTCAAGTTAGTGCAAATAATGAGAGTAAGAGCCTGAGCAGAACGATACAAATGCAACGGAACAAGAGAAACAGCAAAATTTTACCAATTCCCTGCATACGGTTATAACATTTAATCAGTACATCATTAGTATTCTTCATATACAATGTATTTAAATAATTGGCTTGTCTGAACTATAGGCAACAAATTTACAAAATAAAATAATGTTTCACACAAATATGGAATGTCGGACAAATATATGAAAATAAAATGCATCTAGTAACAAAACATTGTAAATTAAAAAGATAAAAGATGTCTTCTCCATTTTTGAAGATTTCAAGGCACTTTCTCGGCAAATCAGAATTCTCTCCTTGGTAGAAAGTCTGCAAGAGAAAAAGATATGACATTTTATCGCTAGTTTCAAACCAGAGAAGCAGACCACTTAGCAAAATTCTGTTCATTAACCACAGTTTCCTGTGGATTGCATAAATCACAAGATTAACTTCAAATGCCAGTGGGTCTTGCCCTCCTGTGAACACTGATGAGTTTTGCCGGGGCAAGTCCTCAGTGCCTGTGCCAAGAAGTTTAACCCACAGAGGGCTGTGCTGCTGCACCTCGCAGGGAAGCTCCCCATGCACACAGCCACGTGCAGCTCTACATTCTGGGCTTCATCAAATACTTTTCTTCCATTTGCAGAGATCTGACAAGGGAACTGAAAACAAACCCTCCCAAAGCTCTGAGAGCTGTGAAGGCAGCATGTGCCCGGTATCCCGGGCCCGGAGCCACCCCAGAGGCTGCCCGGGGTGCGGCGCCTCTCCATGGTGCTGAAACACCCAGCCACGGCTGGCGCGACCAGATCCCGCGGGCAGACGATTGGTTTTCCCCAAGCAAAAGTTCATTTCGAGGAGGAAAAGACCACGTCTTCTCTGTATAGCCTGATATTTACTGATGAGGAAGGAAAATATTTGCATATTCGCGCTGCAGCTCTTTTTTTTTTATGAGGAAAAGGCAGCCTATTTTAGTACTGGCTTAAAATGCTTAAAAATAGCTGTCAGTTCTTCAAGTGAGAGAGCCTCCTTCTTCAAGGCAACCAAGGATCTCCAAGGCTCTGTCAGATGTTAAAGTGAAGATAAATGTTTCTTGCAGGGAACAGGATCTATGGCCATGTCCTCTCTATGCTGGTGTGAGGTTGGTAAGGAAAAGAGATCCCTTGTGCCAAAAGATGAAGCAGAAGCAATGAGAGAATCATGTTAGAAATGCAATGTGTTTGAGGGGTGAATGTATGTAACTCCTTTGTTGCACTCCCTACTAACAGGGAAGAGAGAGCAGCTCCTGCCACTCTTCACCCCTCTCAAGAAAATGTTTCCATTCCAAGAATCAGTGGATATGAGTAAACAAGAAGATCTGAGGATGTCTTATTTATGATGGAAACTATCCACTGTACTTGGGGGAGGAATGGGCTGAGGGAGCACAGAGGCAGCTGGGAAACACTCAGATCATGGCTCTACTTTTTCCTATAATGTTTTCTCTATTTATAACAAAGTAGAGAGAAAGTCAGCCTAGATACAACTTTAAGTGAATGCAGTGCACACGAGCTTACCATTTAAAACCTTTCTTCCTTATTTTTCATGTCTTTGAATTTATTTTTGGCAGGTAAATTAAAACACTTGGCTTTGCAAATCATAGCAACTTTTGATCCTTTTGTGTTTTAAAGATGGAAATAGGATGAGATAGATGCTTCTGTACTGTGGATATGTAGGCAGATCTTTGACTCATTCTCTTAAAAGAAAAAGAAAAAAAAAATTGGAACACCAGAAATCTCTCTAAAAGCCCTCATACATGAATCCAGAGATGTAAATGGATACAGATAAAAAACAGAGACTAAAAATGTAAAGCTGTAGAAAGTAAGAGTGGTGGGATGTTTGCACAAGCTGAGATTTAAAAGAGTATACTAAAAAATAAACAGGAATTTAAGTACACCCCCACCCAATTTATTTTTTTTTAATAGGGCATTCAGAAAAGAATTCCTGCCTTGAGTCATGAAAAGGAGATGCAGGCAAAGTAATGAGATGCCTAGTCAGTCTCTGGTTTGCTGTCTTTGCTATGTTCAAAACCATCTGCAACACCTGGAAATCAAGAGGCCAAAGAGACTGAAAAATGTTAAGAAGAAAGGAAGAGAAAGAAATTATGTCATTTCTTCTCAGAACTGAAATATTGCCATATTCTTTAAAGCACAGCCACCAAAATGAATCCCACCTCCACTGAGAAATCAAATCAGCTAACACTGACTCATATCCTACTCTTCTTTTCTTATTCTTGATTAGTATGAATTGAAGTCTTGATGCAGGAAGAAGTGACATACACAACTCCCCCAAGCTCCAAGCTTGCAGTATTTGTCAGGAGGAGGTGGTGAAAGGAAACCATCTTTAAAGAAATTTAAATAAATAAAATTCACTGAACTTATACATTTTAGTGGTCAATAATAACAAGCAGCATGTGTATTTACAAATTAACCTTTGAAAGTATAACCACCTTATTATTATTCAAACAACAGGAGAGAACAAGTCTCTTGGAGATGTTACTTTTATCAGTGACAATGCTGTGTAATTAACATTTGACATGCTATTCATAAACAAGAATGGATTGGTTTCTTCCTCAGACTACTTAGTGAAACCTTTAGCTTTCCACATCTTTATGTTCAGTTTCCTTCCATCACCATGAAGTGGTTATTAACTTTTCAGAAATTCTCAGAAGACAATATGGGAATGAAAAGGGGTCCCAGAAATGAATTAAGTGATGGGTGATCTATGAAGATTACATTGGTAGGCCTGAGACCAAGACGTTCTGTTTCTTCTATGGAATACCAATAAAGTCCTCTGCAGAATGGCCTGAAATAAAAGTGCTGATGATGTCCTTGGGCATTTTTCTTTCACCAAGCAGACTCCTTCTTGAAATTTTGAACAGTAAGAGGCCACCCAGTGCATAACTATGGACTGCAGTGCCACAAGTGACTTGTAGGAAATCACACTGGGGCTTGACAGAGGTATTTGTGCTTCTATGTATTTCCAGGAGGAGCCAGTCGGTTCTGAAATGCCAAAGCTGCATGCTGATACACTCTGATAATACCACATTTTTTTATGCACACCTGATAACAAGGTAGAAGTGTGAAGTAAACCAGTAGACCATTCAACAAATAAGAAAATGAGTGGGGAAAATGATACTTACATAGCAAACATCCTAGGACTGTGTACACAAAGGGCTCATTGCTAATCTTGTTAGCAATCTTGCACACCTTTTGTAATCTATAAAACAGAATTACCCACAGCAATAATGAATCTCAGTTGCCAGATACCCTCAAAAAACTGCATAAAATTAAAAAGTTTGTATTTGATTTTCAGACACTACACAGTGGAACTGTTATCTGATGGAAGTTCATGAAAGTATGTGTGCAAGATGCAATATTAGATCGTACCTGAGCATAATCAGTGCTCTAGAGGAAAAGTACAAGTGATGCAAGGAATTAAATTTCTACCAGGAAGTTTTCTACTGGGATGTGGAAGACCAGGAATTTAACTCATTAACTTGGAGGTTACTGTAACTATCACTATAACATAGAAGACTGTTTCAAACATTTTATTGTTCCATTTATTATTGATATTGATTTAATTCCATATTTTTCACATTTAAGTACATCTCCTAATCATCAGATTAAAGATACTAACCTCCCACTTCCAATCCCCCTGTTGTGTGCCCTTGGTTCAAATGACCACTTGGTTCAAGTGGACCCTGAGTCACTGCCATGCTAACAAGAAATACATAGGTGCTTCTCTTGCTTGGTAAGCATTTTAATAAAACTTAATATGAATTGTGCCAAACAGCAAGGAAGTGATTGCTATCTGGGTTTCAGTTCCTCAGAAAGCATTTGTACAAATATAAACATGTCAAAAGGAGAGTAAAGAACTCATCCTCAGACATCCCATGATGACTAAGGTGTCCCTGACAAAAAATATCAAACCTCTCTAAAGGCACAGGGAAAGATCTTGGCTATGATCAGCATGAGTGATAGATAAGGAGATAAATTTTAAGATTTAACTCTCCTTTTTAGAACAGAACATTTCAGGTGAATGTAACTCATTGTCTGCTTTAGGTTCACTTGATGCAAGGGGGAACAAAAACTCTGCTGTGTTTTAAATCACCCTTTTTATTTTACTAAAAAAATAAGTTCTCTACACCATTCAAAATCACAGTCTTGTTTTTTAACTTTAAGAACAGCTATTTAATTAGAAGGAAAATAATATTACTCCTTTTCTTGAGAAATAAAGTCAAACACTCGGGCAATACATAAGAGTCCAAATAATATTCACATGCTCTGGATCCATGGGTCAAGGCATACCACATGGTATTTTTGCTGCACAGCATGTAATAGAAACATGCCTTGCCTACTCCTGTGTCTGCTTAGAAAGCTGCAGGTATATCTTTTGAGGATCAGCCATGGATTTCTACACTCCAGCTTCTGATAAACATAAAGGCAAGTGGAGATGAGGGCTGTTCCATCCCATTTCAAACACTAAATCGTCTGATATGCTGAGCTATGGTGAGAGAACATTTCAGCAGCTCACAAGCAGTGCTTCGAAGTGATGCAGCCAGAAAGTGCTTTTTCATGTTAAATCCTGAGAATCTTCCAAAGCACCAAAATTTGCCCACAGTTTGTATTTACACATCCCTAACAAGATTCACCTTCTCTAATTAAAACACATTGCTTATTATTTTGCACTGACTTTAACTGAATTGTCCATTGCACTAGAGAATGTTGAAGTAACTTCTATTTAAGGAATTTCCATTTTGGTTTAGGGTTTTTGTTTGGTTTTTTATCCATTTTATCCAAGAACACTTCTATTTTTCAGTGTGTCTGACAAAACTATATTCAGGCTCTATTAAAGCAAAGCTTCTGCAGTCTCAGAGAGGGAGGTTGCTTGATGAGCACTGAAAGCATCAAAAATAAAATGATGAATCAAATTATTTTCTGTTGTTTAACAATGGGCATATAATAGAAAATTATACTCACAAGCTGAAATATATTAAACCCCAAAGATATAACTCTACTATTAGGCTTTAATAGAAGGTAAAGAATGGTTCAGATTTTATCTTGCAGAAGAAAATCTAAAGAGAGCAAGAAGGAGAATATTGTTTCACATTTGCCCTCTGCAGAAGCATGCCCTACTGAATTTTTCAGTGTAGTTTTGGTTTCATTTATTTCAGTATCACTTTGAAGGAACTCCATGATGTTCAGCTGACAGCAAGTGCATTAACAGAAAGTCTTTATATATTAGAAGATCTTGGATATGTTTTTTAATGTAGTGCTAAAGAGTAACTGTTAAAAAAGGACCAGGACATCAAACACTTAATAGAAAAGGTGTGCTGCTTTCAAGTAAGTCTCACAGCTAGCATTAAAAAGTACTTTGCTACTTACAGGTTGGTGTTGAGCAGTCCCTTGTGTTGTGATACAGTCGATGAAAGTGCTTGCTACACTCTGAGGAAAATGTGACTGGCCCTGTTTAAAAGTAAGGAGCAGTTAACAACAAGCTCTCAGTGTCACTTCTCTGCAGCTTCAATGGGTGACAACAACACATAGCATTAAGCTCATTTCTTTCTTGTCTAAAATTGCATTTAGTCTCTTACTGTGCCTTAAACAACGATGATGCAACAAAAGTATAATAATGCTAGTGAAATAACACAATAAATTATTTTGCTGTGCCTTTATGTTCCTGATATAAAAGCCAGAAAAATGACACATTAAAATGATGGCTTAGCCTTGAAATTCCAGTAATTCAAAATTAGCAGTAAAATTTCTTATATGGTGAAGAATAGAATGACAATTGCAATAGAATTTAGTTTGTTCAATAGTTGTCTCTAATCTGATGTAGAAGGAATAATGCACCTGGACTGAGGATACTATTTGTAAAGATAAATAAAAACAATATTTTAAGCAAATATGAGTTTCTAACCCCTGGAAAGATGAAGTACTTTCATGAACTAATGCTTTTAATTTGCACATAGATGGTTTATAAAATTCTTAATATACAGTGTGGGTGTTGAGGGGAAAAAAAAGTCAGCTGAATTACATCTAGGAACCTGATCTCCTGTTACAATAATCCTAGTAAAAAAAGCATACAATGTGCAGAATGCAGGATATTTGGCAAGGCAGATCCCTGCATGTCCAGGGTGTTGTGTTCTGCTCTCTTCTTTGGATATACAGTGCCATCTGTTTTCATTAATATTTGATAAAAAAGTGTCCCTGCTTATGTCCAGGGGGTTGGAACTAGATGATATTTAAGGTTCCTTACAATCCAAACCATTCTGTGGGTCCATTTATCTATAAAACATGGCTTAACTGTAACAAGTTGCCAAAGATCCCTTCCAGAATTGCTGATGGCCCCAGAAAGTATTGCTGGTGACATTCAAGTTGAAAAGGAGAGCAAAAATGTAATATTGACATCCCATAACCTGCTTAGCAAGACTGTCACTGACAGCTGGGGATGACTATCCTGTGGTTTGGATAGAAAACGTTGACATAAACTGGTGTTAAGTGAATAAGGCTAAATTTAAATGTAAATTTAGTACAAGTAGGAATGCTGAATAAGAATAGCTTGCTTCAAGCAGTGCTACAAAATGATTCACATGAAGCAGACTTTGTTGGCCAACTTTCCTTTCAGAGGAAAGCAGGAAGAATTTCTGGGAAAAAAAATACTTGTTTCATAACTTGAAAAATGGTTTATGGGTCTGGTAAAATGCATCAAGCTAATTCTCTCTGCCTAGTGAGGCCAAACTGCCATGAGCTCCAGAGAAGATTCCTCTTTATGACAGTGAACATACTTGAAGATTGGATTTATTTTACAGTAGTACATGGACTTCAGTAGATTTTTTCAGCCACAAATAAGCTTTTCTACAAACTGGAAGAGCAGCCTTTGCAAGTCTGAACTGGAATATTGCTACCTTTTTTTTTTTTAAATCTGAGTCAGTAATTAGGCTCAAGGAAAGTAATTTGAAATTATCCAGCATATATGGAGACAACACTGGCTTTTGTCACTAAATAAATTCCGTGTCCCATTAGATAATATATGGTTTTCTAGCTCTCTTCCCTGTCATCAAAAATAGGATGTTAATTTTATTGTGCCTTACAAAACATTCTGTGTCAGCTGGCTTTCCAAACTAAAATGATAGATTTCTTTATGACTCACAAGATTATTTATGATTTTTCCTATAGTCAAGGACTGTTACATATGGTTCTTATTTTGGCCTTAAAATTTGTCTATTATTCCTGGCCTATGAGAAGTGTGCAATAATTTTCTTAGCCCTGAAACTGTAAAGATAATGTACTATAAAGATAATATTGATTTCAGCTTCTCTCTTTTTTCTTTTTTCACAACCTCATTAGTTTAGGATGTCCTAATTCTTGAACTAATAAGGACTGTAAACTAACAGTTTAATTAATGAAGGCTGCTAGAAGATTATGATTGGAACAGAATAAAAAAACCCAAAGTTCCACTGTATTTTAAGAAAATGCCAATGGATTATAGGATCTAGTAAAGCTATGAAAAATAAAATAAAATATAAAAAAGCAACAGGCAGAAAACTCCATCACTGGAAACCTTAAGATATATTTTAAAAAAAGAATTAAAGAAAGAGAGGAAGAGAGAGAGAGAGAGAGAGAGAAAGAGAGATAGATAGATAGATAGATAGATAGATAGATAGATAGATAGATAGATAGATGATAGATAGATAGATAGAAAAGAAAGAAAAGAAAAGGACAGAAAGAAAAGGAAAGAAGGAAAAGGAAAGAAAGAAAAGGAAAGAAAAAAAATGAAAGAAACTAACTCTTGGCAGAAATTCTGAGCTAGCAAATAAACTTTCAGTATTTTGGAATGATCCTGTTTTCCTCATTCTTTCCAGCTAATCTTACTCAAGAAATTTCAGCAATTTTAATGGCAACTAAATTAAATTCATGCAGAAAAGGACTATTAATTTCATGAATAGGTCCAGAGAAAGGCCTTCAAGTATTTTTTTTCTCTTTTTCTTTTCTATGATTTACCACTTCCACAATAACTTCTGTAAAACTCATGGCTGTTTTTCCCTGGTTTTGAGTAATGAAACTCAATCTGTATTCATTACTTAGCTTCCCCAGATTCTTATGTTGAGCTTTTTATGGTAGCTGAGGAGTTTCCAAAGCTAAAAATGAAAAGGAAATGGATTAAGTGCTAACATAAACAAATCTCTCTCGTCTTTCCTTCCCAGGAGAGGAATATTCAGTGTTGCTTTGTCACATGGCATAGCATGGTTTGAAGCTCTATGTTAATTTCTTTCTCATATGGACTGAAAATGATCAGGTTCACAATTACTCTTGTTTACTGCAAGGGGGAAGGGCCAGCTGGCTCTGGCACATTTCCTGTACATTCTGTTGGGTCCCAGTGAGACATTGGCAGAAAGATCCTTAAAGTCGTGCTTATCCCAAGGGTTGGAATACAATTCCCCTATGAAAAAGAGACAACAAATACCTTTCTTTCTTGTCAGGCACTGCCTGAAATTTCCAGCATGGAGGAAATGCATCATTATTTCCAATTCTCTTTTTCATGCTCCAATGTCCAACTATTTCTCTAGCTTTTAGTTTCGATACTTAAAAGAACCCTGAAAATCACCACAAGATTTGCAGTATCATACTTTGAGACCTTCACTTTTCTGAGTTACAGAAAGCTGGAACTGGAGAGCAAAGAATCAGTGCAAGCACCTTGTCCTTGACAACTTGTATTGCATATATTCAGAGGGCACTGTATTTTTCTCAGTAGTTACAATACAGTGCCAAAGGTAAATGCATTATACAACTCCACCTTAGTTTTCAAGTACTTGGTCATAATCATCATAAAATTTCATACTTGAAACAGCAAGTTATTTTTTATATTTCATTTACACTAATTTAGTTATTCCTTGTTCTATCTGTTTCCATTACTTAAATAAGTTTCCACACGTAGTCATCATGAGAGAGATGCAAAAAATCTTCCCTGATTTGGTAAAAACTTACTTGGCCACAAAGGTCTGTTTCTTAAAAATATGTAGAGTCCAGTGAGAAGTTTTTAAATTAGTGAATATGAAAATAAATATAGAAAGCACAATAGGAGGATAAAAGTTAAACAATAACTTTTAAAAAATGTTTTAACTTAGCACATTTTGAAAGTGATTTTAGACCAGGTAGTTCAGTTGATTATTCAATGAAACTAGAATTCTTCAAAACTTTCTAGTTCTAAAATATGCACATTTAACTTCAGAAATGTTAATTTGGTGTTCAGCCTCAAAAAAAAAAGGTGATGTGGCATTTGTAGCTACTTAGAATGAACACGTGGGAAAAACACAAGCAACTGCCTTACCTGTAAAATGTTTTATGAACTTGTCTTTTAGACTGGAATCTCTTGGAAAAATTTCTGAGGAGAAAAGAAAAAAATTACATTCATGTAGCCTAGGAATTACAATATAAGCTTTGAAAGCATAACATGCCAAGATGTCTGATGTGCAGAGACCAAGTGGATCCCCAAATTAACTATAGAATTAATTTTCATAGTTGTGGGGGTGTAGGCACATAAACACTGTGAAGTGTTTCAGGTAATTCCCAGATGAATACTAAATGGTCGTCCTACGACACACAATCATTTTCTGGCACTAATTTCTACACATCTTAGGTCTGAGTGGGGCTGTAAGCATAGAAAGACTGCAAATAATTTAAATTTAAATTACCACAGTTACAATTATTTAATTACCACCGTTATATTATTTTACATAATTTCTTCAGTTACTTACTTACTTATGTAAGTACCTGAAGAAATTATGTAAAATACGTAGATAAATACAAACTAAATATTACTTTTTGGGTTTTTTAAATAACAAGTACTTGAAGAGAAAATTCTCCTACAAATCACCCAAAATAGACATGAGCCACGCACATTTTCATTGCAATATTAGTAAAAAAATGATCCTCCTCTCCTGTTGAAAAGTGCTGTGAATTTTAAAATATTCCCTTTCCATTTATGGTATTTTTTTTCCCCAGAAAGTACAAGAGAGTGGAAGCATCTAGTAGAACACACAAAATAATCACAAAGAACAGAAAATGGATATAACACAAAAAGATAAAGTTCCTTTTTCTTTTTTTCCTCTTTTTTTCAATGGGATGCTGCCTCTGGCCGACAGCAGCAACTTTTGATGCAAGTAAATATCCTCAGAACCAGTACACCTTCCTCCAGTCTCATGAATTTTCCACTGAAAAACCTATCTCAAAAGTTTTGAGTACCTGCAGTTATTACTGGAGACAGTGACAAGCTGCCTGTTACGTCAGATTCAAAGAACCTTCCCCGGCAGTAAGACAAGGAACATTGCTAACTTGCAGGATTGGGACCTGCAGTTAATTACATTTATCCACTAAAAATATTTCTTTATATCTAAAGTAATTTTAAGTCTTTGCATTCTCCTCCTTTTTTTTCCCCAATTCCCAATCTGAGTCAACATTTAGCTCAGAAGAGAGCTAGTTTCCTTTCATACTATAGGATAATGTTGGTTATCTGCCAAGATAAATTCTTACCACTGGCTTTAGGCAGTTTCTCAGAGGTCATATGGGTGTATTTTTAGGCTGGGATTTTCAGATAAAATGCCCAAAGCTTACTGCAACTCACCAAGGTTAAGAAACCTACTTTACTTCTGATTCCTTAAATAAATTAATTTTAACTAATTTCTTTGCTCATTAGAGAAGAAATACCACCCCTTCTCCAATAAACGTAGAATTTTACCGATAAGAAAAGTCAGGTAGTTTAAAATTGTACAGAATCAAGGATATAAAAAGGCAAAATAGGGAAACAACTGGTGTGAGTTTTGAATGAGATGCCTCAACTGGGCAAGTACTGATGAATAATCCCTGCCTGGAAGGATAGGCTAGGAACTGATCATCCTTGCTCTGACAAAGAACATTTAGATACAGACACTTGCAAAGCACAACGAATTTCCTGTGGGAACAGTAGCTGCTTTTTGCCCCATAAAATTCACTATTTGCCCCATAAAATTCTTTAGGACAAGCCTGTATACAGCCAAAATCCCACCTCTTAATGGCCAGAAGGTGAAACAGGAGGACAGGTTGATGCTCTGTCAAGGAGCTAAGCACTGCAAGTATAAAATTGCAGCTGTAGCTGTGCTGGGAAGCCTGAGAAGGAGCACTGCAGAGTCTGCTTTCCATGAGTAACCCACACTGGCCCAGGGTTCACACCAGCCTGCCCCAACAGGGAAATCTAGGTCAGTTGTGTGGTGAAAAGCAGCCGAGTGTCGCTGCCTGCACGCCTGCTGCTCCCCTGCTGTGGCTGCTGTCCCTCCGGGCAGCAATCAGCTTTTCAGCATGTGCCCATGGCTCAGCTTCCTTCAAGGGCTCCTTTGCTTAACAGTGCAGTGCATGTGCTGGGTGAAACACTCTCAGTGAGCCCCAGCCCGGCACAAAAACAACCTAAGCTCATTTGTATGAGAATCACAGGCAGCACAGGTTACTGGAACGCTTCTGGCTCTCATGGCAGAGGCAACTCCCCCTGAACGATGAATTGCCCAGCACAAGCACAGTCATTTTCCTCCCTCTTCCAGCAGCATAGCCAAGCCCTTCTGTCTGTACACAACTGCGAGTTTGAGGTCTCAAAGCATTTCAATCAAACTAATGAACATGTTCTTTGAATCGAGTATGTGTCACTGACCCCTCATCACACTGCAGCCAGGAGCAGGACATCAAGTCCATACATACTTCTGACAAGCTCTTCTATAAAGCAGTGAAAAATCATCATGAAAAAGGCCCTGAACTAGCTGTTTCTGGCTTCTAAAAAGTTCTTAGTTGCTCCAGTCATATTTTACGTGTCATCCATCACCTATTAAGGTGTCCATTTTCACAACAAAAGCTCATATTCTCATAATGCAAGTTAAATTCCTTTGACATACTAATTTTACAAAAGAGAAGCCGAAGCATTAATATAATAAGATAGATCAGCAAAGTATTACCAAAATAAAACACTTCAAAGTCACACTGGAAAAAACTAAAAAAGAAATAGGAAAATGAAAAAATAAAATGTTTTAAGTGGGAAACCCACATAAATGGGAAATATTGAGCGGAGAGAGTTTACTCAATCCACTCTTGCCTCAAGACTATATTACACAAACCATTGAAATACAGCCAGTATATATCCTATGGGATGTAGTAATATTGGTTTTATACAGCTGGGAGAATATTTAGACTGTGGCATTCTTGTGCCCAGGCTTACAAAGTCTGCACTGCTCACCACTGAGTACATCTGGGTTAAAAGGCATTGAGCTATTGATTCTGTGCCCATTCTGGGCATAATGTCAGTTTATAATCATAAATAACATTAGTTCTAGGATGTATTTCTTATTTACATTAGGATTTCTATGCATACCCTTAGATATTTACTCATCTGGGACAGAATATTGCCTGTTCTTCCACAGACAGCACTGGCCATGGGCAGCTATTAAATGATGCTAAGATGGATTTGCTATTGGCTCTTCTGTCCAAAACAGCAGAAATATTTATGGTAAACTCTAGGGACAAGACAAATTTTGAGGGTTTTCCAGCCCTGCTTCACAGACAGAATGGTTAAGTTTATAATGCCAAGTTTGTTCTAAACAAATCCATACTATTAGTTCTATCAAGCTATGACATTTCAGACATGTAATGGCTTTAAGTAAGAGGTGACTAATCTGCCTGGGTTTTACCCCAGGTGGGATAAATGTGATGATGGGGAGAGCTAGCCAGGTCCAAGCTAGGAATCAGTAAGCAACACCTGATCCAGCTCCCATCTCTCAAATTTTGTTATAAAGTTTCCAAAGTTGATTTAACCACTATTGTAAAGCTAATTCCGCAGAAGATTATTCTTTCAGTTGTTATTCAGCACTCAGCAGCTGACAGGAATTTTAATTTTTAACTAATTTGGGTGAAATTACAAAAAACTCTGATATTAAAGAAACTACAGCCTGGTCTCAGGTTTGTGCTCAGCTTGCAACTTAAGACATAGTTGCTCCATCTTCAGTGAGTCTTTTCACCTTTCTGTGCCTTCAGTTTCTCTGTGTTTTGTCTGTTTAGACTGCAAAGTTGTGACAGCACATGCTGATTTTTACCCTATGTTTGCACTGTCTCCTGTATCATGTCACCATAATTGTGCCAGGAACATTCATGTCCTAATGGAATATAAATAAAAAGAACTGTGATCACAGCCCTGAAATATGCCAACTCCACACAACAGTTTGTTGACTTGGAACACAAAACCTCCACATCCTCAGGCAGAAAAAAATCAAGATCTCCATTTTTTTATGCTCCCAAAAGAGAACTTTTGTATATTTGTAGTTTATTCAGAGAATTAGTGTCAATCAGACAGCAAAGGTGCTCCTCTTGTCAAGTCTGGGTCAATCAGAAAGGGTGGCAACACCTTTGTGATAACATATTTAAGAAGAAAGTAAGAAGAAGTTATTGTGCAAATGTAACCACAGCCAGAGAGGAGCAGATTGAGAACATTGAGAGGAACAACTCTGCAGACACCAAGATCAGTGGAGATGGAGGAGGAAGGGGAGAAGGTGCTCCATTGTGCTTGAGCTGAGATTCCCCTGCAGCTGGTGGGGCAGACCATGGTGATGCAGCTGTGCCTCTGCAGCCCATGGAACTCCAGGGGGATGCAGAGATGCACCTGCAGCCCCTGGAGGAACCCCACACCAGAGCAGGTGGATGCCTGAGAGGAAGCTGTGAACCTGTGGTAGGCCCATGACAGAGCAGGGTCCTGGCAAAGATCTGCAGACCCATGGATAGAGAAGCCCACGCTAGAGCAGATTTCCTGGTAGGACTTGTGGCCCCATGGAGACCCACACTGGACCAACCTGTCCTGGAAGGACTGCACCCCATGGAAGAGTAGCCCCCATAGCAGCAGTTTGTGGAGGCTGTTCCCCTTGGGACAGGCTCCAGTTGGAGAGGTTCATGAAGAATTGTCTCCTGTGGGAGGGATACCATGCTGGAACAGCAGCAGAAACAACATGCAATGAACAGACCTAATGTCCATCCCCTGTCTCCCTCTGCCACTGAGGGGGAGGAGGTAGAGCTGAGAAGAAATGAGGGGTGGGGGAAGGTGTTTATAAGGTCTTACATTACTTTTCATTATCCTGCTCTGATCTTATAAGCAGTAAATTCAATTAGTATCTCTAATTCCAGCCTGTTTTGCCCATAACAGTGTTTGGCAATTGATCTCTCCAGGTCTTTACCTCATGAACCTTCATTATATTTTCTCTCCCCTCTCCAGGGAGTAATAGAGGGGCATTTGTGGGTGTCTGGCATACAGCTAGAGTCAGTCCACTACAGTTGTGCATTTTCTTGTTTCTGTCTGTGAAATGGCAGAAGAAAACTGTCAGCAGCAAGATGCAGCTGACTCTTCTATTACAAACCCAGATGCAGGCTTCCAAAACATTTTGGCATGAAAATAGCATGTGGGTTTTGGTTTTTTGTTTTGTTTTGTTTTTTAGAAAGGACATTTCATGTCATGAAACAGCTTACAACATAGGATGTTTTTGCAGAGTTTTAAAGGAATGTGACATTTTAAAGGACAAGACTCTCCGGAGTTTCAAAGGCTGTGTTGGTTCATAGTATACAAATAAATCTTGCAATGGTTGAAATTTCATGCTCCCAAAAATATTGGAACTCTGTCAGCAAAACTATCTCAAGTACTTACACAGACAAGTCACATTTATTTTAATGGAGCTTTTCTTTTCTACAAATTCTCCACCTTGCCTAAAGATGGCAACTCTTGCCTACTGCAGCATTACGAGGTGAAATGATACTAGGAGGAGGTTTGCATCCTTTCAACAATGTCAAGATGGTTTACTTAGCACAGAGCATAAAATTTTTGGTAATAAAAATGATAACAAAATCTTTCAAATATAAATTCATAAAGAATTTTTTAAGTTCCCAGAAGAATTGAAGCAACAGAGAGGGAATTCAACCAGAATGAGATAATAATACCCAAATAAAGTGATATGGAAGGAAGAGGAGTAAATAAAATGACATGGCAATGCCAGGATGAAAGTATCCTCAGCATGATTGTCCAAAGTATAAGTGAAACCCTAGAAAAACAGTGCTTAAAAAATACATATATTCAAAAACTTAATGTCCCAAAACATCCTTTCTCTGCATTTAATCTACACACATAACTATTCCTACAACTTTTAGATATAGGTGTACTGCCTCAGTTCAACAAAAGATTGAAAAGAGTTTTGTTCAAAATAGAAAACAGTTCAAAGAGCAAAGATAAGGCATCCTAGTGGAGAAAAAAATTGTTAATGGTCATTTGATAAGAATTCAGTGTGGTGTGGAGTAAAACACAGGCGTTTGTGGGAATCACAGATAAAATACCCTGCGAATAAATGGAGCATGAAGTGTGTGCTAACAGCTCTCACCTGGATTTAACAGCTAGAGGTAGACAGAGCATGTGGCCACTACCGTGGGCAGCTGTGACAGGGAGTGGATCCCAACCCCTGGATGGGGCACTTTCCACACTGAGGTTTCACAGTGCTTGGGAGAGCAGCTCCTGGCACAGCCCTCGGCAGCAGATGTTAAGCATGGTTGAATCAATTAGTATGTACTTCTTTCTTTAGTACCCCAACCAATTAAAAGGTCTGAATTTCCTCCTTTCATTATAACACTTTGGCTGTGACCAGAGTACACAAAACTCTTACTTCTGGGCTCAGGGCTGGACAAAGTCCTTACCTGAAAAACTGAGGCCTCCCAGCAGCTTTGGCTAGGCTGAAAATGCTATATTTTCTATGCTGCTATGCCATTTCTACCAGAATAATATTACTTTTTGTTCTGTGCACAATAAACATATCAGTATAGATTGAAATGTTTTACTGATTCCTCATGTGGCATCTGAAACAGCAGAGAAACAGAGTATGCACTTTGTTGAAAAAGGGGGACATTTTTATTCCCTACTAAGGGACCACCAATTCATTCTAAGGTCCTTAGGAGCACTCAAAATCCTTAGGATGAATTTGTGGTTGTATTACAACTCAGTCCACAGACTAATAGATTTAACCATTTTCCTATTGCAGTCTCTCATAGAGAGGGAAAAAAACCCTTTGTGCAGAAAGGGTTCCATCATTATCAATCATAAATCATTAAACATTTCATATTGTTTGTGTTAGAAATAACTGCCATGTGAGAAAATACCTACTTAAATGATGTATTTTAATTCTCTTAGACTACTCATCTGCAATTTCTGCTACACAAGCTACATTTCTGCTTTTGTTTTGTTCTTTTTCTTCCAGTTTTCTACAATTAAAAGTTTTACAATAACTTTAGTAATTTTTTTGTTTATATATCCCCCCCCCAACTCACACACCCAGCTTTCCCCCACTAGATCTGCAGTCCATTCCTTTAGACAAAGGAAAATATCTATTTCTGTGTACAGTATTCCAAGAAGTCCGTGTTACTACTCCTATTAAGTAACTCATCCAGTTCCCACTTACGGAATACTTTTGTTTTGAGACTTTGATGTGTACATACTGAGCATAGATGGAAAATGAGTCAATGCTCCAGACAGACACATTCCTTTTTGGATGTAATATTGCTGTTGAAATTCAAAGCTTACCAGATTCCTCCAAGTGCTGTGTAATGAAGATTAGAATAACTTAGCAATGTTTTTTTTCATTTTCTGTCACTTTCTACTCTAGCAAGTGAAGAATTATCTAGTACTTCAGTATTTTCTGGGGAAGAAAAAGCCTCAGATAAATCCCCAAATCAACACAGCTTGTATTCACAGAGGCAAGAGTGTCTGCTCAAGAGAAAATCCGGAATTAATATACTACTGCATACCACTGCCATCTACTGAATGTAGAACATGCTGAAAGTACTCATGCATACCTTCCTGCTCTGCAAGCAGACTTGATCAGGCTTCCCATTACCCTGCCTAATGGGAGCCCTTTCAGTTCCCACAACACAAAGTATACTCCAGAGCTTAAGGGTTACACCTAGAGTGCAATTAAGAATTCATAATTAATGACTTGGACAATTAATCCTCTCAAAGAGTAGATATAAACACTATTCCAATCTCTTTGGATTTATATGCTGCCCATAAATTTTTTGTTTGGCATTCCAACTTTATTTATACAGAAATTGGAAGGCACATTGTGATCTATTATAACACCTCATTAGTCAAGTCCTAAAATGCTAGTTGTGCTCCCATGTCTAAAACATGCTTCCATATTTAATTATTTGTCCAGGCTTGAAACATTGCTTCTAAGGATACTCAAACCAATGACTTAAAACTTACTTGCCCTGGTATTCATTCCAGTAATATTTTTCTGACATGAACACGGCAAATAATACTCTTCTTAAATGCAGATTAATTGATATATCTTCAAGTTCTCCCAACTTTAGTTAGGAACAGAATATCTGGTCTTGCATATATAAAATGATAAGGTTTTATTCTGGAACATTTACCATAAACTTGAGTAAAGAAGTGGGCTGTGACATCAGGCAGTTTAGAGGTACAAGGGAATGGCCCCAAAGAAAAAACCTGCCAGGGTCTGCTTTTATAATGGTTGATGAAATTTACCATGTCAGCCACATTGTCAAGAGTACTACCTTTAAAAAATCAGTGTTGTTATTAATTCTGCTAAAGATGGGTATAAAAGGAAGCACTAGCTTCCAAAATCACAGTCTGGCATTTAGTCACGATTTCTATTTTTGTCCTCTCTTTGCTCTAGAGTCAACCATTCACTCTTATACCAGAAGGTCTACTCATCTATGTCCCATCTCTCTTACTCACCCTTGTAAGTCTTATCTACATCAGCTGCTTCCTTAAAACCAGGGGGATTAATATCCACAGGGCATTCAGGAGCATAACTACAAACAGTTTGGTTCTACCAAAACCTCAGCACTGCAAATGCTGGGCATTTAAAAACATGTGCAAATTATTGTACAGTGGGATTCCTAAAACTGACAAAAAACCCTCAAAACAGATAAGGACATCTACAAATGGTAGTAAAATGTGAAAGTGAGACCATTAAAAACATGCAAAGAGCAAAGGCATACATCTTTCCTAGTTCTGCATGCTTAGATTTTTGTCTGTAGATCTATGTTTATATGGCCTCATAAAATTTGTTTGGTGGATTGACCCTTGCACACTACAGATATGAATAGATTTGAAGTACAGCAAATTTTTCATTATTCACTTTTTGCTTGGAATGGAATATTCTTTTTTTTTTTTAAGATTTCTAAAAATAATCTTGAAATTTAATTTGAAATGCAGTCTTTTTACGGTGACCAGAGTAAAATTCTACTTTCACTGATGGCCATGTACTCCCTCTCATTCATCAGCACCTCATTCATGTAATTGCAAGAGAATTATGGAAGGCATTTTTTACTCAAGTAGTTTTCAGCTTTATCATTATTAGAGACCTTTAGGTGGATACCTAAAGAGGTATATATATAAAGAATAAAAATTACAAATGTGAGACACTTAATTTCAGTTGGATTTATAGAACTTATTTGAGCAATGGGGCAGTAAATTTTAGGAACACTGTCAAAAATGGTATGGAAAATTCTGTACATACTATAATACAAATAGTAACACAAAAGAGGTGACTTGGATCTTTCTTTGAGAATAAAGAGGTACTTATTTATCTCAGATCACTGATAAACAGGCAAGAGAAGTCTTACTTTAGCTAGGCACATTCCACTTATTTGCAAAAGGGTATAAACAAGATTCTTGGATGTGCTTCCCGAAACAGCTGATAGCTGGATTCAATAAATCCAATAGGCTTCAGCCAAATTATTTTAAATGTGAAATATCAATTTTAATTTATTTACCAATTTACGTTCTGTCATCCCCATTGGATGAGAGGGATAATTTCCCCTTAAATCCCTACTACCACCTCTCTCCTGGAGTCCTTCTGATTACAACCTTCATCTTACCTAAAGCTTGTAAACCATGAACCAAAACATGTTTTTAAACCTTGAGAAGAAGTGCATTTATTTGCCACAGTGTTTTATCCCTAAATCCTCCATACGTTGTTTACTGCAAGTCACTAAATGGAGTCAGTTTCTGAATTAATTCAGTTTACTTATTACCACATGCGAAGGAGTACCTGGGATTAGAAACTAAATGTCTCAAGCTCCTTGCCACATTTCTGGCAAATCTGTAAGTAACATCCAGAGCTAGTTTTTATTTTAAAAACTGCCCATTATTCAGGCCCTTTTTGGATGTTTCAAACTGTAAAACATCACTGTTTTTAGGAAAAGCAAATGAACATTGGTGTACATCATGAGACAGATAACTTTTAAAGCAATCAATTTTTTTCAAGTTTTTCTTTCTGAAGCACCAGAGCCATAATTGTGCTGCTGTCTCAGAAGGCGTTATGTGCTCATTTCTATTCTAAATTTATGTTCTAAATTTGTGCTCATTTGTATTCTAAATTTCCTTCACTGCTGCAGTTTTTTCTCCATTCATCTGTGGTAGAAAATGAATGAAGTCTTTTTTGAGAAAGCAAGACCTTCAGTCCTGTAATCCTTGTACCTCTCTATTAAATATCACAGGACATACTGAGAGCAGATTGCCCTGGCCAGGGATGCTGTGCTATTGCAGCTAGGATCATGGCAGTCTTGCCAGCATGGTCCATCCCCAGCACAATGTGGGATGGACTGGGGAAACCTGCCTTCTTTCATGCAACTGCAGGAAAGAGAAGTGGCACAAAGTCCTCCGAGACAAACTTTGTCTCCTGTTTTCCTGTGTTTCAGGTAAAATCAATTTTTCAATAAAAGCTTTCACAAAATCAAATGAGTAAGAGTAAACAAAACAAACACATACTGATTTTACTTGACTTTGCTTTTTCATTGTATTATGCTGCTAACTGGAAAGAATACAGAAGTCCTATCCTTTTCCAGCTTTCTGATTTGTACTCCTAGGACCATCTTTGGGATACCACAACTGTTCATATAGTCTCAGTTTCCCACTCTCTGGGATCCACATCACCCTACTGTTCAAAAGTAAAAGAACCTGTGACAGTGCAAGGGCAGAGACTGGAAAATTTGTCCAGATGTAAGAGAACAAAAGTAGCAGGCATAGGAGGCATAGAAGTATTTGGTGTTCATCTTATTATCACTTGGAGCACTTTCAATGTGTTTCTCAAAATCCCTTCCCACCTTTAGTCATACCAAGGTCAATCCTTCAGAAGCCATGGACAGCTATATTTAACCAAGGCCCATCAGTAGCCTTAGAAGCAGAAAAGGTTGACTTACAGTCAGGGGAGGATGATATAAATCTGTTCACATCCATGCTAAGGACCCAGATAGATACTTCCCCCCCTCTTCCCTGTCCCTGGCCTACTCTTGCCAAGCCATTGCCCTTTGCCTTCTCCCCTCCCTTGTGTTCTGCTTGGCCTCTGCACCTTGTCTGGACTCTGCTGAGCTGCGAGTGGGAGCAGGGAGTGACAGGAGCAGTCAGCAATGGCTGCAATGAACACAACTAACGACAGGAACAGTAATTCCAGGGAGGCTTCCCCACCTCAGCACAGCAATGACTATTTACAGCCTGAAAGGGCTTGCCAGCCACCACTTCAACATCCTCTTAAGGGCAACAGATTATCCTTAAAGTTGGCTCCTCCAAGACTGGGCTCTGGACTGTGGGAAGGGCATAACCTGAAGCTGGAGGGAGCTAACCCACTCCAGCTACAGAAGAAATATTTAATTGTGTCTGAAGAGTCAGGATAGGTGGACTGGGAATAGGGAGGACAGTTTCTTCTGCTGTGAACTATTCACATTTTTAAGCACTGGGAATATCATGCTTCTCCTCTTCACCTCAAATTTTGATTTTTCTTTGATTAATTCACAATTTTTGATGGAATCATAATTGCTCACGAAGTGCTTAGACACCGTACTTCCATTTCTCAGCAAAAGAAATCACAGCCCAGTTCTGGTTAAAAGACTGCTGTAATTGGTATTATCATCATCACAAACTTGAAGAAGCTGTGCCCTAGCTGCAGTGTGAATGCAGAAAACAGCATGTAAGAACAGTCCTATCTAAATCAGAGTATTTCCCACAGCATCTTCCAAGTATGTCCAGAAATATGGTACTAAATAATTCCTCTATGCTCTGTTTCTTTCTAATGTATCAGTTACATGCTGAACCAAGTCATTCATCATCCAGACAGAATTTGTACAAATATATGTCAGTCTACAAACTGGCTGTAGAAGTTTCCAAATATTTTTTTTCTGTAACACGTCTACCAGTATTTCACCTTGTCACTAGTACTATTTGAAGGATCTTAGCCAGACAATGAAAATATTTTTCAATTGTACACGTGAAGCCTTCTCCCAAAACAATTCCATTCTTCCTGAATGCAAGATTGTCAGTCAGCTCCAGGTAATTTAATTTTGATTGTAACTAAAAATTCCTTTCAAGTTTTCAGGTGCTAATGTCCTTTGGATATTTTCCTCACTCCTATAAGGCCTTCATGATTAAATATGGTTTAGTTTGTTGAGGTTTTTTTAATTTTTAATAGAGAATTTAAAAATACTAAAGGAAGCATTCATTAGTGTAAGATTAAAAGTGGTGTGATTAAAAAAAATTTCCTTTTATTCATAAAAGTAACAAACATCTCTTAGATGTTCATTACAAGAAAAAAAATCTCTATGAATTTATAAGACTTTCAAAACTACAGTTTCCCAAGGGGATATTTATAAGCTAATGTCTGTGAGCTGGGGCACAGGTCTAATTCCAAGACTGGAAGAGCTGTAATGCAAGACTACAATAAAGGGAGGAAAATAAGTGTACATCTCAACGTATCTCTTTGAGACTGGCAGCTGTCAAAAACCACTGTGTGAACTGGGAGCTCCAATTGCCATGCTTAGTGACAGAATCCACTGTTTTTGTTGGAATAAAAACCAAGAGCAACTAAGAAATTAGGTTCTGTTTAGAGTCTTAGCTTATGCTTACAGCAATAAACCACAAAGCAGTTGTGTAGAAGCAGCTCTCTGGATTCCTAGCTGGGACAATTAATCTAGGTACTGGTGGGCTCTCAAAGAATACATTTTTGAGGACAGAAAAACACTGGAAGGAGAGTATGCCCTGATTCTGTTCTCCTTGATTTCAACAGGAGCAAAACCAGGTCCTCAATCTGTGTGTAATTCACATGATCTACTTAGCTAAACAATTAAGTCACAGCTTTGATATGATATTTATTTTAAGTCCTTTGAGCCAGATTCTGTTTTCTGAGTCAACCCTTTTTTCTGTTCTGGTGGCACAGAGTCCATAACAACCATGGATTTTCCCTGCTGGAGATTCTAGCAGCATGAATAAGTCTGGCAAAATCAGCTTTCATGGTATTTCCTCCTCTATTTTTCATGGTATTTCCTCCTCTATTTCACCCTCTGAATATTTGCCATACTCTTATGAGAAAGAGTAGATTACTAGGCCTGGGCTACATTTCTCATTACTTCAAATGTAAGTAATACATGCTTTAAATATCCTGAGTCTGTATATTTGCCTCTTCAAATTAAACCTATATGGTTAATTTGAAATAACCCTTAGGCTATGGTGACTGAGGTAAGAGCAGAGTCTGCTCTGCTGCTTCTCCTGTGGTATTTCAGGAGACATACAACTGAGGATCCTTCCAAGGTGTGTCACCAGTGAGATACCTCAGAAGCTCTAAACCCATGTACTCTGAGTCTCTTCTGTCTGTGCTAATAATTTAATCATAGTGCAAGGTCACCCCTAAAGAGCCCCAATCCAAGCATGCCAACCTCTTAACCCCCATCTCTACTCTAAGAGAGCAGAGAGTGAAGACAGGTTCAACTGAAAAATTCCACATAATCTGAATAGAGTGTTTGTCAACCAGTGCCTCAATGGGGAACCTTGTGGCTCCTTCTATGTTATTGTAGGATGCAATGAGAAGCACTTTAGGTGAGACTAGTTTAATGGAGGTGAAAAAAATCAGGATGCAGTTTAACACTGCACTTGCTGGAGTCTACTTTAACCAGGAATGCAGTGTGAAGTGATCTGCTGGGAAATGGGAATGCTCACAGAGGGACTGCCTCCTATGTGTGCTGTGGGATGCAATGGAACAATGCTAAGACATTGTGAAGAGCCCACCAATTATTCAAACTTCATCCACATCTTTGAATATGTTCAGACAGTCAAGGATCTGAGTCCAATCTCAAGATGCACTCAAATCCTCATCTCTTATGCCTCTGCTATTTTCTGATTTACTAAAATCTGGAGCTCTCCACAGGTATGTGCTGGTACATAGTGTAAGCCACAGCTCTTCCCCAGAGCCTCACAGGGACTTCAGTGTCACAAAGAGATATTTTCACATTACAGACTCTGGCTTGGGCAGCTGAAGAGTTGTTGATTTCAGAGGGAACTGGAAACTGGTAGCAAACAGAAGGGGAAAAAAAAGGAATAAGTATGGAAAGTGTGATTTCTAAGAAGAAGTTAAAAGTCTGCTTGGGCATCTCATTTAGTTTTATCCCCTTTAGCTACCATATAGTTGTGCCCCACTTCTGGGGAGAATTTTATTCCAAGGTGTGAGTTCCAATGAGCACTGGAAATGTTCAACAAACAGCTACCTACCACATTTATCTTCCAAACGCAATATAATGGTCCAAAAAAAGTAGGCTCAGACCTTCATGTGCAGAGATTTTTGGCCAAGGAAATGAGTCAACTTGGGAGGTAAACAACATCAAAGAGAACAACATTTAGAATGCAGCAGCCCCTTCTGATTCAATGCTTTTTAATCAGCCACTTTCCAATAATTCATTAAGACTTGAACAAAGAGATTGAAGCATTGGCTTCTTCTAGGGCTTCAGCCAAGCGTAATGAAATTATACCAGGATATATTTACAAGGTTGGATATCTTGAACTCAGCTGTAATTATGTTTATTAGTAATTCTTAAATAGCTGCTCAGAAAGCATATTTGTATTAGTTAATCCTTGCCTGTGGAGACCCTTATATTAGCTTGGCAAAAGAACATTAAGAAGGATGGATTTCTTTTTTTTTCCCTCTCAGCAAATCCCTGTTTCTATCAGAAAATGCTGGGGGATCAAGAAATAAGCCAATTGTAGAGTATATGGTTACTTTCTGCTATTTCTGAAGCAATCACTTCAGAAAACAGTTAAAACTAGAAGGGATAAAGATCTAGGTTAACATACTCTGTGCATACTTCATCTTTTTTTCTTTTCTCCTCTGCCAGAGATGTGAACATGTAAAACACTAAAATACATATTTATTTTGAAAGGTAAAGAAAAAATCTCAAAACTATTACAGATCTGCTGTATGAGTTTAAGCAAAAGATCCCTCTTAAAAAAATCTATAAACAGCATAAACAGGATGGCATATTCCTCAAACAATTGAAATGAGAAAATGTAGGCTATTTTGAAACCCTTGATATTTTGAATAATAAGCTGTGAATATGTACTTCCCCCTTCCCAAGAAGCAAGATTTATTACAATGCTAATTGTTCATTAAATTTACAAAAGGATAATTCACTGAAAATAATGAGCCTTATAGAAAAGACTGGTCCAGCTATTCAAGGCATTATTTACTGAGGCTGTCTTTCCCTATTCAATTCTATAGAATTGAAATTGATTATTGAAAAAAATTCTATTTTTTTCTATAACAGAAAATAATTTTCACTAATTCATCTATTATCTACTCAGAATCATTAAACCATCAAGATATTTCAGATGATATTTCAGGTGAATCCAGACTCCAAGTTATGCCTGGAAAGTTGGTGGAGGGCTCCTGATTGAAGGCAAAACCACTCATAGGATAAGATTCAGACACTACATATCTGTAAGTACTAAGAGGAAATTCACTTTGAGCAATTCTGCGGGACTGTATGCAAAGCACTCTGTTTTAGCTATCATGGCTTCTAATAAATGCAGATTTTGGAATATTTGCATAAATTAAACACAAGAACAGCTGCAATACATCAAAGGCAATATATGAACTAGTTGAATTGACTGAATGAAAACTGATGACATGTGCTTAACTGCATGCAAGCCAAACTCAGCACTGATAGACACAGGCAAACTCTGTTGGTGCGAAAGGAAATAGAATCGAGTTTGCCAGAGCTTAATTAGACCCTGCTCTTTTTTCTAAATATGAATAGGCTCCAGGTTGATTGCTGTGCAAATGGTAATGTCTAACTGTACTTTACATTTCCTGTGCTTATTTTAGAAATGTTTCTATTTCTTTCTGAATTAGAGCAGATACAGAACTGTCACAGATGGATTAATAATACACCATTTCTCCATCATAGTTACTTCATTCTAAACTACTACTTTAAAGATATTTCCAGGGATCATGTGTCAGGCTTATGCTCATGCTATCATAGTACATAAGGAGTCTGCTTATAAAGCATAACTGAGATCAAAATATTTTATGTGAGTGTTACATATAAATGAATCAAAGATAGTGAGCCACTTAGACATACTAATATTGGAGGTTTCATTTTCATAAACAGGTAAAATATACATGCAAACATACATTTCAGTGGGCCAAAAGGTGCTGAGCAAAAGATCTAACCTTAAACTAAAAAGCAGAAAACACTTTCTAAAGTTTGTGACTGAGCAACCTAAACATTTCCCTGATTTTTTTTATACCACTGTCACTGTTATCCTGGCATTCTGAGATAGAGTGTAACTGCAGAGAAAGTGGTCCCCCTAATACTTGAGAAGTTTCCTATTCATTCTAAGATAACACTTAACATATTTGTAATACTTAATCTCCAGATTTTCTTCTTCTCTCACTCCTTGTTCTGACAGGAAAGATACAGCTATCTCAGCCAAGAGTAAAGGTGGCTTTCCTGGAGGCGCTGCTCAGTTCTGGGACAGTGGACTTCAGTATAAATGTGTAGTTTGGATTTCTTTCAAGGATTTTTAAAGCCCTGACTGCATCTTACATAAGTGATCCTCCATATTCCCATGCAGCTGAATCCCACATTCATGCATGGAGTGACTCCATCATGCAGGTAATGCAGAGCTACCCTGATGATGAGAAGCAGATATGAGTGTAAATTTGCTGTACCTTTGCCAGTCTTATCCGCACAAATTATTTATTTTGTAGCAATCCCTTTTCTGAAAGAATGAAAATTGCCTGATATCTAGAAATGTTACTTGGTACTGAATAAAGGGGGAAATCTGTACACATTATCTTCATATAAAAACCTGGCACTTGATCATATAATAATGGGAAGCCCAAATTGTGGTACTTTGCTAGTTTACTACTGACCAAGAGGTCCATTCAAACTTCAGTTGCATAGTATCAAATGCAAGCAATTAGCCTGCTCTAGTTGCCTTCTGACCCAGAAGGTTTCCCTGAAGGCCACAAGAAACCCTCTTATTAGTATGTCTCAGCCATAACTCTTCCTTTACTGTGTAAAAGACGAGTTCTGAGAATCATTTTCCTAAATTTCCTAAATTGAAATTTCTGTGACAGCAGAGAAATCTCTCTTGTGTTAGGCATGCTATGTGATTAACAGACTAAGAAGAAATTACTCTATCATGATTAGAGTAATAACATCACAGCTATCTGCTTACTTATTTTAATCCAATGGGATTAAAGGGTTTTACTAATCCAGGGCATACATCCACTACTGCCACATATACTGACAAGGCTGCATTTTCTAACACTTCATTTCAAAGTCATCATAAACAGCACAGATTAAGAAAAAAAAAAATCTGACTGTTTTCCAGTAGGGTTTTATTTTGCTTTTCATTTTTTTTTACAGGCTTGAGTAAAAAAGGAGAAAATAATTTGAGTAGCAAAGCCTTAATGAGGTTTGTGCTATGTCACTCAGGATGCTGTCTAAAATCTGTAAGGAACATGACAACAATTGCTTTGCTGATGTAACTTTAAATGTTATTCTTAAAGCCAAAGACACAGATTTCACACCATGTAGTAAGACAAGACATACTAAAATGCAATTGAACCAACTTACTGGAATTGAGAAAGAAAAACTTACTAGACTTTAAAAAACAACAAAAACAAGAAGCTTACAAAAAAAAGTTTAAATATTCTTAAATATTTAAATATTCTTGTGTTTTTTACCGTGAGTGGTTTTTGCTTGGTTACATACATTTTAACTCTATTTTTAAAAACAAAGTATTAGGATCAAAAAGTAGACACAATTTTTTAACTCCAAACAGTCTTTTTCACTGGTGTTAAAGCCTATACTAAACAAAGACCTTTTTAAGCACTGTTTTGGTAAAATCAATGGAGCACTGCACATCAATGATTTTTTTGCACAAGCAGACATGGTAAAACATAGGATAATATCAAAATGGCCACTAATCAATCAAATGCTTGGATCTTTCATGTGTTAAATCTTGTTTATAACCTAAAGAATTGTGCCCTCAGTATGTAATCAATAGTCAATTAAACCCCTCTCTAGAGCAGCTGTTTTCCAATTGGCCAACATTAAAAACCCACAAAACTTGAGTAAATAGCCTCTAGGACTTGCACAAAAGTAGTAACCTCTAATTCCCAAGTGAGAAAATGAAACACTCATCCTTAAATTGAATAGAAAGGCCTGACCATCAACGACCAAATCAAACATAAGCAAACAACTGAGATGTTTTCTTTTTTTTCAGTACAATGTCATCTGAATGCATGTGACAAAAAAGAAGATATTTACCATGGCTATTAAAGTGCACTTATTTGATATGTTTTAAAACAAGTATTACAAATTATTAATAAAGGATAACATTCCATTTCAGTTTTGAGGTATTTTTACTTCAGTGAAATGTACTTGATAAACCTCTGAAAGTTTTATTTTTCTAGAAAACAAGTGTTAATAAGGGGGGATATTTTCCCCTTGCAAAAACTGCTTTTAAGTCACTTGGAGAGATTTTCTTTAAGAATAAAATTATCTCAATGCAGACAGTGGCCTTACATATACTGTAGGCATGGAGCAGCCTCTCTGCAGCCTCTCAGTGGTTCTTTTTGTAGATGGTGCATCTTTCTCAGATATCTCATTGATAATGAAGTTTTGCCTATAGCTTTCTACAGTGATGACTCCTTTGCAATTATTTTTATGCTGTGTTAAGCACTTTGGAAAACATAAGCCTTTACAATTCACATTGGTGAATTGTATCTCTTAAATCACATGTGGGTCTAACACATCACATCATTCTCATGTACATTGCCCTCAATCTTTATTAATTAAAAGAGGAATCTGTGTGCCTAGATGTATGGATGTATCTGTAATTCTCTTTTTATACCTATTCCCCTGTATACATGCTTATTTAAAAAGCAACATCATCTCCACTCTTGAAGCAGTGTACTTTCAAGGCTAGAGGCTGCCTATCAAACAATAAATGTATTACAAAGCCTTATACCTGTGCCCTGCCATTCTCTCACAAATACACAGAGACCTGCCATTCCTTCTTGATAGAAAAATCAAATTGTGCATAATGTAAATGAGAAATCCACACTATATATATATATATATATATATGTGTGTGTGTGTGTGTGTGTGTGTGTGTGTGTGTGTATCTATGTGTGTATATATATGTATATATGTGTGTATATATATATATATATATATATATATGTGTGTGTGTGTGTGTATATATATATATATATATATATATCAGCTCTTCAGTTTGCTCACAGGCTCAGGGCCAAGCTAGACTAATACAAAATTCATGCTGCTGCTCCTCAATTACAGATGGTAATGCATGCAGATCTACTTTGAAACAAAACTTCTGTTTTCTTTGCTATTCACTTTGCTGCATATTGGAGAAATCCTAGTGTGCTTCAGAGCCAATCCTGGCGTAATACAGTGAAAATTCTGACATTCACTTTTTGGGGCCAGAGCTGTACACACTAGTAATTGGGTGTCTTGTCATGCTAAATACAAGTTTTGTAAAAATATTAAATAGGACTAAAACAAAACCCAGAAGACCTCCTCATATTTATCAAAGCAATAGCTCAACAGAAAAGCTTTTCCATATGCTGACATCCTATCTTGCTCCTGGGACAGCACAGTGCACTCTGAAATGTTTGCTGCTCAGGGTACTGCAGTTCAGGGAGGCTTCTCCCTTTTTGTGCCAGGACAGCACGATGTCTCAGATACTGAGTGCCCTTCACTGGGATCAATGGGAGTGAGAGCAAAGCCCCTTGGAGGCCACTTCATTTGGAGCACTGCTCTATATGTCACTATACTTTGGGTCTCCATGTATGCAATAACTACATTTTATCTTTGCTCACTCCCTCGTCAGCTCTCAGGGTTGGTCTGTGGGCTTGCTATTCTCCACCACAATATGGGAGACTTCTGTCTCATCCTAGACTCCAGATGCCTTTTGTTCTGTGGCCTGGCTCTACTGTCTGGCAGAGTTCTGCTGCTAAAAGTCATATTGCACAATACACCTAAAGCCCCACACAGGCAGGGACAGGAATGTAGCAGGGGTGTGACAGATGGCAAGGCCATCGTAACCATGATTGGTCCAAGCACTCTGCAGAATTGAAGGAATATACAATCTCTGCAGTGTTTGGGACCTCCTCTCATCAAAGGAAATGAAAATCCAGCCTGTTCACTTGTATTTTTGGGTGGAACTGACACCTAACTATGGTACAAGCAGAGATAATGGCTCTTTCCACCAAAGCCTCTAAACCCTCTGTAATTTTTTTGTTAACTCTCATCTTCTTCTAAGTGAATGCCCAGCAATTCCTATTAACACAATACAGTAAAAAAAAAAAAAAAAAAAAAAAAAACAAAAACAAAACCAAACAAAAAAAGCACTAGCTTATTAACAGGAATAATAATCAGATGGGACTTAAGTATTACAAAGAACACTGTGTTATGTCATACCATATATTTAAATTTCTTAGAGACAAAGTTTACATTCCTCAATGGTCTCCTTTTTTTATTCCTGCTCTGTAATTACATTCACTGAAGTAGTTTAGTATTAGACACAGCAGGTCTTTCAGCATTAGGGACTTCCAGCTGTAATTATGACTACAGGAGAAATTATCATAACAGCAGATTTCTTTAAGTGAGGAAAAAAACCAAAACTTTTCTTATGCCTTACATAGGATAAATGGGTTTGATTTAAGCATAAACTAAAATAAACCTCAAACAAATTTTTCAAACCTAATTCATGATGAATAATGGTTACACTAGCACTATGTCATAGGACAACTTACAGTTTTCTGCTGCTGATGTGTAAGAAATTTTGGCATAAAACTGAACTCGTAAGTGCAACCTCAAAGTTTAAATATTTTGAGGGCCAAATTCTCTTCTCTGATATGTTATTCTAAATCTGAAGTAGATATGCTCAGGAGGCTAATTTGAACATAGTCGTAAACTCATGGCCATATTTATCTTCATTCCTTCATGCTTGAAAAATGACTACTCAAAATGTTTTAAAATGTCTTGTTGGTCTCCCAGGACAAAAGAGAAATTTCAGCCCCCTAACACTTGTAAGTTCAGATAGCTCCTTTCTCCACTGTGGTGGGCAATATGTAAGGAAAGAACAGTCAGAGCAGATTTTTTTATTTCTCAAGATTCTTTAAATCCAATTACATGGAAGCTATTCTGGTTTTGAGGAAAGTGTTTGGATAAATGTAACAAAGAAAATTGAAGAAGAATGACAAACTATTCTAGTTCCCCTGACGTGACATCCAAAAATAACCTGAAGCTGAATCTTCTTTTTGTGAAAATACATGTTTTCTTCATAAAAAGAGCTGACCACAGTTATGCATCAGAAGCAGGGGATAGTTATAAAAAAGATTACCCACCGAAGAGCTTTCATAGCTGAGATTAAAAAACTTTAAGACACTTCTTAGTGAAAAATATAAAATCACACTCAAGCATAAAGACTGCATGGAAATCAGGCAAGTAAAGGATGTTATGACAGAAATTTTAATCCTACTGGATATAATAACTCTCAGGAACAACTTGTATTTTTAGTGACATCCTACCAGGAATCCTAGAAAATATGAAGATTGCTTTTTGGTTAGTCAAAATTTCTTCTAAAGGTAGTGTTCAGAGTAAGTGCTCATTCTCATTAATCAGGTCACCAAGAAAAACAGGGACAGATCTGTGTGAGATAAGACTTTTGAACATGTAGGGATAAAAGAGATAAGAAGTTAAGACAGCTAAAGTGTTGGTGAAACTGGTATTTTTATTGCCTATTTAAGTGTCCTGGGTCATACAAGAACCATGACACAAATTTTCTAATGGTTAAGAAGCACATGACATGGAATATAAGCCTGGTCATTAAAGGGCAAGAAAGACCTAAAGAGCCCTTTCCAGGCAGGTCACAGCATCACACTGTCCCACACAGCTGAGCAGGTTTGAGTAGATAGTCTATTTCAGAGCAGGTTTCAGTATCTACTGTATTTTCTATTGCCCCTTTGCTCTGTGACCAAATCACACAAAGTAGAGCACAACTCATTCCCATGGCATGAGCTCTGGCCCAGGAGCTGTCCATGAACCTCTTGCAGGCCACATCCAGATGGGGTGTCATAGAACTAAACCACTTTTGCCTTGGTATCCCCTTTATGCATCTGAACTGAGTGGTATATGAACAATGTCTGACAGGTTAAGTGTTTCACTCTTCTTTTTCCTGCCTCATCCAAGATGCCCTGTGGGTGCTGTGCTTTTCCATTACAGCCTCAGCTAAATGAGCAGGACCCCATCAATCTAAGGGGAAGTCCCATCCTCTCTCAAAGCTTACCCCTGGACTTGTGCTGCAGCCAAGTGCCCTGGGCTGCCCCTAGAATTCACCCAGTGGTACTCCAGGTCAGCTTTCTCACTATACAAATAGTTAACCAAGCCCCTAAATGAAATAAAAGAAAGGTGAATGTGGAGGTGCAGCTCAGTGAGTGGCCAGACTAAAGCTGGAGAGTGAGGGAATTCCCTCCTGAGAGTGAGGGACTGAGAGAACAGGAGGGGAAGCACATTTCAGTCCTCCTGCTATTCAACTCATTGATTGCAGAGTAGCATCCTCAGAAAAGGCAAAAAAAAAAAAACTAAAACACAGAAACCATTTGTCTTGCATTCTCTGTTGTGTATACAGCACTATTCTGGATGCTTTTTGTTTCAAACAAGAGAAGTAATTAGCTGCTCAATTGTCTTTTAAATCAGAAGCTTGGGTTGGATTTTCAGCAGCTACAGACAATCAAAATACATAACTCCAGTTTCAAATGCTTGGCTGAGTACTCAGCTGAATGCAACAACTTTCCTGTCCGAGGGGAAGATAAGCCTTCTGTTCAGCTGATGATCAGGTACTACCAGCTGGAATAAAAAACTGCCATTAATGTGTTGGTGACAGGAGTTATAAAAATGAGTTAATTACTTGTAAGAAAAGCCTTGTCACAGTCCTCTATCCCAAAAAACAAGTACACACCATCATGACACGTAGTAATTTGTATCCTTGGTATTGGTACCAAAAATGAGACGAATATAAAAATGGGACTATTATTTAAACTGTAGATCTGCTCTTTCTAGGCTGGAGAGAGCTACCTTTGTGGCTGCCCCTAGGACACTCTACCTGTGTCAGGGACAACTGGAAAATTTCTCTAAGGATATTTATCTGTTCCTTTTGTATATTACATAGTTACTGAAAGTACCAACTAACAGAAAACACTCTTGCTGTGTATAATACTGATGGGTTTAAGAAAATTCCCCTTCAAATCTACATAAATATTATTGAATATTTCTACTTTCTATAGTTAAATAGAATTATTTAGTTAGGAGAAAACATCTCAAATCAGAGAGACTGTTGTTCAAAACAGAATGTTTTTCTCAAAGCAGCTGAAAATAGTAATTCTTGCAATAATTATGGCAGAGTATAAACCTGAGACTAATTCTCAGGTTTATACTACTCTATCTTTCATACTCTTGAAAAGAAGGATGTAAGTCTTCAGTACTCTGCCTTGAAAAACCATTTTACTTTTTTTTTCTTGGCCTGTGGTCTTGTCCACAGCAAATAAAGAATTCAAGTCCCTGTAAATAAACAGTTATGACCAGTCATGCTGATAACCTGCAGCATCTTCTCCAGTCAGCACACAAATCTGTGGCAATCTGGTTTGTGCTGTTTTTCTATAACTACCAGAGACTTTATGGTCTGAAAAAGCAAGAATATCAGGAAGCTCACTGGGACATTATAACCCCTTACAGCTGTACAGTTCAATAGCTGAAGCAGATCAGGCTAAGAGGCTTCCATGGCCAGAGTATTGTTTAGTTTTTTGATGGATAAATTTTAGCCCAGTTTCCTTAGAATGTGCAGCAATCTCCCTGTGCAAGTGCCACCCAACCAATCAGTTATTCACCTATTAATTTCTCAGTTTGTCTCCCAGCTTCAATTTTTTTGAAAAATAGAGCTTAATGTCATTTAAAACAGGCTACTAAACAGAAAAGAGTAGTCTACCAGTGAGACTTGAGGAGGGCTGCATCTCAGCTTCACCCATTACCAGCCATCAGCCACAAGGGCGCTCTCCAGGGACACAAATCCCTAAGAAACCATACTTCCTTGGGTTTCCTCAGTTTTTCTCCAGCAAGGTCTGTGGCAGGCGACAAGAGAAAAATGCTAGTGGGCCACAGCAAGGGACAGCCACTTTTTTGTGGCACTGCACCATCCTAACTCACACAGACCCCTCCGGCAGCTCCACTCCAGGAGGAAATGCCTGGCCAAGGACACTGTGACTATCACCAGGCAGCTGTGCTTGGTCCTGAACTGTCCCTGCTGTCCCTGCCAGGCCTGGCCCGTGCCAGGGCTACAGCGCTCCCCGCCCCAGTCTGAACATCCTCGGAAAGGTGAAATAAGCCCCATGCCCATTTCAGTCTGGATCTTCTGCACCTGCCCTGCGAAACTAGAGAGGTGCATCACATGGGAACCAGCAAAGTTGGAGAGGAAGTTTAAAGGAGTGCGTCCAAAGAGCTGTCGCTCAGATTGGTCCTTTATTCTCTTTGTACGGACCAGAGCAGCACTCCTAAGACTGGGGAGAAACAGGGCTCCCCCAGTGCTGCACTGCAGTATAGGGAAGTTGGAAGACTTGCTCTGAGGGGCTGTAGATCAATGGTGGTCGCAGCTGACCTCCCGGCCGAAGGTGCCGAAGCCCCAGCGACCCTGTCCTCCCTTCTGTCTCGGATACCCCTACAGCTCCGGCCGTGGAGCGGCGCTGGGCTGTGCTGCCCTCAGCGGGGCTCGAACTCAGCAGAGGCAGAGCCCCGGCCGTGGCACCCCCGGAGAGTGGGAGAGCATCCCCAGACCCGCTTTCCTCTGGCCCGCTCCCTCCCGCAGCGGGATGCGCCGGCAAAGGAGCCGTCGGGCTCTGCCGCCGGGGGAAGCGGCAGGGACGGGATCGGGAGCGGGCTGCACCCCCGGGCTCCCTGTCTCTTACCTCCGTGCCGGGCGGCGGCGAAGAGCCGCGGGGGCGGCGGGGCGGCGGCGGCGGCGGCGCGGGGGTCTGTCGGAGGGGCACTGCCGCCGCTGTAGCGCCGGGAGATCACCCGCTCCCTCCGCGGCGGGCGGGGCGGCAGCGGGCGGCCGTCGTCGGCCAGGGCTTGGAGGAGGATGTCGAGGAGCGCCCCCCGCTCGGCTCCGGCGGCGGGCACGTCCCTGCCCTCGGCGCCCGGCGGCGGCGGGGCAGAGGCCAGCAGCAGGAGCACGATGGCAGGCAGCGCCTGCCGCTTCTTCGCCCCTCGCATCTCTGCGGCGCTGGGAGGAGGCAGAGAGCGAAGGCGGTCAGCGCCGGGCCCGGCCCGCACCCCTCCCGCCCGCCCTCCATGCCGCGCCCGGGGGCACCCCGCCCGCCGGGGCCGGGCAGAGGGGGCGCGGAGCGGGGACCCGACGGACCCACCGGCCACCCGCCGGCCCCGCCAGCCCCCGTGCGGTGCCACCGTGCTCGCCCGGCTGCGCGGAGGCTGGGTTTAATAGCCACGGATTAGGGGAAGGTTTTTAAGCTCGCCGCACATGTTCGCGGTACGGGGTTTCGCGGGGGATTTGCTCAGCTCCCTTCGACCCGGGAGTCCCCGCACCCGCGGGTGCCTCCGGGTTGTGCCGGCGGAGCGGGGCGGCGCGGGAGCCCCCGAGATGGGCCAGCCTTGTCCGGTGCCACACCGCGGGTTCGGGGAGCCAGCACGGACGGCAGTCGGATGGAGTTCACTGATGGGCAGGTTACATTGGAAGTGCCGCAAATCAGGGTAGAAAGGGCGAAAACAATTACCGGAGGCTGCGGCTTCGAGAGCAGCGCTTAATGCCCTAAGTAAGCTATTCTAATTATAGAGAACGGGTAGGATTAAGAGGGAGGGAGAGAAATTCTGTTATTTACAAACTGCTTTCTAGCTGGCCTGCCCTGCAAATCCTCTTGGGCGAAGGAGTTAACCGGAGCCTCAAGGGAGCCGGCTTTCCCCGACGGCTCCGGGCTCTCCCTCCCTCCCTGCCGTGCCGGGGCGCGCGGCAAACCGGGAGTAACCGGGGAACGACCCGCGGTTCGCTGCCGGCGCAGCGACACCTCCTCCTTCCACGCCAAGATGCCCTCCGGAGAGCCGGCTGGCAGCCGCTTACCTTCAGGCAGAGGAGAGTCCGGCTGCGTGCGTGCGGGCTGGGGAGCGAGGTCCTGTGCCGCCGTCGCAGAGCCCGTGTCCCCGCGGAGGCTCCGCCGGGCGCGGAGTGGGGCGCTCGGTGCTGCGCCCGGAGATGGGGGATGCGCCCTTCAGGGCCATGCGCTTCTCTTATATAGTCCACACCGGCGTACTCATTTGAGTACTATCGACTTTAGGTGGGTGGTAGTCGATGGAGACACCTCTGGTAATCACTCTTGGGCTCAGAGAGGGTCTTTTCTGACAAACTTCCTCCTCCCCGTTTGTCCCCCGGTGGATGGCAGCTGAAAGCTGCGTTTGAAGTGACTCTGATCTATTTGTGAAATTAGATTTCCCTGAAGATTGGGGAACGCTTACTAATAAAGCTGCCGGCTCAAGAGATTAAAAATGTGCTTTAACTTAGCGGGATTCCCTTGGGAGTACAACAAGGAAACTATTTAATTCCCCCCTTTTTTTATTGAACCAAGAAGCCGTGAGCAAAGTCTGAAGTGTGTATAAATTTGATTCTGTTTTGATGTCAAGGAAAGTGGTAGTCTGTCTTTGGCAGGTGAATTCACAAACTATGAACCTCGTAAAAGTTTGCTTCTTCAAAACAGCTCTTTTAATTTTTGACAATGACGCTTAATGAACAGCTCACAAAAAAGGTAGTGACCTAACGAAACCATTAAACCCACAGGTTTAAAAACTTGCCTCCTAAAGCCCTAAACAGATCAGCCAAAAATTAGCAAATAAAATCTCAGCTTTCAGAGAGCAGTTGTATGCAGGTGGTCTTGACAGATTGAAAAACAATACACATTTTTAAAATTATACCAGACAATATTTTATGTTGGTATTTTTGTTGCAAGTGTAACTCTTTGTCATAAGTTACCACTTAGATATTTACTTAATAAGAGTGGGACAAAAGGAAAAAGATTTGAGATATCCTGTAAGATGTGAAAATGGGGAATTTGGATTTGAAAGAGATTTGAACTATCCTGAATCTGCCTGGCACACATTTCCTCATGAACTTTGTCTCTTTCCCCAAGCTCCTTCATTCATACCCTTCTCTGGTTGTCTCAGGCAGCACACACTCTGGGCTGTATCTCACAGGGACTGTGTCATTGCTGGTGATGGGAACCAGATTCTACCCCACATCATCCTCTGCTTGGGCCATCCTCACTCACCTTTGGGGTGTGATCCCACAAAGATTGGAGATCAAACCATGTTTAACTAATAAAGGCTTACAAAGGGTTTGATCACACTAAATTTTTTTAGAGGTCAGTGTACTGCACTAGATACTGGTCTGACCTGTGGATTCCCAGGATAACTGCAGCAAGGTGCCATTCTCTTTCTTGCTAGGTGATTTCCTCCTTTTGCATCTTTATTGGGTGCATATAGGGAGTTTACCTTTGTCAAATTGATGGTTAAGTTTAGTGAAGAGGGAAAGGGGAGCACTAACCAGATGAGAAATAAAGCAGCATATTAAATAACCAGCTGCAAAATAAACCCAAAATTTTCTCTCCATTTGCTCATTTGTTTCTATTATCTTATTTTGCCCTCAGAGACATATATATTGACACCACAGAATGGGACCTAATTTTTCTATGGAACCTGCTACTCTGCCCAACTTTATTACTAGTCATGGACTAGGTTTACATCTTCTTGAAGAAGGTCACATGGGGAGAAAATCCATGTGGTACTGTTAAGACAGAATAATTTTGCTGCTCATAAAAACCCCAAAGTCTTTATTAGATGTGTGTTTGAGGCAGATGGCAGAATACTCATAAGGATTAAAAGCAGTATGGCAAAAGGCAAGAAATTGTACCCTCTTTTCTCACCCACATCCCCAGAGAAAATCTAGGGAGTCTGCAGACTAGCATGGCTGATTATCTGATCTTGATGGACAATATTCTGGGGCTGCCAGTTTGGGAAATTTCTAACCCCTTCAGCAAAGATGAAGGGTTCTCATATATATTACCCCCTTTCAGTGAGTTCCTAAGATAAAAATTATGCTACAAATACTAAGGCCATTAAATTTTGCTCTTTAATTTAAATGTTGATTATTTAGGGCTTTGAAGATTTGTATTGGAACGCAACCAGGCCCTTTACCTTTATGAGCCACCCAGTTTTACCCCTGTCCTTTACCTCTGCTGTAACTTGTTTCTCTCCTTTGGAAGAGCTGTATCCTTCTTTCCATGGAGGCACATTATACCCACCCAGAGGGCAATGAACTGTTTTATAATTAATTTTAAGTTAGACAAAATAAACAGGTAGGTTACTTAGTTTCTTTTCCCTTTTTTATGTTATTTTTTGGTATTTTCAAAAGAATAATCAAGAAAGTTAGAAAACAAGAGAAGGGGTGTCCCTGCTGAGCAGCTTGAGAGGCAGATCTATCAGCCCTTAAAGCTACTGCAAAGATTTTCATTCACTTCTGTAGGAGTTGGGACAAGTCTTAAAATGAAAAGAACCAATTAGAACCATAGCACATCTAAATCACAAGCTTTAAGTAGCTTTTTCAGATTCTTTCTATGCTCAAGAACCTTAAAGTCTTGTGTAAAAACAAAACAAACAAAAAGTTTTGTTTTCTATTATTGTGCAAAGCCTTGTCTCCTTTTAAGTTGTTTTGATATTTGAACTCATCAGAGAGCAGTTGAAAGAAGGAAGACCAGACTGCATCCAAAGGATGAGGTTTTGCTAATCCTAGGCAATTCTGGCAGGATGAAACCCCATTCTCACCAGCCCTTTTGTTAGTAGCTCTAGTGATTCTCCTCATCATTACATGGAGAAAGAATCTCAGCAGGAGATTTACATCAAAGAGACCATCGTAGGGCTTCCCTCAGTATCTTATTTAGGAACAGAAAACCTGTTAGTAGTGAGCCTAAATAAGTCTGGTTATTTGCTTCCTGTAGCAAACAGATTTAAACAGGTACATTGCATTATTTTTCCTGTGACATGTTCTTTTTATTTTCTGGTGTGCCTTAGCCACAAGTATGTCTGATGGAAGTTAAAAGCAAACTAGTTGTGTTGAAGTATCATAGGGCTGACAGAGATTCAGAGAGATGATCTAGTGCTTTCCCTTGCTCAAGGCAGAGACAACTGTATCTATGTCATCAGGGCTCAACAAAAAAACTTTTAATTTCTCCCATTAAGCTCAACACTTCATCACAAATCCATTAAATGAAAAATTGCTAAATGTGGGTTTAGAAGTGACATTTTACCCCGGGATTTACACTGAAATATAAAAATTATCTAAATGTATTCCCAAAGCACGCACTCAAATAAAAGACAGGCTAAAGTGATTTAAAATTTAGGTGTCTTGCTGTCTCTACATAAATCTGTCAGCCAAAGATTTCCATGGCCACTCATCTAAATCAAGAAGAAAAACAGAGAAAACCTGTTGAAGTTCATGGGAATTTTCCTGTTGACGTTGTTGAGCAGGGATTTAATGCAGGATTGTTACTAAAGGAAAGGTGAAGAAGTGAGAAATCACCTTCAAAATATGAATGTATCAGCCAAGGCAGTAAACTATAGATGGCTGTTGTAATTTCTAATAAGTAACAGAGGATTTCAGCTGTTTTCAGATGGCAGCATTTCCTTAAAATCAGAGTTTTTACACAGCCATATCCATGTGTGCCTATTGAGGCTCAGTGCAGAGGACACTGTTGATCAGACGACCTTTAGAAGACTTTTTGCAATCCTTTGTTTATATGAATCTATAGGGATTTTTGGGAGTGTTTTTTAAAGCACAGGTCGTGCTAATGAACTGTCTGATGGGAAGGCCATACAGCTAAAGAAGCAAAACAGTGTCACTAAAAGAAATGTGAGAATCATTGTGCTCTATTTATATCTTACATGAAAACTTAGTGCATCTCATAACTTTTGTGTTATTTTTTGAACATTTTTGGTAGGAGTAGCACAGCAGAGAATTGTGGTGTGCTCTTAATTGAACTTTAGATAGTGGCTCCCAGTGGTTATTCTGTACAATAAAGATCATCATCTTTCTCATTAAAGAATAACATATAAGTTTTATTATTACAAACATATCTAAGCATTTTTGACTACAAAGCTGTAATGATCTTTACTGGCCTTATCATTAAGAAATTATACAATTATACAATCTACAGTCACCTTTAAGGTTTAGGGGGTATTTTGCACCTTCAATTACAATATAATGAGTCATTTTTTAGGCCCCTTGTCTCCCTTGTGCTCTGAAGGCTGAGCTGGAAACATGAAGAAGTTTCTGACATCCAGATTTTAAACAATAGCCTGAAAACTATTCTGCAAGTTGTTTAGCAGGAGGCAGAGAGGATCTGGGGAGAACTCTAAGGAGCCAAGTTTGGTAGGACTATGAAATAAGTCCTATATTCTCTTATTTTTCCTGAAACAGTTTCAGTAGTGAAGGTTTTGTATCTGCACTCACTGACTGCACCTGGGATTGTTCAGCTGAAGGTGGCACATGGGATAAACTAGTCTGAGTCTATAGGTGTTATTTCTCAAGAACTTGACCCAAACAGTTTTTCTTTTAGCATAGCTGATATTGAGAACTTAATAGCAAGAAATTAACATGGCTTGCCTTTTCAATTGTTCCCTGGACAAAATCTTTTACAAGATTTTCAAAGAAAAATAAAAAGACTTTAAACCTGGAAAGATTTTCCAGGACCTGAGAGTTGTGTGCTGAAGACAACTGGTCTCAAGGGCTGAGAAATAATCTGTCTGCTCAAAGGACCCTCTGAGCTGCTTGCAGTTCTTCACAAATGCTGGAACATGGAAGGTATGAAGGCAATTATTTGTATTACCATACTCTGAAGATTGACAGCTTAGCTTATTTTTAGAAAATATCCAATAGTGACTTGGTTTGTTGCCACCTTTTGATTTTGGCCAGAATATCATTTAAGAAGGACAAAGCAGACCCTCCACCACAAGAATCCTGCTGCAGGCACCTGCTGTTATCTGACCCCAGAATATCAAAAATAGATACCAAATTGTCCCCCTGGTTTGAGCCTTTTTCTTTTGAACCCAGATCCTCAGCTCTGTCAGATGCACTACAAAAGACAAAAGTTCTTTTTCTGAGGTAAATGACAGCTTATTACACCTGTCATTATAGCAGCTAAAAGAGTTTATTTGCAGATGCAGCAGGTTTAAATTAAATCTCTTGCCTGGCACAGAAGACATCTTCACCATTATGCCCCTTGTGACAGCAAATTCATGACAGCAACTTCCTGACAGCACCAAAAAGCTGACTGGTGACCAGAATAACTGTGCAGTTGCCATGGCTTCCTTGAAGAGATCCATCTCACCAACATGAGGACCATTACCCAAACTTTTCCTCTCAACACCAAAGACTGAGTGACATTTTCAGGGCAACAAAGGCAGTATCAAGACTTTACATTCAAATCATGGTTTCACTGATTCAGAAAAAAATGTTTAACTTCATCTTGCAGTGAGAGCCTTCATCAGGAGAGCCTGAACCTAGGGATTTTTGTGGATGGAAAATTTCAAGGGCAGCCTTCAATGCAGATAGAGAATCACTCCAGATGTGCTGCAGCAGAGTGGTCTGAGTTTAGAGCTCACTGACCTCCACTTCTGAAGTAATCAACTTTTAAAAAAGAACAAGAAAAATTGGATGTGTTATGTCAGTGATGACAGAGAATGACTGAAAATTTTAGAAAAAATGAACTGTAGGGACCACTCCAAATGAAAAAGTCCTCCAGCTTAGGTTCGTGTTACTTCCAAAGCAGAAGTTAAGACATTTGATGCCATTCCCTACAGCAAAGATATTTTCTGATTATCTGTTACCTAAAGGATAGATTTCCACAGTGGTCTCCTGTGAATCCTTGCTGATTTCTTGTCTGATTTCTCATCAGACTGGCAAACTTTCCAGACCTGCTGCATGTCGATGGTTTCAATGCAAAAGATTTCTAAGAAGCTTTTGACTTGGTGCCACTTGACAGTTCAGACAAGAACTTTGGAAGTTAACATGGTCTGAATTCAGTGGATTAACTGGCTCTCAGAGGAGCTTCCTACTAAAGATGTTAGTGGGGTAAAACACACATCAGTGATGATTTGGTAAGAGATCTTCAGCAGGAATTGATTTTTAAACTGGAAGGAGGTAAAGAAAATTGTTTTGCTGGCCAATATGGGCACTGAGACTGAGGGGACTCAATCAATCAGAACACAGCCACTTGCAGAGAGAGGAGTTCTCTCAGGGTAGATTCCTGCCTGAAAAAGAGTTGGCCAAGTAATGCTGCTGATGCCCAGAAAGAAGAATCTCAAACAATACTGTTTCTCACTGTGAGACTGCTGATCAAATCTTGTACTTTAATCATCAATTCTGACCTCAGGAAGAATAACAAAAACTGAAAAAAATAAGGAATAGGCTTTTAAGTTTGGGAAAAAAAATACTTTAAAACAAAAGACTCAAGTTTATGAAGAAGAATTTAGAGCTTGGTCTAAAAATACCTACTCAGAAAACAGAAATTTGATGTTAGGAATTTCTTTAATATAGGGACATGAATTTTTAAAAGACCATCATGGTCATTCAGTCCACAAATCTGAAGCTGTAAGAGAGCAGTAGAGACCTACTTCAGACAGAGTATAAAACATGCTCTCCACATGCTCCTACAGACTTCAGATGACACAGGACTATTAAATAGTCTAGAGCAAATTTAAAATGCCTGTGACAGGTCAAAAGTAAATCTCTAATGTCTGAAGGCACTTCAGGAAAGTATCCAGAACAATGCCAGAGCCTTGAATAAGTAGGGGATTTTAAAATTAACCAACCTGAGGAAGCAGGTCATCCCCTTGCTATGAATGTCAGAATTCTTCTGCCTACCTGACCTAGAGGAAAAATTCATGATGACTCCAGCCCTGGTGACTGACTTAGAGCAGAACCTGTGATGATGATACACAGCCAAGCAGCTGAGAATTTTATAAATTACTAATGGATCTTTTTGACATATTGTCTCCAGCTGTGAAAATCTCCAGTGACTCAAAGGGAAGGGAAAAATACCAATCTGTTCCTCCTCTCTGCCTCCTGAGGCAAAGAAGGCATCAAAGGGACACATAAGGAATAGTTCCTGCTTCCTCAGGTGAGAATATGAGATCCAAACAATAGGAATTAAATGGGTGAGCAGTGCTCCTATAACTTCTAATTTCACTTGGATGTAGACACTTTTATTTTTCAGAGACTCCTTCTAGGTCTGGCACTCTTCTGGTAGTAGGGGCAGTGGGACCAATGACTTTATTTTCTCCCTACCACTTCCCATCCCCCAGATTTCTTATTGAACTAAATAATGGTTCAAAGGAATCAGTGATTATAGGTTTTCCTTATTTCTTAAGATGCACATCCTTTGATAAAAGTTATTTTGTAAAAACCTCTAACAATGACAGAGAGAAATCTCCTTATGATAAATTATGTAAAAGTGTCTTTAGTCCTTATAAATAAAAGAAATAAATTGTTTAATTTGTTAGCATTAGGTTTGAAATGCTTTTAAGGACCCTTCCCATATCCCTGATCCCAGCTAAAGCTTTTGATTATCATAAGAGGAACTAATAAAATACACTTGATGTAGTTATAGGTGGGGTTTTTTTCTGATAAGTTTGAAAGAACAAGCATTTAATTTTGCTTCCTTTGTACTCTGTTGCAAGACTGGTCTGTTGAAGAACTTGGCTCCAAAATCATACAAAAAGAAATAAGTACCAGATCTTCCTAACCATCTTCAATTTGACCTTTTTTGTCCTCTTTTCTATTGCACTTCCTGTCATGCTACTCCTAAATCTTAAAACATCACTTAACCTGTTCCTTCAACTGCCTCAGCTTCTCCTTGGCACACATTTTTTGATCCTGCCATCCTCTTTTCAGCCATCCATCCCCCACACTATTTTTTTTTACTTTTCAATTAAAATGACACATGACACTATAGCTGAAATACCAAATGTGTTCACTCATGCAGTTTTTTACATGTCCCTCATATTTCTAACAAACTGAAAGCCATTTAATAAGTTCTTTGTTACCAAGGAAAGAAAGAAGAAATCATACTAAACACATCCAAAATCTCAGCTAAACATTAATTTTTGTCCTGATCTATGACAACTTTATAAAGAAGCTGAGTAACACTTTAATGTTTTTTAATTATTTCATTTTAATAATAATTTTAATTTTGATGGTGGTGATGTTTGTTTTTTTTTTTTTTTCCTGTGAAGTTCTTTTTCCAAATTGACTTGGACATTTTTAAAAGAATAAAGATTGACTGACAGAAAGTCAAGCTGTGTTAATTACATGGTGTATGGTTGTTGGAGATTATTTTCAGTCTAGTTGAAAATAATATTAAAACTGGAAGTTGTGCTGAGGTTGTACATTCCTTATTCTGAATTACTGCATCTTTTGCCATAAATCCTGGCAGTGAGACCCTATGGGAGTGAAGCTGTGCCTACTTAATACCTTCCACTGGATCACTTTCTGTTTACCACTGAAGGGCCTCCATAATTCAAATAACACACTTTACACCAATGTCAGCTCTCTGTAAAAATGGAACCACTTCTGATGGAGAAAGGAGGAAATGGAACAGAAAATCAAGAAATAAACCCAGATATCTATCAATCCTTTCCACTCATGGACAGGATTTATATGGAGCACACCATGATTATAGAGTCACAGAAAAACCTGAGTTAGGAAAAAGAAGCTGAACTGGCTCAAGAAACCATTTTGAGCTGAAATGAGTCCCAGATGGCTGGTTCCCCCACCAGGGCCACTGGATAGCTCACAATTCCTCTTGGGAAGAATATAAGAAGCAGATACCATGAAGATGCCAATGAATTGCAGGTAGCAAAGTAGAGCAGGAGTGTCCCTTTCAGAAGCCTTATTGTTTTATAGTGTTATAAATTTGTGGGTCCAGATGAGAGTGTGGTGCCCTCTGTCCATCCCAACAACGTGTGAGTGCCCTGGACATTTCAACCATTTTGACAAATGTATAACAGTTAAAGATATGCTCCTATTTTACTAAATATAGAAGACCAAGTCAGAGCAATCCATTAGTGCATGGAGAGCAAAAGGAGCTAAAGAGCTCTGTGAGGGATGCTGTGCTCTTCTGTTCTCCTTCCCAGGTTAAGAGAGAATTGACTCAGCAGGAGGTGGACCCAGGACTGTATTCACTACTGCTCCATTGCTACTGTCTCATCTCCTGTTTCCCTTCCTCCACAATTCTCATCTCATTATCATTGCTAGAATTTGAATGTGCTGCTGAGCAAACTGCACTGGGCTCCTCACGTGCTGCCTGCTCACCTGGTAGGCACCACCAAGATGTGCAAAACCCAACAGAAAGCTAGGCAAAGACTACATTTCCAAAGCCCTTTCTTCCTTACACTTCTAAACAATAAAAACCCTATTAAATAAATTTTTATTTGCCAGATGTGATGCTTAGACACTGTGAAAAATGTTTAACTAAAGCTAGTGGATCTAAGATAAGCAGATCTCCTTGGCCCAGACCTTCTTGAGGAGAAAGACTAAGATTAGGGATAGCCTGCCACACTGCCTGCCTGCACCATATGGGCCTTTACTAAATCTGATTTCAGTAAGTTTAACTTTCTTGGATGTAAGCCCTAATAAATATTTGAAGAGCACTTTAGAGTAAAAACAAACAAACAAACAAACAAACCAACCTTTTTTTGCTTTGTATGACAAAGTGTCAGCTCTGTGAGGCAGAAGAATAAATACTGCAGACAATACTGGAAAAGAAAGCAGAATATGGATGTCTCTGACAAATGGCTCCGGTGACACAGCTGAAGCACTCCCACTTGGTTATCTGAAACAGCTACCTATCTAAAGTGAGCTTTGCAGGTACTTTAATCCCTAGCCCAATTTTCCTTCAGTAAGGGATTACTGAAACAACAAAATGATGGAAAACTAAACAAGGACTTCATTGTCCCATTAGGTGCCATTGCCTTCTTCAGTTCTGTTCACCTCACCTTTGTCTCTATAGTCTCTTTTTATATTGTCAGGTTCATTGGCAGAGACATCTTTTGCTTTCTATGGAAGGCTTCTTTTCTAATGTTATTATTAACAATAATAACACTGAATGAGTCAAGGAGAGAATTTAACCAGGGAAGATAAGAAGCTGGTGGAGGAGGTAGAAAAAAATTGAAAAGAATGTTGAGTGAGCGCGGTGAGGAGCAGTGATGCAGGGAGGAGGAAAGATGCAGGGCACGGAAGGGTTAAAAGAGCAGCAAAAGAAAGTCTGAGTCAATGCAGAGTAGGAGGAGGTGATTGAGAAGAAATCAAAAAGTTGAATGTGAAAAGGAAGGAAGACTTTTCTTAGAGTGAAATCAGAAGGGCAAGGAGAAAGAAATGGAAAGATAAAACAGGCTGAATAGGCAGAAGGAAGGAAGTTTTGCTCCGCAGCTTTTTCAGAAAGTGAAGAAACTGAAACAAATTGAAAAGGAATGAAGGAATTGGAATGCATGAGGTAGACAAGAAGAAAAGAATAGTAGGCTGTGGTAGGAAAGGAAATTATGAGAAGCAAAAATCATGTGTTTGACATATGAAGAGGAAGAAGCTGAGGTATTGGTTTAAACATTACATTCACTGTATTTTCATAGAAAATGGAGGGGTCTTTTCACAGGGAGAATTAAGTTGGAATTGAACACCTAAGAATAGGATTTAAAAAACCCAAGCAAAATACTTTTATAAACTGAGGGAAAGGTGTTTACTAGGAAATACCACTTTAAATATAGTAATTTATGGAGAAAGAGCACTGTCAAAATGTCACCAAATATATACCTGAAACACATACAGACAGGTCAGATTCTTTTCATGCACTCTTCTCAAATATGAATTGTGTTAAATAGATTTTGGTTGGTATGTTAGCTGGGCTTTATGTCATTTACTAGCTGAAAAAAATCCCAAAGCAAAACCCTTTCTCTGGCACAGGGCATTTTAGAGGAATTTCGTTTGCTACTGAGGTAAATGAAAGATGATGACTTGGCTTTGCTGTTGCATAACCAGGGGTGATGTTCCTTTAGCTATCCTCCACTCAAGCAACAATGCTGAGCTTTTAGAAATTGGCTCTGGGCATTTCTGAAACAGGACACACTTATTGCTTTCTGTGTCTAAAAGCTGAAGACACTGGCTCATCAGGGTTTCCCCCCAGCTTCTTCCCATTCTCTGAGATCATTCCTATCCTTCTGAAAGGCCCTGCTTGCTCATATCTTGAAATACCTGAGTGTCTTTCACTATTGTCAGCTTTCAGGATAACTGTGGCTCTTTTTCAGTTTTTCTTGAGCCCTATTTGAATACAGTTCTGATCCACTGGCACATCCTGGAAGTGTGCTGAGCACACATTAGTGTAGTTGCAGCTAAAGGGAACATTTGAGAAGAGCACTACTGCATGCCACAGAAAATCACTTGTTTTACTGAGGAAAATTACTTTCTGTCCCTGAAGGATTGCTGCTCCGTCAGAGAGAATGAATTAAACAGCACATATGAATCCTGCAGGACTCCATAAACATTCAACAAAAATGAATCCTACAGGAGCCCATAAACATTCAACAGAAATAACACAGTTTTCCTTACACAAGGCTCCAGACAGCTGGCAGTGGGGTGGGGAGGTTGCCTGTTCCCCATAATCCTGCACTTGCTCCTTTGTGGGAAGAAAAGGAGCTTGGCACCTAGCAAATCAAGAGAGATATTAGAATTATCTCATTCCCATGGAAAGTGTCAGGTTTCTGCCTTTTCATCCATATCCAGGATGAAATATACACATGTGTTTACATATCTTGATATACAAGCAAAAAAAAGTCATATATACATATGTCTCCATATATGTACGCCTATTTAAAAATGCTACTTTTTGTGAGAAATGAAATCCTTATTCCAGTTGAGCACAATGAATTCTTGCTCTTCTCTGTCATGAAGTTTCTAAGGAGGCAACTGAAGGCCAAAATTAGGCAAGATAATTTCAGGGACCCCAGCTGATTATAAAAAAATGCCATGATGTTGTCACTGTACATTATCACAATAAAATATCATCCAGAGCATGAGGTTAAATTGATAGAGCAGAGATTTTTAAGTCCTGCATTAAATAACCATCACTAAATGCTTTTCAAGCTTTATTAAGCATGAGGAAAATAGGAAGGTAAGAGGAAAAAGAATGTAAGTAATTTAATTAAATTTTAAAATATTTATTTATGTGAAGTAGGGCTTCCATGTCAGCAATATTTGCTCTTACATTTCTCCTGTTTTTATTTGTAAGCAAAATATCCCTCTGTTTGGCAACATTGAGAAAAAAAAAAAAAATAAGGCATGACCTAAGAGGATAATAAGCTCATTCTGAAAGCTTTCTGATCCTGGTTCTTTAAACCAAAGGGCAAATTAATGGAAATACTAAAAAACAAACAATACCAAAGGCTGAAAATGCTGTAATATGTACATCACTGCTTCAGACAGAGGAGCGAGCTCTCAATTCTGGCAGCTACTGATGGAGGTGGCAGCAGAGCCACAGAAATATCCTGAGGATGTTGCTTTCAGCTGGCCATTAGCACAAAAGCAGTGTTTTCAGGAATGCAGTCCTGGCTGGCAGGACCCACCAGTCCCTGGTTTTGTCCAGCCAATGTGCAGAGTAGGGGGGAGAGAGAAGGCTGAGGCAGAGACACCCAGGTGTGTAGGGTCTGGGTGACCATGCACTGGAACACAGTGCCCAGAGAGGTTGTGGAGTCTCCCTCTCTGAAGATATTCCAGAGCCATCTGGATACAATCCTTTCAATGTTCTCTAGGATATCCCTACTCATTTAGGGAGGTTGGACCAGATGGCCCACTGTGGTCACTTCCCACCTGATCCATTCTGTGGTTCTGTGTCATTCTGGGGCTTGAAAGCCTAGGTTTCTGGCCCAAAGGACAAACAGTACAAAGCCACAATTTTAGAAACTCCCGTGTATGTAAAGCAAGGGGAAATTATAACAAGAAAGAAGTATAAAAGATGCTGGAAACCTCCTCATATGAAGACTTGTTGTCTTGGATATGGAAATCGTTCCTTCGCTTAAGCCTTAAACAAGTACAGAAAAATGTAACATTTGTTTTCTTTTAAAGAAAAAAAAATCAAATAATTGAATCTTATTTCATAGAATATGCTGTATTTTAAGGGACGCACCAGGATCTTCGAGTCCACCTCATGGCCCTGAGCAGAACACCCCAAGGATCACACCATGTGCCTGAGAGCATTGTCCAAACACTCCTTGAACTCTGTCAGGCTTGGTTCTGTGACCACTTTCCTGGGGAGCCCATCTCAGTATTCAGTGATGCTCTGGGTGAAAAACTTTTTCCTGATATCCAACCTAAATGTCCCCTGGCACAACTTCAGGCCATTCCCTTGGGTCCTCTCGCTGGTCATGAGGGTGAAGAGATTGTTACCTGTCCCTCCTCTTCCCTCCTCAAGAAAGCTGTAGACTGCAATGAGGTGTTTCCTCTTCTCCAGGCTGAGCAAAACAAGTGACCTCAGCCACTCCTGGAAAGATTTCCCCTTCAGACCCTTCACCATGCTCTTAGTCCTTCTTTCAACATTCCCTAATACCTTAAGAACTTTCTTATATTGTGGTGCCCAGAACTGCCCCCAGCACTTGAGGTGAGTTTGCCCCAGTGCAGAGCAGAGCAGGACAATCCCCTCCCTTGCCTGGCTGTGATGCTGTGCCTGATGCCCCCCAGGACAGGGTTGGCCCTCCTGGCTGCCAGGGCACTGCTGACTCACGTTCAACTTGCCACCAACCAGGACCCCCAGATCCCTTTCTGCAGGGCTGCTCTTCAGCATCTTCCTCCCCAGTCTACACACTTCCAGGGTTGCTCCATACCAGGTGCAGAATCCAGCACATTCCTCATTGAACTTCCTATTGCTGGTGATTGCCCAGGCCTCTCATTTATCTAGGTCTCTCTGAAGGGCCTCTCTGCCCTTGAAGGAGTTGACAGCTCCTCCCAATTTGCTGTTGACAGCAAATTTATTAGATAATGGCAAATTAAGAAGACTTTCTTTTTAAAGAGATATAAGTTCAAACCAAAGTTAACAATATAATATTTCTTTTATTGATAGTGAATTTTTCTTCTCTTCTGAAATACCTCAATGATTTAATATAGTAAACCTGCAACATAAATATATCCATTGATGCCAGCATGCTTTGATCCCCTTAATACTGGCAGGCCTCTGTTGCCTCCCACTCTTGACTTTGTTAACAGCAATTTAAGCAGCAATTCTTTCAAGATAAAGGGATTACAACTAAATGAAAACGTTCTCTTACAGAATTCAAACAACCATTCATAAAGCTTGTCAGGCAGCTTTACTTGCCCCGTACTTCCATAGCACAAGACCCTGAAATCCTTGGTCTGTGCTGAGCAGTTGCCTCCTACAAGCTAGTAGTCTTAAATTTTATTTTAATTTATGGTTCAAGTTGACAAAGTTTTCTTTACTGTTCCAAGCACCTGAAAAACATTCATCTTAAGTGAATGAGAAATGAAATTTTAGGCTCTTTGAATCACCATTCTGCTTTTATATCAGTTGGCATCTTACTTGGTGAATGTGCAGCAGCTGTTTAGGGGAAAGGATGTCAGCTGGAGTAATTGCAATCTATAATTGGAACACAAACATGGACGAAATTTGGGGCTTCTGAAAAAACACATCTGTTAATTTTCAAGAGAAACTAACAACCTTGAATGTGGTTAGTAAGGTCTATACACCATTGACTACAAATTGGAAGAAAACTTCCTACTTCCAAATTTGTTTTGGCTAATTCTCTATCTACAGTCACAATGATGCCACTGAAATATAAATTTGCACACAGCAGAAAAACTTATTTTTGTGTTAGTTGCAACACAACTGCAGTAATGGCATCACTCATGGTAAATTTATGTTATATCATTCTAGCATAAATAGCTCCAAATTCTAATAAAGTTAGTGACATTGAGCCATCGAGGATTTATCTAAAATTAGTTTTGAATTATTTATATGTAGGTATAAAAATCTCTTAAACACTGAACATTCAAAATAAGAGTGTTGAAAATCATTATTTAGTGCATTATTGCACTTGTTAGTTCTGTACCATTAGTACCCCATAATATTCAGATATCGAAGAAAAATATTTAAAATATTAATAAGGAGTTTGTCACTTTATTTTGCCTGTGAATAATTTCATAGCTGCTGGTAGAATCAGTTCTCCTTTACATGTCTAAATTAGTAGAACTCCCATGCAGCAAGGGTTTTCCTTTCTTTGCTCTTAAGACCAGTGCACTAGTAATGAACAAATTGTGACAACCAGTGCTTTCCTTTTAGAAGATCTCGTGGTGTTTCTTCTCACAAGATTTGTGCCATGAGCAAGGAACTAAATGTGATGCTCCGTGCCTTCTTTGAGAAGATCTCATGGTGTTTCTTCTCACAAGATTTGTGTCATGAGCATGAATTTTTTCCCTCAAGCAACCAAGCAATCTCATACTTGGAAATTTCAATTTTTTAATCCCCTGGAGCTGTCCTAGCCAGGTGTTTGTTGGAAACAGGAGCACAATCTCATGTGAATCGTATAAATGGAGATTTGTGTTGTAAGAGACAAAAACATCCAACTAACACAAATAAAACTAGCATAAGAAGTGCACATTTCACATGGGGTAATATTCTCATTAAAATAAAAAAAGAAAACCCAAAAACTTTAACAGCAACACGTTCTATTTCAGGTCAATTGTGTAATTTCTAGTGCATTTTCTCAGTGGGATAGTAATGTTAGCTTATCTGTTGCCAATAGATGGCAGTGATCACTCAGTTTCCTTCAGGAATAAAAATTCTGTCACAAATTAAGTGTTGGACATGGGTAGGTACTCAGGCAGATCCTTCTATAAATCCTGAAGTTATTACTTCTGGGTGTTTAACCAGAACATTTTCTTACTTTCATATGTTCCAACATCAGGTAGTCCTTGGATTAAGGAAACCTCTTTTGATGCTTCCTTTGAAGCCAATTTCATGGCCTGGTCTCAGCCTGAATTGAAGCCCTCCCAGTGCACTGCTCCTCCCTCCTCAGCAGGCACGTGGGCAGGTGTACTTCCTTTGCTAGCTCACATCCCACGGTTTGTAGGCACCTCTTCCCTGCAGAATCCCCATTCTGGCTTCTGACATGCCTCTCTTGCTTAATGGGCAGCTGCCAAGGGCAGCTCAGCAGGCAGTGGTCACTCTCTTTGGAAAGGTACAGTCAAAAGCAGACTTGATGGACAGGAATCTTTGGGGTTTGAGAATGGCCTAAATTGTTTGTGTCACTGGTGATGCAAAGGATCTCCTCATCTGGCATATGAAATAGATTCAAATTTTCCTCTTTCACTCTCTTCCTGTAAGCAAAACAGAAATTAGCTGGGATTGCTGTGCCATCAGCATGAAAGCAAGAGAAGAGAACAGCAAATCCTCACCAAGTCACTGGTGGGGATTTTTCTGATCCAGATGGTACCTACTGTGCTTGAGTCCTCTGTAGGTCTCAGCAGTATGGATGTGTTTCCTTGTGTGACTCAGAGCACACAAATATTCACTCCTTTACAAAGTTCAGACAGCCTCCTGAAGGGTCTGAGTATGCAAATGGTGAAATATGCAACACATTCAAAATTCTCTCTTTCAGCATTTGCACAGCTTGCCAAGACACAAGGTGACTTCAGCTCAAATATTATCTGACAGATGTGTCTTCTCCCAGCATATTTCAGTCCACATCAAAACATCTCATAGCTTTGGTAAAGGAGTGAACTATTTTCTTTGTTTTAACTGCTTCCATGACCACTCTCAGTTGTTTACTTTCCACTGTCTTAGAGGAAAATGAACCCAGCCCAAACATTTCTTGAGACTTCAGGAGCCTTTGAATAGACTAATCACCACAGATCCATTAAGGGACTTAGACATTTTACTCTCCTTTAAATACCTAAGTCAAATCTCTAGATCCTCAAAATTCCACTCTTATCTATCACTTAATCATGGTGCCATCTGTAGTCTGAAGGCACTTTTGTTTTTACAGAGTCTTTATATATTTAATGATCAGCCAGACATTGTCACTGTACCAGAGATCCAGCAAAATTAACAAATTAAGAGCTTGTCTTCCGAGTTGGATGAGACAACTCTCAGAACAGTATTTGCACACACACCAGCAAAAGAGAAGCAACAATGGCAACATATTTTTGCTTATTAATACTGTGGTTAAAAAACTACTTGGAATGAAGAAAATCAAAGCTAGCTCCCTTTACTGTATGAAAATCAAAAGCTTTGAAATTTGACAGCTGCTCTAATCTGTACAGCTGCAAATTCACAGGAATTCACAGGAGGTGAGCACATTTTTCCTCCTTTCTAAAAATTACCCAAGCCATTGACTCATCCTTTCAATACCCCTTTTCCCTTCCCCACCACCATTTATACTGTATTAACGTTTTCTTAACTACAGGACAAACATTATGGATATGAACATCAAAAAAGAAATACTTATTTTCCAACCTTGAGATAAATGTCAGACTTCCTAGAGGAAGTAGTAGTGGCTGAATGTCCACGTCCAAGACTCACAGAAAGAAAAAAAGAATGTGAACCTATAGTACTGCAAGTACCAACTTGAATTTCTGCTTTATTTCTAGTACACCTGACCAAATTTGGATCCAGCACACATTCCCTAGTCACAAAGGTCTCTTCTACTCAAGGAAATAGGTTCTCCAGGTCCCATCTGCAGTACTGATTAATTAGCATATATACATGAGGAACTACTTACCAATTTTGGTGTCTTAGGGTAGGAATATCTCAGGGTTTAAGATGGATCGGGGTAAGGATGAACAGGCATTTCTCATCTACCAGGCTTCTAATACATTAATGCAAACACATAGGTGGTAATTTTCTCTCTGTGGCTCAGTTATGACTCAGCTGATATAGTGGGTTTTTCATTTAGATCTGAAATATCACCAAAACCAAGCTATTTCAGTATTTGCACTCACATGCTCATCTGGTCTGGTAAAAACAGTTGTGATCTGATACTACTTCCCATGTTAACTTATCCAGTCTCAGTATGCTCAGGAGAACTAATGACTACCATGGTACAAACAGCTCATGAAAGACAAAAGGAAAATAACAAATAGTCCACTGTATTTTCAGAATGTCTTCAGCATAACAGGCTCAGCAGAACTGGGCAAAATTTAAACCCAAACCACAGAACCTGTATCCAATGTCCTTTATTACATCTCATTCCTTTATTGCACCTCTTTCAGAGTTGCTACCAACAATATTCAGCACCTTTCAATACTATTCAAAAGGAGAAGAGAATGGAAAAGAAGGGATAGAATCTGAAACAGAAGACAAAGAAAATGAGTTAAATTTTTTCTGCCCTCCTGCCTTAGCTTTCAAAACTAATTGGCCAGGAAACTTTTAAGAAAATGAGTGCACATATATTGTCGAATTTCTCTTCATATATGTCTGTGTTTAATTTCTCATTTGACTTCTTCTCTTTGAGTCTAAAGAATCAGCCAGGATCATAGATCATAGTTTTGACATGTGTTTCTAGACTTTATTCCAGTGTAAAATTTTAACTTAGCTGTGGCCCAGACTTTCACAGCTGACTCAGAGCATGACATCCATAAATAATGTAATTTATGACACAGAGCTTAAAACCATTAAGACAAGATGCCAGGAAGTTTTCTCTGTTCAGAATCCTTTACTTCATGTGAGCCTTGATTAGTGTCAACAATTTTTCTTTGACCTTTTTAGAAAGGAGTTCAGACTTCTCACTCCTAAACTCCAGCTAAAGATTGTCTTGATGATATCTTGAGTCTCCAGACTGTGCCAGAAGAGTTGCCAGAACAGCAGTACTTCTGTTTATTTATGAATTCCATTGGTTTCTCATTCAGCTCTGAAGAATTCCAGAGTCATTACTGCATGCTTTAAAATTGCTTGAGGGTTTTTTTGTTTCAGAAACCTAAGAATCTACCTCATTTTTTGATCTGATACAGTAGCTCTGAAACATACATGCTCTTCATCTAATTGGCTTCAGAAGAACTCTTATGGTTTTACTGACTTCAGGATCAGAGTGCCAGATTTGTTGCTGTGATCTAAGATAAATCTGAATGGAAAAGAAATCATTAAGAGTCTGAAAACACATTTTAAAATTTTGAATTCCTGGAAAAGTAAGAAAACACTATTAGATATTTAATTCTATATTGAGATCTATAACAACCATATATTATAATTCACTAAATATATTAAAATCAATCCATTCATAATAAAGATTAGTAAACTAAGATTAGTGATTGAGCACAGGTGTCAAACAATCTGTTGCTCTAACCATACAGTCCTTGATTCAGTGAAGAGAGAACATAACAGCAGCTCAGCAATATATATATGATCTATATTTGGGTGAGGAACAGCTCCTATTTGATGAAGTCCTATGCATAACACATAGGCTTTTAAAAGAGAAAATCAACCCAGAGTAGTTAGTCACTGACACAAATGTCTTTTGGTCCTTGGTTGGTAACTCTTTAGAAAAGCAAGTCATTTCAAGGTTTTCAAAGACCAGAGCTCCTCTGTCCATCCCTGGTTTACAACAGAGATTGTACCTGAAGTGGAAAAATACTTAATTGTAACATTAGTTGAGTGAATATAGAAGAGTCTTTCACCAAATGCACCAGGATGGAAAGGAAGGCAAAGTGATACAACCTGAGACTGATGCTATCACAACTTGACCAGTCAGGATCATTTCCAGGTCACACAGAGAAGTACCAGTGGATGCTCACCCTGTAAACTGTAGATGGCTTAGCTCCTTCAGTAGCTTTTTAAAGATTCCTTTCCTCTTGTGTGTTCTAAGTTAGAATAAACTTTACAGAAGACTTGGGGCTAGGTTTAAATCTACTAATTTCAAAGGAATGGCTATGTTAAAATAGAAGATCAAATTCAACATGCCATAAAACAACAAATGTATTTTATTATTTCACCCAAAATTTGTAACCATCACACAGGATCTGTCCTAGAATAGTTATCTTGGTGATAATATAGACTTGTTTGATCATGACAGATATGTAAGGTATTATTTCTCTCTTGATTTCTGACCAACTTGCTATGGCTCTGATTATAAAAATCTCATTTTTGAACTGCAAATATTATATGGGTTAATATACCCATTAATATTAAAACACAACACAGCCTCTTTATAAGCAGCAATTAAACCTTAGAATAAACACATTCTCAGGTATATAAATAGAGGCTAAAACCTCAAAATACCTTCTATTAAAACACCATCCACTGTTCTAACCTACAAAGTTTAGTAAGGGTAAATGCAATAAAGATCACACTACTAAAACAAGATTATCATCTGGGAAAAACAATTAATTACAAGCTCTAAATAGATTTTGAAAATATTAGATCCAGAGTTGACCAAGTTACTGAGAGTATGAGCTGCTGCAAATGGAAAAAAGGTGGTCAAACCAGTAATATCACAGCCACAGACCTTAGGGATATACAACTGGATGACAAAAAAGAAAGGTTTACATGGCTAACATACCAACATTCATTTGAGAATCCAAATGCCCTAAATAGGACTCTGGGAGAAAAAGTGATTCCCTAGTAGGCAATACATCTATTGCCTTTGAGACAAAACATCCCAGAGCTACGTCCTTTTGAGCTCTGATCAAGTCTGGTCAAGAGGATGGTCAAGTCAGATGATCTTCATGTCAGAAAAGAGATGGTAGGAGGGTAAGTTTCACAACCATCCCTTCTGACTCACTTCTCTTGCCATTTTTCTTTCAAAAGGGACCTGTGGCAGATCTTCTTTGCAGTCACCCATCATAGTTGGTAGAAATGTAAATTCAAGATCAGGAAAGGCTTTGCAAAAATTTAACTACCTGTTGCCCTGACTGTGAGGCACAGAGACAGCGCAAGCAGCAGGTACCTAAAGAAACAAAGGTCCATTCACCTCATAAAGGAAGGGATTTGCAGTAAAAAAAGGGAATTGCGCCAGTTGAACTTCAGACTGGGTTTGCAGAGTGAACTTTGCTGTAGAGTTCTTAGTTTTCAATTTCACCAAAACTTTTAATGTAGCCCTAGTTTATATTTGACACGTTTTACTGAAGTCCACCACAGTTAATGTAAACCCCGGAAGTGGATATGGAACAAGGCACTGATGGAATATACAAGGGAAGAAGCCTGCTGGTGAAATATTTTCGCACAAATTTAGTCTCTCAAAAAACATATAGCATTATAGTCTCTCAAAATTATAACATCACTACAGTCAGTAAAATGTACTTAAAATCATCTATTTTATTTAATTTTGCTGTGATTCCATTGCTGTTTTAAACGTGTTAAAAGAATCCTCCTTGTTTGGCATTATGTTTAGTAATAGAGACTCATGAAACTGTAAGGGTTGGAAAATACCTCTGAGATAATTGAGTTGAACCTTTAACTCAGCACCACCATGCTCATCACTAAACCATGTTCCCAAGTGCTACACCCACAAGTCTTTTAAAGACCTCCAGGGAGAAGGCTTTTCTTCCCTGTTCTGTTTATTGAGGCTGAATTAATCAACACATGTAAGGAAGGCTTAAACTTGAAGAAGTCTCAACAAATTTCTTTGAGGGTCTTCTGGGGATACAGTGCTGGTCCATTCAGCAATAGGGCTTAATTCAGGTAAAAACTACAGAACAAACTCCCATGTTTTACCCGAGACTGACAGGGAGTGAGCATCTGACTGCTTTTGTGTGGTCCTGAACTGTCAATCAGAGGCACTCTGTGAGCCACTTCCTTTCTCTGCAAAATGGGGTAAAATTGCTTGAGTAGCACCCCGAGCTCCTCAGCAGAGGCTTTGCGTAAGCGCGGCTGTGCCACGCTCGGCTGAGCCGCGACTGCTGGGAGCCAGAGGCAATAGCTGAGTTCTCAGAGCCTGATGCCTGCAGGGATGACACAGGAATTGTGTCAGTGTCTCCTCTGGAGGTAGCCTGCAGCTAGTAAATGCTTCCTCTTCCATTAGCACAGATGAAAGCAGAGCGAGCTTACTGCTTGCAGGCACAATGGAGAAATGGCACTGCCTTCCTCGGCTTCCTTCCATTACGGGTCACAATGCTGCTCATGGGTTGATGGTTAGCATTGGCACCATGGGAAGCATGCTCTCCACTCTCCTCTTCTAGAGGAGTGTTACACTTTCTACATGCAGTTCTTGAGTTCCCTCTTCTCATAGGAAAGTAGGGCTGGAAGCGATTATCCCATAATATCTGGTCTCCCAGCCTTCTCCAAAACACAGCACAGGCATTTTTGATGGATGCTTGCACAGTCTACTCTGAAGAGCCTACATTGCTGGGAGCCTCTCTCATCTCTAAAAGCAAACTACTTCAATGATGTAAAAAAGATTTACTCTTTATAATTTATTGTCACTTTTTATAATTTAAATCTTTTATTACTATTCCCAATTAAAACAGGGTGAGTGCTTATTCTTCCACATCTAACTTTAACATAACTAAAGACTATTATCAAATCTTTCTCAAATCTTCTCTTCTCTGAAGTAACAGCCATCCTTATGGAGGACAAGTGATTGTGATTGTTTTTCCTTTTTCTGACATAATAGGAATCCAGGAGAAGCTTTCTACCTTTTTATTGTTTGGGGTTTTTTCTCCAAGAAAATTGTCATGACTATTGCTACAGGCTGGGCTCTTGTTATGGCTAGTAAAACAACAAAGTCTGCACCATCTCCCAAAATTTATAAATATTTTAGATTTTAAAGGCAAATGTTACTGTCTAGAAATATTAAATCATATCACTAAGAATTACCTAACCCTTGAACCAGATTTTAAACTGTGATTCACTGAAGACATCAATCAATGAAAGAAATAAGCATTTTTCCAGGAAGGCAGAAACCCCTTAATAGAAGATTAAGGCAAATAAAAAAAGATCTGTCTCTTAAATCATAGTCCACCTTACAGAAAAGCCAAGAATCTATAACATTGCTGTATTACTGAAATTGCCTATTAGAGTCCTTTGAGAATTTCCCTTAAGATTTTTGGAACATTAAGACTGAGAAAAGAACAGGAATAAAAGTGCTCTTGATTTTCGTCTTGTGTTATTTAACTTGAAAGCAAATACAAAGCAAGGCAGAGAATTTAGCTGGAGGCATTATTTTTGGAAGGTGTATTTACTTGAAATATCCTGACATTAGCAGTTAGAAAAGAAAGGGAATTTAATGTGAAAGTATCAGCATTTTCACAGATCTGGGGCTCTTGCTAGTCTTGCTTTGCCTTAGCTTAGCAAATCTGACTCTAGCTTCACAAAGAGCCTTGCTGAAAGGGTTCCTCCAAAAATAAGTTTTCTCAAAATCCTCTTTTTTTCCTCCTTCCCTCTTTTGTCCTGGATGTTTTAGATGTTAATCTGAAGCACGACTTTCATTACATGTTCATCTACAATGTCCTTGAGTAGCAACCAGATATGGAGGAAAAGACCATTACTTAGAGGCCAAACCACTATTCTGCTTCATGGTACATGACTGGTAAAAACAAACTAAAAGCACAGAGTTTGCTCTAGAAAGGTTCAAATGGTGTCTCCACCTGACAGAGATCTTCCCAGAGAAATGGGACTTTAGGACTGTTCATGCAAAACAAAGTAAAATGAAAGATTGTCATCTCTGTGGAGATTATATATGACCCATGAAATATTGATTTTCTCTCTTTTACTTACTAAATACTCGGAAGTCCACCGAGAAAGGTGATATGATCACAGTAATAAATTTTCTAGCTCTATTGCTCTGATTTTCTGTCTAGGAATTGTAAATCACTTTTAAAATAGAAGCTTAACACAGAAGAAAAGGCAGTTCCCACTGGTACCTCTCTGTGATCTGACAGACTATGAAATAGACTCATAGAATAAATGTGTAATCTGTCTAGAAAAGGCATTTTGTAGCATGGTATAAATTTCTGCTGAAGAAACTTCAGGAAAAGCTAAAGCTCCTTAATTCCTCAGTGAACTCCTTAAAGCCACTCAAGAAAAAGCACTAGGCAGGAACAAAAAAAATGCAGATTCCCTCCCCACCATCTTAAACCATTTATGAAACAGCCCAAACTCTTTTGAAAGAACATGTTAATCCACTGAGCTTTTCGTCTTTTTCATTTTTAATTTTCCTCTTATTAATCAGCTAAGAATTGGAAATGCATTTTTTCTTATAAAAACATATTTTTTTGTTTATATCTCAGACTAAAAAAAGAGTGGTTGAACAGTTCTTTTTTCTTCTAGTCTAACCTTTCCAAAACCTAATACCAATATCTAAAGGCAAATTTTTCATGAATGGCTTTGCAAAGGTGGACAACAAAAGCTGTGTTCGGGTCCCTGAAATTAAGAAAAATATTTTAAAAATAAACAAAAAGGAAAAGAGCTGAAGTCAGTATTTACATTAGAAAGTTTACAAATTAGAGGTTTTAAAAATTGCATCCAGTAGCCAGAAAAAAGCTCCTATAATGCACAGAACAAATTTTTGTTTAAATGAATGATGCATCTTCAATCATTAGTTCTGTAACTTCTTCTGATATTCAGTATTTGGCAAATACTACCCAGCACATAAAAAAAAAGAATAACACTTGTATTTTTTTTAATTAATAAGGCACCATCTTGAGAAAGAGGTATGGCAGGCATTTTATAGATACCTATAATGTGTAGTCCCCTTCCTTAAAAAGCCCAAGTGCTTAGTTTATATAACACAAATATATGCAACATATAATTCTCAAATACCATTTCCCTCCCCAAATAAGTGAAACCACTTTAATTCACAAAAATAAAAAAGTTTACTAGGGCAAGAATGAAGGTGTAAATAAACTAAAATCTATAAAGCAGGGTATATCTTCATAATACATACTAGTTTTGCACACCAGTTATGATACACCAGTTATCTCTGCCCAAGCACAGGCTTTTTACAACTTTTTCAAAAGAGCACTTCACTTTGAGCATCGAGGTTCCCTTTGTGTGTGGCAGGTTCTGTTTTCTGTGACTAACAGTTTAATTCAATCACAAAGACTCATTCAGCAGTACTAAATATTGTAACTCCAGTGGCAGTGTGAGCTGTTAAGAAACACTTCAACGTGACAGCCATAAGTTTTAAGCCCATCATCAAACACTTAATTGCATAACACAGGGACAGGAGCTGGTTGCAGATGTAGCTCTCTCACTTGATGACTCATATTATTGACTCATTTTAATGATTTTAATGACTCATTGTGATGATTTCAGCAGCATAAATTCAGTTTGTTTTGTCAGCAACATACAGATATCAGCGACACACTCCAAAAAGAACAACATAAGCAGCTGAAATTAAATAGAAAAAATGGAAACTTTTTTTTTTGAGTATTAGCATTGATGTCAAACACATAAAACCAGTCTTGTTTACAATACCCCTAATTTGCTTGTGGCATTCTTCCCAGAAGAAAGTGGCTGCTCACTTGTTGAAGGGTGTTTCTGCTGTCCTTGACTGATGAGGGCAATGCTCTGAAAGGTCTAGGCCACCACTGGTTAGCCTCTGTGACTCTAAGCATGTAATTAATTTCAAGGCATTTGTGACAGCTGACATGTCCATATCTGTATACGTTTGCTCACTTGAATACACTCGTTGTCCTGTCCCTTTGTGATAGGGCAAAGTGAAGAAGGAATGGCCACCCAAATCCCCTGATCCCGTGGAAGCTGTCAGACTTACACCTGCTTTTCTTGAGCTGCTTGAGCCTGCCCACCCAGCTCTCCTAAGGGGTCAGTGAAAGCCCAGACCAGTCTGTATCACCATTTCCTCACAGAGCTGAGAACTGCTCAGATGGGAACAGCTCAGTCACACCCCAGTTTCCTCTGGGTTACTGAGAGCCTGGGCAGGAGGACACTGACTTTATTCCCTGGGTCCTGGTGCTCACAGACACCCCAGTAACAGGACTGTCAGAGGAGAGGTGATTTCCACACCTAAGACAAAGAGAAGTATTTCCTAAATCACACATGGGTACTAGGCAACTTGGGTGTCTACACATAGATTCAGCCATCACTGATAATAAGTTTTAAAATTGCCAAAAAAGAAATGAACCGAATTAAAACCATGAATTATTTAGCTCAGCAACAAATAAGAACTGGGTACAAAGTGCCCCCAACTAAGCCATAGGCCAGTCCTCTCTTAAATTTTCAGTACCCAAATTCTCAATTAGGCTCACCTTTGAATTAACCTTTAAAGAAGTAGTCTAGTATGTGTAAAGCCTCCTCACATACTTTACATAGTAAAGTATCTGAGGATGCCTTACACTTTTCACTGCCAGAGATTACCTGTCATCCATTTCATTAAAACCACAAAACGCGATACTTTTCTGATAACCTTGCCTAATCTATTTTTTTTTTATCATTATAGTCATTATATGAAAAATCTTGAGCATAACAAAGTAGCACTTTGTTTCCAGTGCTGATAAATAACAATGAGCTCTTTAAAATACGTCAGCTTTTAGCACAGCTTTTGATGGTCCTAGAGAACCTATGTTGTTAAGGTAAAATACATACATTTTTCAAATTCCTATTTTGTAAAGATAGACCAAATTTTGTTGAGAAGGATACAGCAAAATTTTTTTCCTTCTGTTCTTATTAAATTTTTTCCCATCTCAGATGAGAAAGTATTTAACAGAAGAGCAAACTTCCTGATTACTTAGCTGACTATTCAAGTACTGATGCTTTGGTCTGATTACTTTTCCTTCACATGGAACTTTTTACATAGCAGTTTTACTCAGGTCTATGGATAACATGTCTGAAGAGCATCCTCTGGGAAATGCTCTCATTCTTTCTGTGGCAGACACTTGCAAATGAACAGACAGAAAAACTCCTCAGAGTTCAACACACTGCAAACTCCCTTGCAAAATGCTCTGTTGGACAAAAATTTATGGCAAAATAGCTCAAAATGTGTGATGTTCTCACTATTGAAACCACATCACTTTGATTTAAAAATAATCCTTAGTCTGATTAGAAGCTACTGAAAATAAATGTAACAAAAGACACTGGCTCTGAAAGTTAGTGGAAAAGGCTTTTTTTCTGAGCCTGAATCTCATAAAATACCATAGAAACTTCACAGACAGGCAAAATAAAGCATCACCATTTGTTCTTTCTGATCTGGTACCATGATTGGCCTTGCAGATAGAGAACTACTATTAGCTTAATTTGGGTTTTGTTTCTCTAATAGAATTTTTTTTCCTAGAAGATAAGTTTTCTAAAGGATTAATCATTTCCTCTGGCTGCAGCTCTCTTCACTGAGAGCAGCAGGCACAAGTTCCCCAAGGATTTTTCCTGGGGAAGGCAGGGGGAACCTGACAGAAAAAGAGAAAACAATTCTTATCTCTATTCACGGCTCCTGTTGTTTTGCACATGTGGAATGTGTTATGGAGATTGTTTACCCAAAGGGATTTGTTAACTGGTGAAGATTGTTTTGATTCCTTGGCTGATTGGGTCAAAGCTGTGTCCTGGCTGTCTCAGACAGTCACAGGTTTTTCTTTAGTATCCTTTTAGTTTAGTATCTCTTTAATATAGTATGGTATTGGTGTAATATAAAATAGCTTAATAAACCAATTGTTCAGCCTTCTGAATCATGGAGTCTGGGCACATTATTCCCTGGCTGGGGGCTCCCTTCATAGATAATTCCCCAGAATCTGACTTTGTTTACTTTTACCACACTGTGAGTATAGAGTAAAAAGCCAATGAAAGATAGCTAAACTTTAAGAACAAAGCTTTCATTTACCTTGGAAGAGCAGTCTTTGTCAGTGAGCATCCAAACCACTATCCCTCATTAACTTTAACAATCATGTCCTTTGAAATATAAGAATTTTTGTTGTTTTGCAAGGCTATTAGTTGAGTTAGTGTGAAAAGGACGAGTCCAGCAGCGACTGAATTCAGGAGGGAAGTACTTGCTCACTCACAAAAATACAAAGCAGGAGCAACTCAGACCTGCCTGGTGAGTTGACAGCTACCCATTCTGGTCTAAGACAACATTTGAGGGACAAGGAATCAGCACAATTTAATAGAGAGGAGAGAAAACAAGTTTAGGAACCCTAAACTTTCTCTGCCTCATCGGTCAAATGGAATCGCAAAACCTTTAAAGTCAGACACATTAATGTGCATTAGTGCCAGCAAACTACTCCAGCCTTCAACAGCACAAAATGGTCTGAAAATTCACAGTCCCGCTGCCTATGCTGGAGCTACTCATGCTCTCTACAATCACCAAATGCTTTGGCTTAATGGAGGCCTTCAGGAACAAGGTACTAGTATAAAATTTGGAACTTCTTTGAGAGGAAGTTTGAGCTTTAAGAAAAAATACCTTTAAAGTGGTGTCATCAAGTAGAGTTTTGAAAAAGGCTTTTGGAAATGGCATCATCAGTTTTAAACCAACATATGAGGATATATGTGTACAGACAGTGTTAATTAAATCCGTATTTTTAATGGCCAAAACCCACAAAAGCGTGGGGAATTTGGTGATCAGTTAATTTTTTCAAGAGATAAGGCAGAATAGTGACATAATTTTTGCCATGCAGGATGGACTGTCTAAGAGGAAATGGAACCCCTGAATGCATTGAGGCCAAGCACTGACTGCATTACACAGGGCATGAACCACACTCTAAAGATAATCTGGAGGAAGTCTGCAAAACTCTTCTGTGTTATACCTGCTCCCTAATAAACAGCAGCTTCCAGAACTCAGAAGTTCCTTTCTGTTATTTTTCCAGCAGGACTAATGTATGTTTTCACATTGGGAGGGAGCAGGGCAGGCTGTGGACTCCTTCCAGAAGAGATTGGGTTGCCTTCAAAAAACTAAATTTCATACATTTGGCTACATCCCAGCTTATCCACAATAGCAAAGGAAAAAAAGGTCATCAGCCTGTAAAACAGTTTCCTACGGAACTTGAAGCTATCAGAGCAAGCAAAAAATTACCATTTCACCACCTTTATAATTAAGGCAGAGTGTAGCCTCCAAATACCTCTGATTTATATATTAAGTACCTCAAATGGTAAATTTTGTAGTCTCTTATTTACAAACTCCATACCCATCCCAAAAGTGACAAAAGTGGTGTGAATAAAATCTAATTTCCTGATGAACAGGCCAAAACAGAAGTTTTGCCAAATTTTTTTTTTTTTTTTTTCTTGTCAAAGAATATTTGAATATGGTAGTTTTAGAACAAGAGTACACTTAGATACAGTAAATAGATTTCTGTAGTACCAAGCCAAATAACACTATGGACAGCAATGAAGAACCCTCCTGCTAATTTGTACATGGAAAGTGACATTTTTTCCTATACTGAAAAATGCAGTGTTTTCTATTTTTCTCTACCTGTAATGTTTTAAATATCTTCAAAGAAACACAAATTTAAAAACATCCTTGTGATAAATCATTAAATGCTTCCCATATGAAAAGACAGACTTATTTTCTACATGTCAATTTAGTCAGTTCACCATTAATTTAAAGTGTGTAATTGCTTCAGTTAATAGTCAGAGAACTCAGAAGCTTATACCAGCTAAGAACAAGGCAAGAAATTACCTAGTTCATTATGATTTATAAGACACATAAAAGAATTTAAATAGTGCAGGATTGCCTAGGAAATGATGTCTTTTTAATGAAGTGCAAGAACACAAAGCTCAGCAGGAGTCACTCCTGCTAAATCTCCTTCAATCATTCACAATTTTTTTCCTCTAAATTATAAGTTTCTGTTTGAATGTTTTTATAACTTGTACATAAAACAAACCAATATTTTGAAGAATTTTGCTCCTCCCAATTTAATAATAGCAATTTCTGTTTAAAATGTCAATGAATATTTGAATTTTCTTAGAACAGTTAAAAGTGGTTAGAAGGGGGATGATTTCTACATCACCAAAATGTTGAAACTGGAAAAGTGATTTTTCTTCAATTCAGATTATGCAGCTGTGATTTAACCTGATCTGCCTGTTTCTATTACAGTTGAAAAACTTCAAAATTTTGAACTGGCAGAGGTTTAACTTTTACTTTTGTATTAAGTCTTAAAGTCACCACTTACACTGAGCACCAAGCCCACAAGCTTCTGAAACCCCACCTGCAGTGCCCAGAAGGTGATTGGTTTCTACTCCTTGTTTCAGCAGTCCATCCATAAACCTTAAGGCTTAAGCACTGGATCTAAACTGTGTTTATTAGAATTAGATTTAGAACTGTGTGTAGGACTAGAATTGTGTTTTGGAGCTTTAACAGCCTCACAGAAGATGGAGTATCACAGCAAGTAAACAGGCAACCAGCTAAGGAAGGATATTAAACACTTTATCAAACAGGCTGCATTTCAGGTCTCACACAATTACAGTTACTTACATTTGGGTTGATTTTTTTAAAAAAAGTTGGGCTCACTCAGCAGGAACATTTTCCTCTGTGTTAAAGCCTGGAGGTGACTTAGAAAAGACAGACCTTGGTTTTATCAAGTTACCACAAAATTTAGGTTTATAATATTGGTAACACAGTATAAAAATGTGAGCATTCTTACAGATATCACTAACCCCTTAAGATTTTAATAATCTCTGGCACATGTTGATTTCTCGATTTATTTTATTTGCATAAACTGATCTATAATCTAGATAGAAATAGACACATAGACCAAAGCTAGGAAAGCCTTTTCAAATGCCTTTTCCTTGTGGGCCCTTTGTGGTCCAGAATTGAGTTCAGTAGAACCTGCAGAGAAACCAGAAGGTCCCTATGACAGACCCATCTCCTAACGGGGCTGATGATGTTTTAGTCATTGCTTGTGTGACTGTCTTTCCTTAGAGATTTATGGAAAACAGTCACATGCAATGGGAACTTCAAGGATTTCTCAGGTGATGTCTGAGAACTTTTGTCTTAGACTGGTTTCACTGGATAGACATAAACCCAGCCCATCTCATTGCCCCAAGAGTGACACTGAAGTAAGAGCAAGACAGTTGATAGGCATATGGGTGTAGTAATTTTCACACAGAGAATCATCTGAAAAATGCTGTGAGAGCAATAGAACAGAGAAAAAAAACCCAACACTCTATTTTAATTTACTGTTTAAAAAATTTCTCCTTTTTTTCCTTTCCTTTTTTGAAAGGATACTGAAGTGAGAAAAAGTTTTCTCTTTAAAATGCTTGGTACTGAATTTCTTCCAGATAAAGCACGACACCTCACTGGGTACCTGGAAAAATTACATACTTATTGTAGGCAGCTTTCACCTCTATTATTTGCAGGTGCTTTGACACTTTGAAAACACTGTTGGATCCTGAACTGTCAGGTGAGCAGTTGCTTCTGTGCCCAAAGCATCACTACAGCACAAGTGAGAAGATATTTAATGTAAAGTTGCAACTCTAGGTTTGGAGGGTACTTTAGGGAAGGTGGTTGGTTGGTTGGTTTCATTTAATTTACTTAATATAGAATTACAGGCATTTATCTGGTGAAACACTTGTGAAAAAAACAAAGAAGCCAATAATAAGCCTTAAATGATTGTCTGTGAAATAATTAAAAGCTCCACCTTGTCAAGCTAAGAAACTAAGAGGGACTATAAGGTCCAGACAAAGGTCCTTAGCTCAGGTGCTTTGCCCTAGTTAGTTCTCATGATGACCAGTGACAAAAGAGAAGAGAAGGAATTTTAAGTATGAACACTGTCTGTGCCCAATTCCCAGCACCCCAAGGAAGATGTGTCTGTACCTTTATGTACAGACACATCTTACTGCAGTAAGCAACACAATTTTACTAGGCTTTATTAAAAAAACAAAAAAAACCAAAAAAAAACCAACTTGCTTTTGCTTTACATTTGCTGCCTACTGATTGCATTTGGTTCCCCCACTTTTTGTATCAAGAAACCCAGTGAACAATTGTTGCTTTTATGTAGCTCTGTGGCAGCCTCAGAGACAGGCTTCTGCTACCCTCAGGTGCATCACAGCATCACAAGACTGGCCAGTAAGGTCACCCACCTGGCTGGTCACAGTGGTTTGCAAAGCAAGGAGCATTGCAGTGACCCTCATGTGACAGGCCTGGCAAGTATTTCTGGCACAGCACGTGGATTGCTGAGAATAACATTCTCCTACTGTGAAAAAGTAAAGAAACCATTCAAACAACTGTACATGGTCTAAAAACCAATTTCAGATATCCCAGAAGCACACATGTGATTCTTTGAAAGAGGCTGAAACATTTTCACAAAAAAAAAAAAAAACAAACCCAGCCCTTAGCTGCAACTATTGTATAAAAAATAGGAAACAGAGGTTTGATTGTGCTTGGAAATGGTTTCAGTTAACTGCTGTTTGTATTTCAATGCAAACCCTTTTAGGCAATTTAGCACAGATAAGCTCAACAGTCCAAAAATACCCTGAAAACAGGAGGAAAATTTGGTGCCATCAAAGCAGCATACAAACTAACTATCACAGAAATAACCAGTGCTCTGGAGCATGTAGTCAGGAAATTTCTCTGCTCCTTCACAGTTAATATAGGGCAAAGCAGACTTCCAAAACTGCTTTCACCCCAAGTGCAATTAGGGTATGGATGCAATGAAAAACTGTTAGGGTCAAGTCATCAACAAAGTTTGAGGAAGGAGTGGTCACTTCTGCAGATGACAGGAGCATCATTACAATTGATTCAGTGCAAGAGACATTAAACCACAGCCTTCAGGATTTAAGCAAATTTCAAATGATTACAACTCAGAATAAGCCTTGAAATGTCTGTGTATTAGCCAAGACCACGTAATCCCATTTTTGACTGATGGATATGACACTAATCATTGCTGGAGACATGGCGTGGGATTAGGTGAGGTCTGGACCTAATCCAAGATGTATTTCCTCTATGCCAGTTCAAATCTACTTTTAGCTTTTCTGCCAACCCCCTCCAGGGTGCCCAGAAGCAGAGCAACTGTTGCCAGCATTTGTTTTAACTTGCAGCCTTGAGTGCATCATGTGCATCATGTAAGAGTCAGGAATCCTTACCCCAAGGAAGAAATGCATCAAAATATCTCCCAGTTTTCCTATTTTTAAGCACTCTAAAGGGAGCAAATATTCAAGGAAAACAGAGAACAGATCAAAACTTTTATAAGTCCAAATGTGCTGTCTGAACTTACTTACTGATTTAATAATTTTTTCTGAACTCTGAGGTTTTCATGCTGGATTTGGATAGAAAGGGCAAAGATCTCTAGCCAAATTTTGCACCACCAAGAAGGCTGTTTTGAAAGACATCTGGATTTGAGAAGCCTGGGGAGATCCAAGACTGTCTTTTCCAAGCATTCCAGTACTATGGGTCAGCATCCCTTCATACACTTAAAAGCGTAATAATTTTTTTCTTAATAATTAAATTTCAACCTACTAATCTGAAATTCAAACACTTAGTCAAGCTAATTTTCCAGGTTTGCAAATGCACATAAAACACTAAATTCCATGGTTCAGGGAGTTTTTTTTGTTTAAAGTAATCACAAGATGACAAGGGCTGGCAGTTCTCACTTCTACTGACACTACAAACATTCAGCATATCAGCACTTTTTTCTTTTTTTTCTCTTCTCTGATCAAGCTGTGAAAAAAATGAAAAAACAGAGCAAAGTCTTGATAGCAAATAAAAACCTGCAATTTGATCTCCTGGAGCCAGACTTTCATTTCATAAATTGTTATAACATGGCCAAAAATTATACCCAGCTATTGTTCAGCTAATCCAACATCCCCTTTGTAGCAAACCCTTGAGATTCAGCATAAACCAGCACCCAGACCTGTGAAGGGACTCCTGGGAAACCTCTAAGTCATCAACTCTGTTAGAAATAAGGAATGTGATTGAAGATAACAAAACATAAGCAAGGCCCCACAATGTTGTGCTTTTCTTACTAGAACTTTCCTTTCCCATTCAAAATTAACCAATTCACACAGTATTTTTTTCTTTTTCGTGCCTTGCTCATCTGCCCCAGTTTCTTTGCTGCTTCTGAAGCTGCTGAAGCCTTATCTTCACCTTTTTTGATACTTCCCAACTGCTAATATACTTCACACATCTGTTTTCCCAGAGTAACAGATGTTGCTGCTCAATGAAGACAACAGTCTGTGTGTTTAGGCTATGAAGTGCAGAAAAAGCATTTAGAGTTAGTTTCTGCTTTTTCTCAGTAGATGCTTCAAAAATATAGATTCTGCAAAGAAAGTGTATTTCCAGTGCATGTGCCTAGGGTTTACAAAGCAAACCAAACTGAAATGGACCTAGATAATTGCTGCTTGAGAGGGCAAAAAGCAGCATCTTTCTCATGTATATATGAAAAAAAAAAAAAAAAAAATCAATGTTTTAGCCCTCAAGTGGCTATTAATTGCATGCAATTAAATCCACTACAATTATTTGACTTTGAGCAAGATAATAATGTATGATGTATTAATGCATGCAAATTGTATTAATGTGATTCTGCTCTATTCCTTCATACCATGGTTTTGGGTCTTGTTGCTCACTAACACAGTGCAACATTTAGCAACAAAATATTTACAAACCCAGACAGAGAAAATAGCTTTCAACTGGTGTCTAGCAACCCAGCCAGCAGAGCCCAGAGATCATCATTCTGTTCATGGTTGTTATTTCCCATCATGACTGTTATTTTCATGAATTTTTGGGAATCCTGGGAAAATAGGCAGGACAAATTGGCAGGACAAATTTTTCAGTGGGCATCAGAGTGCCCATCCCCAGTGCACTGCACAGTGTGTACATACCTGGGACTGTGGGCTCACCCTGTGACACAGTGCAGGAGCTGCCTCCAAGTGTCCCCTCAGCACAGAGAGAGCATCAGTAGGGGATCCCAGAGACCCCCTGCTTTTTCTGGATACACCACTCTGTATCCCGCTCCAGATACATCCTGGCTGCTTCTGGGACCGAGCTGCACATGAAAGAATAGTACCAGACTGTGTATTAATGGTCTACAGACATAGGCCAGCTGTCTCTTCAGTAGAGATGCTGAAATATTATAAACAATGGAAATGTAGCACAGTGCTCTATAAGACTGCCTTAGAACTAAATGTCTGTGATCCCCTAATTTAATTACCGAATTTTCTTAGAATTTTGCTTTTTGCAGAGAGCTTGGATGTATTTGGAAAAAATTAAGTGTTTGCTCATTTGGGTTTGCTCAGCAGTTATAATAAGAACTTCCTCAATTTCTATACTCCTTCTGTGGAAAAGATGTCACAGCACCCAACTGCAAATAAAAATATTTCTAGATGGTTGTGGATGTTTTCCCTTAATAGAAACTTGCTGAATTTCTTTTTATCACATTTTGAAGGCTGCCAGCCTTTTCCCATAATACCTTTTGTAAAACTATTTCCCCCACCTATGTCATCTCTAACTCATTATGTTAAACATCTACTTTTAAGAATATTGTTCCAGCTTTACCCTCACCCCTCTCCTTCATTTACTATTAGGGCTACTCTCACTTATGTGCTAATTTCTGCATGTCTACTACAGCACTATTTATTACCCATATTTGGATAAATTCTTTCCAATTTTATTTGCCTATCCCTTCCAGTTTCAAGAGGAAGGGATAAAAAAACCTGTGAAAAATGCACAAGAATGATCAAAACAATACACAGGTATAGTTTTGGCAGAAGCTAACAGAGCTCCAAATACTTGATAATGCTATTTCAAACCAGCTCAGTGCATAAACAGTTTACACAAGGCTTCAAAGTCAGATTGTAATTAACTAGTTCAAATTTACTTAATGAGAACTATCATTATTCTAGGAGAGAATTACTTTCAACTACTAAACTAGATCAATTATTTTTATGACAGCCAAAATAAAAATGTATGAATGTTGCCCCTACATGTTACATACACTCCTACAATTGAATCTATTACATTTATGAAAAACCTAAATGTCAGATAGTAAATGCATGAAAGTTCATTATGCCTTTTTCTGAAAATACATCCTCACACTTGTAGCGGTGTAGAAGTTGCACCTTTCACAGGAAAATGAAAACAAAATGGAAACAAAATACTGCCCCCACCTACAAACTCTCACTGCTCTCAGTGGAGCACAGCTCAGATTTCCAGTATAACAAAATGCTGTATTAGCCTAAGGTTTTCATAAATACAGGTCAAGCCAGTGCTATGAAGCACTTCACAGCTGGGATGCACTTGTCTCTAATGGTGTTAAACTATCAAAGCTGGAAATTTCTTACAGACAGTTTACATTTTGTGATGACATTCCCTTGAATCTTAAATGTAGCAGCCTTTCTTGTTTGTGGGCCTAGAGCTCTCCTCCGGGAATGGAAACATTAGCTACTGATGAAAATATTCATGAACTCTTTGTCATGCTGTTTTCATGGAAGGAAATTCCATCCATATCACGATCACAAACTGACAAGTAAACTAATCTTTGCTCCTATGGATTAGTCATATTTTCCCTTATGCTCTTTGTAGAGCTAGTGGCACATGCGTATTTAATTTAATTCTGTACAAATATTCATCAGAGCCTTTATCTTATCACCTTGATAGCTCATTTGGCCTAATAGCAATTAGCCTTAGAGCCAGGAAAACAATCAATTTTTTACACTTAATACAACAGCATGTGATGCTTATCAGCAGCCAGCCTTGCAGAAAGTGCATTGCTGATTTAAGAGTAACTAATCCTAATTCTGCATCTCTTAAGGAACTGGCCAATGACAACCAGGATCTCTGCTTTTTAGTTCACTTTCAGTCACAGTATTCATTGATTTATTTGCAGGTTTTACTCATTATTGTGTTCAAGCATTATTCAACTAAGCATTCAAGCGATGATGATGCACTTGAATTCTGCAGTTAGGAGATGATTAAATAAATTTAATGTGGTTAAATTGTTAACTCTGAAGAGTGTAGAGTCTGAATATATTTTGTGTATGGCAGTGATTATTGTTTAACATTCAGAACAACTTTGTGACACAAGACAAATAAACAAAATCTATCAAACATGCCCTCAGAACAGTGCCTGCAGCTTTCTGAAGAGATTTGTGTTTCCAGCTCACCAAACACCTCTGAGACTGCATAGAGAACTTCTCACTTTCATCTTCACCAACAGGACACATTTCTGCACCACTGTGAATGTTACACTTCCCATTTGCCATTTCAGGACAGGCACTTTCACTACAGGCAGCTGCATAGTTTACTTAGGAAGTGATGGAGAGAATCTTCCCACCTATTCTGCCTCTTCTTTGGAGGGTACACCATCCAGTGTTCTAGCCCTTCAAAATGCCATAGCTAACAGGGATGGAAGGGGAGAGAGTTATGACCTGCTGCTGCACAGACTGTGCATTGGATGGGGCACAGAGAAGCAGCCTTGGAGCTCTGTGCGCTCTCTTGAAATCTCTGGCTCTACTCCTGCCTGCCATTGCCAATATTACATCACTGCACTAGGACAGCCAGACCAGTTTTCAAGCTGCCATTGAACTAGAGGACAACTGAGTTCATCTTTCCCACCTGTGCTATTTATATGCAGGATGTTCAGGAAGTGTATGTTGCACACTGCTCTATTTCTGACCAAAACATATGCTTTCAAGGCAGCCTACAATCACATACAGCTTAGAAATACAGTGTGATAGAGGGAAAAAAATTTCTTACATAAGCTCCAGCATCACTTCCTGTAATAGCAATTGAATTTGCCCTAAAAGCTAGTGATAGTGAGCTCATCGGTACCAAAAGTGAGTTCAACAATCCAGGGAATGTGTCTGAGCAGCCTATTTCCATGATGACCCATTCTGGTCCACGATGTCTTTCTTACGTGGGAAGATGCTCTAACTGTTTAACTTCATCTCACTGGAATGTGTTTTGCAAATGTTTTAATAAGTTATGACCCTACTTGTCTATGCAATGCAGTTCCTCAAATACCTCAGCTGCTCCTTTCAGCTGTTTACACTGCAAATTCCATAACACCCATGATGTTTAGGAAAAAGGGAAGTTTATATCTTGCTAAATAGGGCTGTTGCTACCCCAGTGACAAATTCTCTGGATGGATTATTATCTGAGAAAACTTTTTTTCCTTTTCTTTTCTTTTTTTTTTTCTTTTTTAAAGGTATATTTATTATCTTTCATGGCTTTGAGGAACCTCTTACGCTGTACTGTATGTTTTCCACCTCCCACAGCATGAGTGTCACAGGAGATGGAGCCTGTTTGGAGACCTCAGCACATCTGGAATCGACAGCAGCTGCAAAGATGCTCACAGAGGAGGAGCACACTACCTCGCACTCAACTGCTCTTTCCCAGAATTGGCACTGTGTTCCACAAAGACTCAAAGCCCTGGGTGTGGGAAGCTTTGCCATTCATTTGCTGTCAAGAAGCCCATCATCTGTGTTGAAATGACTCCTGAATGTTACCTATACTATCACAATAATCAGGCAATCATTTTGCTTAACAAAACCAATCAGAGAAAGATCAAAAGGCTAAATATAGCTTCAAATATAGTTAAGGGGAAGAAAACCCAAACAATAAAACCAGCTTTCCATGTTCATCATGTTTCAAGAAGGCCAGCATGAAGAGACTCAAAAATTATTTTGCCACCACATCTAATGGGACTTGGTGGGGAATCATCTCCTGGGAGGTTTGTCAGCCACATGAGCACTGACACTTTGAGTCACTTTTTGTCAGTATCCAACTTGCTCAACACATCAGTTCTGATTACTGCTTTTGAATTTAATAGAGACTAATTGTAAAAACACTCTAATTTCCAAAATTTCTAAATAAAAATTCAGTATGATGAGTACACATTCAACAATGAGAGCACCTTCAGCTATTTTCTCCCCTGGCAACAGAGCACTGAGCCAATGCAGATTTGCCCTAGAGATAGTTTAAAATCCACCCTGAGGATTGGCAGTCACCTCTGGGGCTTCTGGCTACAGAACTGGAGACTGTACAAACACCAAAGGAGCACGGACAAAGACATGCAGCAGCACAGGAACTGGACCACTTGTCCCTCCTGAGAGATGAGGCACCTCTGCCCTTGGAGGTGCATCAGGTTACAGTAATAGTCTGGCTGGTAGATTTTTGTGAATGTACCTTAGATTTTCACAGACAGACAGAAAAAAAAAAACCCAAATGCAAACCACCAACAACTTACATACTTCTAGAGAACAATCTGTGCAAGCCAGTCAAAAAACAGGAATGAGACACAAAGACCTTCAGGAAGAGAAGATGCTTTCCTGCTCTGCATAGGCCAGCAGACACAGGATCACTCAACCATTTTTTGAGCACAGCATACCCTCCAGGCCTCTCTAAAGTATCCTGGGCCAGAGACCAGCAAAACTAAAACATGAGCTGGAAAATACACCAAGTGCATTGGATTTAGAAGTCAGGTCCTATGTTTTTTTTGTTCTTACTTTTTGAAGGTATGATTAACCACTGTTACAAATACTTATGAATTAGTGGGAGCCTTGACATCAAGACCGAGTGTCTTTGAGGAGGACAGACTCATGTTTTAAGCTATTTTTATTTTGGCAAGTGGAGTTCAGTTCTGTCCTAATAGAGAAAAAAGATATAATGACCTGTAGAGTGCCAAACTAAGGCCAAATTAAGTGATCTAATCAATTTTCTGACTTACATGCTATAAAATTAAAAATACATAATTAATTATGAAATAACTCATTAGAACAGCAGCAAGAGAAGTTATCCTTTGCTTTTCTGTCAGATGAAAGAATTCCTTTTGTGGCTGAAGACAGTTATTCCAAAGCCTTTCTTTAACACTATAGAAATAGATCCATCTAAAGAAAAACTGTTATTAATGGTCATCATTATTTACTTTTAAGCACAAGGTATTCTATTGAAATACTAAAAATAAATTTGTATTTTTCCATAATTGAGACACTTTGTCACCACAAAGATAAATCTAAGAACATAAATTCTAGCTGATGTTCACTGCTCAATGGCTGTTTTTGTTTCTGAAGGCACTTCATCTAATTATCTTGTAGTGAAAGACTGCTCTAAAGGGTCAGCTTCCAAAATAGTTTAGATGTTTAAGATCATTATAATGAATGCACACTTGTTTAGTCTCAGAACATAATGCCAAGAGATTTTTACATTACTGTTTTATTTTTCCCAAGATAAATTATCATCAGCTTTTTTCCCCTCTTTTTTTTTTTTTTTTTCCTCCTTCAAAACCTTTCTTCAAGCATCAGATGTGCAGGATGATTTTTAAGAACATATTTGGAGCAAATTTAAAATTCTTTTTCAGAGATAAGAATAGATTTTTTTTAATTTTTGAAAAACCAAACATTAAATTAGGTAAAACAGATAGACAGCTTTAATAAAATTCCAAAAGGCAGCCTTTCTCACCAAGAGTATTTTTATTTTGGTGCATCTATTTCTTTGTAGGAGTTTGTTGATTCCCTCATTATTTTAAAGATGTTGGAGAAAGGTTGCTGCACCATTTTTCTGACCAAGCTGCATGATCTTGCAACATCTCCCACAGTGTGTTTAATATCCATTATTGCTTGAATTATTGCAGAACACTCCATATCAGTTAACAGACAACTTTGTCCATGGCATTACAGATGTTAGAGCAGTCAAAGGTTCATCTCAGCAAGACACTAATAGAAACCATTCTTACTCAAGATAAGGCTTCTCAAGAATAATGAAAAAAAGAAACCAAAGTCAATTTAATCAGTTGTCTTTTGGCCCATATTTCCTGTCACAGGCAACTTTTTCCTAATTTGGAAAACAATATTTCAAAGCAACAGCACTTTTTTATTCATTTCATAACTTCAGGGGAATTTCCCACTATTGTGGTTGTGATATTCAGACCTATAAAGCATAAAAAAACCTTGTTTTTCTCACAGATTCCCATCCAGTTGCGACTGCTTTCCCAAAGAACAATCTCTACCCCTTTCTCCCACTAATAAAGAAACAGTTGTGTAACCTTACAAATACCTACTATAGGCAAAAAGAGACAAAAAAAGAAAAAAAAAAAAAAAAAGAAAAGAAATCCATGCCTCCTAAAAACTGACAAAAAAACATTCCAAACTCTGGATTGTTAGGATCATTCTTCTAAATTCAGTTTATAGGTGATGTTTTGCTGTTGCCTGGATTTGTGGGTTTTTCTTTAAATAGTACTGCTCTGCCATCAGGAGACATTGCATTAATTTAATTTGGCATCACTGGGGCTCAAAGCAAGAGAGATGCTTTCCTTCAGCAGGATAGAAAGATCTGGCATTTTTAATTCACTTTCTTGTTTGTCTTGAAGTAATTTAATTCTCTATTTGCCCTTCTCAGAAGATAATCTTGTAAGAAAATGAAGGTAACTTATTTGCAAACACTGTTATCAGAAAGCACCACCTTTCTCTCTGCATCCCTCATGCTACTGCCACAGTGTCAGCTGCTGGAATCCTATAAAACAAGGATTGATAGATTATTTTTTTTTTTAATTTTTAACCACTGCATGTTTTGACACTTCAGTGTGAGATGAACTGCAGATGGGTAGGTTTCTAACATTTTTACTCTGGGTTTTTCTTTTAACAAATCAGAAAATGGCAAAAAAAGCCCCACTTGAGGGTACAGATCCTACATCTTTGAATGCCATGGAAATTTTTTTCCCTCCCATTGCTGTGGGATGAGGAATCCCAAAGGAATCATGTATCTAAGCCTGAACTTCTCTGCAAAGTCCTGCACTTCATGCTCAAACTGTGACTCACTTCAAACATTAGACTATCCTTCATCTGCAGTCCTTGTGAAGTTTTCCTGTAGTAGGTAACATTGCACCAAAGCCTAAACAAGAGTAATGGTACAAGAACTCAAGGGTCAAAGTGTAAGGCAAGGGCCTATTTTTCCTCACAAACCAGTCAGCATAACATTGATCTTTCCTAAACCAGCAGCCTGGGGTTTTCTTGCTTGTCTTGACCTTTATTTTTACCATGTACAGCAGAACCTTGAGCATTTCTTCAGGATTTCTAGCCAAAGCTGTATTTGGAGAGGGCTCCTCAAACCTCTGAAATGGTCACAGGCTTCCACATAGTGTTTTAATGTGTCTTTCTGTAACATGTGAGGAAATGTCACTCTGCTCTGGAAACACTGCCCCATGCAGGATCAGATGTCTTTATTAACTACTCCACATATTTGTATCTTAGGAACAGGGAGGATTATGGGAACCTTCTTCCATCCCAGAAAACCAGAGACACTGGGAAAATGAGGACCTGTTGGAATACAGAGTAAAGCACCTTGGAGCCTTCAGAAAAAATTTCCTTCCTCCTTTGAAGTGGAAAGCTATTTCTGTCACAGAAATATCTAATCTGTGAAATTCTAGGAACATTCTAGAATCTGTATCACATTGCTAATGTTTACCTCAAACCTGAACAGCATCCTTTCCATTCTGGTATTCCATACAAAGACTGCAGCTTTTCCAAGCAGCTAATGCCACGAATAATCAATTTTCACTTTTACTCTGAAGACAACAAATTTTTTTTCTTGTCTCTTCATAGCTTCAAAACCTTCCTGAAATGCAAGCAGGGCTTTTCTGCTTTTCTCCTGTAATTTGCCATCAAAGAGTCACTCAAAATGTGTAATCTTCAGGTCAGAAGCAAACCATCAGCAAGATGACCTTAGCTGCCTGCCAGGGCACTGCTTGTTTTTCTTCTTTCACAGTTCAGCACTTCAGGGCAGCAAGGGATACAATTCTTCAAGGCAAAAAAAAAAAAAAAAAACCAATATATATTCTCTCACAGAATCAAATAATAGAGATTAGAAATCAGGAGACAAGGGAAACAAATGACGGCTAAGAAGGTGGAAAAAATCTCAAACTGGAGAATAGGAAAAATATGCCAAGCAGTTGCAGACTTGTAAAGCCTGGTTTATATGAAACAGGGACCTGGAGAAGCAACTCAACTGAGACCCTTATTTCCACCTACCAAAAAGTGATACAGAGAAGTGACTGGAATTATGAGTAACAGCTCTTAAGAAGTGAAACTACAGTATAGGAAAACAGTGTTACTTATCCTACAGAAAGTATCCTCTAAGTATAGTGAAATATTGTTACTTATTCTTAGGAAAGCATTTTCTAGTCCATAGTCAACAGTTACTCCATTATCTGTAGTTCTCCCCTTGGGATTTACCCCAAAACTCATATTTCTCAAAAAGCTGTGGGTTTTGCTTCTTACAAAGCACAAAGATTGTGTAGACCCATTCTTACCTTATAATTCTTGTCATGTAACTTTTTAAGTAGAATATATTTTCACTCACAAGTCAAAATTAGAACTCGGTGGAAAGAGAGGACACAGAGGCTAAACTAATTCCTTGCAGGAAATTTTTCTTTTTTCATGTCCATCTTCAACACATGCAACTTTTAAAAGCAGGCCTAGAGGAAGTTGGTCTAATGAAAGGACTAAACTCAAGTCAGACAGACATAGACAAAGAGAATTATCAGCTTTACATTAAGCACATTCAAAATATCACGGAGTAACACAGCTGTTCATCAGTATCACAGAGTAGCAGCAATGCTGTTTTCATGCTTCACAACCTATAGAGAAATATATGTTGGAGGCACAGCTCAGGGATCTTGCCTCAGTCAAAGGATGAAGCACAGGAGGAACACATGGAATTCCATTGAAGGGGTTTCCACATTTTTTCTCTACTTTAACTGATCAAAAACAAAACAACCAGAAATTGTCTCAAACCGACAAAATAACTGCTTAACTACCCTGCATACATAACTAAAATAAAAGAGAATTTCATTTTTTAAATCTGGTTTTAAAATAAGAAAGCACCTAATTCTATAGATTTAAAAATAAATTTAAACATTACTTATGCCAAAGAATTGTGTGAGGATAATAGTGTGGCTTGGTTTTTTTTTGCTTTTCATTGAAGTAACCCACAGATTTTCTATTACAAAAAGACTTCTAGATTCTTGAGACACATTTAAAATAGTAATTTACCACAATTCATTTTATGCATTCAAAAATTTAATAACAGACCATCCCTGAGTTGGAATTTCCTTTTTTTTCCCCCCACATCTAGAAAGGCTTTCAAATGAAAATAACTACTAAATCAACTCCTTCCACTTTCATGTGGAAGCACAGTCACATGCTTGCTTAAAAAGGAGTAACTAAGCATGCAGAAATGGAAGTGCTACTATTGTTCTGTCATTTATCTAATAACTGTGCTCATAGACTTAAAAAAAATATCCTCTTGCAAAGAACTCAGAGGTTGTGCAACAGTGACAGACATCATCCTGTTGAAACTAGCCATCTATTTTAGGAAGGTTAAAATGTGGAGACTGTACATTCTGGAGGTATGTTAAGGATGGAAATGCCACAACTACAAGTCATTGGAACTGAATATTTGTGATTGGGAAACATCAGAGCTTGTAGAGCAGCCAAGTGCATTTTTGAGGGGGCTCATAAATCTCTACCTCTTGCAGCATCACACTGTATAAAAGGGGGTGAGCTTTAAACAGCGCCCTGGGTTTACTTTCTTTCAGAATAACATGTGCATAACTGCTTTACCAGTGATCCTGCAGAGGACATGCTTCAAGGTTAAACTACAAGAACAGTTTCAGAAATTAATTTTAGTTCCCCTGGCCAAGGCTCCAAAACCTGTGCTAATATGACTTTTCTATCTTGGTACCAGTTTCTGGGATTAATGTTGAGGAATCACAGGAAACCTCTGGCACAGCCATTTCAACCCCCTCCTCTTCCTGATGTCATCTTCCCCATCCCTACCTCCAGGGTCAGAACAGCCACAGAAGCCTGGATCAATGCAAGAAAAGACCTCCAGCAAATCAGCCTCCTGCCTGTGACCCTGTGCTGTGAGTATGATCACAGGCCACTGCCAGCATCAGAGCTCTGAACCCACTGAGGCCCACAGCTCCTGAGCACACATCCAACATCCACTCCCTCCCTTGTGCCACATTTCCTGAACATGCAAAGTGCAGCCATAAAGCAAAACAACATCCCATTGCAAAACAGCCCAAGTTCCTGCAGAAACCTCACAATGGAAAAAGAAATTAAAATCTCACCAACCCAAGGAAACAATTTAACAAGTTAAACATAACAAATTTGGAGCAACTGAAAACATGAAGGGCAGGTGAGGAGTATTTATGTGAGATGATCTAAATTCTGTGGCAAGGAGAAGGCAAAATGTCCCCAGTGAAGATGGTTATTTTAAACTCTTAAAGATATTCTTCTCTCACTGGTCAACATGCAAAGTTCAGCAAATGAGAAATGTAGCTATGAGCACAACAACAGCAAATTGACATTTTTCTCACCTAAATCAAGAGTCCAAGAACATCTACTGGGCAATGACTAAACATTACATTTCCTTCTTATTTATATTGATGTATGCTTAGAAGTACAAGACATACTTTACAGATTTATTTTCCTTACAATAAAAATAATAATTCCTAGTATAATTTTGGTTCTCTATAGCAATATTGAGGATGCTTGAACAAAAATTTCCATATTTAGGAAAAAAATCAAGTTATGCACTGAACACCTGAATAGGTTTATGACTTCATCCTCTATAGCTCATAGGAAGCAAGAAGGGAATAAACATTGCCATCTTTAAAATGCTGGGTTTTGTCTCAAAATTTGATTGCCAGCGAAACTACAGAATTATCTAAGCTAGGCTGAGAGTCTGTGACATCCCATAATGTTCCTGCAGAATAAACTGTTATAGCCTGCTGCTTAAAACAGAAGATGAGATAACAGACATTGATTTCAGTTGCTTGAGAAACACAAAAACCAATAAGTAAGTCACTGCCTGATGGGTAAAGGAACACAACATAACAAAATAAGTTGGTAAAAAAGTTGAAAATACACTTATATTTTTAATAGTTTCAGAAAATAAAACTATTTTAACATCTCCCCTTCTCATAGTTTCTTAACGTATCCATTAGAATACTTGATTTTAAGAATGTTTTGTAGTCAGGACACTGGTGCTACCAATGCCTACTAAACAGCTATTCCTCTTTAAACACTTCTGATGCTTAACTCTTGCAGTTAAGGAGGAAAAAAACAGAAAAACCCAACCAAACCCTGAACACTAAGCCTCCTTGGAGAAAGCTGTTTAATCAGTGGCCCAGCAGTCAGAAGTGATGTCACATGGCCCCTTTCATGCCAGACCACACTGCGGCATCTCTGCTCACAGCAGCTTCCATGTACATCCATAGAAGTTTTCAAGATCCTAAGAGTTCAGATTTTCCAACAAAGAACTTTGTACTACACCCTAACCAACCAGCTCCAGTACATCAAAGATTCTGCCCAACTTTTTTTTTTGTCACCAGTGAGTAGGTTAAATTACCTGTGTGCAATGGAAAATGTGATTCATCTACACAATGAGACAAACACATTTGCTTCAGTCAACCATACAGGGAATGGACTTGAGTTGTCAATGTTAGGTTCCTCATTCTGAACTTACTAAAGAGCTGGGAAGAGGACATGTGACACTAAAAAGGGATAAGAAGAAAGATTAAAATAGACAGTCCAAAGGCACCATGTAAGAATCATGGCTCATCCTGTTTCCTGTGCAGTACTGGGTCATAACTTAAACAAAATTTCTCAAGATGATTTCTAGGTGACTATAGGAATAAAAAGTCTGAAAGTTCAAGATGACACTTGTAGCTCTGACAAAGAAATAATTTGGCAGATGGAGAAGCCAAAGATTGATTTTTTTTTCCTTCCTTTTTTTGAATACATTAAGGAAGTCTAATATAAAGCTGAAAAATGCAGAAGATCTAGACAGAAATCGAAGCCAACAGAAGTCCACTGAAAATAAATTAACATTTTGAGGTAAAAAATTGTAAAAAATTGATTTTTTTGTGTATTAGGCCTCTGTCAAAGAAAACCACTATGTGATTTAACACATGCCACATTACAACAGTGCATCTTGTATTAACATGGAAAACTGGTTTACAAAGAACTGCCTGAGAAACACAAGTATCAAATAGGGCAGAGAAGCAAGGGTGTAAGTTTTACTTGAAGCATCATATGCCTTTGAACACACTGCTTTACCTTCTTGCTTACATAATGGAGAGATCAAAATGGTGAGAGCAGAGGATTTGAAGATATAAAAGTGCTATGGTATGAAAGAGAAGCACAAGTATCTCAAATTGGTCACCCTGGTTTGTCAGGTACCAAAAATAAGTAAATTATCTGGAGAAACTCAGGTCTTACGTAAGAGATACATAGCAAGCATTCTGCTCAGAAATTGCCACCATAAAAAGGACAAGAATGTAATCATATGTTCAAGGCAAGGTTTTTATGCATAACTGAGAACAGATGTGGAAGCACAAGCACAGGAAAAGAACACCTAATTAGCTAATTGAAAAGTGCATCCTCAGGCATATAAAATCCAAGTTTGACAAGCAGTCATAAGCTGACATTTCTCAATTTTTAAGTGCTTTAAAACTGCCAAAATAGAAGCATATGTCATCACAGTATATAAACACATTCTGTAATCATACATAGAATTGTGGAATATTCTGGATTGGCAGGGCCTTTCTAAAGAACGTCTAGTCCAACTCCCACTAATGTGAATGGACATCTTCAACTAGATCAAGTTGCTCAGAGCCCCATCCAGTCTGACACTGAATGTTTCCAGGGATTAGGCACACATCACCTTCCTGGACAACCTGTCCCAGTGTTCCACCAACCTCATTTAAAAAAAAAATGTTTTTATCTGGTTTGAATCTACCCTCTTTTTGTTTGAAACCATTACCAGTTACCCTGTCCTATACCTACGTTCAAAAGATCTACTGAACCTCTGGTGTTCCAGAGTAGCAACAACACTGTATACATACTTACATTCTACTGGTAATTTGGAAATTTTTTTCAAACTCTACAATGTACTGTTAGAAAGTCAACAGAAGCATATTTAACTGCATGTATCGTATCTGGGGCAAATTATTTGAGCTTCCAAAAATTCACTTATAAGTAAGAGCTACAAACATAAGGAATAGAAATATTTTTAGTATTACATGGTCTAAAATTCAAATAAAATATTTTACTTCTTAGCTGTTTTGTTGATTTTTAAAAAATACCATCTCTGAAAAATTACGTCAGCCTAATTCAAGAAATCTTAGTATATACCAAAAAAGGCTATTTCTAGTTTACAGCCTTTTAAAAGCACATAGTTGGTTTTGGTCAGCTGATTTCAACTGAAAATAAATACCTGGTTTTTTTCTGTATAGTTACATAAAATAAATGTCTCTTCTGAAGCTTAAAAAGCTAGCAATTGTCTACAAAATTATCACTTGTTATTTACAGTACTCTGCAGTGTATTCAATATAAGCATAACCTTTTTCTACCATTTCAATCATTGTTAAATCATTGCTAAAAATACACTTCACCATTCACAAGAGACATAGCAGACAATTAATGCTGACCAGAACCCTACAAGAAGCATAGCTTAGCAGTCTCCTTGTGAGCACTTTGATTATATTAGACATTAAGAGCTGACATTTCAACTGCTTAAATTAACTGGCTAAGAGATGGACTGGTACTTAAAACTGACTGCTACCCCTTAAGGATCCAGGATCTTCAGGCCTTTTTTCTGGTCCCTCCTTGATAACCGACATATAAACATTATTATGTCCTTGATAACAACTATACAATGTGTAAACTCATAACTGCAAAATTCCCACACAGCAGAATGTTTTGGTTATATGAAACTCATAGCTCTGTACCTAATCTTAATTAAAAACATAAAAATGAGGCATTACTTATCAATTTTCTCTGCACCTTTAATGCTCCCAGCACAGGAGCTTGTGTTGTGTGCACAAGCATGCATTCGTGTGTTCAGAACAGGAGGATCTCATGTAGAGATCAGGGGCAGAAACAGGACTATTAATCTGAGCGTGGTGAAAAAAAAGTTCTTCATTAACACCCTTTTGTAAATAGTACAAATTTTTGACTAGGAGGTAAGAAAATAGCTCTCTCTCTGCAGAAAAAAATCTGCTACTTACTAAATAATTTTGCCTAAAAAGTCAAACCCTCAGTGAATTTAAGTCCAAAGAAGCAAAACTGAGGAAAAGCAAAGCAAGGATGCCAGCCATGATTAATTTCAGAAAATTGAGCCAGAAATAAGGGAGAATTTAAAAATTACTCAAATTACAATATCAGTTTCAATCCAGGCTTCAAAACAAAGAACTAGATTGAATGTTGAAAACATTAAATTGCCAAATCAGTTGCAAACTGAAGACCCTTACTAAAAACATCACAGGATTCCCGCCGCAGCAGAGAGTTGGGCAAGACAACCTCAGGAGGTTCCTTACAACCTCAACTGTTCTCTAAATCTGATGCTGCTTGAGAGCACCAACATTGAACTCAGTCAGTATTTGGAGTATTTGGAGTCTGGGGACTAGAATTTCCCATGCTCCTCAGTATTTTATGTGGATGTTGTAAATATGAGTGAGTGTTAATAGAGCAAGTGCTAAAGAAGTAACTGTTTACCCTTTCCCATTTATCATCACTTCTTCAAGACTGCAGAATGGCTTATAAAGTGAGATAAAGAAATCAGTGACCTTAAAATGCAGCACTGAGATAGATCACTGAAGTTTAAAAGGCTTGAGAAGGAAAAGGAGTTCTTATATGGAGAATGCTCTATTTCTGAATTATTAATTTGGCACTAAGCAATAACTGCCTGCATGTATTAATTTTAAAATATGTATTAATATTGCTATATTATTTTATTTATTAATATTAATAACAATATTAATGATAATATAATTACATTAATACTAACAATTTACTAATTTAAAAATTATAGGAATGAAATAGCACTCCAAACTACTAATCAATTTTTGCCGTAGTTGCTCACAGCCAATCTGCCTTCCAGCTAAACTCCACAAAATAAGGCTGCAATGCAGGTCACAAAGAAAACTAGTGCTGCAAAAAGGCAGAATAATTCTGCAGAGGGCAGACTTCCAGTTCTACTATACAACACAGGTAACTTAGGGAAAAGTGCATACACTTCAGTGTAAAAATGATTGTTTCTCTGCATTTAACCTGTCCCACCTACTCAGACCATCTTAAGATTCAAATGCAACACAGCTGAATTCTAAACAGCACAAGCTCCTGACAAGAGACTGACTGCAGAGCAGTACAAAAACTGATATGCTTCTCAGAGTATTCAAATGGATATAGCTTTCCAAGAAACCTGAAAAAAATCCCTTTTAAATTATCAAATCCCTTCTGTGTTAAGTCTGCAGGACAGCATTTGTTTTCAATCAACTTTTTCTACCATTCATTTTCCTTTCTGCCATTCAGAAAAATAAATTTCCTCTTTCTCAAGCCAGACTTTGGAATAAACATGTATTAGCAGTAGCATAAGAGGCTTTTATTTTTAGTATTTGCTATGTTTCCAGCATGCTGCTCCACAAAAGAATTAGGGAAACTTGAGATCATCAAATTTATCCTCTAACTTCTCACCCATCCCTCCTGACCATGCTCCTCATCCAAATTATATAGCTACACACTAAGTTTTATTATGGAGCAAGATGAAGCACATAAGTGGTACATAACAAACATACTTTCAAGAACTAGTAAGGATGTGACATACAAAAAATATGTAAACTACATTTTTCTGAATGACTGTTCAGAATCATTACTGAATACGTTAGAAGTTTGTTTGACAGAATTTCCATTTTAAATATACATAAAGATTATAAAATGAAACACATGACAAATATTCCTAAAACTCAAAGGCACTGCTGTTTATTTATATTTTTAAAATATTATGTCATGTAACAATAACAGATACATCCTGGCATTCTATTAAGTGGCAGATATCAGCAGGGAAGAAGTTTTTCTTCCCTCATAGTTTGCATTACAGCAATTTATTTTAATCAATTTATTTAGGTGCTTCCCAAGTTCACTTTCATATATTGTTCATGTGTTTTTAAGTTATATAAACCTCAGTCATGTCTTTTTATCTTAAACTAGAAATCAAGCCAACTTTCATAGTATCATAAATCATCACTGCTACTGTCCATATATAAGCTTAAAAGTATGTATTTTTAATCTAGGCAACAGTAAAACGAGACTAGAAAGTTTAGATGCTTTTATAGACAAAGATAAGGAATTTCTGAGGTTTTTTGGATTTTTTTGGCAAGGAAGTTAGTTCTCAGCACAAGTTCTCACCTCACTTCAGCACTCAGGGCACCATCTCAGAGCCTGCAACAAATGAACTTCATGGTATGTCATTGACACAAAGCAGAAAGACACACAAACCTTAGTGATTCATGATTCACAGGGTAAGAAAAATGCGTATTTTTGTACGCCCTAAAAGGAGTGCCACTTGTAGGTACTCTGTCATGTAGGGCCATCATCAATTTAGCAATTTTATCCAACTTGGTAGAACTTGATTGACAACACATCGTTTCCTCCATGAAAAAAATTCTAGGCAACATTTTACTTATCTTTGAAGTAGGTTGTTCAATAACAAAAGAGCGGGGTCTTATGTTATAGCACTGGATTGCCCCTTGCTACACAGATCGATTGCTGCTACTCAAGGAATAACTGCCCTCCCAGAACTGGAAGGAGATTCAGTGCCTCATAGCAAAGCCTGATGGCTTCCAACTAATCCCTGCAAGACTTATAATATTTACAGCAGTAGTATCAGAGGCTGGGAAAGTTTTGTCAATGGTTAAAAGACATCAAGGCTTCTAAACATTTGGCATAATAAGAGAAATGAGTTACACTATGTGTAAAACTTCTTAAACCACTTGTGACTAAGGTAACTTAAGGAACAAGACCACCAAATTGCAGACAGAACCGAATTCCCATTTAGCTGAAGGTGAAAAATTCAGTGATTAAAAAAAACATTGCATCATGGGTTGTTTCTCTGCATTTAACCTGTCCCATAGATCTACATTATTTACATGTTAGACACTGGGCAGTACTCAACTAGGGTAATTCTATTCTTGAAGAGTAAGGCACATTAGAAAACAAATTTTAAAAAGTCAGTACATCAACTAGTAAATTTAACAACCAGGTAAGAATGCAACTTGACAAAATGACATTCTGTTTTCCACAGATCAATTGTCTTAGATTTATTTAATCAAAGATATGATACAGTTACAAGCCCATGCATTTCATAAAAATTTGAACTTAATTTTTTTATGGAACAAAATTTTAAATAAAGCATATACAGATGTTTCTGGATATTCAACTGGACTGGTTAGTCTAGAGAAATATAATTTGAAATATATGAGCAGAAGCATTGAGATTTTCATGGGGTCGTTTCTTTATCTCTTCCTCTTCCACTCCACACCTAAAGATAAATCACAGCTGAATAACTCTATGAATTGAATCCTAGGCATAAGCTCATAGCTGAACTCATAAATTCACCTCCCATTGGTTACATATTTATAGTACATCCCTTTTATATTGTTATTGAAAATAAAATAAATAAGACTACATGTTAAAAATGCAGGCAGTATAACTACTAAAAAAAAGTATTTTATGCATTTAATATGCTGACAAAATTAAAATTTCTGTCTACTTAAATTCAATTTTATAATTAGAAGGTAATTCTTGTAATTCCCAAATGCTTTTGAAAATTGTTACCTCTCGCAGAAAATTTGGTCATTTCTATGTAATGAAACCGCTGGAGGAATCGTAAAGATGCAACAGATTAACATGAAATAAATATCAGAGATAGAATTTAAAAGGCACACAAATACTTCAAACACATACAGTTTCAAATCTTTATTGTTTTAAAATTCTACATGTCTTTTACAATTACAATAATTTGTTACTTAAATGACTCTTGTATGGTTAATGTACAATGAGTTTTTTCCTGAAACTCAACCATGAAATACAATTTCATCAATATGATTTTTCTAAATAGATTAATACAAGACTTCTGTTTTGTTGGGAAGAACAAGTGCTTCATCTTGAATAAACAGCACAGGTGTCCTCCCTTCAGAATCTGTGTGATCAATCCATCGAAAGTGCTTTTGAAGATTGCAGATCTAACTGTGACTGATTTTCAAAATCAGTCCATCAAATTACAAGGGTTTTTTAACATTAAAGAGCATTTTCATGTAATGAAACAAGCTGCAGTAGTTATTTTTATTCATCTACTGAGGCAAACTCATGTTGAAGAAAAATTATATGATTATCTGCATGCAATGAACACCCTCTTTAAATAGTTGATGAATTTTACACATATAAAGAATCTGTTAAAGAGTGCAAGTACTTTGATAATGATTTCACAAAAGGACATATGCTGGTAATAATGGTAACTAACATTTAACATCTAAATACAAGCTAATGTATATTTAACAGGCAATTAACATGGCAAACAAACCATGTTTCATGTGGTTGCCCTTAGAGAAAATGAACTCATTTGGTCCACACTCTTAAAGTTATCTGGGTAAAAAAATCGAAGCAGTTAGGGCCAGAGTTTTTGATGAATTTCTAAAATGTCACCTGTTAAAAAGTAAAAGCAGTACATCAATGACGTATCTTGTCACACGACCTCAGTATAAAAAGATGGCCTGGTATTTGGAGCGATGAACGAGCACTGAAGGACAAGTCAAAAAAGAATGGAGACAGAATGAACAAAAACTTTGTTGGGTTATACTTTCTTGTTCCATGGTACTGCTTTCACTCTGTAGAATTTTGTACCCAAAGGAACTTTGAATCTGTTTTGTGCCTACAAAAAAAGAATAAAAAAAAAATAAAGTGTGGAATTATTCTACTGATTTTTGTCCTTTTAAGCTCAAACTGATTCCCACTACTCAGTATTCAGGAGACCCTTAGATGTCTGGCAGGGCTCTGGACAGTGTGGATGAAAATACCCAACCCACTGCTTGCTCAACCCTTCTGGTTCCCGTGCTCTTGCAATTCACTGACTCAAAAGAAAAGCAGGAATAGCAGAACTCAGGATAATTTTCATCTAACTTCTTATGCAGAGAGAATTTGTCATAACTGCTAAAAATACTAAAATATACTTTTTTCTCTATTAATCACAGATGATTTCTCATTACTATTTTCTTACCTTTTTTGCCTGGCAATACTCCTTTTCCATCACTTTTCCTAGCACCCATGGTCTCCTAGATGCACCCGATGCTAAAGAGAAAAATGTATGTAACATTTTAGATAAGCAACTACAGGTACCAGGATATTACAGTATATTTTCATTAAAAGCAGGTGGGTTTTTTTTAACAGCTTAAATAAACAAACAAACATTAAGGTCAGATTTAAATGCAACATTTTGGTGGCCCTTAGAACAATAATTTGCAGTACCTAGGCCAACACTAATTTTAACCTATCACAAATACAACTAATGTTCAAAATTTCACTTTCCCCACTTCCCTGATGCAGGAATAAAATCAAGACATAGTTTCCTGAAGCAGTGAGACAGAGACAATTGTGTCCCTCAGGCAGTTGTTAAGTCTTGATATTTGTTTTATCTGCAGTTTTCTTAGATTTGAGAAGAACTCTATTCAGTAATTGGTAAGGACCAGAGCAAGATAAGTCTATTTAAAAACAGGTCAGTGAAGTACTCACAGTAACATACAAACTGACATGGCTTTTACCTCATCTATGTCAAAAACCAGTAAGAAAAGTCTACCATATTTCACACAGCTATGTATGCACTACTAATGCCATAGGTCAGAATATATTACATCTGGAAGTAAGACGGGCATTTTCCCTTCAGGTTTCACAGATGACACATGGCACAGATCCTTCAGCAAACTCACAATCCAGTTAGGGCTTAGTGGTCTTCTGGAGAATACACAGTTATTCAAGATCTATCCTCTTTCATCATAACTGCAATCTACAGTGAGTCCCCTCAGGGAAATTATTTGACAGCTTGTGACATGCAATAACACAGAAACTTTCACTGCTAAGGTAGAATTAATACAAATTTTCTTTTGATGCATATTCTTAGATGTTTTTACAAAGTTGGGCACACAGGTGGGTTTGCAAAACACCACGATAATTTAAAGACATTTACATTAATCCACTTCATGTAGAGCCCATGGTTTAGTGCAAAGCATTTTTATTTTTCCTCATTTAAAAAGATTTCAATTTTGCTAAGTTTAGATAGCTGCCAAAAAAAAGCCAACAAAAAGCCTTGAAAATTATGGGAGGAAAAAAAAGTAAATGTGTCATCAACTTGAACATAAACAAAGAAATACAGGAAGTCTTCTCTGAAAATTTATAATAAATACCATTTTAATTTGGTGGAAAAACTACGAGCAAAAATATTGCTTGCAAACTCCCATATACCATCGTCTACATTCTTTTATTTATTATTTATGCTGAGTAGTTAAAGCAGCCTGATGGGGATGTTAACATACTCTGTGTGTGTACCAAATAGGCATATTCCCCCTCTCTTTTTTTTTTTTTTACAGCTTACTTTGAAGATGCAGATATTTCTCCCCAGTTTTCCAAGATATTAAGATCTATATAAATTTTTAATTAAAAATGTTCTGCTGTGAAAAACATTTTGCATGAAAACAAGTAGCAAAAACTACAAAGATAGCTGACAACTATTATGTGCTTCTTGTATTCATCACATACATACTTATAAATAACTTAGTGTTAGAAAGTTAAGACTGTTAGTTGCAAGTGGAGAAAATAATTAGAAAAAAATCTGACACTTACCACACTCACCTGGTTTGAGATCCAGTGCAGCAAGGGACTCTGAGTGCAAGAAATACAAGGTTGGACTAACAGTAAACAACACGTAGTTGTCATGCCTTTCATCCAAGATAATGAGTACCAAATCGCCAACCTGAAAACTAGGAAAAAAAAAAAAATCACAGAACTTTACTAAAAAAAAAAAAGCACAGAAGCTTAAAGCTACATTCATTACACTACATTTTTCCCCCATGTATTGCATGAGACAGACTAAGTTGAAGAGCAGCAGATATTTCCACATGCTATGCCAACTCATATACATTTCCTATTTTCTGAAGACAACAAAAAGCAGGCTACCTCTTTAAAAAGTGTTTTTGAAACGTTCTACACCCATCAGCTCAAATTTTTTTTCTCAAAAGAACTGTCATTTTATCTTTAAAACATAATCAGAAATACCTAACTAAATGCTAGTGTTTCAATTTTGTATTATTTTTATTCACTGGTACTTAAGGTAACCATCTCTGTAGTGGTGTTTACAAACTTTTTTTGTTGTTTTAAACTGAAGCAAAATTGAACACAAAAATACAGCAAGAACACTTATGCAACTTCCAATCTTAATTTTAAGCACACAAGACAAAGAAGGGATGAAGTGTTTATCTTTGATCAAATGATGAAAAACCAAAGAAACACTGTGGCAATTGTACATAAAATGTTTTAAAACTCTGCTTTTCTGACACCAGGGTAACACAAAAAACCAAGTGCTCATGCAAAGTTTTCAACTACAGAATTCAGAAAGCAACTTCAGTCTCCAAACTTGTTGTTCCATGGTGTAAAGTGTTGCGAGCAAATGATTTACCCATTAATGAAATGAAGTCTAAATTAGCTACAAATTAAGCATTAGATCACAGGGGAGCTGTAGCAATAAATATTAATACTCCTCTGGGGATGAGGGAGGAAGTGCAAAGAAAGTGTAAAAGTGAAAAACTTCTCCATAGAAGGAAACTACATAAACACAGACAGTCAATTGAGTATATCTAAAGACATTTAGGTCATCATCTTTAAACTTCATTTTGGATTAAATAAACAATACTACAGACTTTTCTGCCTGGACTTACTATGAAGACAGGCTATATTGACTTAAAAACATCTCTAGTGGACAGATGAATTCTTTCATATCATTTTCCTCCTCAAAAACTACCAAGACACTTATGACAATTTTCAGATGCTAGAGGAAAAAAAATTATTCTCCAAATCCTGATCTTGTTACAGCAAAAATGAAAACTGGTGTAATTTAGAAAACATTAATAGAAAAACCTGTGCAGGTTTTCTTTCTCCAAAGATTTTTTATATTATTCAAGTAATATATAAGCCTTATACTAATTAAGAAGTTGTCTGTAGCTTTTACATTTTACAAGAATACTTCTTTTTCCAGCAACAATTCTACATGCAGCTGCTAACAGATTGATAATACCTAACAAAATGTTTCAGTTAGTTTTATTTCATTCAATTAGAGTAAGACAAGAACTTGGAAGACTTCAGGAAGGTAAGACTTCTCTTGAAATATAATACAGCACTATGCATATTCAGGATGAATAGATTTCCTTTTTCTTAGACTTCAAGGTTTCAGGCAAATAAAAAAGTTATCTAAAAAAAGCCTCAGAATTCTAGAAATCCTATGAAGTATGGAATTCAACAAAGTCACTGACAGAGAATCCAAAAAGGCCATTTCATTGTTTATAAAAAGGTTTTATAAAATTTGATTTATGCTCAGCTGGGACTATTCAAAGCTGATGGCTAAATTATAGTGATCTATGCATCTTGCACTATAGAGCAAGAACAGAAGAATTACAACATGAACTATACACTTATTTTATTGCAAGCATATCCATCTGTTTATATGAAGATTAACATGTACTTACTCTCTAATTGCTATTTTTTCAGAATGTCTCGAGGATACTGATGACATGCTTTGGGACATCTGTAAAAAGAGAAAAGCTATAAAGTACGGGCAAGCTATGATGAAATGTACATTGCAGGTAAGAGTATGGCAAGATGATTTTTCATTCATTTTGAACAGTGCCTAGTCTTGTAGATTTTTTACTCAATCAGAAAACCCACCATACTTCTGTGATCCTGTTCTGTAGTGGGTTTGGTTGCTTGTGGTTCGGTTTTGGTTTTTATTATTGTACTTTTTTTTTTAATAGCTACCTTTGATTATAAAAATTCCTGCATAACTAACTTCTCCCTCATTATTTAAAACTGGGAAGGGCTTTTCATTTCAGTGCCAGTGCAGATTTACTCTGGGCATACACAAGACTCCTGATAAAACTGTCCATTCTAAGAGAGAAGTCACTGGCACCAGAAAAGGCTGATGATAGAACACCAGAGATTCAACATGTTTACTACAATTAAACTCTAGATGTTGAGCTCAAGATAGTCTCTCAGTTTTTCTACAGTCACAAAATCTCAAGTTTATTGTAATCAATAGAGCAGCACTCCCTGGAACAAAACTGGAGTCAGATTTACTAAGACCAAACAAAGATTCAATTCTGTAAGGTTTTGGACATAATAATTATATCCCATATGTATATTTGCTTTCAATTCTGTTTAAATTAATAAAATACTGGCACATCTAACAACTTCAATAGCACAAACTAGACCTAAAAATAAACATAAGTGCACACAAAGTTTCTACAGGAACTGTGATAAGAAATGACAATGGGTAATTAATGCTACTTCTATCTCCAAAGGAACACCTATCCCACAGGCAGGTGACTAGCTGGGGAAGCTGTTTGGATGTAAATGTATCAGTTCCATTACACTCTGGTAACCTCCTTACAACAGACTATTCATAATTGCTCCACAGAAACTCTGACTAGAAGTCCTGCAGTTTTTCCATGCATTCCTACTTCCTGGACTATTTATAGGTGCTATTCAAATGTAGATTACTCACACTTGAAGTTCAGCATGTGATTTTTCAGCTGTAACTCAGATATTGTTCCCTACAGCAAATTTCCTTCCTATTGTCAATCTTGCCCCCTGCCTTCCCCAGAGGCAGTACCAGCCTGTTTTCCTATGAGCCTGAAGCCTATTCACAGCTCATTTTCTTCATTTCTTCAAAGAATGGGTCCAAACTGAATGCAGTGCATCACAGAATGCTCTCAAATTCTGATGACACCTTCAGCAGTTTTCTTTACAGGATCCAACTTCAGAATTTTGGTTTTTTATTTTTTATTATTTTAAAAATTTATTTAGAGGCTACCTTTCTTTCTTGAAAGTCACAGTGAGCATGAAATTTGTCAAATTTGTTTAGACTGTTCACAGAAGTGTTTGAAAGTTCTCTTCAGATATACAGACCAGATATTTTCTTGCTATTTTTCAAACTGGAATAAGTGTTAAATGAAAACATAAAACAGCTTGATTTCTCTCATTTTCCTTAACTTCTAACTTCAAGAAAAACAGAACAAACTAGAATGTTGAGAATAATTACATTAAAACCTAGTAAGAAATGTTTTATTAGTACCATTGTAATAGCCTTTATACAGAAAAAATTGTTCCCTTTCCCAATAACTCATTTACTGTAACAAAAATCCTGTAATAAGATTCCAAGTATTAAAAGGAGCTCCTTTTTGCTCCTTGTAGAAGTAACCCACAGGTTCTTCTGCAAAAGCCAATGACCTATGAAGATTTTCTTTTTCACACATAATGCCTTCTGAGCTCCTTATCTATTGAGAAGAATCTCAATAGAAATAAACACAGGTATTGAAGTGTTGATATATATCTCAATTTTAGAAGTGCATTTAAAAGGAGGGGGAGGGAAAGAAGGATGAAGAGACGAATAATAAAAACCCACTTTATAAGTAAGGAATTGAAAAGATATGAAGTTCCATTTAGAAATCAAATTTGAATCGCTTTAGAGACCAAAGAACCACTAATTCCTCCTACATGGCTTTGTATTAATCATAACAAGAATAATACTCCATTTGTCTCATATACAGTGTTTCTTCCATTTTATTTTACTCCCACATGACAAGGGATCAAGGGTCTGATTCAGGAAATCTACAGAGAGTTTTAGAAAACTGTCTAGGTGTATTTTGAGTTTTATTGTAAAAACTACATTTAAATAAATTCTGTGTATTTCACTGACATTCTCAATTAAAAGTAATCCTTGAAAAATTATACTTTTAGATGTCTTGCAATCCTTCCTTACACCTGGAAGTCTAAATTCCCACTACAGAGGTATCAGTTCCTACCAAACTTTTAGGTATCGCCTGTCACTTAAAGAAAGTGTGATCTCCATGGCCAGTCCAACCAAAGGATGTGCCTGTTTCCTATACACACAGGAATTTTTTTAAGACTTAATTTTAAGACCTGCTAGCAGGGACAAAGAGGGAATAAATAAAAGGAGAAGAATTTAAACTACAGAAATCAAGGGCACTCTGTCACTAAAATATTTTTCCTTCCATAGACATTTACTGTAGCATTTCATATGGTGGCTGCCTGCCTGCATTTCCAGCTACTAGGCAGAATTACAACAGGCAGGTGCAGTTCACTCAAAACAATCTGTAAGTTATTGTTAAAACTCCCAATTATGTTTAAAGTGAAGGCATATTTATATTCTTTTAAACTGGCCTTCCATCTACTGCTGCTGAAAACTGAGTCATGGTGCCCTGGAAATTAATACCCTATAACCCCAACTCTGGATGGTGTGTATTTTTTGGGAAGAAGTCACTCTCCAGTCCTGTGAACCTTTTTCCATGAGAAGACCAAGATCATGTATATCTGGAAGGTTATCAGACTACCTATTCACCACTTCCCTTAACACTTAAAATATTTTCTAAATTATTAAAAAAACATTCTTAGATTTTAACAAACTTAACATTTTAAAGCTTTTCTTATTTTTCATGAGCCTGAAAAAATTGATTGCACAAATACTTACCAATCTTTGATTTAATCTCTTATTTTCCTCTTCTTTCAACTGTAAAGTCTAAAAGAAAATCTTAATCTGATTAACTGGATACTATACTTCATACAGTACAAATTTTTTTTTTAAAGTTCTGATATGACTAGAGCCCCACTACTTGTACAATACTACATCCTTAAATTCTAAAACAATTATCAAAGCATCTTTTGAACAAAGACATGCAAAAAACCCCTTGATGTCTAGGAATTATCCTAGAGCTATAAACCCTCATGCTAAGATTGCACCTGCATAGTCATACTTCTCTTTCAGTTAGAAAAACATGTAAATGATAGAACAGCAAAAAAATGTAATATATTACTATGTTATAGCTTCTACTCATGACAAATCCTTTGTAATCAAATGACAGAAAAAAGCATGTATGTGCTCATAGTCAGAAACACCCAGGCAGTTGCTTCATACACTGTCACAATCCATTAACAAAAAGAAAGCATTCCTTTCTTTATTTGGATCCAGATTTTAGTTCAAGTGATCCTAGCTAATGACACCTTAAAAAAAACAAAAAGTCATCTTCAAAAAGACAATTGAGATGAAGTTAGATATGACTGGCCAGTTAAAAATTACTAGAATATGAAATACTCCAGTGTAACTACTAGAGGTTAATCTCACATTTTACCAAGAATACAGCCTATGAGGAAAAATTACCCATTTTTATGAGAAACTGGCAAATCCATCTTAAATCCTGTCCAGCTGTTTTGTATTTCTTAATTAGAAGTTGTAACTTTTTTTCCTATATCAATTCTCTGTATCAATGATCTGTCACTCCTAAAAATAGTGACAGAACAGTCACTTGTACTAAAGCCCATATAAATATAACAAAGATAGGCCAGGAGCAATATTTTAATAGTTACCTTGAATTACTTCAGTGGATTACATGATCCAAAAGTACAATGAAAAAGATTCCCTGAAATCATATTTATACTCCCTGTAGACACTACATTGGATCAAGCATATAACTGACCACAGCACAACTTCACATGTACATACTTTTAAGTACTTAGTCATTAAGTACTTAACCTCAAAAACAAACAAAAAACTTCTACTCACTCTTTCTAGCAACATTATCCTCTGCTTTTCTTCAGACATATGAACATTTTCACTAAAAGAGAAAGAATATGGACAGGTTGAAAACTAACATTTTTTTAATAATCAAAAATTGTCTTTTCCACACCCACCTGTTATCTTCACTCAGTGAAGAGTGTTATATATTTGCTAGCACAGAAGAAACAGCACAGAAAGACACTTAGGAATCAGCATAAATATTTCTGACTGGGGTTTTAGATATGTTTTCTTTAAACCAAGGAGGTTCTTTCTTGTAACAAGCCAGTGAATTTTCAGCCATTGATTAGTTTATCAAGGTACATCAGGGCATTTCTTGGTATTTTGCATTGTTTTCAAGACACCAGGATGAAAGACACAGCCCCACATGCTTTGACAGTTAATCCCTGATATTGCAATTCAGCTTTATCATGCCCCATTTTCTTGGTCTGTAGTTCAAAGACTACTGAGGAGTATTCTAAAGTGCCCTGGTACTCTCTGGTAGAGACGCTAACGTGAACTTGCTACTTCTTGTGATTCATCTGTAGGATAAACTGAGTACTGGGGCATGATAAAACAACATGCTGACATCCCGAGTAATTGCTTAAGAACATAAACAGCAATTCCTAAAACGGTTATATAATGTACTTTAAAAGCAGTTTAAATAGGGAAGAAATAATGATTTTCTAATCCAAACTGATTTGGTTGAGAAAACAGGCAAGTTTTGGGATGAAACATGCTATAAATTCAATCAAAATAATCAGAAAAGCAAACAGATTGTAAATAAACCACAATAATCATTACTTCATTTCAGTTAAAAGGCTGTTTAGCTCTCATGTAATAGGAAGCAGTCAACAGAAACCTGTGAAAGTTTCTGTCTAATCATACATTGGGTCATAATTTTTTGTTCACAAGCTCACCTTATTTTTTTTTTTTTGTACCTCTGTTTTGCGAGTGCAGGACTAGAATGATTACTATAAGAAACAGCTCCTTTTTAAAGATGGGGTACTTCCTTTTTTTATTATCAGTGCAAGTTTAGCTTGGCAAGGACAAACTGTTTTCATCTTCACCTCCACAAAGCTGTTAAGTACTCTGGGTATGTGATTCTGGGTTAGGCAGCATTGGTTGTGATGTACACTGACTAAAGTCAGTGTAAGTACATCTAACAATTTTGCTCTCGTTCTTCTGATAAAAACCTTGCTCCTCTTGTGTGGCTGCCAGTCAGGTTTCTTACTTCTGTGAAAGGTATGGAGAGAAGCCTGAGGTTCATTAAAATGCTAGGGGCATGAAAGTGGGACACTGTTCAAAAGATGTGTCAGTAACATGCAGCCTCCCAGTTCATTCACCATTACAATTTTCCTTCTGTTTGACTTAAATTTTGTATACTTAGGTATATTCTTTTACATCATAATTGTGGGGCCAAGTTTCACCTTGAAAATCATCAAACCCACCCATTCCTAATGACTGTGACACCACACCTGTATGTACATGTACGTTTAAAAGAATATTTCCAGTAAGAGCATCAAAGGCAGGAGGAGAGTTAAACACACTCATCTGTACTTCACACTGCCCAAGAACACACACTGCCCAGAACAAGAGCATGCTCTGTTTCTACTCTAATGCTCCATACTTACTGCACAGCCATCATACTGGTTTCCATCGTGGAATCCATCCTCCCCTCAGCCCCAAAGTCAGCAACCAATCTCTCTGTGTCTGTGGGCACATCAGCTGCACAGGCTCCACAAGCTTCTGACGCTGCTGCCAAGTAGGTTGATGGAGAAAAATTACTGCTTCTCAGTTTATTAACTTCTTCTTCAAGTTTCTTCTTCTCTTCAAGTAAGCGAGCTCTATCTTCAGAAAGTGTTTCAATCAAATCTATGACATAAACAGATTTTCTTTTAATTACAACAACACTAAGGATCAAAATCCATCTGCAAAGAATGGAACAGTCCTCTAAGAAAAGATGAATACTTCTTCAGAACTTTGCTTACCCTTATCTTTTTCTTGCTGTTGTGTAAGCACTTTTAATTTGTCACTAAGATCATTAATTATGTTTTCTTTTTTCATTTTCTCTCTTGCTAGAACAGTGTTAAAGTTGGTCTGAAAACAGAAAGGACATATTACTGAAACAAGAAATGTACTGTAAAAATGTAAAGCATAATAGTACAAAAGACAGCATGCATTTCAGTTTTCTACAACATAATTAAAGAAGAAATTATAACATTTTTACTTATTGCTTTGGTGAAGAGATAAAATGCCAGTACACTTTATTATGTTTGTCTTTAAAATTTTTTTGTAATTAATTTTATTTTTAACCCTCTCATTCCCTCCAGCCTGATACATACAAGTATTACAATAAGAAATAATTTTAAAAAACCTGAAGTTCTTAATTTTTCTTTAAAGTTAACATAAACCAGTTGAACATTCTATATTTACAACAGTTATTTTAAGGGTTCAAATTATTAAGATAAAGCTGAGCAGCATCCAGACATATTACATAAAATAAAAAAGAAAAATACAATACCACTATAAACTGAGTTAAAAATAGATTTCAAGTCATGTATTAATTCTTCAGTGAATAATTAATTATTGCAAAAGATACACAGGAATACTGGTTAAGAGCTTGAATAGCTGAACATAAAAAGTGGCCAGCATAGCCTTCAGCACCAGTCTAACAAATCTTTCCACTTCTTTAATCCTTCTACTGATCACTGTGCCCTTTAACTCTTAGGGTGCTGCTGAAGAGATAGACAAAACCTACTAACAACCATCTATTAATGATTTTTAATATTTCTGTGACTTTGAAGATTGTCTTGATATATGCCTATCCACTCTGAAAATGCAAACTATTTGGTGGGCTACACAACTTACATAGGGCACAGCAGCCTTTGTTATATGTCTGCATAACAAAACTCTGCTATATACATATTTATAACATATATGCATATATATAATTTTGTTATGTCTGCATAACAAAAGCATAAGTGACACCTCTAAGGAAACTTCACAGAGGAAAAAAAACAAAACCCAAAAAAGACAAAGGCAAGACAAAATAGCCAAAATATTCAGTAATCAGCACAAACAGTGAAGTGAACTGTCAGCACTGACTGATACACCCTTTTTCTGGGTTTGGGGTATTTGTTTGCTTTGGTTGGGGTATTTTTTTGGGGTTGTTCATTGCTGTTTTTTAAAAGAGTTCCAGTTTTCCCTGGAATTTGCCATCAATGCCTCAGAATCCTCCCTTCTACACTCTGCTACAGAAATGAAGAATACTATTAGATAATGACGAAAATGGAATACTAAGGAATATTGAAAAAATAAATAAAATTATTACCAAGCTAGGAAAAAATTTCCTATTAGATTTACTATGCAAGGCTAAATTCAGTATTAATGATTCAGCCCAATTGCAGTAATACTCCTTTATAGGCATCTGCAATTTTGTGTTCTCTACTCCCTGCATCAAGTGATTCAGAGCATTCATTCACCAAGCTGGCTGATCACCACCCTTGTCTCTTTGTCCTTATTTGATCCTATGACAGCTACAGTAAGGAGAAGTGCTTAAACCAGAAAATCCTTTCTCAGTGTTTAAATGCAACAAAGCTGCAGATAATAGTTGTTACTAACAGATTTAATTTAAGAACTTGAGACTCATCTACAGAAACTAAGAGGCTCAAGATGTTTTGAATGGAAAAAATGTGTGGATATAGACCTGAAATAATAATCCAGTGCAACTTGATTTTTCATTAAGATAAGGACTACACAGCGGCTTTAAGCTTATTACAAAAAATGAACCATACACTGTTTGAACCTCAGAATATAATATGCTTATGCTTTGAACCTCAAAACACCACCTGTCCGTGGTAATAAACTTTAAAAGCCAGTAAAATACTAATTGATTCCAAATCAATTAGTATTGCAAATAATTAATTTAGTGTCGTCCACAAATTTTTTAATAGCTGATATCTTTTTGCAGTTAAAGAGATGAATGAATATAGATTCCAAGCACTTAAGCAAAAGAAATCACAAAAATTGAATCTGGATCACCAATTGTTTGGTAATTGGTTTCGTCTTTTGGGTTTTTTTTCCAGTGGAGATTTTTTATTTGTTTCTTTGTTGCTTTTTTTTCTTAATGCTTAAATGTTTGATTACATTAACACATCATATCCTGACTTCAGATAATCACACAAGTTTAAAATGTGGAAGTGTTACAGAGCAAAGAGAAAACCACACTCTAACTTCAAGGCAGTGAAAGAACACAATTGTCCCGGGAGCAAAAATAATTTTTTTAGAAAATCAGCTTTACCTGCTGCTCTGCAGTGAGTGATGTTCTGATGTTCTGCATTTCTTCATTCTTTCTTTTCTCTTGTTCTTCAAGCTGCTCTAAGAACTTCATTTTTTCTTCCTGAAGCTTCTCCTGAAGTTCAGCAACTAGGTTTGATTCAGCAGATGATTCAGCAGGAGGACTTAAAAGAAAATGTTTAGGTTTTAAATGTGCAGCATATACCAAGCCCCAAAATACAAGAAATAAACACACACATAAAAAGTCATATGTTCATTTTGAGACATTATTCCTGAAATATTTAATATACTATATTACAATTAAGCCACTACTAACTCCAATTCTACTTTTTAATCATGAGCATCTCACCAATTCTTACTCGGGCTTTCTGTGTTTTTGGCATAGCATGCTGGCTCTAATTTTGAAGTTTTGTTGTAGGGGAGGACTTTTGTTTTTACTTTTACTAATTAACAGAAAGTGCGGAAAGTGGTAAAAAGAAACTATCAACTTCACAAAGATACTAAGTATGTCAAAATGTAAAGCCTTCAGAAATATCACATGCAGAAAATAATTCAGCAGAAATCTGATACTAAGGAATCCAGACGTGAAATTCAAAACTCCAGATTGCAGAATCTGGAGGACAGCAGTGATGATCATAAAGGAAGGAAACCATCAACAGTCAAAAGCAGGATAATGACCTTAAATGGCTTTTGAAACAACATTACATAAGCCAAGTATTTTTCACCACTGAAGCAAAAACTAACTACAGTCTTCTGTGTTTTGGCTTGAGCTATCAAGAACGCACCTGAAGAACGTTAGAATAGAGAAACCCCATTGTTGGGCAACAATTGTGAAAAATTGTATTATTTTAAATTTCTATTATTCATCTGCACCAGAATCATATTTAAACCATATTGATACTGCAACTAATCATATTTAAACCCAAAGCTCTTAGCTGAACTAAACCAAAGCAGGAATCATCTACCTCCCAGATAGATTGCGAGGACTACTGCTTGCAAATGACAGCCAAGTAAAGGATATTGCTGCTCTGCAACGGATGCTAGCACATTACCTGTTTTTATACCTCATCACTGTACCAGGCAGTAGATTTAAACATTTAATCTGAAAAGGTCTTGTCAACTACAGCAACAGTGACAATGCTTAACTTTCTGATTTTCAAGATACCAAAGGCACATATCTTCAGATTGGGGTTTCTTTGCAAGCAAACACTTGCACTGCTCTAAGATGACAAAGGATGTACTTAAACAACACTGCTACTGTTCTACCACATGGGCATATACTGAATATACAAACTATTATGCAGCAGCTAAGCACTCAGAAAGCTCATAAGAAGCTCTAAATAAAAGAGCTCTGAAAGCCAGCTGAAGTTGTCAGAGTGGCTAAACAGCCTCTGACATTCTAGAAGTCATAAGTAAAATAAGCAGAGAAAAGAAAATCATGAAACACTCAGGCAAATTTTTTTTGTGCCACCAAGTAAACGTTTTCGTGCTTGATTAAATTTCAATTCATTTCTAATTGAAGCCTAGCTAGGAGAGAGAGAGGACATGCACTCTGCAAAGCTCCACTACATATGGTGGTCTAACAAAAGCAGCTGGGCAATATGAAGATGGCAAGATACCAAAGCAGTAATTCCATCTTTAAAGCAGTTGGGAGTCCTATTCTACTTCTAACATTCTTTAGAATATTATAGATATTTTAACAAACCAGAAACTGTTTCAAAATGCTTAACAAGTCATGAAAGATATTGTCGTTTTCTCTACTGTTTTATACTACTACATAGTGCAGAAAGAGTATATGAAACTACAAATGCCTCGCAGTTTTATTATCTTTCCTAATTTAAATGACTTGATTTTCAGACACACCAAACCATGTTAATTTTTATACTGCGGTAATGCATGGATAGCAAACATTTCTTTGTTGTCTCTTAATATTTTTGCTAGTTTTCACAGAAGTTCAAAACCTAAATTCCTGACAGTAGTGCAATACTCAGGTCAAATTTAACAATGCCTCTCTCCAGCTGTACCTTCTGAATGGCTTGTATGTAACAGTAACTATGTAACACTACTCTTCCAGAAAACAACAAACATATAGTCACATGTTAAACAGAAGTTGTTTTCTACCGTTACAACTGCTAAACAATGAGTGAGAAAAACAAATCAACCTGAGTTATTGACATAGCTTGGGGCTTTAGGAATTCAAAAACCAAACAAGTAAAGTGTGACTTCGAAATCTTAGGACAGATTTACTCAATTATAAGCCCTTTGGAGATAAAAACATAGTATATCTTGATTCCTAGGGGAAAAAAATTAACAGCAGAATAAAGGCATAAAAAGAAGACTGAGGAGGCAAAATATATTTCAATGTCACACTAAAAATTAAATTACTCTACAGAACTTGTAAAAAACGAACAGCACTTCTTTCGATTGAAGCAGATAATATTTCTTTGAAATACATTGTCTGTTTTATCCAGTTTGGATAAGAAGACACACAGCTGTAATCACAAGTTCAAAGTTAAGTGTAGGATTTTTAAAAAGTCTGATGACACAGCTACACCTTTTTCCTGTTGAGTCAAGTTCTTCAAATTTCTACAATGCATAAATACATAGAAAAGGAAAAGAATGTAGAATTTATAATTTTTTTCTCATCACACCATATTTCATTAAGAGAATATTTTCTTCAATTAAGAAGGGCTGTTCTTAAATTTCATTATATCCCAATCTTAATTCAAAGAAACAATATTATCTTGATGCATTTCTTCATACACTGACAAGCAAACATAGGCACTAACACAACATCACATAATGATGGATTTGCTCACATGTGAAAATCCTGAGGTAGCAGACAATTCCAGTGAAGTAGATATTTCCATTCCCCTTGGGCTATGCTGCTGGACTGTGCATGACCTCCCCTCTCCTACCTTTTTTTTAACAGTACTTTGATACTAAAAATTTAAAAGCTAACTTAAGTCTGTACTCATTTTTTGCAGTATTCTTGCTTTCATGTCAATTCTGTCAATTTTATTGATCTTTTCCCATTCACATACTTGGTATAGCCTAATACCTGGGAAAAAAATTACTCTATAAAGATATTTTACAAACAAGATCTATCTGCTGCATTGATTCACATCAGAAGAACATAAATGATAAATGCTAGCATTTAAAAAAATTACTGTTGCTAAGCCCAAGTCACATAGAAAAATTCTATTTCTATTCTATAACAACATAATGTAGGCTGTAGGCCTTACAATTATAATTATGAGGCATTACAACTTCATAAGTATGAAAGATATGATAGAAAGAATAATTCTATGCATTCTTGGCTAGGGAAAAATATTTTTATAATAGAAAAATCTCTGCAGAAATTAGCAAATAAAAATGGTGATGTTAGGAAGTTCTTTAAGATTATGTTGCACCTTTGTGTTTCATTATGAAGCTCAAACTGAAGACCCTGAAATAGGTAAGTGGGGCAGCAAAAGTCAATGAAAGTCCATGTGGCCATGGGACAGCTCTCCTCAATCCTGTATAAATTCCCACACAAGTTTTCATGCCCCATTATCACCACCTTGGCGTACAATTAGCCAATAAAGAAAGTTATCAGGCTACATAAAAGGCAGCCACTGCACGCTCCACAGTGCTAGCAGAGCAAGGATAGGAAAAGAGAGAGCGGCTAAGACCATCAAAATTGCAATTTGCTACTGTGGAAATGCTCCTTCAACATGACTGAAATATAGAACCTTCATCACTGTCTTGAAATAATCCTGTGTAAAATATTTTACAATCCTTGAGATTAACTACAGAAATGGGAACACCACTACCTATAAGCATTTTGAAATGTGAATACAGAAACCAATACAGATAAACACTATTACAAATACAACAATCTTAATTACTGCACAGCATGTCAGGAATATACCATATTGATTAAAATACTAGGAAGACACAGTAACTTAATTCTTACAGTACCTCTGATTCACTTGCATCTCAAGCTGCAGTATTTTTTCCAAAAGCCCTTTTTCAGCTGCTTCCCTCTGTAATTCCAACTCTTTACAAGCAGTTTGTACTGCATCCTCTTTTTCACAATTGAGCTTCTGAATGAGCAACTGCCTGTCTTGTTCTTGATTAGATATTAACAGTTCTTTCTCTTCCTTTAGCTTATGGATGATAGCTTCATATTTTTCCTGCTGCTCACAGAGAGACAGTTTTTCTGTTTTTTCCTTCTCTAGGGCAGTCATTTCCAACTCTAACTTACTTTGCAGTTCTGCAATTTGCTCTGAAAGTCTTTTTTCTGCCTCAGCAGTTTTTTGATGAAGAAGCGTTACTTTATTTAATTCAGTTCTAAGTAAATTTGTTTCTTCTTCATACCTATTTACTAGCTCAGAAATACACTGATCTTTCTCAATTGTCATCAGAGTCCTTAGTTCTGATAAGCCCACTTGATGTTCATCACTGCTGATTTGTATTTTATTGTTTAATTTATCTATCTCCTTTCTTAAGCTTTCAGTTTCCTTGTCAACCTGAGATCTTAAGGTCTCTTGTTGCTGGTTTCTGCTTTCTTCCAAAAGAAGCTTCATTTCATCAGTTTCTGCCTCTTTCAGGGCAAGTTCAACTTCTAGTTTGCACCTCAAATCAGACAGATCTGAAACCTTCAGTTGTAACTCTTCTACTTGTTGTTGCTTCTCTTTGATAACTACCTCATGAGATTCCTGCATTTGTTCAAGTCTATGCTCATTCTCTTTTTTTAATTTATCCAAACAGTCCTTGTGCTCAGCTAGGACCTTCTCAAATTCCTGTAAATGCCTGGCTTGTAGGTTGCTTTCCAGTTCTTTTAAATGGCTTTGCTCTAAACTCTCAAGTTCTGCCCTCAGGAGTTGTAGTTTCTCATTGTTTTCAAGATGAAGTTTTTTCAAGTCTTCAAGTACAATTTCACGTGACTGCCTCAGTTCCTTGATTTCAGAATTTTGTGTCTCCATTTGGCATTCCAATTCAAGTAATTTCTGTTCTTTTTCATTCTGAAGGCAAACTACAGCTTCTTTCTCATTCTTTACTATTGCAAATTCATCATTCTTATTCTGAAGAACTTCCTCAAGACCTAACAAGTCACCCTTTAACTTTTTGATTTTCTTTTTATTTTCTTCACCATCCTCCAATAATTTATTAATTTTAGCTTCATACTCACTTTTCAAAGACTGTAATTCATTTTGATGTTTATCATTTAGCGTTTTTTCAAGTGAAAGCTTTACCTTTTCAATTGTATTTACTATTTCTAAGGAAGTACATTTTAAAGAATTAGAAAAGTCACACTGTTCTCTTTGTACAAGTGTTCTGAAATGGCAAAGATCTTCTTTAATGCCTCTTAGATGTACCTTTGAGTCTTGAGCAATAACCCTACACTTCTCCACACAAACACTGAGAGAAGCATTTTCTACTGAAACATCCTTTACACAAGCACTTGTATCTTGCATACGCCTACTGTCTATTGCATTGATAACTGAAGAATAAAGGGATTCCACCATCATTTCTGGGCTTTGTGGGTCACTTATGACATTAGGAGACACTGGATTTTCTTCTATTACAAATTCATTAACTGCTGACATAAAGTCAGATTCTGGACTCTCTGCCAATGAATCCAAGTCTAATGATCCTTGCTTAAGAGCTTGCTCCAAGTTTGGATGGGCAATAGTTTCAAAATCGAACGTGTGAGCATCAATGCTGTCTGGAGACAATTCTTCCAATGGAGCTGGGGGACACACAGGAGGACACAGAGGACCCTGAAGACTGAGTGATGGAGGAGTTCTTGAAGAGGTAGCAATTGTGGTTCCTGGAGTACTTTCCATCCTTGGTGTGGTAGCAGATTGTGGCGATGCTTGACTGTTGGAGGCCTACAAGTTATAAAACAAGAAATGAACACAAAGTGATAAGCAGCACTGTTAAATATTAAAAATTAATTCAAAACCACCAGGAAAACAAGAACTTAAAAAAAACCAGCCTTATTATTTGTAACAATCCAAAGTATGTACTACTAAAACTTAAGCAAAAATTGCAGAAAATCAAGGAGATCTTCCATGAAGTTTCAGAAAAGCATCATTTGTAAACAAATAAATACTAAATGTTCACCTAGCTGAAAGTCCAATGCAGAGCATAGCCAACTGTATCTTACCAGTTAAAAATAGGTTCTTTGCAGCCTACTTATTTCTGTTTTCCTAATAATTTCATTACTAAAACATTTTTATTTTATTATTGCCAATATTGTAATTAAAAACTCCTTTAGTACCTTATGCTACTAACTATCATATACAATAGGGACTATGGAAGCCCTAATGCCATCAATACAATGCAATCAATCTATAGATTCTTAAGACAAAAATATAAACCTTAAGCTTCAGCAAGTGCAGAACACATTCACATGTAAGCCAAAAAGCAATGTACAGCCTCAGTATCCACCAAGGACGCATTCCTGAAAAAGTTTGTAATAGGATGGATAGCAAAGCAATTTTTCCTAGGAAAATTACAGTAAAACACATACAGTTAAAATACATAAGGCAAGTAGCTGGGACACACAATTAAGGGGTTTGCACAGGATCATCAGGATCACAAACTGGAAGAGATGCAAAGTTTTCTTAATATATCAGTGCTCTGAAAGATCCCAGATGCATTCTCTGTAACAACATAGCTCACCTATTACCTTGCTCTTCCATCCTTCTTCACTAAGAACTCGTTTGATTTTATTCATATAAGAAATGTGACCACCTTGAAAAGAAATAGTTCCTGAAGAAAAACTCATGGGAATTTTTCTAGCAGAAAATTCCCATAAAATGTTCAGTCTCAAAGTGCTGGAAATCTGGGGGTGATCTTCAAAAATCCAACATTGCCTCCCAGCTGATAGTTCTATGATCTTGCTCATGCCTCTCCCACACCATCCACACTGCCTCAATGCAACTAGAATGCATGTCTGGTGTTCTTTACTATGTTAGCTATTATTGAAGAAACCTCTGCCATCCATTGAATTCAGGTACTTGACTAGCAACAGTTAGTAGAGTTTGGCAATAAATGTTCAGCAACAGCAAAAATCCCAGAAGTGACAGACATTGATCTGCTGTTGTATAAATAGCCATTTTTTGCTGTCTCCATCTTGTACAATTGATTGTTACTCAAAAAGGGAGCTTACCCTCCTCTGCACCAAGGAAATATTCCTTAAAGGACATATAGTATGTTTAACAATTCTCAGCTGTGATTTAAGAAGAATCTATTTCTACTTCCAACGTTCATCTATTTAGCTAAATACATTCTTAAAAAAACCTTGTGGTCATTGCATACAGAATATTGTATTTACAAAAAGTGAACAGGACATGAGACCAAAAAATTAAAAGGAAATGCTCCTTTTTGAAGGATTCTATTAGGCCAGGTTTAAGCATTTCCCTTGGACTTCATTTAAGCTTGTTGTTTAAGAAAACTTACAAAAATAGATGTTGAAGGGTACTGTGTATGCTGATACACGCCTATGTTCAAAGCATGCTTTAAGTGACAAACATCTACTATTAATATACCAGAAACAGTAACAAAAACTATCACAGATATCAACCGCACACTAAAAAAAGCAATTCAAAGACTTTGAATATGGGAAAGTCCTACAGAAACCCACATGCAAAGGAATGATACTATCTACTTTTGGCAACCCTGCAGATGCATCCTAGAAGATAAAGAGTAAGGATTTATCATAAAGAAGAAAAAAAAAAAAGTCACTTCATGAACAATAATGAACTTTTTTTCCTCATGACTTGGGGCTGTAGCACACTACATGCCTCAGCAGTGGCTTTGGTGAGTTGGGAGTCTAATGAGAACACCAGATTACTGCTTAGAGGAATGTTAAACCTCACATATTGAGTGTCTGAAACTACATGAAGACTCTGTTTACTGAGAAGCCTGTGCCTGCCATCTAGTCTGTTTACAGTCTACAGGTAGCAATGTATGCACATGTCATACACTAATTTTTGTAATGACAAAGAAAAAGGAGTCAAGAGCAAGCAATAAAAAAAAAGACAGAAAACCAGAATTAATTCCCAAGTTCTCAGGTATTGCAAGACTATGTGCCTTGGTCTAATTATGTTACTACAAAAAACAATAATCAATTCTCTGGAAGATTTTAAGCAGTGTTTCAATTCCAAACTGAACTAGAAGAAATGGAAGATTTATGATCTGATTTGAAAAGCCGGCTTCCCTTATAACAAAAACTTTTAATACCAAAGGATTGCATATGGTAATTACCTACTAACCACAAAGAAGACACCTTAATCATCTTACCCATGGGCACCTTAGCTTTTCCTGGACATCTTTAACCCAATTGCTGACCAGCTTAAACTCTGTATTATGGAAATACAGCAACATCTTTGAGGCTATTAAATTACAAAGAATAAGCAGGTGGTCTTAAAAATGAAAACAGATTTTAAAGTATTATCAAACTAAACAAATATCCACAAAAAATGTCCTTTAACTACTCCAATGTAATACTAAAGTAAAAAATTATCATTAATGTTCTATGAACTTGAAAGCTGAAATAATAAGAGTTAAATATAAATACTCTCAGCATCTCCAGTAAGTAATTTGATCTCCTCTGACTTGCTCTTTACTCCCTTGTCTGCAGTCAGAACTTTTCCCTCCTGCCTAAAGCAACTATCAGAGGCCAGTTGCTGGGGCTGATGCAGTAGGATGAACTTCCACTTGACTCAGACAGAATTCAACTGCTCCACTACCAACAATCCAGGGAAACTATCCCAGTCAAATGTGAAGAACAAAGCTTCTGCTGACACTAGTATGGAAAGGGAAATGCCAGGGTTGAATGTGTATCTTTTGTAGAGTATGAGAATAATAATATGGGCAACACTCAACACCTGCACAGCCAACTCTGCACCAAGCTGGGACAGTTCACCAGAAAAAGTGGATGCATGAAGATATAGCTATCTTCATGACAATTATTAAATGTTTATTCATTCTTCTAATTATTTATTGTGAATTCCCAATATTGAAGATACAAAAAGGAGCATTTTAAAAATTACTTCAGTAATTCAACACAGGCAAAAGTAGTATAATTTATAAAAACACATCTATATTAGCTGCAGAGCAAAACAAGACAATGACCTTGCAAGTAGTAAAAAGAACATTGCCTTTGAAAAGTAAAAAAATCTCTGACAAATCTGTTTGCTTCAATTCTAAAAGAGTTCAAATGAATCACTGAAATGACACACAGAGATGGGCATTTTCAAGATGACATCATGAATGGCCCAGCTCTGATTGTGCAAAGCAATTTGCTCTAAGGAAAGAGACAATTATCCAAATCTGTCTAAGCACCTGACATTTCTGTGTGAGTGAAGAATCCAAATTAGTCAAACAAAAGCAAAAGAAAAGAGTGCATTTTCCTGACTTGGCAAACATCATTTTCAGTACAGCCAGATACTTATAAAATTTTTTCAGATATACATGTCTGAAGAAAAGAGGGGAAATTACAAACTTCACTAATTCAGGTATATATCCTGCTTATCTTTCTACTGTTATTATGCATATTTTGAATGAAAACCTAAATTTCACATTCTTCTGACACGGCAAGCCTTCATGAAAAAACTGATTTATTAGAACAACTATCACAATCTCAATTTCTTACGAGATAAATTTCAGGATTTGGGACTCCATATTGGGAGTGAATGTCTTTACTTTTGAGCAAGGTCTGTTGTAAGGGCATGTTCAGAAAACACCAAAATTTCACAGAATTTCACTTCCAGCAATTTCAATGGCTTTTACAGTGTTCAGGCCCTAATATTCTTATTCTTAATGGCTGTTCATTTGAAAAACAATCTTCAATCTTCATAAAGAGAGAAAATAGCCGGGAAATAATACTTAAGTAACACACTTTTTCTATATTACAGAACAAAGACCAGCCCAGACTTCATATTTAACACAAATAAAAGATTTTCAATAAATCTCCTGTTCAAATCCCAGAGAAATCAAAAGACAGAGAACTTCATGTCACTTGGTTTAAGCAGGAAATTGCCATTCAAAATTAAACATGCCCATAGCTGTATCTGTTTTATAAGATGCTTCCCTCTCAGCCAAGTGCGTACAATTTACACTGCAGACAATAATACAGTCCCTGGGAAAACCTACTGATTTTCTACAGCAAAAGAAACCCAGTTTGAAGCAGTCAACTTCACAAAAAATCTTAAGCATTGCTAAATTCACCCAGTGTTTCCCCAAGAAAGGCCACAGACAGAAGCTAAAAAGAACCTATTGGGTGTATTATGGAATTTAGAGGCTGCATGCACAGAAGCAAAAGTGATTGGCAGAAACAGTTTCTAGGGGAAAGACTCCATTTGACAGGCAGAGTGAAACTAGGAAGGGATCTTTTTACCATCTGTTCCTTCTGTACTCAAAGAGAAAAACTGCACAACAGCCAATCAAAGCCCTAAAATCTCCTTAACTGCTTCTGCCAAAAGGACCTAAGAAACAACGCAGAAATCCAGAGAAGTTAGAAATTCATTGAATACCAACTAAAGTAATGAAGGCAGAATGCATGCATTCAGAAGATTTAAAAGTGATAGAAAACAAATATAAACAGTGCAACTCTACTTCTACAACTTCTGTGGAATACAAACATCTGTTAAATATTCTCAGAATATTTACTAGTTCATGATTAGAAAGACAACTTATGCAGTTAATCTTCATATCAGGAAAAACAAATGCATTTCAAGTTTTTGATGAAACAATGTTATGAAAATATTCTACTGTTTTAAATATAATATTCTTTTTTTATTGATAAAGAAAAGCAAAAATACCTTTTGCTCATTCAGCAGGTCTGTAATAGTTTGTGACATTTCATCCAAACTCTGTGCTGCCTTGACCAGGTTATGTAGAGCACGTACATGCTGGTGAAGAGGTTCAAAGTCACAAAGTATGGGAACCCTTAAAAACAGTACAGGATTACTTTTTTCCACACTGTTAGTTTAACACTCCAATCTATTAAATTATTATGTATATATTTCAACAACACTAAGCTTGCCTCTGTATAAGGTTTGTATATTCCTAATTTCATTTATTTTATATGGGGAAAAAGTCTACAAAGACTCCCTGGTATTTTTGTTTAAAATTAAAAACTTGGGCACTTTTAAGGAGTCCGTAACAATTAACACAGTAATGAGCAAGTAATTCTAGTCTTTCCTCCTAAGGACAGCTTTTGCCAGTAGTACCTAGAGTTCCAATGACAGTAACAGAAGTGATTAGATCTCTAATTGAAGCACTTGTGTTTCCAAATGACTATATTTTGTCTCCAGTTGAATTCTCTCCAATCCAGCTCTTCCTCTGAAGAAGCAATTAATTCTCTACTGTTTTATTTTCATGATAGGTAACCTAAATTAAACAACTGATTAATGCATCCTGATCACATTTCAAGTGTGGCAAGATAAACTGAAAACACAGAGCAAGAGTTCATCTACACTAACAATACAGTAAAAGCAGATGACACGTCAATGTATTCTCCATTCTCTATTCAATATCTAGAGCAAGTGTATTTTTGCAGAATTAAGATTTCAATCATTGCTCATACACGATTTCAGAAGACAGAAGCACTGTAAGTAAATTAAAACATCATTTTAATTATGCAGCTGAGAGGTTCAGTGCTGATAGAAAAGTACTTTGTGCTGGGTCTCAGTTTTGCTTACGACTTGCTCTTTACATGTTAAATGAAAAGACCAAAGAAAGTACTGCTCTCAAGTTTCTTCTGAAGATTAGCATTTACCCAAGATGTGTGATAGCTTTTGCCCACACAAGTTGCAAGTTGATCACTATCCTCTGTATTTTTCACCAAATGCAGCCCTGAGCCCAGAATCCAGGAGGTATGACATAATCCCACCTCTATTGCCATCAAGTGGAAAGCTATGTCACTACAATTCAAACTAAATAAAACATCTTAAGTTTGGTTTTCTGAAAATAGCAGGGCAATTCTTCCTGAACTCAGTATAAACTTCCAGGAAGATTGTAAAATTCTCACAAATTAAACAAAACAGGCACACATTAGGAATAAGATCCCATAATTACACTTTTTTCCCCCACAAAATTGACGAGGAGCAACCCAAGGAGCTAAACAAGAGAAATTAAAAGGGTACATCAGCTATAAAATTACCTATAGCAAATCCACTGTGATGCTGACTAAGCTCACTACACTTGTTAACTCCACCAACACTACCATAAACATAGCCAGGAATTCTGAATCAAAAAGAATGCCAGTCCAAAACACAGGTGAACAGAAGCAGTGAAACCAGCTCCTGCCTTATGCACCAGTTAACAGCTATTAGATTGACACTGATGGTGGACCTGACAGATGACAGTAAAGCATCCTCCTCCGGCATTTTCCTTTATAAATGCAATCCCAACTTTGTGGGACTGTGGCCTCGGAGCTAAAAAAAAAAACCCAAAAAATGAACAAACAAAAGAAGAAACAAATCCAAAAAACCAAAAAATAGGAATCACAGCAAATCTCAAATCTCTAATTGCAGATCTCTTTTAGGAGGAGGATGATGATCTGAATGTGGTCATACTGATAGATCTCCTCCTAGGCAGAACCTTACATACAACTTGCTACTACCCATTTCTGGCCCATTGGTTGGCATTTCTCCACCTTGACCACTCTGAATTTGGAAGCTCACACTAAGTCATCTTTTTCAGTTCTAGATAAGGAACTAATCCCATAAATTGCTTGTGAGACAAACCAGTAGCTTTCCCGTCTACATACGCATGTCTGCAAGTAAGAAACATAGAAATAGAGCTTCTATTCAAAATGATAGATTTCCATTGACAGCAGAGGCACTTAAGAGAATGCACTTTTTAGCAAATTCAGTTTAATAAAATTGGAGAAAAAGTAGTAATTGAATAGAGATCTCTGTGATCTCATGCTGAGCTAAAGACACTTATTTTATTTCTTACAGAATACCACAGAAAAAAGAGCAAAAGAAACAAGTATCAAATCTCATTCTGATGTGACAAGACATAGTTATGAGTTTATTTCAATTTAAAACTGATGGCAATGTTTTTTGCTTTTTAGCTCTGAGGCAGATCAAAGGAACACCCCCAAATCCTGTACATCTCAACACAGAATAGATATGTTCAAACTATCAGAGCTTGATACATATGTATCTACATTTAGTCAGCGAAGATCATTGCTTAAGATTGGTAATTAGATCAGAAAATATCCTTGTTTGTTTTTTATGCAAAATGACCTAAGGGGTGGAAAACTGATGGGGATAGGACCCCTGGGAAAGCTATTTCTGTAACACACGAAGCGTAAAGAGGTGCCTTACCTGAGTAATGGCTGTACTTCTGAAGGACAGAAAGACTGCAAAAACTGCAAGTCACTCAACGAGATATCTGGAAGCTCACTATCAAATCTGCGAGGTTTTCGTGTCTGTAAAGAAGATATTAATTTACACATTGCTGTAAAGCATCAGATGACTAAAGAAGGACCAAGAAGAGTTTAATAACTAACATGGAAAAGTTAGCGGCAAACTGATCTCTTACACAAAAGATTTTTAACTTTTAAGAAACTATGTCTGGTCCTTTGCCCCTAAAAAACACTCCTTACACTTGTAATGATAAACTATCCATAGTACTTGGGCAGCAGTAGAATAGAGTATTCTAGTTGAAAGGGAACTACAATGAGCATATAGTCCGAATTCCTCCCTATGACCAAGCTTCATAAACATTATGGATGTGTTTATAAGTTAAGGGATATGAGATGGCACTGAAGCTTTATTTATTGTGCTGCTACACATGCAAATATTAATTCAGTTCAGTATTTGAGACATTGAAGTGAGTAGCATTCTTATTTTCCAAGGATCCTTTAAATAATAAAAAAAAAAAAGGCTGAAAAGGAGAATCTGAAAAGGTTAAAAAGGCAAAGTGAGATGGCAACATTAGAATCAGGGAGTTAGCTTACTTCAATTAACCAAGCTGTATGAAATCAAAGCTAACAGGCAATGCTTAATTACAATGCCCTCATGTTATTGGCCAATTAAGAGGCAAAAATGCTTTTCCACTCATCCAGTGATTACATAGAAAACTTTTACTTGCTTTTACCATCCAATTAATTTTATTGCTCTATTATTCACAAGACAATTAGATTATCAAATTATTCCTCCTGGCTTCTTTTTTCTGATCATTAAGATTATTTTTTTTTCAATACCACAGACTAAAAAAGGACAACACTACTAAAAAGGAGAGCTGACATTTCCTCTCCCTCTGCACTCTAAGTTACAAACCAATGTTAATATAGGTCACTTGAAATGGCAGAGAACACTAGCTCCCAGCTTCATGTGTCACAGCAATGCAAAGGGCATGTAGCTTCAATGAGTAAAGCCCAGGTTTTTAATTTATAAAACTATATAGAAATTAAATAAACCCAAAGATATGAGTACATACACAAAAGGATGGAGGCCAGGAGTCAAGTCCTCTAAACAAACGATTCCTTAGAAAAGACTTCCCTGAAGAAAAAACCCAAACAAACAACTTAAAGGAAGAAATGCAACATCTCAAGAGAAATCAACTGAAGTTACTGCAGTTTCATAGCTGAACTACATTTGGAGCATTACTACTTATATTGATGTCTACATAAAATTGCAAATGACCACAGACATTACATAAAACCCATCATTCAAGCAGAGCTCCCTCACAGAAGTCTCTCTTGCATAATGTACACACAGGCAAAAGCCTCAACTTATTTTGAAATTTTCACTGTAATCTTCCTTATCTCCTTTCCAAAAAAATTTGATAACCTTTCACTCAATTTTCTTATTTTAGCTGTCCATTCAGAACACAAGTGGCAGACTTTGCAGAAAAAGTAATCAAAATTCTTCTAATAGAATCTTTATTTTTAAAGATTATGTTTTTAAAACTTCTGGTGAAGGTCTTTAGACACGGGTCTTGGTTCTTGGATTTTTCTGGAGTAGTACAGAGGAAGTCACAGCAGTACCCAAATATTCAGTTATTTAAAAGAACAATAAAGCTTACAAGGCATGTTTTAAGCACAAACTGCATTTAAGTGTGATAGTGAGAAACCATATCTTTTACAATCATTTCACAGCTTTCACATTATTTTGGATAATCTATATGAAATAGTTAATTGATTTGATCAATGGAAAAATATTTTCTTCGTAATAGGACCAGCATGCACTTCCTATTAAAGGAAAAGAAAACTTTCAGGTCTTGAAATTAGAATATGATGAAAATTATTTTTCTACTTCTTACTACAAAGACAAGAGACATACTTTAACACAATTCAGCTTCACAGAAGAGAAAGTACTTACTAAAGAGTTTACCAAAAGATTCCCTTTTTGCCTTTTCAGCTTCATATAGATGTTTTCCATCTTTTATTAAAGCACCAGCCCACTGTGAAACGGGAAAATACATAGTTACTTGTTATTTTATACACTGATACAAAGGTTTGGTCTCAAAGTTTAATTTACTGACCTCCCTGTAGTGTTTTATGAACATTTTTCTCCTCACAACTTCAACAACAGCTAAACAGTACATCTGAGGTACAGTGCTGAGAGCCTCTACAACTTTGACCCTTTCTAGGAGCTCTGTTACAAGACGAAGCAGTGCTTGTAGTTTCTCTCCATCTTGGTCAGCATGAAGCATTACAAAACAACACCACCTACAAAAGTAGATTACACTTTAGAAAATCATATCTTGGCAATTTTTTTTTTTTAATTTAAATTAGATTAACACCATGTCTGGATGAAATGAACAATGGCATCATTTCACGTGGGACAACAACAGGCTAACTCAAAGTACCAAGCTGTTCAGAATTCAGTAGTCACCTTGCAGTTTCCTATTAATTTCTCACAACAGAATATACATTTTTGATCAGTGATCAAAAATGGACCACCATTTGAATTAAGTCATTGGTTCTGAATGTCTTGGTAAGACATTCCAGTTATTAGCATAAATAACCTTAGGAGTAGTAATAATGCAACTTTCTCTAGTAGAATTAAAAAAAAACTGATACACCCTGAGGAAAAAAAAAAAAAAAAAGCAAACCACAACTACATTTTACTTATACACCTTAAAAATACTTGTTGAAAAGCTTTAGCAAGACGTATTAAAGGTTAGGATGCTGTTAAAGAAATAGGAACACAACACTGTTTGAGAAGTCCACACTATGTACTCATGAACTACAGGCAACAGCCACTGTAAAAAATTCTCACATCTTGTAACCACATCTTCAATTCCCTTAATCATACAATCAATAGAAAAATTTCAAGCACAGACACCAATATAATTAAACTACGGGATAACTATTGGGAAGATGATCAGCTGGCATGCTTGAGGAGAAACATTACAGCAACTTCACCACCAGAAAAGACTTAAGGTGGAGTTTTATCCCACAAGTAATTAAAAACATACAAAATTGCTTTTACTGACAGAACTGAAGCAAAAGTGAAACAAATAGAAACAAGTCAACATCAAGCAATCAGGAATATGTACTAACAGAGACACTGCAATATTTGCACTCTTCACCTTTTTATAGTAATGATTTCCTTCAGACACACATTCCTTAAACAGCCTTGCTGCAAGTGGAAGTACTATAAAGTTGTGAAGTTTTAACTTACTTCAGTCTGACTTGCAGATTATTTGCAAGTTCCTGTTTGGCAGTGGTACACTTCTGTTTAATATCTAACAGTTTTCTGTGATTAGTTAACATAATCATCAGCTGATTTGCATGACTCAAACACAAATCAGGCAGCACAGAAGGATCTTTCAAGTTCTCAGCTCTCTTCTGATTAGCCAAAAATCCCTAGAGGAAGAGACACATTTGTTACACAAGCTTTGGGACAATCAAAAAGTGTGAAAGTGATACATCTTCTCTAAGAATGCAAGAATTTTAACAAACTTACTGTAACCACTGAGAAGTATAACAGAATGATACATGTGGAAAGCAAGTGTCAGAGATGCTTTCTTTCAATTCTATAGTCCAGTCCAAATCAATTTTGTTCCCCATTTCCCTACCAAATAGTTACCAACACAACCCTAACAGAACTTCACAAAACTAACCAACACCAGTGAAAGACCACAAAACTTAATCAGCAGAAACATAGCTACTAGGATGGAGGGGATCAGCCATCATTCTAACTTTTGCTAACAACCTTCTTCCTAACTTCTGGCATTTGAAAGAATAAAGATCACCTAGAGCATGTTCAATACTACTGTGGGCTAAAGAATTTCTATTTCTTGCATAAAGAAATTTCCACACAAAACTAATTCTTCTCAAGTGGCAAGATGAAGATGCATCTTATTTGCATGCAAACTGTACACTTACATCATAAGCAAAGGAATAGACAATTTATAAAAGGAAATGGTAAGGAAGAAGATTTGAAAGCTGAAGTCTCTGCCAAGTCTTAAAATGCACAAATTCTAAATTTACACTAGCATTTAAACAAGGTGACAAAGTCTCTTTTCAGCTGACTGTAATGCTTCTTACTCCAAAGTGGGATTCACAAATTTGAGGTAGGCTCTTCATCCAAGTGAAGAAAGAAAAAATAGCTAAAAGCACTACTCACAATATTGGGCAACCAAGCATAGGAATGGGAAGATTAGCTCAGCCATCATGCTAATTCACTTGAGTTTAGCACTGGCCTACAATATAAACACCACGAGACTGAGATTTAGCATTTGCTTCTAAACCTACTCATTGAACTTATCTGGAGAGAGGCTCCACTTTTAAACAATGCTGCCAAAAGTACTGGTTGTATCCACCTTCACATGTCAAACCAAAGAGGCAACAGGGAGCATAGTCCTACACAACTTTCAGCCCAGCACTGCCCTCCTCAAAAGGGGCCTCTAACTTCCCGCAAAATAGGGAGGCAAGGTTACCTGAATTTCTTATCACTTAAAACGGCACTGTCCAGTGAAGGCATACTACTTTTTCTCCTTACTACAATACTGATGATCAACCATTAACCTACTCCCTGATCCTGTATCACTGAGTGATAAATTACCAAAGATTCAATATCTCCCTTCAAAATCAAAATTGACCTACTTAACTCATATTAACTATCTCCAACTAAAGTTCTGATTTTCTAGCTGCAGCTTTAAACCACATGAAATCATGACAAGATGTAAGAATTGCTAATATTAAAATGTCAAATTATTATGAAATAGCACCATATTGACTAATCCCTGTGTGACACGTTGAAAACTGTCTTGCATAAAGACATGCAATTGGTTCATTGTACCTTTACCAGCATACACATATCAAAAGCCTATCATCTTTCCATGTTGCACACACAACTGTGTATTACCTGAGCAAGTTCTTTTTGTTCATTCACCAGTCTGCTGCAGCTTGCTATCATCTGGTCCAATGCATAGAGTCTATCCTCAAGACCTTTAATGGCCTTCATGTTCTGATTATCTAGTTTGGCGATAGTTTGGCGACATTCTGCCAGAAAGGGTTGGATGATCCTTGGATCAAGCTAAAAAAAAAAAATAATTTATTAGTAGTTGGCGATAGTTTGGCGACAGTTTGGCGACATTCTGCCAGAAAGGGTTGGATGATCCTTGGATCAAGCTAAAAAAAAAAATAATTTATTAGTAGTTGGCACACTGAAAGGTGATTTAAGTTAGCTAAATGAGGGTTTTTAACCTTTTTTTTAATGTAGTGTGTGACTACATCTATCATCTGTTTTAGAATTCTGAATAAATGAGTATATGGATTCTATATCACAGCATGAATTTTTCTGAAGCATTCCAACCAAACCATGAGAGCAATGTGGATCTTTATAAAGAGAAGGAACACTGGGACAAGGTGAGGTGCAGGAGGAAGAAGCACTTTGTAGCTAATGGACAGTCTGACCTGTGACAGAGTCCATACAGTTACAATCAAAACCAGCCATGAATGTGGCTCAATGGAAAGTGCAGAAGGGAGGGCATTCAGAAAAAGCTGCAAGAACTGCAAATCTTTTCCCACTAAATGAGTGTTTTAATTGAATACATAAAAAAGCAGATAATTTCTAAGTAACTGGAGAAGACCCCATAGAAAAATCGCCTATGTGTCATGCTTTTAGCAAGAGGCTTTTTTTTGTAACAGAAACACATTCTTGAAGTTGTTTCAATATATCCGGGAAAAAAAGAAGTATTTGAAATATTAAGATTTTAAAAATGTCCACAGATATTAAGGGTCACACTTCACACTAAGAGTAGTGAATTAAAATAACAGTTCTAGAAACAACTCAGGCAATTGCTACTTCTTATGAAGGTCAGAGTTTAGTGTAAACCTGAAATGCATTAGTTAAGAACATAGTAAATATCGTGATAGCAAAAGATGAACAAATTTGCCCAAATTTATCCAAAATGGATATGGTATGCCATTTCTTACAAGAGAATCCAGTGAAAAGGATGCTATCTGTGGGGTCACACTGGCTGTCATAGCACTGGCTTCTTTCACCAACATGCAGAGTTTATGCCACTTACAGAGCATACAAATCAACCCTACCCTCAAAAAAAAGCAATTATTTGACTCAATAGTAGCGTAAGTAAAAGTGTATTTCCCCCTCAACCTACTATTTAACTAAGTTTTCACACACAACACTTCATCCTGGTAACAACCTTCTGGGGGGCCAAGAGAGGAGAGGAGAAACATTGAAAGTAAGGAGCAACTACAAAGAAGAGGTCTTCAATTCACTTCAAACAAAGAAAATTTAAAATAAAACTTAAAAAAAACCCTAAAAAAAAAAATCAACGGAACCATCAAGAACTTAACGGGAAAGTACCAAAACCTAGTAATAGCCCAGAACTCCTTAGAGTAAACAATAAGTGCTGTTATTAATTTGACAAAATACATCCAAACTCTCTGAAAACAAAGGTTAATTTTTCATATGTGATGTCTTCTGAATCTTGGTCTTTTCTCAAGTCACTTGTCCATCTTCAAGAAACAGTAACAGACGTATTTAACCAGACTGATTTTACAGGATCATCTTCACTGCCATTCTATTCAGGATTACACCCTAGGACATCCTGAATTAGTCCACTGCAGCATCCAGAAGAGTTTCTTAAAAAACAAAATACTAAATAACAATATGGTGGGGTTTTTTTTCTTTTTATGATTTTAAACTAATGCTGTTGTATCTCTTTTTACAAAGAGTGGCTATTCCTCTCATTCTTTTCTTACCTATTTCCTGCATCCACTCTTTTTTCCCCATCTTTACCCTAACTGCATCTGTAGGATCCATCTCTACTTTCTCTGGTAGATAATACTGTTCTTTTCATATTTTAAAATTATCTTCCATTTCTAGCCTCTTATTTAAGTGGCTACAACAGCACTTAACAAAAACATCTGGTTAGCTCCTACTTACCCAGTGCTTTTACTGCAGCCAAGAAGAAGTGCCATTTCGTAGGAACATCTAGAGGCTAGAACCATCAGAAACTTAGCACTCTGTGCAACACACCAATTATATCAAGACTACCAGTAGCAAATGGATAGGCCTCTTACTATTGTGCTTAAAGCTTTCAGGAAAATCTTACCTGAATTCAGTTTTTGAAGTAAGAATTGCAATCACAAACCATTTGTATCGCTCATATTTCTAAGAAGAAAAGGGCATGGCGAGAATGCAGGCAAAACTATTTTTAAAATTTAGAGCCATTTTATTCTATTATTCCAATTTGTTTATATTAAAAGTGTCACCTCAAATGAATATTAAAAGAAAACTTATGTTGCAAGATATTTAATTAGGATTTTCTTTTCCTTTTCAGCTGCAAGCCACTTCTGTTTTCAACTAATTCTAAACCAATGGTAAGCAAAGATTCAATGCTTTGTTTGCTTTTGCTGCTATCAAAACAGAGTAAATTCATGTTTTTCTATGGAGAATAGGAACACATTATTTCAAAGCTGTGGGAGTTTTCTGTGAACCAAAATGGATCAGGACTGATCAAGGACAACCGCTCTGGTGATGGCCAGAATACTCTGACTGAAGCACCTTCCCTACCTGCCAATTTTACTTATGCCATGAATACAAAAGAAACTGCATTTTTTGCAGGTTCAATCACAATTTTTTCCCCATAAAAACTGTAGTTACAAAACAATTACAATAGTCAAAATAAAGGATTTCTGCCTAATCTTATATAAGACAAGGACAGAAAAGACAAGTACAAGACAGTGCCTCTAAAACACATATGTGTTAGATAAGACTACAAGCTGATCAAAAAAGGTAGAGTACGTACTTAACCAAAGTATTCTTAGCATTTTTGTGTCTTCTGTAATGCCATAATTTATTTGGAAGCAATTGTTTAATATCCATCTCTTCAAATACTGATCTTTAAAATTTTTAGAACACATCTGTGTTCTGTTAGAATTACGTAGCAATGGAATTTATTGTCTCACAACCCATCTAGCAGGTTCTGTTACTCTTGTTTCGTAATAGTTGAAAGCACCTTATAGTGATACTGAACAAAGAGGATGGAGAACTGTCTCAGGCTTCAGCCAATATGAAGTTTTTAGCACACAAAATTAATTCTTGTTTTTGCTAAAGAAACAACCAAACTTGTTATGTCCAATCTTTACCTTAGCCTTTTCTGCACTACTAAAATCTTAGACAGTCCTTAAAATTAAGCCAAATTCTCCAATTAATTTTAAGACAGAATCAAAATATGAATGTACAGAACTGACCACACCAAGATGTTCCCTACAACAGCTGGGTTTTAGAACTCACTGATTCAGTTTTCTAGTCCTACTTTACAGAGGAAATAAAGTGTCAAAGACAACAGAAATTGTTTTCTTTGTTCAATGTATGTTGTGTTGTAATAGTATATTCTACCTATGCAAACAAGGCTAGACAACGTAAGAAATATCAGCTACAGTAAAAGCAAAGAGAGAAGGAAAATTATAGGCAAAAGAAACTTAAAAGGTTATAATGCTCACTGATTAAAATATTAATTTTGAAAGTAAAGTGAACTGTTGTATTCTTCCAGCAGCAGAAATACAAACTGACTGACTGGGCCCTTCTGAGAACCTCTGTATAATAAAGCTAACAAAGAATGTTGAAATATAAATTATAAATTTATCCCAATCAACCATATTTTTTTAATATATTTTAATAAAGGTTTAACTATTTTGGACTCAACATTAATTTTGGTCCAGGAAAATGTTTTTATTATAAATGTAGCTTCTATGAAAAAGGCAAAGAAATAATAGTAGTGTCACTTTGCTTATACACTACAAGAAGCTTTTGGCTTTCCAAAAGAAATGGCTATTTGAAAAAGCAAGATAATAAGCATTCATAAAATTATACAGCTTCCTAAAGATCAAATTCTTAACATTCAAACTCATAAAACACTTTCCTCACACTTATTCTTCCCCAGTCTCTGCTTTGGCTTTCATTCAGAAAGTTACCGAGAAACAAGCCACAAAAGAGTTGAGTCAGTCACTTCAAAAGCACCTGCATGTGGAAAAAAAAGCTGCAGCCTTCAATGCAATGCAATTTGATTTAAAAAAAAAAACAACATTAACTTACCCTGCTCATGGAATCAAAACATTTTCTGACCAGGGATTCAACATCATTAGGTCTATCTTGAACATTAATCCAGTCTAACAAAGACACATTGAAGGAAGGCTGATCATCATCTTTCAATTGTACTGACATTTCATTGTCCTGGACAGCAGCACTTTGACCAGATTCCTTATCATCTTTTACATTTTCAGGATCTGTGCCTTCCAAAGCTGAACGTTCAACTGACTTGCAAAATGATGTTAACATTGATTTACTGTTCACTTTAGATACATCAGGATAAAGCACCAATTCAGGAGATTTCCCATCCTCAGTTTCTTCACTTTCTGCTCCTCCATTGTCAGGTGAAGACTCCAGTCTTCCTAAACACTCTCTGTAACTATGTCTTGTTAGGCACTCCAGCAGCGGTATCTTGGCCATAATAGAAACAGCAGAACCCAAGCTTTTTTAAAAAGTGAAAAGAAAAAACCCATCAGAACATGATACGAAATCTTAGATAAAAATCACCCCCAATATGAACTGCTATTAACTTCAGAATTGAAGCAGATTTTGAAATTATTTTGCTACTACCCTTTAAAACTTCTTCACTGAATATCAATATCATGGAAGGACAGCTAAAGAAGTCAAAGTTTTTGCTCTCTTCCACTGCTGAATATGATATCTTCTACATATCCAAGCTTATATTGAATGAAAAAAAGTGATAAATAGAGACACCCACTTACTACTTTGCTTAAATGCATAACTGGGACTTATGTTTCCTGTCTGCATGGATATCAACACTTCTTATCAGAGCTTTGAGTGCCCTCTGACTACTTCTGCAGAGTTCAAATGGTTTCTATTTGGTAAAAGCTATGAAGCTAAACTTTTCCTTAAGACAAAGCATATTTATGGTTTATTTTTTTAAGGATCCCATATCCATTTATATTCTATTAGGCAAAGCACTGATAGAAATACCCTAATACTACAGTGGCTACAAAGACAGAAAAGATTTTCTTTGAAGTAACACCCAGAGTTTGCAGGACACAAGTACAGAAACATACACACACACACACACACTAGATATATATCTACATACATGCCCATCCCTTTCAAAAGTATACAAATTTGCTCAAAGTTTACGCTATCACTTCAATACTTTCAACACAGATTGTAATTCTAAGTATCAGTTCAAGTTGTTAAAAACCAATTAATTCAAAAGTGCAAACAGGTATTTAAAAATGTTAATGTCTAAATTTGTTATCCAGCTTTTTGTAGTGCACATTTGGAATGACTCCAGCTCTTAAGCAGCTGTTCATTATCGAGCTTATCTTCCACATAATTCAATACAGGTTTCTTTGTGCTGACAAAAACATGGAAAAATGTCAGTTAAAAAAAGTCTCTAGCACAGAACAAAAGAATGTTCTCCATGACACATAATCAAACAACGACATGCTTGATTAATCAGAATAAGCACCAGACATAAAACACTTTAAAAAAGAAAGTTTAAAATTGAGTAATTTGGAGATTGAGAATTAATTTAACAGCAAACCTACTGTGTAAGTTTCAATTTGATATCATCTATGGACTGCAAATAGCTTGAATACACATTTTCAAACTTGTAAAGCAGCTTTTGGTAAGAGTATGTACAATCTTCCAAGTTGGCCATTATAGCAGCCCAGCCTTGATGCTGAAGATGTTCATCATGTACAAGACCTTCACAAAAGGAGCAAAGCTTCTTGGCAACCTCATACATTTCCTGAAAAAACAATCAGCAAAATACTAATCAGGCTGTTGTTGTAACTTTATTTAAGATATTAACATAAAAGCATGAAATTTATACAGCTAGAAGTTGTACACCTTAAAATTTCATAAAAATAACATTTCAAAAAATTAAGAATAAAGGAAGTTAATCAGATGACAAAAAAGTATGTACTATTTACTGAGAAGAGAACTCTTCATAACAGAAAGGTGAAAACTGTAGTTCTAAAACCATCTCATAAAATCAATCAAATGCTGATAATGTAAAATATTCAGAGTACACACACATCAATAATAACCCTCATAATAATAATATGATAGAAAAAGCTGGCAATCAAGGTCCAATAAGGAGTACATTTTTGATGAGCCAAGCAGAAGCTCAGAACAAGACAATAAAATGCATAAGCAGTCAGCAAAAAGCACAGGTGGATCAGGTGCAAGAAGGGATGCATGAGGAAACAGCAGGACAAATAATTTAAGTCTTTCATTGATTAATAAACCAGATGCAACATGACAGGCAGCAGTTCAGTGTCCACAAAACTCTAAAAACGTACCCTAAAACTTGGCACCTGCAAACCAATGTGGAAGTTAAGTTTTCTGTTAAAGTACTGGATGATAGAGAGGCATTTTACTGCTATAATAACGTGAGAATTAACTGCCCCCCTTGGCAAAGTTAAAACAGAGGACTATATATGGCAATTACCAGATCTTAATAAAAGTGTACTAACAGCAATGCCCATTAGCCCATTATAACCAATTCCAAAGTTTCAACTAGTAAGAAGAGAAACTACTTTAAATTTAGTAATTTTAAAAAAAGGCTGTTCCCCTCAAAGAGCCTATCAATACATCAAAAAGTAATAAAAAAGGCATTCAATAAATCCTTCAGCTCAAAACATTACCAGTTACAGACTCCTTGGAAAATACTTTCCTGTGCACACCTGTACTTTAGGTTTTAGTATCTATCTAACCTACAAGAAAAAGGTCTCTTCACTTTTTGCAGTTTGAGCACACTGTTAAACCAGGACTGAACATAACTCCCCTGCACCATCATACATGTGAGAAAATCATGAATGGAAAAAGAAGTTATACAAAATACAATGAGAAAGCAGTGTTAAAAACCTAACACATCCGTGTATTTCAGAATGCATTTGCTGCTGAACACGTGGTTAGCAGCACATATGCACACTCAAAAAAATTTAGGGACCAACAACACTTACGTTCTGAAATAAACCACAAAACTGCATGGCATTTTAAACAAACATCGCACAATACATACTCTAGGTTATGATCATTCTCACTGTTTCAGAAGTCCAAGCCTTGTTTCATGCAGCATGACAAAATTCTACTGTCCTTCAAATCACTGATAGCTAAGCTATCAGCAGATGAATGATGAAGGTTCAAATAGCCATATATGCAACTCCAACGAAATCCTAGGCTGTTAATACAACTAGTAAAGCTGCTATTACTCTTCTTGTTTTCTGAACTTTGGCAGCTTCCTGTGCATGTCAGAATGATGATTTCTGGTTTGAAGAGAATTGTTATTTTAATTGCTCTAGGAACTCTTGCTTCCTTCGTCAAAAATCAACCAATAACACAACTGGGATGGTACCCAGACAATGCTGAAATCTGTAAGTCATTTTCTCCAGACTATCCCATGTCTGGCTGTACAATTTAAATGTACATAAGCTGATTAATGCAATATTGACTTGAACATTTGAACATTGTTTTACTGTCTTAAATTGACTTTGTATACAAGTACAAAGGCAAATTGAACTGCATATAAAAAAAGCCAAATTACTGCTTCCTTAGTTATCATATTAAGAACCAAAAGAACAGGCTGTTTTACCCTAAGATATACCAAAAAAAGCATACCAATAATATAAAGCTGAAAAGGTAACTGAGTCTCTGCTGCATTTTAATGTATATCCTGGAAATGTACACAAACATTTTACTTTAAACTCACAAAGATTATTCTCTCTCAAAGTCACCTTCTGCCAAATGACGAGCCATACCACTATGAGCCATAGTTCCAGAAGTAGAATATACAAAAACACACATTAGTTTCAAAAAGTTTAAAACAACATAAGCCACCTACAAAAATCAAAACTAATCATAAATATATGATAACTAATCATAATCTTTTTATGCAATTCCTCCAAATTAGTATCAACCACACAAAGTAAAGACTGGACTCTGCTGTTTCTTTAAATGCCCTGAGTAGAGGTTTTTGCCAGTTCTATTTTCCTTTGGACAAGCTCACTTAGCACAGCACAGCTCATGTGTTTAACACGTTAAAGTATGTACCAGGCTTCATATGACCCCACTTTCCACCCTGAGACATATTCTTAAGTAGTGGGCAATGTTTGCTCTTTCAGCTAGATCCATTTATTGGGTTCACAACAGAAGTCCAAAGTTACAAGTTAGAGCTGCCCTATGAAGCTTTACTATATGTCATTTTTGATACTTGTTTCAGAACCTAAGTGTTGCCAATTTAAGATTTTAGTTTTAACAAGCTTGTTTCCCCAGCAAAACGCTTTCAAACACAAACCAGAAGTTACAAGCAGAAAAAAAAAAATCCTCACAACTTTGTACGCAACTGAAAACCAGCATTGACACTTTGTATCTAAGCCTAACCTGTGGGAGTCCAACTCAAAGTTAACCCAAACAGGAGTTCCTATTCCAGCAGTCTGGTTCCTAGAAAAGAAGGGTGAACAGTATTTCCCAGAGTAGAAAATTATTACCTGTTAATTTTTCAGAAACCTAGTAACAGGAGGACATTCTACTAAGGGTCAGAGTCTCTCATATAAACAGATTCATGCCAAAAGGAACTATTATATAAAATACCCCAAGGCCATCTAAGTATGCAGCCAGGTATTCGTTGTCAGATGAGTTGCAGCTTCTTAATGTATACACAGGAGACGTGGAAATTAAAATCCTCTTATGAAAGCCACCATTAATATTGCTCATAAATAATCTCAATCATAAGCATTGAGACATAATATGTGTCTCAGAGATAAGATTTTTTTTCTGAGCTAACTCTGAGATCAAAATCCATCAGTAAAGTTTCTTTCAAGTAACATGTTTTCAAAGTTATCCATATGCTAATAGACTACAAATCAGATTGTACAAATGAACAGACATGTTTCAGGGCACATATGCAAGGTATTACAACAGCGTCCCATATTATCATCCTCTCAAAGTTATTTTTACATATGCCAATGAAATTCTGTCTAGGTGGTAGGAGGCAAACAGGAGAATTATGTCAGCATGGTATGCAATTAGAGTCCACAGAAACACAGTAGTGCTTTTGATGCTGGTTTCTTAGCCCATATCATGAAATAAGCTCATTACATTAAATAGTAAAGAATATTACTCTGAATTCAGGAGGTTCCAAACAGATGGTTCTAATGAAGGTCAAACCACACGAAGTAACTATTTGTCCACATGCCAAAAATGTTTCAGACTTAGACTATACTAAGCAGATACTAGTGCATACAAGAAGAACACTATGTTAAACTAATATTTCATTTGTCTTGCTTAAGTCATCCTGCTTTCAAAATGTGAAAGCACACAGCAAGAAAACACAGCAGAGAAGTTGCTTTGCATCCTTTGGAGTATCTATGCAACTTAACTTTTAACTATTTTCTTTAAAGTTACGAAATTAAAAGCTACACAAATGTACCTTTCTTATCTTGCCATCACGTCTGAAATATACCTTCAGGTGATGTGGCTTATTCTTCCTACATGCTGTCTACCTCCATAGACAACATTTTTGTGAGAGATCTCAAGCTACTTTAGAAGGAACTAGGCCAATTTATTTTATATAACTGTACAGCTCTACACAAGAAAGAATTAAGCAGCTCTCTGGTAAATGAAGTCTGAAAACTGAATTATATCAAGCACAGAAGTAAAGGCCTGCAATCCAACATATGTTTTAATGCTTCTCAGTAAGGTTGCCAGCTCCAGCACAGAAAAGGAAGCCTGCCTAACAACAGGCTTGCTTTTGTCATTGACTATTCACAGACACACTCAAGTCTTACTGGCAGACACCCAATGATGCACAGAGCACAAAAGTTAACTTCAGTTGCCTTGTAGGGCTACATTCATCCTACAGAGGTACAGCAGCATATCTAGAACAGCAATTGCCTGACTGCACCACTGGAATGAAGACCTAAAAGAACACCACTACCAGAACATGAACACCAAGACCCAGATTAATCCCCACATGCCGTTATGTTGCACAGTAAATACTGATGTCTTCACAACCCAATTTTTCAAGAAATCCACAGGGCAACCAGAATGCATTTAATGTTTGGCTGGGTGTTGTAACAGAGTGTGTAGTTGAATTATTTCCTTTGAGAATCACAACGTAAATTTAGGTGATTCTTCTGATGAAGAATCTTCTTATAATGAATTCTTTTTTTCTTGATTTCAACCAAAAATCAGTAGAAGCAGCAAAGTATGTTTTATTTAGAGCAGAAATTAACTGGTGAAGTGTTAAGAATTATTTTCAAGACTGTCTCTGCATCCTAGTGTCATAGTTTTGCTCATCTGAATGAGAAAAATCTGACAAAGGTCTGTTTATCTTAAGTGGTCTTTGGACTTACCTCTTAAGAACAAAAGTTCTCAGGAAATGCAGGGTTCTTTCCATTCTCTAAAACCCTGTGGTAGAAGGAAATAAGTCAAAGTCCTCTATTGCCATGTGTCTGAAACCCTGTAAAAGGGGACTCCTTATAGGTTTCAATCACCATAAAAATCAACCTCAGACCAATAAAAATGATCCTTGAAAGTAAAATTCCATGAACTTATAGACGGCAACAGCAGATAAATGCTTTCACAACAAGGAACTATTACCTTGTTTACCAAAATCAGTAACCAAGACCATTATCTCTAATACATACACAGCTATAACATGAACCTACTAAACTGAGATACAGGTTTTAGAAACTTAAATGATGAAGTGTAACTGGAGCAGTTAACTTCACCGTGAGGGAGACTGATATTTCATGGCAACTTCTCTCCTTTCAGTAGACAGCTGTTTATTCCATTCTCCTTTAATATTGGTTATTTTTGGTACTGCATCCTTTGGACATTTGTCCACACAGTTCATGACTTATCACCCACTCAGAAAGTACTTATTTCTGTAGGAGATAGGATACCAGCATAGCACATAGAAGTTATTTTCTAAGTTATTACTTTTTTCAGTAATGCATTCACTAGTTCTCTCCGATATTACAAGCAGGTTTGGAGAAGTCAAGTGACAGAACTTCCCATCAAAAAACAAACTGAGAAATGACACAAACCACCACATTGGGGAGTCAAACCATGGTATAAGGTAAGTGTTTGTTTCCACTAGCTTGATTCCAAGTCACCCAACTTCTTTCGTTCTGATCAACTTTTTAAAAGCTTGATCTACATTTTTGATTACAAAGGTCAAAAAAAAAAAAAAAGCTAGAGTAGCATTTAGAAAGATCTACCTAGTAGTAAATCCTTCATTATACTTTGGAATAATCTAAAACCCATTTTACCTTACCCTGCTCAATTACTTTCAAAGATTGAGACTGATCTGAGTTACAGAGAAACCTGGACTTCTTAGGAGGAGCGACAAGTGTGTCTATTAGATGAACAATTTAGCCAAAATTAATTTGACCACACAATTTCAAACACTACACACCACATTCAACATTAATATTTTTAAATAAATCTTTCCAGGGAGTCTCAAAGCAACTTTGAGAGAAAAGAAAAGAGCATTTCTCTAAATAGTAGATCCACAGCTTTCAGGAAGCATGACTATACTTCTTGGCTTAAATATCTGAAGTGTTTGAAACTAAACTAAGAATGATCTATGACTATGTACTATGACTACAGTTGTGGTTTTACACAACCAAATGAAATGACCACACAGTTTCTCATCCTCATTTCCACTTCTCAAAGAAGAACTGACAGGAATTGACAGTTTGATTATGACAGCAGCAGGATCCCATGAAGTGTGAAACATACCCACTCCCAAAAAGTTCAACATCCTTCCCAGACAAAGGACATGGCAATCTCCGTGAGACCACATGAAAAAAAAAAAAAAAATCCTTTCCTAAAGGCTAAGCTACCAGAAATTACTTTAAGTAGTGGTGTTAAAAGAGCATGAGATTGACACAAGACAGCCTATTGCACAACACACTGTGTAGAGAACAGCTTGTTTTCTCAGCTGGTGTGCACGTAACTTTTTGCAAACACTGTGTGTGCACTTCATTGTCCACATACTGCAGCTCACCGCATGAACTGCTCAACTGCAAGAAAGGTGGGAGACCAGGCTAGTTGCAAAAAAAGCACTGTGGAACCCTTCAGGCAGGGACATTTCAAATGTAAAGTTTTTACCCAGAAGAAACCAGAATGCCAAGACGTAAGTCAACTCTCTAAGCCTGTTTTCATGTTAACTGAGCTTTTTAAAAAAAAACCATATGAACAAAGGCATCATATTGCAAATGACAAAACCTGTGGCAAGAATTTCAGTTTAAATGGTAAAGGAATGAGTTAAGGGAACAGATGTAGCTTCTTTAAAGCTACCTAATCTTTATGCTGGGCATTCTACATAATGAGATCATGGGTGGTGAACAGGAACTTAAGAAAATCCGTGAGATGCTAAAATCATGAAAACAGAAACAGAAAATGGATGTACGACAAACACAGTACCCTGGACAACCAAATGCAAGATACATTCCGCACAGGAATAATTTTTGGTTAGGAGTTATGAAATCTAAAAAAAGATTGTAACTTTTTTGATGCAACTTTTTTAACATTTTATGTAACTCAAAGAAATTAGTGTTAATGGGGGGGGAGGGGTTGGAATGGCAGTTTTACATACATTTATAACCTACAAATATATATGCAACAGGCCATAAGAATGCCAGGACCTCCACTATGAACTAAAATATGACTTCCATAGCTGAGTAGTAACAACAGATTATGGAAGAAAAAAAAAGCAGAAAGCAAAAGCATAATTTAATTCAATAACAGACACAGAAAAATTACAGACATGGTTAATTACAGACATAGAAAAATTAATGGAGAGGCCATAATGCAGAGATTCATAAAAATACTTGTTAAAGGAGACCCTAGAACTACTTTTACTGAGAGGAAAAAAAAAAATTAGAGGCCATACATCACTGTATGTTTGAAACTTACTATCAAGTCTGATTTTAAAGATCATATCCTATAGTCTCTGAGCAGAGCAGATACCAGATTAAATAGAAACAAGTAGCTATCAAATATTCTTCCCTTCTTTTGATATTTACACATCACAGCTTCTTGTTGTTGACAAGAACAGGTAGGACTTTTTCATGAGCAATAATTTAGAATGCAACCTTTATTTTCCTACTACATATTACATTATCATATAATACCACTTGTATTAGTAGTAAATATTAATTAATCAAATTTAAATAATTAAAATTATCTAAATAATTACAACAGGCAAAAATCTCTCCATCATCAAGTACTGCCATTCTGCTTTTCTGGTAAAGCAGGTTACCATTTCTCTAGAATTAACAAAAATACAAAACTTGGATTATTTTGCAGGAACTCTTCCATACAGTACTCTCAGTGTGGCTTTGCATGCATCAATCACACAACCACGAAGTTTCAGCGCCTTTCTAGCTCTCCCCAGATCTTAATCAATTTTGAGAAGGATAAATATCCCATGGTCCTTCTTCCTCCCAGGCAAGAGGCTTACAGTGAACCTTGGAGAAGATTAATGCTCTAACCACATTCCCAGTCCTCCCTCAGTTTCTTGTGAATTACTGTTCAATATTCTTCAAGCAGGCATCATGAAAAACTACTTTAGTAAGATACTGCAATACTTCTTTAAACAGTTTTCACACCTTGGTATATCTAAAAATCACAACAGACTACTTACTAATCTTCTATTACATATTATGGATTAATCAGTCCCCTGAAATCCCAGAGAAGTATTCAATTCATTTTCACAGCCTAACACAGAGCCTATAGCTTTAGAACATTTAAAATCTTGGATAAAATTAAATGTTGATGTAAAGGTGAATCCTTTTCAAGAATATTACTACCTATTAAATCTTTAAATAAAATTCCAAGTTTTAGATAAGAAAACAAACACCATCACTATAACCATTTTATAAGCAGGGAAGAACTGTCAAAAGTGGGGAACAAACAATAATCTTCCTGAAAATAAATCTGCAAGCTAAAAATAACACCTGCATTCTACTTGGATCAATGTTTAAAGACAAATTTCTGCTCCTGCTTCCCCCAGTCCTGCAATACTAACAGGTGACACTAAGTATGGAAAGATATATTTTTTCCTTGCAAATCAACTCATGATCACTCTCTCTACATAAAGTTTCCAGTCTGTAGCTAAATATTAATAGTATTATAGACCTGCACCCAGAATGTAGAAACAACTATAAATATGTTATTTAGATCTTTAGAAAGATCTAACTAACATATTTAAAAGGCACAAACACTGAACTGAGCTTGCATGCACTGCCTATTAATACACTCTTCAGACTCAAAGGGGGAAGATTAGGCAGCACCAACAATTCTTTTCAAGTCTAAATAGGAGCATTTTTTATAAAACCTTGGAATAAAAAAAAGCTTACTCCACAGGAACTAAATATGTTCCATTGTTGCACAATAATTTTACCAAACTGAAAGCCAAATTAAGATTCTAAGAACAGAAACCAGATCAACAGTGAGAAACATGAAACTGAGTATCATCACCTTTCATTTCCATTATCCTCAACAGAACACAAAGACTGTAGCAATTACTACAGCCCCCCTTCACATCAAATCAGTGTTAAGTGTTTAGAAGCTATCAGTCTTCCTTACTTTTATAACTTCGTCTTAATACTTCACAAAGAATGGTTTTAAAGCACTTTCAGCTGGTAAAACCAGAACCCTCACTCTTCACAGAGCACAACTGAAAACCTCCTACTCCTTAGCTGAACTCACATTGATATCCACTTTTGCCTATGACAGTCATATGACTCACAGACACCTAATAACTCAAGGTCCTATTTACAAAGTCAGCTCTGTCAACAGGTGGGGGAGAGAGAAAGAGAGTCTACTGGACTCAATCCTTGCCTTAAATCAGACAGTATGTCAAGGTCACAATATTTCACATTATTCAGGAGAACCTTCCCCCTCCTGACAGGCCTGGATGCAAAGGGGGAAACCAAAATCCCTGTCCTACAGAGGATTCTACAACTGTTCTACAACAGTTAACACTTTTCTCTAAATTCTGCTGTGTAGTATTAAACCCCAGCCACTTCAAGCACTACATGTTCTTCTCAACTGCATTAAAATTGTCACTGAAACTAAGAAACTTTATAACCAAGAAAAAAAACATATCACTATTCATTCTGTGTGAACTGCTCCACATAACTATTCTCCTGCTGCCAACCACTGGAATAATCTTTAGAGATATGAAAAATACTTAATCCTTTTAAATGCAAAATTTGTAAATAAAGTGAAATCAGTTTTTAATACAGAAACATCATCTGTAAAAATAAAACATAAATACTGAAGGCACTGTGGCAGTGTCTTGAGTATGCAGCTGGTTTTCACTGCATGCACACTTGGTATTTAACTGACCATGTTGCAGCAAACGACTTTTCCCTATCAAAGCAACACAGAAATAATCAAATTGGACTTCTGACCAGTTTGCAAGTAAATATATGCAATAATCAAGTAACAGACAGTACTCAATAATAAGTAACCTGAATTTTGGGAAAAAGCTTAGTTTTATTCATTCCTCACCAGTTGTTTAGACATAAAACATCAGCATAAAACAGAAGCTTGGCAAGATGCTTTTAAAGATTAGTGTTAATTTTCTACTTGAGTTAACATTGTTTCCAAAGTTACTTTTCTTATTTCAGGTTGAGGAGGACTGAGGACACTGAAAATAAGGCAGTGCATTAAGGCATGGTCTAAAACAACCTGATCACTTTTGTTTTGTAAATATTGCAAACATACACATCCAAAAGGTGCCTTACACTACAGTTTGGAAAGAAGCTCTGAACATGCTGAAGCAGCAAGCACATCTCTCAAAACTTACCTTAAAACTCTGAGACAAAGGCTCTGAAGAGTACATCATCACTAATACAGCATTTTTACTGCCTTTTGAAGAAACTATTTCATACTTTACATCAAGCTTTCGCTCTGACATATTTTCCTTTGGTGTGCAAATCCAGTAACAATCAACTTACCACAGCAAGCTGTGTTCGTGATGCTACTGTATGAAACACTGCAGGCATCATAAGAGATTCTTCTACTTTCAATTCCATCTCATTCTCTGCTGAAAACGTGGTTTTGGGGATAGCTGGTGGACGTTCACACAAGATCATTTCTTTGTTGAATAAAAAAATTGGGTTGGTGTCCTACACTCAAAAAGGAAAGAAAACCAAACACTGAGTAAAGGCAACTTCCTGTTGAATTATCAATTATTTCCTCATGTGGGTAACAAGTCTTGAGAACAAGTTAAAATCTACACTTAGAAGCTGAATACATAAACACCTGTTTCTCAAACAAAAGAAATCCAGCAAACTATGGGAAAAAAATTTAAAATCCCTTACTAATTCATCTTTTTCTTCCCCTATAAATGAAAGTTTAGGCTAAGAATGCAGCATGCACTTACTGTTCCAGCACTGTAACTACACACTCTTCTGTCTGGCGCCATGCACTCTCCTCCATTGACAACCAGTACTTGGTGCTGAATGGCAATCTTATACTTTGTTTGAATTGCATGTTTCAGATCAGCCACACTGAAAAAAAAAAATGGGAAGAGAAGTTGATGCTGTCAGATAACTTATGTCTCAAATTTTACGTATTTCTGTAAAAGACAGAGATGACTTGTCTGAGTCCAAGCAGAACATTTTTAAAAGAAGTATTTTTATTCTGCACAATTACATGTTTTTAAATTTTATAAGTGCTGTGATGTGTTGCATTCTGGATATCCAATTAATACATTATCAGCTAAAAGAAAACAATCTCTGCATTGCTGATAAGTCACCAGCAATATTTTTTCCAAGATCTGTTAGCATGTTGAAATTCTGCATTAAGTCACACCAAGCATTTAGGATACAAATGTAAAAGTCATATTGTGTTCCTTGAATTTATACTTTATGACCAAACAGCTGACTTGCTAAGACCCTAGAATTCAAGACTATCAACACTTCATTATTCACAACATTATCACAATCCCACCTAATAAACTCTGACTGATTTACTGTACATGAAGTACCATAAAGCACTTAACAATAACAGGAAATTCAACAATCGATACAACAAATTAATATAAACATTACAGAATATAACACAGAAACAGTACATCAATAGACCACTTCTGGTTTTAATTTACCAGCCTCACACATTAAATTCTAGCTGATGGCATCTTAATATTACTGCATATTTTAGACAGTTCTAGATTTTGTCATTAAGACACTTGTAAACAGCAAAGTATACAAGAATTCACTAATCTGATACAGTTACTGACCCCAGTTAACGTAACACACTGTGGCAGCACCTGTGCAAAGGTATAAAAAAGCTTCAGCATACAAAGTGAATAATATAAGCATCAATAGTTTTGATATAACCGCCAGGAAACATAACACTGCTACTGTTACTTGAAAAAGATCATAAAGATCTTTTATTTAAAACAACCATGATTCAGCATGACAACATAAATTCATTACAAGCTTCTCATGTGTGCAAGCTTGTACTTGCTAACTGTGTTACAGTAAGCATTCATCTATCACCTTCATGGGCTTTAAGAAGATAACTTGACCTGTACAAGGAGACAGGCTAAGAACCCAATAAAGTCAGTCTTACTAGAAAATGCAAGTCTATACATGCAGATATACAGAATAAGCAGTTACACTGCTCAACTGAAGAGTCTTTGACTTTGCATGGTTCAGTTGTTGGAAAGCTTTCTCAAAGAACAATCCAACTGAGCAAAAAGTGGGCCCATTACAAATTATTAGGAGCCTGGCATGGCAGCTTAGATGCTGCACATCACTTACCTTGATTTAAAAATGTCTAAATGTATCAGACAGCTTACAGGGGCGTGGGCACATCTGTAAATGACCCGGCAGAAACACAATGGCTGAAACACTATTTCATGCTCAGTAATAGCCTGCCTGTCAGTTGGCTTTAGAGAAGAGCACACAAAAAGGGCCTAGCCAGTCTTTTTTCAGTCATGAAAATTACAAATAGGAATTCAGGAAAATGGAAACAATGAATTAGAAAAAAAAAAAAGACATGGTAGAAATCTTTCTTACCCAATTACTTGCAACACATTCATCACTATCAAACCATGAAGACAGCAGATGAGCTTGGCTCTTGCTGCCCCCAAATTTCTTGCACATGAGAACAATGAAAAATAATGCAATACAAACCTCTCTAAAAAGCATCTATACATTTACAAGATGCTTTTAGCATGCAGTGAAAAAAACAGAAACAGTAAATTTGTTGGGACTTAACTGTGATACTCTAATACTGATCATGTTTCAGACAGCTGCGCATTCAGAAGTTCATGGTTTACACATAAAATAATGTAAAATAGTTTGAAGCCTTACAGCTTAGCACAAAACCAACTTTTACCCATCTAGCTATGAGACAAAAACTTTCATGCCAATTCTTAAGCATCCAAAAACATTCCAGAGCACACATTTTCCTCAGGGTGAGTGTACTGACAAGAGAAAGAACAACCTGTAGAACTCCCTCTATGATGGCAGACAGTAAAAAATAAGCCTTTTCTAGAGAAATCCCAAATAAAAATACTATTCAAAAAAAGGTCACAAAAGATTAGAAGTCATTCTGACAGTTTTTTCAAAAACCACCAAACACAACACCACATCCAGTAAGGAGCAGGTCAGCCTCTGCCACTGTCCCAGAAAGTAAATAAATTCTCTACTCTTTCACGGAATCACATACACCTGGCAAGGCAATGAAAATGCTAATCATTAAAAAAACATAAAGGAAAAAAGCCACCAAAATTCACTCAAATACCAGGAAACCCAGAGGAAAATGACAATTACATAAACCCCCCCCAATCTTCATCTGTTAAATACTTAGTATATAAAAGTATATACACTTTTTTAATTTAAAACAAATAATACACAAATTATTTACTCTCTTACTTTTGTACAGCAAGTTCAGTATCAAATGTAAGGGTAGTTCCAGTGTTGACCAAAAATACATATAGCTTCATGATGATTTCTTTAGGTCTCTGAAGTTTGTAACTTCCACTGCTAAAATCATTTAGAAACTGAAACAAAAATGTCAAGTGTTAGTTTCACAGGAGTTATGAAAAAAGACGTATCATTTCAAAAACACTCTTTCAGATATATAGTGTACGAATACATCAGTGCTCACATTCCACAGCTCTTTATTCATTACCAAAGCCAGAGAAGTTGTTCCTCTACCCAGAAACAGAGGCAAGGTAAGTCTCTGCATATACAGTTAGGAGTACACATGAGAATATACATTGAGAAGAATAAAAGAAATTAAATTAGAAAAGAAAAAAGAAAATATGACTTCCAATTGCAGAAGCCATAATCCCAGATCATTACCTGGCTTTTCTCAATTATGAAATACCTTCTTAAAGCCCCAGAAAGTAATTTCCTGAAATCTTTTTTAGATTTTACAAACAGCAGCACAATCTAAAAATTCCTCTAACTTACAGCTACTAAGTCTATCTGCTCACTGCTATCCCTACCCATACTTTTTCCCTCAGAAATTTAAGCACTGGCAAAAAAAAGGAATGAAAAAGAAAAAAGGCAAAATTCTTTTTTGTTTTTGTCTACAATAAGTACTAGCTTTAAAAAATATTTTCCTCTATTCTCAGCATTACCTAAATCTGTAGCTTCTTTCTTTGTTACTGATAGCAAACATGAAGTATTCAAGCAAGAAGGTCAACACACATTTTCAGTCCTTTGCCCTACAAGAACCTGGATGAGTAATTCTATGCATGTGTTTTTCCAGTGTATGTGACAGATGAAAAACTTTAACCTGCCTCATAAAACAGTGAACTTCAATTTGAGATTCTATCACTGAAGTAATTCACACTCCTGAGCCTTCTTCTCTTCTCCTTAGGAGCTAGGAAGTTTATAAGTAATTTCCACCACACTACCAAAGCTGCTGCAGAAATACAAGCACTGCAGTCACTAATGACCTGAGATTTTTATGTGGAAGGAATTACAGAAAGTTATGTTGTAAGTTTTAGTCACTAAGCAATATTTTTATATCATTATAAAAATGACTTTTTGAATTAAATTACTACACAGGCAATATAGGACATCCCTTTTTCCTTGAAATATTGCAGCTAATCATAATACTCGAAAATTAGTCTGAATGTGTATTTATCTCTTTGTCTACACATAAAAAAATTGACAAACCACAGAGAAAAATAATAATTGTGCCACTAATATGAGGAGGGGGGAGAGGTTTTATGAGAATATTTATTCCATAAAGTCATAAGAATTTGCTTACAAGAGAGCAGCTATCCTCATGCTTTTCAAACTTTAACTATAGACCTAGTTTAAATATGAATTCTTAAAAAAAGGTTTCAGAAACAGAAGCTCATCAAATAAAAAAGGACCAGTTAAATAATTTGATCTGAAGAGAATTTTGTTGTCCTTGCACCTGAACTCTACTGTACTCAGAGGCACCAGCTTCATTTTGAATCAGAAAAAGAAGAACGCACTCTACAAACTAAGTTATTAGACAGGTAAAAACTGCTGAACTCCAAGAATAAGATAAAAGTTCTTTATTTTATTAATAAATTCTTTAGACCATGTTTCAGAATTGATCAGTCTCATGCACATACTCTTTCTTTTCCCAAAGGGTATTCGTGACTGTGATCCAGGTAGAATTAGAAACAAGGATTAGATAATTCAATGTTCCAAGCACAGACCACATGACAAAAAAAAAAAAAAAAAAAAAAAAAAAAAAAAAAAAAAAAAAAAACCAAAAAAAACCTCTGAAACTCTTTTCCATCTAAGCACAGTAAAAGACAAAGGCTTGTAGGCTTGTATAGTACCTAGTTTAAATATGAACACTACTACCCAAGCTAAAGCAATATTTAAGAGAGAATGTGTCCAAGACACACACTAAGCAAAATTTTAATCAAGCATTTACCCATCCATATCACAACATTAAACCTAACTAAAACACAGAAAGAAGAAACATTATTAAGATCAACACTGTTTATGACAGCATCTGCCATACATCAGGAGTCTCTAACTTTTTAACTTCTGACAAAGAAAGAATTACCTTCAGGCATTAAACAGAGCTACCGCCTTGTTCAAATTCAAGTGCACATTCACTTTACTTGATTTTTGGCAACAGAATAGCATGGCTGTTCAAAGCCAGAGAAGAAGAGCTGCAAAGAAAAGATTCAGAATGCAATTATTACTAAAATGTCAGGATTTTATGATCATAATTGCATTTAATACAGAAATCAGTGTATGTTCATGCCAGAAGAATAATTATGTGGTAGTTGTTTGGGGTTTTGTTAATTAACAATGCTCTCCAGTCCCAAGTCTGCCCAGATCTGCTACATGTCTGAATACTTCTGCTCATCATTTTTGTTTAAAATAACTTTAATCATACTTTTGAGTATTTACAAGGACAGATATTTAGTTCACTATAAAAAACTGCTTGCTTTTTCATTAACTGAAATTATTTTTCAGCACTCTCGCAGAATGCGGAGAGCAATAGAGAAAGTCTTAACAATGCAATTTATCTAAGAAAATCCAGCATTAAAAGGTATACATGCTACTGCTGTTGAATGACCAGTCTTATCCAGCAGCTGCCTGCCACAGATTCCTTCAGGAATCAGTATCACCATCCTCACCTGAAAGGTAATCTATTTTGCTAAGCCATTCACCTACTTTCAAAGCATTTGTTAGATTTATTTAATCTATTTTTTAAAATAAACTGAAGATGTTACCACTCCCAGATTGTCACTACATCTTGGCCAAGGGCTTCCTCTCCCAGAACTGCTTCTTAAACTATAAAATGACCCAGATCAGCACAGGTGACCTTTTTTAGGCTTCCCTAGTTCATTTTAACTGTGTTCAGTTAAGTAGCAGTGCCAAAGGAGAAGGAGCATTGGCAAAGAAAATGTGGCCAACCTGTTGGGCTTAGGGCAGTGAAACAAGTGCACAAATTCCAGACTGCAAACAAACATTTTTTTCTATCATGTTAATGCCCTAGCAAGCTTTCTGAGAAGATGATCAGGCACTATAAAGGGTGATAATCCATTACTAAAAATAGGCTTGCTGAAGCCTGGAAACCATTAGAACACGTAAATGATTTTATACAACCTGTGCTACTATAGATAAATCAAAAAAACTTACCCTACATTCTAAAACCTTAATAAATGAAAAAAAAATATTTTATTGTCACAGAACAGAAGAATTATCTTCCTCCCTTTTGTCTACTCCCTCATCAAACCCATGTAAAATACACACAGGACATTTTATCAGAAGCAAAGGTACAATAAAAGGGAAATAACCAGCGTGCTTAAGTGCTATCATTTAAAAAAATTGTAACTGAACTGTCCTCCTCCTCTTTAGCTATCAGCATCCAGTAGCTGTACTTGAGCAAAATGAATTTCTGAATACATGCCTTAGGTCAAAGTAATGCACATTAACACAAAACTGCTGAAATATCTCTACCACAAACCAGGAACACAATGCAATGATCTCTTGCCTTATAATTGCTTTGCAACCACTAAAAAAAAAAAAAAAAAAAAAAAAAGGTGCTGTTTCTTCACCCAACGTCTCATCAAATGATGCTGGGGGAAAAGAACTACACTAATGCAGGTAGGACAAATTTGTATCAAATTACTCTTAAAAAAAAAAGAAGATAGAATTCACAATTTAGCTACTCTCAAGGCTGTTACAAATTTCAGTGAACACTTCAGAAAGAGGGGCATGATGTAAAGCAAGGTTCCAGAGAATATATGCCTTAAGCAACAACCTCTCCTGCAGATTCACTGATGTCCAACAAACACATGCTGCAGCATGTCCTTCCTCCCTTCAACAGGAACTGTATCAACTGCCTCTCTCCAGCTGCCTGTCTTCACAGCTTTGGAAGAAAACTAATTTTGAGAGCTCTCCCTAGTCTTGCATCTCTGGACAACGTCTGCCTGTGTTCAAAGTTACAGGGGGTATGCATGAAAACATATCACAGTTGCCTAAGATTCTTTTCTTTCAAAGGTCAGGTTATTGCTGACTGTTACAGGCAAGGTCAGCTACATATCACAAATCAGCCTTTAAGTTTGTTCCAAATATTCCAGAATATTGTCATCATCCAGCAGTAACACAACTTCTTAACATAATCTTGGAGAGAAAGTCACACCATCAAGCTTCAACAGAATATATCCATACACACTTTGTTCTTCTTCCGTTTGTATTACCACAATGGGCCATTAGGAGAGTATCAGGCTTTATTGATTCATTTTTAGCTTTAAACTCTTAGGCAGTGTTACAAGTTTCAAGGCTTTTATAATGTTACATTGCTGAAACTATTTTCATTTGTTTTAATAGAGGTTCAACAACTACACAATTTGACAGCTACTGAAGACAGAGCTGCTACCTATATAATCAAACAAAAACCACAAACTATTCCACACAGATTATTTGTTTAAACTGTGTGACTTGCAGCATTAAATTCATGCTATCATATAAACTAGATCCTTCACACTATGGCATAGAAGTCTGTACGACCAACTGTCATGAATTATCAGTAATACCATAAAAAAAATAGCTGAACATTTGAAATTTTCTTTTAACATCTGCCAGATCAGACAGAATATGGTAGGCATAAATAAAAGAAAATAAATGAGATGACAAGAATGTAAGAATGGCACAAAGTATAAAAAGTTTCCATTATTAATTGAAAATAGGTATAGTGTCACATTAGATAATAAAACACCAAAACCAGCCATGAATACATTGTGCTGGTTGTAACATATTTCACTGCTCTAGACTCTAGAGTAATTGCATTGCAGTAATTGCAATGCAATTACTGCAATCTTTTGTTGTATAATATAAACTCTTCCACAACCAACTACTTCTGAAGTCAGTGTTGATCAATACTTTCAACACGTGCTGTTTACAAGTATTCCGATGTATCTCAGTTCGGAACTTGCCCATTGTTACATCTCTAAAAGGAAATAAATGTCTGTTTACAGACTTTTTGCCATTACAGCACAGGCATCACAGGTTTCACACCACCCTACATATAATCCCATGACTACATTAACCATCCATTTCTGCCCTTAAATACAGAATCCCTACTTCTAATTTCCTAATGCTGACTGTTCCATTGTTTCAATTGGTACAATTCTTTCCAACTTCACAAACTCAAACACTGAATCATGGCATTCAGAGCGGGACAAAGACAGAAATCAACATTTATGCTGTTTGGGTTTAATGGGACATTAATCAACTTCACTTTGGTCATTAAATTCCCTGTATTATCTTAATTGTTCACACTCATGCTTCTGACATCTCATTTCCCATACTTCTTTTATAATCTGGATTACAAATTAAACTTGAGCAAACAGAGATACTGATAAATTTTTCTTTAATGCCATGAAATTTAAACTGAACTATGCCAAAGTAATGGCTTTCCTTTAAACCCAGTGGTGTAAAATTCCATCCACAACAGCAACACACAAGCAGTACATGGTATCTTGCTTTTTGTTCCCAGGGAAGAGCAGGGAAGTGCAGCTCCACATTGGGATGCTAAGTGTTGTACTCATCAATGCTTCTATGCCAGGTCAGATAGAACCAAGAGGCCCAAATTCTTTTCCCCTTGTGTGTATCTCCAGGTCAAAATGGGCTCACGCCTGAAAGCAGACAGAACTAGCTGAATTATCTGATCAAGGCAAGGCTGTTCACTCAGTGCCTGCATTTGCACACTGCTACTAGACATTCACATATTTCTGTGTGATCACCATCTGTGTGCTGCTGATAAAGAAGTTTCACTTCCCTTACTGCAGAAGCACTGAGGCTACACTACAGGTAACAGTGTCTCTTCTAGAAGAGTCATAAATGTTACCCCCAATTACCAGGGTCAGGAATCTCACAGGACACCACCACAGAATTTCTGCCTGTTGAAAGGGCAATTCATCTGAGGCAAAGGTTGACAAGTCTGAGACATGCTTAAAAAGACTGAAGTGTTATTCATCAATCAGTAAATATCTGGGTAACATCTCCCCTCAAGGCCAATATACCTTTATTACTTCTCAAGATGGAGTCAACTTTGGAGCACATTAGCACGTTATTAAATTGTGTTTCACTTCCATACTGCAAATCTTAAGGTTTGCCTCTCAGATGCTACAGTTCCTGTGACTTCACCTTTCAGAGCAGGATTTCCTGCTTCACCTCGACTTAAGCAACTCTATAATAGACAAAGATGCAAGACCAGTGCAGAATATTCCTTACAATTAATTTTGTTTTCTTCTATAAACCTGCCTTCTACCTCCACTTCCTTTGTTTTTTTCAAGCGCCCGTCTCAAAAAATGCTCTCTTGCTTCAACTTGCAGACCCCAACAGCACAGTATTTTATAGCACATAAATCCAAGGAAAATAAAAATAGAAACTGAAGCTAAATTTAATGCAGCTAACACCTTTCTTAATGTCAGTTGTAAGATCCTCTCTAAAAGTAGGCTTCAAGGACCTTTCTTCAATACTTCAATGCAACCTAATGCATCTAACCAAAAATACCTTAATTTTGCAGAACATTACTACTCCCATGAAGAAGAAATAGAAAGAATAGAAAGTATGACCTCATTGTGAGGGTACACATTCTTTAGTAATGCTTTATGCAACAGAAATGGCTATGTTTCTATAATACAGTGCAAATGCATATAATTTTCTGGATAGCAAACTGTTGAAAGGAAATATGCTTTAAAAGGCATTTAAAAACTTAAAAGAAAATGAAAAAATAAAAAAACCGTAAGCTGTGTGATGAATAAGTAGCAGGGCTCCTCCTGACCCAGGTGCATAGAATAATTTAATTCTCCTACTCCTTCAAAATGAATTTAATGAGAAGACTACATTTAATCATAAAATACATATTACTGAAGGTGGAGATCCTATGTCCCACCACCACCTTGTATCAAAGCCTATAAACCTCATGTTCAAGGCACTCTGTAGTCTTAAAGAAAGGCTGTCAATCCCTGACATCTGTAAGGTTGCAGCCATCTGGAGCTCTATTTATATGTTGAGATGTGCATCAGGCACAGAGGCGGTTACTTAATTACAGCATCTCCAACAGTCCCTGTCTTCTTAACAGCTCTCAAACTCAGCTGCTGGTCAGCACAGCAAGTCTTTTCCACTCAACCCAAGAGCCAAGCTGCAATCCTGCAGAGCAGCCAAGACACATTCCTAAACCCCTACTTCCCAATTCACTAAAGAGGAATTTCAAAAGTCAGTAATTCAGTATTTCATAGTCTGAGAGGCTTCTTCCTTCCTTCCTTCCCCTCTTTTAAGATGAATCATTATATGTATTACTAACCTAATACTTCAGTTACATATGGGCCATCATATTCAGAGTTGCTCCTACAACTCCGAATTACATGGAAGCTCCTCATTCAGCCAAGTAGGTGCTGCAGTGCCTTCAGAGGTCTGCAGCAACATCAAGGGTGAAAGAGCAGATCAAAAGCAAATCTGAGCAGGTAAGAAAACACCGTGCATTAAAAGAGTGCTTTGAAATCAGTGTGGGCCAAAACAATGCAGCTTCTCACAAGTTCAGACAAAACTTACACTGTGAATTTCAGGAACGCATTAGTTTCAAACATGTTCATAGACAACAAGCACATGATCAGGCACTGGGTCATGATTACATATGGATGTGATTAAAAAGCTTCAAATATGATCGTCAGCATCTATTCACGCTGCTGTTTTCACTGATCTGAGGAGCTGCCAAAACACAGTCCATATAACAGACCAGACAAAAGCTCTTATCTTCCAATAGTAAATACAATTTTACCCCATTTTTCAAAACCTCACATCTCTTACATGATAAAAAGTGAAACTTCTGTGCTTCACTTAACAGGTACAAGCCAGAAAACAAACCTAGGATTTCTGACAATCTTATTGCTAGGAAACAGCCCACAGCCTGCAGAAGTATCCCTTTTCTTTCTTTCCTTTTTTACTTTTTAATTGAAGGAAACAAGTCTTTCCACAGCTGTCTGTGCCTTACTTTTGACAAAGTTAACTGAAAGTTTTGTCAAATTTTTCTTTTTTAAATGTATAATTTTGCCATTTCGAAGCACTTGTGGAGTACAAGCCTCCCTTGAATTACAGAGATTAATACATTCTCTTTGCAAAGATTGGTACTCTCAGGTACATGGAGCTTCAGGTGGTTTTATTCAAGTTACTGGCTGACTCCATAGTGGTGGGAAGGTTCTTCCTGTAGGTACATACTTTTTTAAATAATTAGCATGTAAAATCTTCCTGTGTTTGCAAACAATTCTGCAAGAAACAGACAACAAAAAATTTCATTATTTCTTATACCCAACTCAGACAAGTCAGCACCAGCACTTCCTCCACTAACACTCTCTCTGATCAACCAAGAACAGAAACTCTGGAACACAAACAAAAAGAGCACCAGACTTATTCCCTTTCCTCAACCAGTTCTTCTTCTGCTCCTTTCCCTGCATCAACTTTCAGTGGTGCAACTACCTGTATAACTGTGGAATAAACTGGATGACTTTGCTCCAGAAAGTTAGAAAAATCATACTTCTCCAGGATATTGATAGCTCAAATTGGTTCCATGATCTGGTTCATTACATAACTCCACAAACTACACTCAACTAAGGCTGGGAAAAAGCCAAAGAATACAGAGGTTACTCAACATCAGAACCATCACTCAAGAAGACAAGTGAAAATTTTCAGAAGGCATAATTCATATTTTTTAACTGCTCTTGCCATCTTCAGCTACTAATAGATCACTTCTTAGAAACCTAGTAAAAAAGCCCATACCAGTACCCTCTTAAATAGGCAGCAGGCAGCAGGCTAAGATAACTTAAAAATTTGCAATTACTACAGATGCAGCCAAGGACAGAGTTTCTCAAAATTTAGTTTAGGAGGCCATTTCCCCAGTTCTTCCCTTTTCAGGTACAATATCCTAATGCTACAACTTTTTTTGTTGTTGTTGTTTTCTTTTATATGGAAAAGAGAAAAATCTTCACCAGAACTATTTAAAAGATGAAAATACAAAACATAGGACTGATTAAATGGCATTTATTTCACAGGAATGAAACACTACAGATGGAAAAGATAGTCAAAGATTGACAATAATGAAATGTAAGGCAAGTAAAGATCCTTGTGATTTAGTCTGACTGCCTACATAAAAGTCACAGGTTCTTCCTTAACTGCTGTTCATAAGCAATCAGAATTTAAAAAAAAAACATTAAAGTTTTCTAGTAATAGGGAAATCCTCTACCATCTTGGTAAATTGTTTAATTGCTTTGCAACTTTCAAACTTGTTTCAAATTTTTCTTATCCTACATTAATTATAAAATCAGTATTTGAACTTTCAAGATCTAAAGATAGAATTGATCAAATTTCTCTTTTTTAAGTTACTTATAATTCATATGTCACCTACCAACATCCTCATATTAAACTTTCCTTTATTTTCAGTGGTATCTGAAAGCAAATGACCATCAGCAAGATGCAGAGCTGATATAAGCCCCAGTCTCCCTAGGTAAACATATTCAGAAATGTCTAGATTCTTCTCAGATCAATTTATTAACTCTTTTTGGATATCACACATTTACAAATCACCTTCATATCTTATTGGCAACAGTGCAAAAGAAGGTAACAGCAATGTGCTGAGAAATGAGAAAAACTTCAGGATAGCTTGCAGAATATTAAATTGCCTCTAGTCTCAAGAAGGCGTTTTCTAATCTTCATCTGCCCTTCTTGATCTTCCTGGAATATAAATCTTTGGTAGCTTATAACACCTAACAACATGCACCAATAAATTCTTCTATGCAGTTTTACCAGCATAAGAACTATACAATCACCAAAGAAACCCCAGAGAAACACACAACTTACAATGACTGAGGTATTACAACTATATTCCTGCCTTATTGAACCCTGGTTGTGCTGTTCAGAGCTACAACATGCACGTGAAAATGTTGTTACAATACATTTGCTTTTTGAAATGTATAGGTATTTTACCACCAAGCCTTTATTTTAAAAAGGAAAGTTTACACACTACCCCTCCCCCCCTTCATTCAGAAAGAACGGAGAATTTTGAGTCATATTTTCAAGCCATTCACTGGGTGAGAATCAAGTTTCTTTCAATCAGTAGACTACACAAGTACTTGTGAAGAATATTTTTAAATAGAGAAGTCATCATGAATTTACTAGTAGAACACTTACAACATAGCATAAGCACAGCGTATTAGAAGACAGCTTCTAGTCCTGTTACACAATATATTCTTATGTAAGAATCTTCCCTTCATCTGAATTTAATAAAAATACACACTCTGGAGGATGGAAGAATAACTGTATAAACAAAAGCACCACTTTTTCAGTATGACCTGTTTATCCTAAGCCAACTACAGTAAATAAGGGTCAAATTTTCACACTTTTGATGTACCAGCACAGCTAGTTGGCCTCAACAAACTCAAAATAAAGTTCAAGACAAACCACTGACATTGAAAGTCCCTGCAGTATCAGGAAAAAAAAACACTATTCAAATGATAAAGAGCAAAAAGTACTGCAGCTATAGCTACAAGACAAAAGAGCATAACATGTTCAATCATAGAACTAAATAAAAATATAAGTTGGGAACTTAAAAACAGCTACCTCAAACATACAAAAATCAGACCTCAGCAAAGTGCAATTCTGACAGAATTTATATTTTTGCTTTGCTAAGGGTGGTATGATTTTTTGAATCTATGATGTAAGTAAAACTCTCCCTATAATTAGTTCTTCAATACTGCATTCTACCTCTAAAATACATATCGTTTTCAATCTGTTAAAAATGAAAACAGCATACTGGCCTGTCAAATACATCTTCAAGAAAAATAATGAAGATTGATGTATTATTCAGATACTAATTCCACCTAATCCCTCCAAATGAAAGTAACAGGCAATCAAATAACCAAATACTGAACACCCTATTTCACTATCACCACCACAGCTTTCCTACTCTCCTGAAAAGCAAAAATTCTGTTTCAAAAGAGTCTTAAGAGGCAAGAAAACATGAGTTATTTCATAAAGAGAAAATACTTCCATGTTCTGAAGTCCATTAAAAAACCCTTAGAACATGACTTAGGCAGAGCTCCTCTCAAATATTCACACACCATTCTTCTCATTGATCCTATAGCATTACACAGCAAGACAGATGCAGGACACTTGGAACCCAACTAGTCAACAAAGCAGTTTCACATTTTACTTTCTAATTAACACAGGTCAGAAAGAAATTCATACAGCACTTAAACAAGCCTCTCTTGTACTTATTTGTACTAACTCATAGAAAACAGTCCACCACATTCTACCACAGCTTATTTTCTAGATGCACAAACTACAGAGCTTTAAATATAGCACACCCTAAGCGTTTCACCTTGATGCGATAAAGACAGCAGGCCCAGCTGCAAAATCTCTTTCCAAAAGAAACTGTCAGCATCTTGGATGGACATAAAAAGCTACACTGAGCTGTTGCTCAAGCTCAGAACCCTTCTGAACCATGGACCACAAACTGAACAACAAAAGGCAAATACACACTTAAGAGATGGACAAAAGACTAGCAAGAACTGTCCTGACAGCCCTGGTGTTTCTCCCGACCAGCCCTGTCTCAATCTGTGGACATAAATGTGGTATCAATAAATTTGTTTAGATACTTCTATTGACAACTTCCAATAACTAGTATTGAAAAATTATTCATGTATTATCCACAATATAGTTATGCTTGAATCCTATTAGAAAACACAAAGCATACCCACTTCCAACCCTCTCACAAATAGAAAAAATAGAAAGAGCTGGTACGTGGCCATGATGTCTTCCAACCTGCCCTTCAACTGAACTATATTAAAAATACTAAAATTTAAATTAAAACTAAATAAAGAGTGGATCTGCACTACGAATTAACTCATAAATAGAAAAGTGACTGTCTCAGTAACCACAAAATGTTAATTAGCTAACAAAAATAATTGCTAGCAATTTCTTTATCACCATTAATCTTGCTATAGGCTTTCACAACACGCAATTCATGGGAGGATTTTTCAATTTGTTCACCAAAAACATTAGTCTGGCAAATCAGTTAGAAAACAGACACTGTAATTCTTGCAATTGGATTAGTAATTTACATATTAATGATTTTTTTTTTGTGTGTTTGGTATCACTGCATTTAATCACATCCTGCAGTATAATACAATATTATTATGTAAGCTGGCATCTTGTAATCAAGTGTTTGCTACTCAGTAATACTGATTATCAAGTTTGCACCAGAATGCTACCTATTAATAGGCTACTTGAAAGTAGTAACATATTAATTGTTTTTTCCCCTCCTCATCTTCAGAAACCGTTCATATAATGTCATTGAGCTGTGGACAAAAAAATCAAGAGCACAACTTTCTTGAGCAATATTGTAAATACAGAAGGAGACACATGACTGCTTGGGCACTATCCAAATGACTGAAGTAGCTCATGTAACAACTGGGTACACACACTATAGTTTTTCATTTTAACTTGTTTCCACTTTACTTCAACATGCTAATGAACCCATCCTGTGCAATTTAAGTCTCAAGACCCTCACACCACTCTTTCACAGAAAGTAACTGCTAGTTTACAAGCAAATAAAGACTTAAGGACACACTGATAACATACAGAAAAATTTTTTCCAGTGATTCCACTGTAACTGCCACTCTTATCAAAAACAAATCAACTTGTGCTACTCTTATCCCCAACATACACTCAGTCCCCTATTTAATCAAACTAACTGAAGTTCCCTTCAGAAATTTTCACCTTAGTTTCTGCAAGGCCATGTAACAGCTGCATTCAGACAACATGCAGGGACACACTGTTTTTTAAACAGACACCACAAAAGACCTCAAAATAACCCTTGCCCTCTTCTCCAGGCAAAGCACAAGTCTGCTGCATACACTTCTAATTATAAATATAGTAACCTGACATGGGGAGAGAGACAGCCCCTCGGACACGATCTCAGAAACTACTAACCCAAATCTGTGCTGAGCACAAGCCTAGAGCAACACAATTGTGGCTAAGACAGATCGCTATTTTACAATCTACAAAAGACACAGCTACTTGTACAGAGTGGACAACAAAAACGGACTTCCAAAGCACAATTAGGTCTATCTTACAATAATCCACTATCCCAACAGATCCCGTTTGCATTTCCAGCTCTAAAACTGGCATAGCTGAAGTCCCCTACTATGTGTTCTTCAGCAAGTAATTTTCTTTACTACTTTCAACATAATAAAATAAAACCATTTTAAGTTCCAGGCAGCATTTAGAGTAAATACAAATACATCCTCTGCATTCTTTAAGCTAAACTTAACAATGCTAAAATACCTAAATCCTTTCTTGTTAATACTTGCTTCTTGGCACAAAAGTTTATCTTAGACCATGAGATAAGAGTAAGGTAATTTCTTTATGTGCTTCATCTTTTAAAAATTTCCCAAGGTACTACATACTAAATATTCTTAAAATTCACAATTTAAATATACCATAATAGTGCACATTTTCATTATCACTGTTATTATGCAGTACTTCCATGATGTATGGAGATGAACTTTTTAGAAGGGTATGTATGGGAGAAGACAAGGAGCAATAGCTTTAAACTGAAAAGAGTATAATTTTAGATTGGATATAAGGAAGAAATTCCTTACTGTGAAGATGGGGAGACACTACAACAGGCTGCCCAGAGAAGCTGTGGATGTCCCATGCCTGGAAGTCTTCAGGGACAGGTTGGATGGGGTTTTGAGCAACCAGGTCTAGCAGAGAGTGTCCCTGCCCATGCCAGGGAGGCTGGAACTAGATGATCTTTAAGGTACCTTTCAACCCAGGCCATTCTATAATTCTCATTCTATTTACAGTGTTATTCCTCACAGTACTTCTCAGCTGTATAAAATTCAACTGTCTGAAACATGTTTTTCCATTCTTGTCATTTCTCCAGCATTGCTGAGGTACCTTTTACCATACAAATAAACACACACCTCCAGAAATGTAAGTCGTTCTATAAACCCAACAGCACAAACTACTTCTGACACACATATATGTGAATACAAGGAAAAAGAACCAAACCTCAACCTTCTCATTTTTTCCCATAAAGAAGTAAAGGTGAAAGCTTAAAATATGAGCCACAAGAAATGGCTCATGGCTGGGACATACCATGTAATTACTTAAGACAAAAACAAATGACACAAGAGAAAAAAAAGCTATGGTTGTATGAGGTCTAAACTAACATTTCTGTGTTTCTCAGGAATAGACATGACTTTTTATTTCATGTGTAGATGATGTTAAGTAAGAAACACGAACATTACAAAGGTCAGCTCATTTAATTCTCCCAGCATTTCTATTAGTATTTCTACCTCTGGATCACTGGCAGCCTCTACTTTTGGGGGTCAGCAAGAAAGGAAAGCGAGCACTGAGCCAAAGAACATCCTGAAAGCCTACTAAAGAGCCGTAAGAAAAAAAAGGGGAAGGGAAAATTCATTACAGGACACATGCTTCCTCGGGAGCAGGACCAAGTAAACAACGGAGGGAGAGGCAGAACAACGTTTGTAAACACTCAACGCTTCTGCACGGTGCTCGCCCGACCGCCGCTGACGGCGAGCACGGAGGCGCTGCCAGGCTGAGTCATTCCTTGTAGTAACTTCACCGCGAATCCCTCGCCCTGGCAGCGGAGCCCTGGCCAGGCAGGGATCACCCCGGCCCGCCCGGTACTGCTCCCCTCTGACGCCTGGCAGCCACCGCCCCCCACACAGCAGCTGCGCTGGGGTCACTCTGCCGCCCCGGGACCGGCTCCGGCCGCGGGATCCCGGTCCTCCTCGACCCCCGCTCCGCCGCCTCCCAGTTCTTTGTCGCCCGCCCCACGGGTACAGCCCTGCGCCCAGCGCCAGGACCGCCGCCCCTCGCCAAGGCCGCCCTCCCGGTACCGGAGTCCCCGCCTTCCCCGCGGCTGGGAGGGGCTGAGCAGGGCGGCGGGGGGAGCCCGCACGTCCCCGGGCAGCGCTCGGCACTCACCCCCGGGTCCCGCGCGGGCAGCGCCGCTCATCCTGCGCCGGTGGCGGCGCGTCCCCCCCCCGCGCCGCGCGGCCGGGCCCGGCGGCTCCGCGGGGACGCGCAGCGCCTCGGCGGAGCCCGCGGCCGAGCGGGGAGAGACGGCGAGCGGGGAGAGGAGGCTCGGCGGGGCAGGCTGGGGGCCGCAGGGAGCGGGAGAGCCCTGCCTGGGGCGGCCGCCGCCGCCGGTGTTTGTTGTTGTCGTCAGCCGCTTCCGGCGCGAGGACTGCCGGGAGGGGGCGGTGCGCGGGAGGGACCGCGCGGCGGAAGCGGCGGCGGCGGCGCGCGGGCCCGACCGGACGCAATCCAGGAGTGGTCGGGGGTGGAAGGACCCTGGAGTGCTCCTGTTCCAGCTCCTCTGCCCACGGCAGTCCGGCAGTGGTCGAGGATGGAAGGGCCCTGGAGTGCTCCTGTTCCAGCTCCTCTGCCCACGGCAGTCCGGCAGTGGTCGAGGATGGAAGGGCCCTGGAGTGCTCCTGTTCCAGCTCCTCTGCCCACGGCAGTCCGGCAGTGGTCGGGGATGGAAGGGCCCTGGAGTGCTGCGGTCCCAGCCCCCTCTGCCCACGGCAGGGACGCCGTCTGCTAGACCAGGTTGCTCAGAGCTCGATCCACCCCAACCCTGAATACTTCCAGGGATGTGTTCTTCCATGGATGATCTTCCCACCTTACCTCTGGGCAGCCAGTTCCATTTCTTCACCAGCGTCACGCTAAAGAATTTTCTCCTAGTGTCTAATCTAAACCTATTATTTTTCTATTTAAACACATCCACCCTGTCCCTTCATGCCCTTGTAAAGAGTCTTGACCCGTGTTTCCTCCCTTCCTCTTTCCTTTAAGACACTGGGAGTCCACAATCAGGTCACCCCGAAGCCTTCTCTTTTCTAGGCTGAGCAATCCCAGTTCTTTCAGCCTTTCCTCACAGGAGCAGAGCTCCATCCATCTGATCAATTTTGACGGCCTCCCCTGGATCCCAACCAGGTCCATGTCCTTCCTTTGTTGGGACCCTGGAGCTGGATGCAGCACTGCAGGTGGGGTCTCACCAGGGCAGAGCAGAAGGGCAGAATCCCCTCCCTTGCCCTGCTCGCTCCCCTGCTTTTGATCAAAACTGAGACATGACTGGCATTTGGAAGTCAGGCCCATGGCCTTGTCCGAGTGGGAGGTTTATTCAATTTCATTTTAATCTGAGATGACAAGAGATCAAAAGTTTAGGAAGTCTACAGAAAGGCTTAAATATCTTTCCTGTATGTTTTGAGTTTGTTGTAAATAACTATACTGAAATAACTCACGTGCTTCACTGACATTTGGAATTATAAAAAGAAATCTTAAAAAAGAGATGGTTTTAGATGACACTTTCTTATACTCTGCACAAACAGAAAAATGTCAGCTTGTACTAGAGAAACTTACAAACACTTTTGCTCTGAAATGTAATTTAAAACTACAGGGATACCAGTTTCTACAAAACTTCTAGGTATCACCTGTCACTTAAACAAAGTGAGATCACCATGGCCAGTCCAACCAAAGGATGTGTCTATTTCCCAAACACACAGGAATTTTTTAAGACTAAATGTTAAGACCTGTTAGCAAGGATAAGCTGGAAAGAAGTAAATAGTCCTGCCATAGGCATTGACTATTATTTCAGCATTTAAGATGATTGCTGTTTGCATTTCCAGATGCTAGGCAGAATTCAGCAAATGTTCAGTTCACCCCTGTGCCAGCAAGTGAGGGTGACCCCAGGTCTACTCACTGTCCAGGCCAGACTCCCATTCCCCAGGGATGGGCTCTCAGAGAGCTTTTGACATAAAGAAGCCCTGGAGCTGGAGGATGGGAACTGACTCTTATTCTTGTTGAGAAAACAAAAGTAAACCTCACAAACATCACTTTTGGTTTCTGTTTTATTACAAGTTTCTTTAGAGGTTTAGCTCACAGAACTTTTCTTTGGGATGAAGACATTTCCACATAAATTAGAGAAGAGTGAATTTGAGAGGAATACAAGCAAGAGGCTTCTTTGACTCAGAGATGCAGGAGAGGATCACAATGCTGGCATTAATAACATACTCCAGCCAAGATCCCTTCGGAATACCATACGGCTGGATTGTACTTTCTCTTCTGCCTACCTTCACTTCTCCTTCCATAACATACATCACAGGCAGGTCATGGCAAAGCATAATGTTGCCAGCGTATATTCAGATATAGAATGTACTCTACACATAAGAGGAGGACTGCAAAAACAAGTGCAAGCATGTCATAGTCCCAAGCACAGGAAGGACATCAACGTGCTGGAAAGAGTCCAGAGGATGCCACCAGGCTGAGTAGAGGGATGGAGGATCTCTCCTGTGAGGAAAAGCTGTGAGAATTTGCTTTGTCCATCCTGGAAAAGAAGAGGCTTCTGGGTGACCTAATTGTGGCCTTCCATACCTTAAGGTACTTCTCACAAGCTGGACCAAGCTTATGGTTTTCACAGTAAACTTGTAGTAGCCACCTCTGCTATGTTGCAGAGCTTCCTGCCTGTTTGACACATTAAAGACTGTGTTGAATAGTCACAGCCTGTCCAGACAGGAATTTCTTGGCCTTTTAAAAAAAGCCCCCAGTTGCCACCTTGTGGCACCCCATAAACAAGTACTCCCCAACTCTGAAGCTTGTTGGGAGATGCATCCAAATTCTAAAAGACACCTGTGGCACTTCAGACTACAACAATAAACGGATCAGGGAAGACAGCAGTACTCAAACAGTGTAATGATGGAGTGTAATGGGAAGTATAATACAGAACAAGTGGCATCCATGCTATTGTCTGAAGTCAAGAAAAAAAACCCCAAAACTTTGAGGTTTGGTAATCCTGAAGCGCAAATCATTAAAATTCTCCTGAGGAGAAACTACTGAGAGTGGCCTCCTGAAGTCTGAGAAGCTGAGACTTTGGCAAAAGAGGCAGCAGCATCTCTTCAAACACAGAAACAGCAGTGCTGACAGGGCTTGTAGTTTTCTGGCAAAGCACCTGTGCCAGTCAGGCTTTCAACAATTGCATAAAGTGAGGCTTCAGGCACTTAAGCATGGTTCTGGTTTTTACAGCACGTGTTGGACAACTGTTGATTGATTTGAGAGGCAGCTCAGGCAGGACTGAAGCAGGAACTTCAGTTCTGGGGAACAAGCAAAGTGCTGCTAGCAGAGCAGGTTGTTCTGGCTTGTTCTTGTAACATTTCATTATGTTGCTTCCTCTCAAAGCGTTCCAGAGCCACTTCATGCCAAACAACTAATTACAGGGTTTTTTAATGAGCCTGTCTGAACAAAACCTAAAATGTAGCATTATATTCTATCCTAAAAAAAAGCAGCATTTTATGAAGAGGTCTTTGCTCTAGGATATACGAAAAGAAAGCATTGAATCAGGGCTACTGAGAATTCTTCCCATTTTCAAAGTGCTGTACAAAATGTAGGCTATTATTCTTTCAAGATACTGTTTAGGATCCACCTATACTTTTTTTCACATTCATAAAATAACCAAGAAGGTTGAAGGGGTTTTCCACTATGTGCTTTTAATTTTGGGTGCTAAATTTGGCATACCAAAGAATGTGTCTCTTAAACTACATATTTGTGCAGCTGTAGCCAGAGAACAAAAAGAGCAGGCTGCTCTTTAAGGGAAAGCAAACTGGGAGCCAAGGCTGGCAGCACGGGGCACTGTCATGGACAAGGGGCGCAGTCCCACAGTATCAGTGAGGTCTGGTGACTGTTTTTCTGTGCAATTGTTGTCTGCATGCTGGTAAGGGACCAATACTGTCAGTATTTATTTAGTTCCAAATGTACTTCAAAACCCACATCTTCCTATTTTCTTTAGCTCTGCTTGCCAGAAATTTGCCCTGTGTACTTCTGCTTTCCGCACTGCTGTGTCTTGGTTTAACCCTAGCCAGCCACCAAGTACCACAAAGCTGCTTGCTCACACAGTTCCCCTCTGTGGTGAGATGTGGAGGAGAAGCAGGAAATAATTGTAAAACACATGAGTTGAGATAAAAACAGTTTAATAATTCAAATAAATATAATAATAATTATTATAGAGACAACAAAAAGAGAGATGAATAAAACCTGAAACAGACAAGCAATGCCTGAATCAGTTGCTCACCACCTACTGACCAATGCCCACCCTGCCTTGAGCAGTGATCGGCCCCTCCCAGCCTCAACTCCCCTCAGTTTACATTCAGGTTGGCTGTCCCAGCCATTCTCCCTCCTGGCTTCTTGTGCACCTGCTTACTGCCAGAGCATGGGAAATTGCAGAGTCCTTGACTTGGGATAAGCCCTGCTTAGCAACAACTAAACCATCAGTGTGTTATCAACATTTTTCTCACACTAAATTAAAAACCACAGCACTGTACCAGATACTAAGAGGAAAATTAACTCTGTCTCAGTGAAAACCAAACACATTGCTATCTTCATCAATTTCCCTTTATTTTTGTTTTGTTGTGTTTTGGTTTTTTTGGTTTTTTTGGTTGTTTTGTTTTTTGTTTGCTTGTTTTTTCTCTTTTCCATTTTTCAAATTCTGAAAATAGCTATATTCATTCCTCTGCTAGGTCAGGCTGATGTTTTAACCCCAAGTTCCTTCCTTCTCTGTTGATGCTTTGTGGCATCTTGCAAAGTAATCTTCAACAAGTGTTTGTTTTCAATTTAAGTCTTCCTCCAACTAAACAACCACTTTAGAAACCAATATTTTTTAAAGGACAAAGTACTGTTCTGACCTGGAATACGCAAAGTGAACAGCAGTATCCAACAACCCCAGTGCTCCTGTGTCTTTTGAGTGACTTCAAGAACTTCTATTATCCTTTCTTGTAGCCTGGCAGTCCATGGCAAGCACCAAGTCCTATCTCATTTCTTGCTTCTTTTTGAGAGCATTGACTGGTCTAAAAGCAATCACTAATTTGTTTTTGAATGGTCAGTGACTCAAGAGCAGCTGATGCTATTTTGAAAGCATGCCACTCCCTCTGACCTTGTTATGGATCATTCCTAACCAGTGATTTTAACTGGTTAGGAATGATCCATATGTGGCTTCCCAATGTTTTAGTAGTTCTGACTACATAAGTTTTGAATTCATAAGAGGTTTTTTTCTCATTTGCTGTGAGAGCTCCTTGCAGGAAGGGAATAGTTAGGTTCAATTTAACATCTAGGTCATGAGATCAGTTCTTGGTCCTGTGCAGAAATATGCAAAGGGCATTTAAATCTCAGATTAAAAAGTCAGAATGGACATACCCTCAGAAGTGGTTAAGGACAAAAGCTCCCAAGGGAAAGCATGCAGCCTGAATAAACCTGTAAAAATTCTTTGTTGTGCATTTTTATTTAAGAGGCTCCATTTGTGTAAGGAGCCTTCCAATACCACCACTTCTCCTCAGCACTCAGATGATAATGAGTACAGCAAGGTCAAACAAGCATTACAGTGCAGACTACGTAGAACAGTAATATTGTTAGTAATATTTATAGAAAGTTATAGCTGTGTAAGCATTACTGAATATTTAGTGTTACTGAGAATAGAATTCCCATTCTTTACTATCTGTCAGCTTTGGTTTTTTATATTAAAGCACTGAAGTTATGTTCATAGAATCATAGAATGATTTGGATTGGAAGGGGCCTAAGAGATCCTCTACTTCCAACCCTCCTGTCGTGGGTAGGGACACCTTCAACCTGAGCAGGTTACTCAGAGCTCCATCCAACCTGGCCTTGAATGTCTCCAGGCATGGGGCGTCCACCACCTCTCAGGAAGGCTCTTCCATAATTTTAAAACCTTTGTTGTAAAAAACTTCTTTCTTATATCTTGGAGCTTTAATAAGGACTGCAGTTGGGGAGACACTAGCTAGCAAATTGATATTAGTCATAGGCCTGTATTCCATTTTTCCTCTTTTCAAGGGATTTGCTCCCTCTTTCCAAAGGAAACTTAGTGGGAACTTCACTAGACTGCCATGACTTCTCAAATATGATGGAAAGTAGCTCAGCCACTTTCTGTGCTAGTTCCCTCAAGACTCATGGATGCAACTTATCAGGTCCCATGGACTTGTGTACCTTCAGGTCCCTTAAATGGTCTCAAACCTGTTGTTCTGCTACAGCTGGCAGTTCTTCATTCTTCCAGTCCCTGCCTTTACCTTCTGCAACTCAGGTGGTGTGGCTGGAGCACTTGCCAGTGAAGACTGAGGTAAAAAAAAAAGCCACTGAGTACCTCAACTTTCTCCATATCCTGGGTAACCAGCTCCCCCATTCCCTTCTGGAGAGGACCCACATTTTCCCTAGTCTTCCTTTTACTACTTAGGTACCCATAGAAGCTTTTACTGTTGTCCTTAATATCCCTAGGCAGGTTTAATTCTTTCAGGGCTTTAGTTGTCCTACCCTTATCACTGGTTACTGGGACAATTTGCCAGTATTCCTCTCAGGTTCCTCACTTTCATCCTCTGTCAGCTTCCCTTTTCTGTTTTTGTCCAGGAACTCCTTGTTAATCCATGCAGGTCTCCTTGTTCACTTATAAAATTGCACTTTTAAAATTTAAGTTTAATTCCTGCTAACAAAAAATTATTACATATGCAGATATTTCAGTTGAAGAAGATATACCAGGAATTTGCTTGGCCTGTACTGTTAGAAACTTGATATATTTTTCTTTTTACAATCCTGAAAAAGATTATACCATCTCTATTTACAAAATAGCATTCTAATGATCTTTCTGTTCACAGATGACATACTCTGATCCTTTCATCATTGACATCACTCACTCTCCTGGTTTGGTAACCATAAATACAGAATGTCTAAACCATGGAATAGAAGCTTCAGCTTCTCCCTTAGCCCTGCATGCCAGTGGACTTGTCTCTCACTATAACCTCTGGATCAGTAAGGGAATCCAGATCCAAATGGCAGTGCTGGGCCAGGAGCAGGGGTTTTGGGCATCTCCAGCTGAAACCACAGGCCACAAGCCAGCCAGCATCACAGCAGCTGGCCTGGAAATGTACCTCATCAGGCACTCCAGAGACTTAAACTCAAATGCTTCTAGACTATGTCCACTCCTTCTATATTTAGCTTTTAATGTGCAGTCTATTTTTAGAGGCTAGAAAAGTATGGTTATATTTAATCTGAGTCACTAATTTAGATATTTGGGCACTTTTGCATTTTATTAGTAAGTACTAATTGCCTTTTTTACATAAGCATCTAAATTCCCCCTCCTTCCCTACCTTTCTAGTAATACAAACTAGAAATTCATGATAACAAAACTTTTTGTTTAATATGTTTTATTAACATATTTAAATAAACTACAAAGAGCCTTAAACCAAATAAATAAAACCCACTGTGTACTTACATAAAGATGAATTGCTAACTGAAAATATTATTGTTAACATGTTGAATACTATTTGTCCTTTGTTCTGCTGACTTGCACTATTCAGTCCTTTTTCTTTCACTTTTATTTCTGAATGGAATAGAAACAAAACCACCTTGCTTTTTTTTTTGCAGTTCCCAGGGTCTCAATTCACAGAGTTAGTCACTGACCTCAATTAACAAAGTAAACTGAAATGATGAACTAAGTACACTGAAATGGTGATTCTTTGCATTTCCAGAAGAGACTATACCTTTCAAATATTCCTAAATACCTAGCTACATTATTTTAAAAGATACTGTAGGAGTAGACTAATTTAAACTAGGTTTTAAATCATTTTCAAAAAAAAAAAAAAAAAGAAAACTGAGTATTCTGAGTGCACTTGCATTCATTACTCATTCTTAGGAGCTTTTTTATATTCATTGATGAGCTCAGGCGTGGGTGCTGGTAGAGTCCTCTTTCAGAGCTTTGCAGCTTTGGAATCTGCTCTTCACTTGAGCTTTCCAATACAGCAGCTCAGATGGCTTCTGCTTTGATTGCACCATTTATGTTTCCTATGCATTTTAAAAAATGTATAGATTGTTCAAATCTGTGTAGACAGGGAATTCTTTAGATAGATGGAGATGGTAGTCGGCTCTTTTGCAGTTAGAAATATCAAGGCTCTTAAATTAATGTCTTTCTAAAATTAATTTCTAAAATGATCTCATTTAGTACATTTTTATGCCAGTGTATGAAGGACAACCAAATAGAAACTGACACATGCAAATCTTTAGTAATTACAAATTACTCTCTTCTACTGAAATAAGCAAGTTAGAGGTAATAGAGGTCAATACCTGCCTAATTATATGAGCACAGGAAAGAAAGAAAGAAAGAAAAATTGTGTCAAAACTGTAGAGCCAAGTCTGGCTCACTGGAGGGCCTGGTGATGTACATTTCAGGCTGACTGCTGCAATATTGGCTGGCTTGTGGCTTGAGGTTTCAGCTAGAGATGCCCAAAATCCCTGCTCCTGGCACAATATTCCTCCTTCCTTGAAGACTGGTTTGGAGTTTTGATTTTTTTTTTTTTTTTTTTTTTTACACACTCTAGGTACAAAATTTAATTTGTACATAAAGCTTAGCATTGTTTCTTATTTAACAAGGAAGAAAATAACTTCAGTAAGCAATATGTGCTCTACTCAAATACATAATTACAGTCAATTAAAATTTACTGGTTGGAGTCCTTTTTCACAAAACCTTTCTGAGCAACGTTTACTGCTCTTAATCCTTCCATCTTTAGTAACTGAATTGCACCATTGGCATCAAAAAGAAGAAGTGGGTTGTAGACATCAGACTATAGATTAAGCAGTTTAATCTATATGCCCTTTTTGAACATTTCCCTAACGTTAATATTTGCAGTTTTCTGAAGTTTCCCTGATTTTCACATTTTTATTAATACTAACTTTAGTGGGCCACAGCATAAAACCCCAAATTAGCTCAACTTCCTTAAATTCCGTCTCTGTCCAGTCACTTTCCTAATTAGCAGCAGATAATTTTCATGTTATTAATAGTTTCAGTGCTTTGTTGTAGGCTCAATGTCTAGTTCCAGGGCTCTGGGGAAAAAAAGAGCAACTGACCCCTGTCTTGGCTGGCTATGGACTGTGTTTCATAGCTTCAAGTTCACATTATTCCTATCAGTTTCTCTTTTCTTCTGTTTTTTTACATAATAATGATTAGATTTGTTGCTGCTGTTGTTTTATTTTGAACTGTATTTTTATAATAAGAGGTGAATCTGGAAAAGCTCTTAGCAGTAGCTCTGTAGATTGTGAAATTTTTTATCTGCTTATTAAATCCTTTCTAAAGATACTCAATTTTTGTCTATATTTTAACTCATATGTCTGTTTTCAATGAATTTTTCTGAGTACTTTGATCTCTGGAAAGTTAGTCAAAAGTAAATGCCAAGTTTACATATGTCCCTTAATCTTAACAAAATATATCTGTTTTGAATATAACATAAAAACTGTTGGTGGTCACTAAACAGTCACAGAGACTCAGTTAATATGAATGTACGTAAAGAAGAAATTTTTGGTGGTTTTTTTTTTTTCCAGCTTAGTTATGAGGCTATTTTTTAAAGACAGTGCTGGAGAAACTGTCATAATTTTTTTTATTATTATTTCTTTACATGCTAACTCAATTTATGAGTTTGCTTAGGATGCAGAAGAGCAGAAACTTTGGTCTGTCCAAAATACTTCTTATAATCTGAGCCTACCTAAATTTGGGGTTGCATTGTGCTCTCCAGTGCCATGTAGAAATGCAAGGATTTCATGCAATTATCTGTAATTCAGAAATTCTCCAGACTACCATCTCAAAATACCTTTTTTTTCCCCACACAGCCTTAAGGTCATTGTGCCTATTCACTTTTTTGTGACATATCTTCTAGCATGAAGGGGGATATTTTGTGATTTTACTGCAGGCAGCTAGCCTAAGGATGAGCACACACTGCTAATACTCTATATTGGACTTCAGACCATGAAAGCAGAGGGGAACTTGCTTCACACAAGTGTAGGAAACATCCTGAAAGTGTAAGAAACCTCGTGTGGCTCAGGCAAGGCTGCAGAGCCAGTGAACAGGAAATCCACAAAGGGCCAGCCCAGCCTGAGCTCCGTGTTCTTGCAGCTATGGCACCACAGCACTGCTATCACTCTGCTGCTAGCAGAGTCAAACCTGTGGCAAACCTGAGGTTTTATGGTGTCTAACTACAGGATTACATTTCTGAAAGTCTGTGATAAAAATAATTTCAAATCACAAATAAAGATTGGCTAGAGTAGTGAACAGTAGTGCTCTGAAAAAACCAACATATCCGCATTGATATAGAAAGCAGCAGTAAAATGGAGGCATTTCAACAAATCCAAAGTGATAAAGAGCACATGAAAACTTTTACTGTAAGAAACAATTCAGCAATGTGTTTAACATTGTTGTTAGAGAGAAAAAAAGAAGGAAATATTAAAAAGGACAAAAATGAGGTGCAAGTGAGAGTAAGCAAGATCCAAAAGTGGAATTAAATGCAGAAACATTACTCTCTTCAGTGCTTGGTGATGAGAGGAAGCCCTGGAAAAGCTCAGAAGATCACTTTGTATTTTCAGTTCAGCTGTACCCCTCAATCATCAGGTAACCCACACAAGGATTTCACAGCAAATGTCATATGATCTTTTTAACCTGTGGCAATTTGACCCTAAAGATAATTTTTCATATTTCATTGAAGCTGTAGAGTTTTTTGTTCAATATGTAGTAGGGGGGAAAAAAAATCCTGCTTCTGAAATAAGTGCAAAAAAAATCTAAAATCAAGGTCTGAGCTGTCAGAGTAAGGCCAATAATTCTGTAATATTACCAAAGACCAGTAATGAATTTCGTCTCAAGCCTCAGTGGGCAATTGCTTTAGGTTCCAGTACTGTCCTTTCGTCATTTTATAACAACATTTGTGTATCGAGGCTTTTTCTGTTTACTCTCACGGCTAATTAAACCAATACACAGCAGCATGGACATTTGCTTGTGGAGGGGACAGTAATGGCATGAAGGTCATCTTGGAATGCAGCACTGCTTTGTCTCTTCTCTGCAAATGGTCCAAAATATGTGTGCCCTGCAATAGTATGAAATATAATGCCTTCTCATTTACTCTTCCTCTTGAAATTTCATTCACTGTCTCCTGCTCTCCTTGTCCTCCTTGCCCTGGGCTTACAATGCCCAGCCAGAGGGGCATTTCACCTGATACATAATCCTTGTTCTTGAAACAGGTGCAAAGAGTACAGGAAGTTACCCACTATATCATCAGATGCAAAAACTTTCAACTCAGTAAACTTTTTTTAAACTGGAGAAATAGCGAAGTATTTCTGCTGCTGTTAGCTTTAGGTAACAGACAAAACATTTTCTCTTTTTTAAAGGATCTTCTTGTGTGCTGCACTAGTAACTGAATAATACAGTCTAAAATTCCCTGGATGCTCCATGGATGCTGTGGTTTATTGCCAGCAAGAGTAATTTGCAGTACTGAAACCACAACGCTAGAGGTCATTGCTAGTCTTTACATTTTTAATCTGTCTGAAAGCAAGTGTTGGGAGCTCTCAGTTTGGTGACAGGGATTGCTTTTTAAAATTCTCTAAACATGCATGCTGTGGAGTACGTCTGGTATCAATATCCATTCTTGATATATGGTTTCATAAGTTTTCACACTTCCTTTTGGATTTTTTGAGAAATATTTTTAAAATAGTTCCTGTATTTTTAATTTTTTTTTAGGATTTTTTTAGGAGTAAGACAGCCATCCCAGAAGAGACAAAAAAATATACACATCAAAGTCCATAATGATCTTAGCAACCTGCATGCCAGTCCTGTGCAATTTATTTATTTATCTCTAATTCATTCTTAAGTATTTTTCCAAACTCTCTTTTAGCAAGTATGGATTCAGTTTTTGATATTTTTCATTAAAGGACAATATTAGGAATATCTACCAAATTCCAATGCAGAATATCATCTGTAGACTCCTTTTTGAGGCTAGGAGAATTTTCAGAAAGTTATTTTAACTTTATTCTATTTCTTTTAGGGTCAAATGATTGCAAAGTTGTCTGGTTTGGTTTTGGTTTTTTTTTTTACTATTTATAAAAGTTATATCCCTGAATGTTTCTAATGCACTAAAAAACAGCAAGCAGAAATTTAGAGGCCAAATGCAGTGTGACATCAAATGTTCAAGTACTGATACAGAGATATTTTACTAGATACATGTACTTAATTTCACAAAGGATTGAAGTTGATTGAACTGCTTAATGGATTTCAAGTTATATTCCAATTGAAAATTACTATGTTCATAATTCAAAGATAACTATAGCAAAAAAAAAAAATGCAAAGAAATGACACTTTAAACTTGAAGAAATTGTTTTCTTTACAGAAAATTAGTTAAAATACTTTCAGAACCTTCAGCTAATGAAATTTTGTTAGTTACTAAGTAGTGAAATAAGAACAGTGTTTTCTTGCTCACTGAAAACTGGTCAATGTCATTGGTTATTTCTAGATATAGTAAATACAGGAAAAATAATTAATAAAAGTAATATTAAGTAGACTTAAGAGCCCTTGAAGCCCTGATACAACTGAGACTGAAATCCTTGCTCCACTATGTTCTGTAATAGTATTGGTCTTTAAAGCTCTGTATTTACTCTCCATTTCATATTTCCTTGCTGGCCATGTATGTTCAGCAATACAGACCTTTCAAGAGAGAGTAACTAGATGGACAGAAGTAAACCTTAAGAATTACTTTCTGATTCAAAGTTTTTAAATTAAGTTGGGAAAAATTAGTGTTTCATTCTTCTGTGCATTTTTGCATTCTTCTTCTTCACCAAGCACTTGCAGAAAGTATTTTTGTACACTAGATGACAGTGAAACATAGTAATTGCAAATAAGATTTTGATAACTGATAACTGGAAACACATCCTGTAAAGTTATCTATGATGATCACTGATCAGATTTATGGTGTTAGATATTTTGCATATTAAAAGGAACATTATCGATGTTGTCAGTGTTGCTTAAATATGGGGGTTTTTTTCAGTATTTTGAATGTTAATGACCTAATCTTGTTTCTTTTCTTAGAAAGTTGTGGCATGTTTAATTCAAAGATAAATGGAATTACTGGTTTTGTGACACAACTAAGAGCTGAATTAGTACAACAGAATGACAGGACCCATACTGCACTTTCATTTCATATTAGACTTGAAAGAAGATGTAGATAACAGAAGAAAAAATTAAAAGTAATTGCATGGACAATAAAGAAACATTTTTTTTTATTTCTAATTTACCATATCTTGATCGGGCCAAAGATTTTTTTTATTCTACTCCATGACTATTTCTGAAAATCACTGGCTGAAGTGAGCTTGTGCTTTGGCTCACAGTCATTTTAAAACTCAATGTCCACCTCTGAAAATTAATCCAGTATCCAAAATCTTAGATGTTGTGTGTCTACATCAACTCTTGTTAAGCTACTATTCCATCTGCTAAAAGGCCTGCTTCTGAATTCTTTATTTGGTCCAAAAAAGAGTTCCATTGTGTATGAAAGGAAAGAAAACAAAATTTTGCATCACTGGCAGACTCTTCATTAAGGACTTGGAAAACTAGATTAAAACAGGTACTTTATCTATGAATTCAGATGCAACAAAACTCTGCAGTCTGAAAAAGCATTCATCCAAATTTTCTTGCCTTGAGCTATGCCTGCTATCAATAATAATTCCAGTGTAATAATAGATGAATAAAAGCATATTTTTTAATAAGCATCTTTGGAAGGAGTGAAATAAAACCAGTCAGAATAGTTAAACATGTGGCAAAGCCAAGAAACTGGCAAAATATTTCTGTTTCAAAGGAAAACAAGAAAAAGTAATAGGGCAGACATAAAAGAAATATGCTGTTTACAATAAAAATGGAAAAGTTATATAAATCTATGAGAATGGGACACTGCATTTAAGATGGATGAGACAGACTACCAGAACTTAATTGTAAAAATCATGATGCCTTTCGGTAAATGGAGACAGTATGTTTTGGAAAGTTAAATTGAAAATATTAGTTAACAATCTTTATTACAAACATAGAGTTGGCACTGAAAAGGGGAGCCTTCTCCAGAGGTTGGATCACAACCCCTTGCCAGGTCTCAAAAGACTTTGGAGTGTTTTGATATGAGAGGCAGATGGAGACCCAGGTCTAGACTGTGGAAGGGAAATTAGAAAAGACTATTTCCAGTCTTATTAAAAAGTGACAAATTTACACCCAAGATGTATTTCAAGAATATTGAGATTTTTATGAAACATGGTCTAGAGCAAATGACAAACAGAATTACCTTAGATTTCTTCAGTGAGTCTAAATCAACATGTGAATGAAAGTATGTCTTTCTTTTTAGCATATCACATGATTTAATTGTTTCCAGGATAGTGGAGTAGTGTATTGAGTACAACAGAGCAGTATGGGTTGTCTTGATAGTACAAAGAGCTCCTCATATCCAGCAAACAGTTCTTACTGTAGCACAACAAGTAATCCAAAAGTGATGGGTGAATTGTTTCATTACTGTCACACTCATGTAAGGTTAATGGTAAATGCTGATAAAAATGCTGATTTTAAAAGGCAGCTAAAAAAAACTGAAGAGAGGACTGGTTATTTTCAGTCAAGGAAACTTTAAGGCAGAATGAAATATGCTAAACCAGTGTTGCCTCATATTTTTCTCTCTGAAAAGAGAAACTAAACACAGAGATATCTTTCCAAGCCACATACTATTTTGCAAGTCAGTGAGGAGTCCTCAGAGAAGTCCTCTTAAGGAATGTCAAAAGTCTTTCTGTGTTCAGAGGTAACCTGAAAATGGTGAAAAGATGTTACTCCAGGGCTACAGACAGCCCCAGTCACTGTCTGGATAGCAAATAGTATGTGTCAGGGATTTTTGCCTGGGAGTAATTTTTTCTTAACCTTTTGCTCAAGTTTTATTTCACAGACTTAAAAAAAAAAAAATAAAACTGTTAAACTGAGTCAGGTAGTATTCCTGGGAAATGAAAAAATGAAAGCACAGTCCAGCTGGTTTGTGTCATCATTTGGAAAAGATTCAAATTAAAGGCATTCCTGACATAATGCTGTAGTAGGTTTAGAAGCAAGTTAGACACAGAAAAAGAAATGGTTCATAGATAATGCATAAAATAATGATAAACTCAAAAATTGTTATGCAACCTTTTTAAAGCATAAAGTATATTTTGACAGAACAGGAAATTTATTATGGCATGGACATACAACTTTTCATTTATATACATTTTGGGGTAATAGCACAGTCTCCTGTGTCATTTTTTTATGACATATATTCTCAGAGATACACTCTGAATCTGATTTATAAAACTACTGCAGCTACTACTGTTCAATAAATGACTGGGGAAAGCATTACTCATTCCTTATTTCAGGTGTTGGAAATAATTGTGGGTGTTTCTCTCCAGACTCTTCCCCATACACCATGAAGAGGTCTGCATTCCTTACTGGAATTAGTGGGGATTAATCACTTGTTTCAATAAGGTCAAGATTACTTTTTTATGAAGACCTATATTCATAAATATGAGTGTAATGCAGTACAGTAGTGCCAGTGTCATAGCTGTAAAAAGATAGAAGATACACAAACCCCTTCATCTCTGAGGCAAAATAATTCTAAGCATGGTACATGGAGTGTTGATGAGATGATAGAGATGTTCAGGGAAGTTTCACTAAAAGAAGTTTCCTCTCAGCAATTGATACATTTATCTGATAAATCATTACAAAATGTGTCAGTGGACAATGAGTCACAGAGTAGACAGATTGTGATAGCTCCAATGTTAGGTTAGCTGAAGGCAGTGTTTAATCCATTTTCAGCAGTTCTAGGGAGGCATTTATTGCTTTCGCTGACCTTATCAGAGTGATTAAATGTAGTCATTTATTACTGTCCTGGGAAAGAGCAGATATCCTCTCTGCTTAACTTGACTTTAGACTCACAGAATGTTTTAATCCAGAAGGGATTTCTTGCCTTGTCCAGTCATCTTTTTGTTATCTGCTAGGAAGGAGGTTTCACATCTTTGGTTAACATATTCCAGTGCTTAACCACTCTCATTTTTATTTTTTTTTTCCTTGTACCTGTCAGAATTTCCCCTGCTACTACTTGAGGGTACTTCCTGTCATTCTATGCACTCTAGAGAAGCTAGAGTCACAGTCTTCTATAGCCTGCATTTATGTAGCTGCAGACCAGTTGCATTTTTAGTCTTCTCCAGCCTGAAATAAGCCACCCTCTTTAGTGTCTCCTCGTATGTTAAACTACAGCACCCCAGCCATGTTAGAATCTTTCTGCTGGAACTTTTCTGGTGCCTCAGACTGTCTTTTGTGCTGGGGAGGGCTCTTGCAAATAGTGACTAGAAAGGAATAATCACTTCCTTTGACTTTTTGATGGATTCTTGCTAATGCAGCCACACCATCACTACAGGGGAACACTGCAACCTCACCTAAATTCTTGTCTACCAGCATCCCAGGCCATTTTCTGCAGGGCTAATCCCCAGTCAGCCAGAGCCAGACCTCTACTCCTGACTTATTTGGGACTGCACATCCTTTATTACATAGAGGTAATAAAGCACACTAGTTAATTAAGAAATAAGATAATAAAAAAAAATTGTTTAAGTAAGTCAGCTCTAGTTGAGATTCTGAAATACTACCTCATTCTTGTACTATGACTTTATCAAATAATTTCCTGGGTGATAAAAGAACAGAGAATTTTGCAAGAGCAAATCAAATTTTTGTCCAGATTATAGATATGAAAATCCTCTAATTTTAATATCAGTGTCTTTACAGATCATGAAGATCAATGATAGTAGGAAGTTTTGTTACAGAACAGTTATATTTTGTTAACTAGATTTTATAAATACAGATTATTTTTCCTGAGAATAGAAATTGCATGACTTAAATGAAAACTTTGAGTTTTAGTTCAGCAAATGTGTTAAGGCAGATTTCAGGAGCTGTAGATTATCTTGTAAAACATTTATTGGAACAAAGCCATGTGTTTGTGGTTTAGCTTGTAAAACCTCAATTTGTATCAAGCCAGCTGCTCAGCAACAAGGCTGTGCCATCAGTTGGGTTGGTATAGCAACAAGTGTTTGGGAACCTGAATAATCTTCCTTCAAACAGCAGCACCTTGGATCTGTGTCAGTGAGAAAAAGCTGCTTTTCTGCAGGAGATGAGACTGTGGTAATGAAAAACCAAGTAATGTAATGTGCATATATAAAGGAAAGACACTTGCACTGATTAGATCCATAGCTTTGACTTAGCAAAATGTGTGAAAGTTGAAAAATTTGCTCGAGTTACTGAAACACCTAAAATTTTGACAAGGAACACCAACAGTTTTGGTGCTAGAGTTAATTCACTAGAAATTCTTCCTAGTGGTATCAGGCGAATAAATTCACTCAAGCCCATAACTAATTCTTTCCAAATTGATGCCTGCTTGGAAGTACCTAAAGCTAACATGCAGATTCAAAAGCTGCCATGTCATGAAAAATGAAAAAGTTGTACTGTAACTGTGACTGTAACTTGTTATCTTCATTTTTCCATCCTGAGTAGAAAATCTACTTAAAAGTGTGGTTTTTTTCCTCCCCTCCAGAAATTCACCCTGCTGCTTGTAAAGGTCAATGAAGTTCAACTCAGTGAAAAATGACTTCTTAGTATGGAAAGTCATGCTCAAGTTGATTTAGAGATGTCAAAATAAGGGATATGTGAGAAATAGTGGTGTAAAAAATTTTGTCTTCCCACATATATAATGTGAATCAGACAAGATCCAGACAAAAAAAATTGAAGGGGGAAAATTAATTTTTAAAAAACCTTTCTTTGATGATTCTAACTAAGAGATAAAATTATTTGCACACCTTCTTCTTCCAAATTTCTTAAGGGATTTATTAGAAGATATACTTAGAGATATTTATTTAAATATCTCTAGTTATTAAAGATAAATTACTGAAAACTGTAATTATACTCAGTGAAATTCCAGGTTTAAAGAAATGCTCTGAAACAGTACTTTCAAAACCATTCTTTAAAAACAAAACAAACACTTAAATTGAAGTAAATTTTTGAGAAATAAGGGCAATATACTGCAGCAACATAGAGTTTGCAGAAAGGAGCACAAACAGCTATGACAAATGTGGAAGAAACAGCACTGCTCTCTACAGCTGTGGCTGAAATATAAACTGAGCATGCACTACTTTCACAAGTCATCACTAAATACAGATTTATGGTCACATACTTTTGTATGAGTAAAGCAAGCCTCTTTCTTTCTAAACTAATTAGTCAACCAAAACCAATTCAAAATCTGTGGTCCTACTTCTGCATGCATTTGATCTAAAAGAGGTAAAAACCTGACCATTTACCTAAATTTAAATTTTACAACAAAAAGGCAGTTGAATGACTTTTTGAGTTACAAAAGACTACTGCAAAGAAAACTTTATTTTATCCATTTACAAGTAGAACTAATTTTCACAGTGGAAGTATTTAAGGTTTCATTAGGTAACAGCATTTATGTTATTTAATTAGAAACTTGTCTTCAGAAACAGAAAGATATGTTACATGATTTTAGTGAGTTATTCTCATGCTTTCTCAATGTCTGGTGAATATGTTCAGTGAATGTTTCATTAGTGGCTTGAGAGGACCTTAGAGCTGCATGTTAATGTGAGCAGAAAGAAACCATCTTAGATTGTTTGTCTGTCTTTTGCTTGGTGCTAGGAAATTGCTGCTGTTTTGAGATATTCAGTCTTCAAGACAATTCAATAATCTCATCAAACAGCAGGAAAAATGAAATGTGCAGAAAAGCTGAGGAGACTAAATCAAAGAATAAGCAAGAGAAAAGAATGCTGTTAGGAGTTAGTTAAGAAAAGATGGCACAATATCTACTTATTATTAATCTTTGCACAAAAATATGCTCAGAAGACAGCATGAACCAATATTAACATTCATTTCACCATATGTGTGGATTTAGGAAAGTCATAGTTCCAGTTGTTCAGTAACAGATATATCCATAGAGTCTGGAAAGAAATTGAGTGAGAGAACAGGAACCTAAGAATTTCTTGGTAATTTTGTTGAACATTTTATGTACATTTGAGTTCCAAATATCTGAAATGGAAATGCAGAATCAGGAGAGGATCCCATTACCTGGCTGCTTCTGCTAGGATGAGCAGTGACAAAGCAATGTGCAGTATGAACCTTAACATCTTTAAATTTCAGAGTTGGTACTTCATTAAAATTAGTTCACAGTTCACAGCTCTCAAAGGATAATTTTATAAGGGGAAAGAGGACTCACAAGCACTTTTACCCAGCTCATCATTATGAAGGAAAATAATGAACTTATATTTATATTTCTTTGAACAGTCATGTCAGCTATTGCTCCAGTTCATTGCTTCATTTCCATCACTATGTTTGTGGAGCTTTTTCATAGGCAAGGAGCAGAGACAAGTTAAAAATAGCCTGTTTTCACTTCTGGTTTAATTTTCAGCCATGAATTTCCCCTTCCAGTTGATCACAACATATTGATAAGACAGTGGGACCGAAGCAGGGTTTGGGGCTGGAAGCAGCCCATTCTTTTATTGTAAGAAATTACTTAATATTATTTAACTGTACTTGGAGTTAGGCACAATTTGGCATCTGAAATGTACAAGACATGGAAATTGCTGTTTGAATTCAGCTTCAGTTCTTCTGCTTGTGAACCTGGTTAAAATGTTTTCAGGTTGCTAATTTTTTCCACTAGTATTTTTCATCCCTTGAGATCTGTCAGTGTAACTTGATCACATTATTTACCCTTTCAGAACATGATCAGGGAGAATTATGGAGGAGACAATTACTGGGTTTAAAAGGAACTGGTAAACAGAAATCCCATCCTGCAGAAAATTCCAAAATTAATTACTTTTACTTTTATTCCACATCAAATGCTCACCTAGAAGGAAAAGGTCATGGTACACTGAGAAGCTGTTTTAAATACTTGGCAAGCTGAGATAAGTTGATCTCTTAGAGACTGAAAGTGTGAATGAACAATAATTTTCCTGAAATACAAGTGACCTAGATATATTGATTAATATTGATAAAATACAAAATTCAGACTACATTTTGGGTCAGTACAATGCAACACTTGTGTCATTTCTTAAGAGAAATGACACTGAAACACTTCTCCCATGATTTTTTTCCCTATGAAACCCTATTGCTATTATTAATGAAGAGGAGAGAGTATTAAGTAATTACCCAAGACCTTACAGAAGAGAAGTGAAATTCTCTCTCTTCTTTTTAGATGATCAGTATAGAGCAATAACTTAGGGGTTTTTTTATTGCCTTTCCGAATGCCTAAATAAAATTTCACACACAGGCTCTTCCATCTGCTTTAGCTAAAGCATCACTAAGGTGTTTTTGAGTTTGAACTACTTTTCTTATAAATCTTTCAGAATTCTTCAGGAAGAATTGAAACCCTCCAAAGGAAGCTTGAATTTTTACCTATCCTGATTTTATATCTATAAACCATATGCAAGGCTTTGTTACTTCATGTGGTGCAGCTGAACAGGATGTGCTTTACCAGATCCAAGTAAATGACTGACAGTGTCTTCATGGGGAAAAGCAGTTCTGCATATCCAGGCAGCACCTCTCTTGTTTCATGGTGTGCCTGTGCTCTCTCATACTCCTCTTGCTCCATTATGAAGAACCAGTCTCTGTCTTCTTGGGATGGTATCTTGGGTATTATGTGTGAAAGTAAAGAACTTTTTTTTCTATGTGGTTAGTGTGAACATATACTCCTTGAACACATTTAATGTAATCACATTTCCTGTGATTTTTGATGCACTTTTTGAAGACTAGGAATACATAGCAAATAGTAATTCTATTATTTCCAGAAGACAGAAATAGACTTGCCTGCTATTAGATATACAGTGATATTTGTTAATAACTTAAGACTTCAGAGTAAGCTCGCTTAAGTCAATTTTATTTTCAGGATGTGATGCTGTTGTATCTTTTCTACTTCATCTTTGATGGGAGGTGATCCAGGAAAATACAAAAGTTGTCTCACAAGAATGCTCCTACTGAACAAGTGAACATTAAAATTAGATGTTTTATTGAGCTACCGTTCCTAAATATTACCAAAAAAAAAAATAAACATCAAATGTTTCATGATGTACAATTGAGAATTAAACTACAGCTCCATGCTGGAGAAACTACAGCTAGGCAAGAATCACAGAATCACAGAATCATCAAGGTTGATAGAAACCTTCAAGATCATCTAATCCAGCTGTCATCCCAGCATCACCATAATCACCCCAAAACCATAACCCCAAGTGCCACACACAGATGCCTGCAGAGATGTTGACTCCACCACTGCCCTGGGCAATTTATTCCAATGCCTGATGACTCTTTCTGTGATTTTTTTTATCCTAATATGTAATCTGAACTTCCCTTGGGACAATTTGATGCCATTTCCTGTCATCCTTTCACTTCAGACATGGCAGAGCAGACTGAACCCCACCTCACTGCAATCTTCTGGCAGGTGATTGTAGAGAGAAATGGGGTCACTCCTGAGCCTTTGCTTCTCCACACTAAAGAACCACAGTTCCCTGAGCTGTTGCTCATAGGAGTTGTTTTCTAGACCCTAAAGAAATTGTCGTGATTTCAACCTTAGCTTTACCAGCGGTCAATCATAAGTTTCTAAAGGTTAATAATATACATGCTTTTCCAAATACTTCTGCTGTGATTTCATTCTGCAGATTGAAAATAGCAAGAAAGGTAATGTTGATATTAACTCAAGCTTCTTGGAGCTCTGATCATGTGGTACAACTCAGCCAATTTGTCTGTGTTCATGAGATGAATTGAGCACATAGCACGTGGAAGTGTTTAACCAGGCACACCCTCTGTGTGAACCAAGCTGTAATGCCCCTGAGATTGGCAAGAGACTCTCCACTGCAACACTGAATAAAATGTTCCTGTTAAGTCAGAATAGCTCTGTAAAATATTATAAACCCCATTAACTTCAGTGGTGGGCATCTGTGTGCTGGAACAAGGAAATTAGATGAGCCATATACCATACTGTTTAATTGAGTGTGTATAGACAGATAAATATATGCACTAAACCAAGTCAGAATTGTTGTAAGCTTTGCTTCCCTGTAATTTTTTGTCTGTCACTGAAAATTGTGAGGATCAAAATGCTGATGATTTTTATTTTTTCAACAAGCAACCGATTAACAATTTTATTAAGAGTTGTAGACAGGTGGGTTAATCCTTTAGTTTTCCCTCTGATTTATATTTTGCATTTCAAAAAAATTATTTACACTGTCCTGAATATTTTCATGACAAAATTATGACCACTTGCTGTTAGTCCAATACCCAAATATTGACATGCTGCTGCTGGGTCTGGAAGCTGAAAAGTAATTTCTGATATGGTCAGTAAAAAGTGAAAAGATGGTTAATTTTTAATTTAGAAAGATAAGACACAAATCAAGGTAAATAGTTTTTTTTTTAGTTTGCCATGGAAGTGTATACATACAAGACTGAAGAGGAGAAAAATAAAATTTTATAAATGTGACTGGAAGAAAGGGAATTATTTTAAAAATATTTTAGCATGTTCCAGAGAAGGAATTAAATTAATTTAAACTCGGTACCTGTTGAGTTGAGAAGAAAACCGTGAGAAAACAAAACTCCAATACATAGCACACAGGAAACAGAGGCAAGTTCAAACTGATAACAATGAAGTGCAAATAAAGTTGATGGTTACAAATAGGAATACATGAAAATTATGCCCAGAAAGCTTAAGAATATGGCATGTTTTTAATATTTTAAAAACACTAGAGTCCAACTCTACTGAACAATAGGTTCAATAGAGTTGGCACCATCACAACTACATTTGCAGAAAGCAGGAGCTTTACGTAGGGTGGTTGGAATAGCTCTTTGTCCTGGTTCCAGCCAAGACAGGGTTAATTTTCAAATAAAGTTGTTGTGGTTTAGGAATGGTGCTCCCCAATTTAGTGCTTCTACTGAGACTCTCCAAACCATGTGTCACTCACTTGCACCCCACTCTCCCTCCCTCTGTCTCTGAAACAGGCTGGAGAGGGCAATTGGAGGCACAAAGCTCTGGGGTTGAGATAAGAACAATTTTCTGGAACCAACAATGAGATAAGAAAACAGAACAGTAATGGCAGCAATACAGAGGGTACAAGAAACAGGGAAATGATTCTCACAGAAACCTCCATAATACCCAGCCATCCCCTCCACCACACTACATGACCCAGAAGGGAGCCCTTCTCTCATCCTGGAAAATAACATGAAGTGGAACAGAATAAACTTTTTGTCCCAGACATGTTCTCTCCTGGCTGCTGCAAAAATTAATTCTGTTGTGGCTGAAATCTGGACACTCTTAAATGTATTTGAGTCATAGTGTCATCCTCCCAAGTCCCTTCATTAAGACCTAGTTGATACCTTGTAAGTTTCTCCAAAGGGAAAAAGATAAAATGTTGGCAAAGGATTTGTTGTAGGGGGGCTTTTTTTATTATCATTAAAATGTAAAATCCTTGTTCAGCAAGGACTGAGTAGGCTCAGGTTTATTTCAAGCACTTCTAAAATGCTTCTCAAAAGAACTGACCTTCCAGTCAGAGCTTCAGATGATCTGAAACCTCCCTGAAGAGGAACACCACATACCACAGCAAATGTGCACTCTTTGCTTCCTCTCAGTACTTTCTGACACCCAAAAAGGGACAAGATCCTCGGTCTAGAGGTGGAGTTTGTCCAGATGTGTCCAGCTGCCTCAGGGAAGGACTGTGACAAAAGCCTGACAGGTCCAAGCCGTTTTCCCTGTGCTTCTCCCAAAGAGAGCACATTAGAGGTAACAAATGTAGAATTCAAGGTCAGGTTGGACAGGCTTCGAGCAGCCTGATCCAGTTGATGTCCTCACTCATTGTAGGGAGGTTGGGCTAGATTACATCTAAAGGTCCTTTCCAACCCAGGCCATTCTATGGTTCTATGATTCTGTAAAGCTTCCAAAAGGCTTTGTGTTTTATTACTTGCTGTGGGGTAGGGGATGGAATTTTTCTGTAGCTACAAACCCTTTCTACATATTCTTTTGCACAACTTTGCTGCTTGTTCCAAACATGCTGCTGCTGAAAGAGAAACAAATTAAAACCAAGAGAAACCAATTTGTGTTTACCTCCAGCCTCTTTCCTAAAAGCTTCTTTTTGTGTGTGTAGTTGTTTCCTTAGGCAGATCTCACCCGAGGTCACAGCTCTTTCAGGCTCAGCTGTCTTGTTCCACAAGAAGCTGAACTGTATTTTCACACAGAGAGAGCATGGCAGAGGCAGCCTGTGGCAGTGACTGCTTTCCCTGCAGCTCTGCCCACATCTTCCCTGTATCAAACACATCATATCAGTTGTCTGGGCTGGCTGGAACAGGCAATTGGTCATATTTCTCTTTAGAAGATGCTGCTTCCTGTGAAGGGGACAGCAAAAATGTCTGAAAATGTACATAACCTGGTTATCTTTTCACTAGTGCATGAAATGCCTTTGATGAAGGAATTATTGATTTTATTTTCTCTCTGAAGAATAAAATGTGGACCAAGGAAGAATTTCAGAGGCACAAACCTGATTTAAAGGCAACAAAAGTGCTAGATTTCACACAGTTTTGTGAAACATACCCTTTTAAACCTCCTTTTTAAGAGGTGTGTAAACATACCTTTTTAACAGTATTGTTAAGAGGAATTAATAAAGTTAAGTACTCATTTGAATTTCTTAAATGCATCAGGGATACTATAAGCCATAAGTTTCTATAAAAGGTAATAACAAAAGATTTTGCTTTTGAATTGTTTCTTACAGCTCAGGGGAGGAATTGTATTGACTTATAGATTTTGCATAATTTTTTATGAACATCCTTCTGAATTTTTTTTTTCAGGCATGAATTGGTAATTATGAATAAATAATTAATTTATTAAAGATCCAATTATTTTTTCCCATACAAAAGTAGGAGCAATTTACTAGGTGCAAGAAATTTAGCGTTATTTAGAGACTAAAAGGGTGGAAAAAAAAGAATAAATAAAACCAGCCCATCTGTTTTCATCCATCTGGTTAAGTACAATTATATCTGTGAAAAAGTGCAGTGCTGTCACCATGAGCATGAGGAGAGAGTCAGCCTCAAAAAACAAGGAATGGCAAGTCAGCTTTTCTGATCTACACAAAAAATAATAATAAAGGAAACTGAAAGTAAATGTATTTGTATTTTCATGAATTAAAATCAAATGAAGATGTAATTTCAAAATGAAATTATGTTTCGATGAAACTGAATTTTTTTGTAAAATTACCTTTATGTAGGCATGAAAATGCAGTAGAAGGGTACTGTGACGATTACTTTTGTGTGACTGTTGTCTTCCTTAATGATCCTTGTCCATTAGCAATTTCCAATACTCTGCCAGTGCTTTTTCTTATTTGAGTTAAGCAGGGATCCAGTGAACCTAAGTACATGCAGTGTTTCAGGACTGAATCATCTCTTTCTTGCAAAGGCTTTGTAAACTAAATCCCTCTGGAGGTAGCAACTCAGGGATGGACTTCTAGTTTTCAAAGGCAGTATAGATACACCAACTTTGCTTGTATGTGGGATAGTTACAAAACCATATACAAAGTTTTTGAACACACCCAAAGAAAGCTAGATAAGCCTGAAATGCCAAGGTGAGAGCCCCTAGCCACTGCATGAAACCAGAAGCACCAAATCTACATTTCACAGCAGAAACAGTGATTTTCACAGAGTAAGCAAATGTCCTGTATGCTGTCATTAACTGCCACAAATGGTAGTGAAGACAAAACCTTAATGAAATTCAAGATAGGCTAAGAGATATTACAGTGGTTTTCTGGGGTCCCAGGAGGAGGGAATTGACGAGACAGTTGACTCCATGCATCAGAAGGCTTGATTTATTATGATATGGTATATAAGATATAAAAACTATACTAAAAGAATAAAGAGAAGGATTTCACTACAAAGCTAAGCTAAGAACAGAATAGGAATGTGTAAACTGAAGTCTTCTCAGCCCGAGACGGGCCGAACAGGTGAATTGTGATAGGCTCTTAACTGGAAACAGTCTGACGGGGCCAATCACAGATTTCTCCCCATGGCATTCCACAGCAGCAGATAAGAATTGTTTACAGTCCATTCCTGAGGTGTCTCAGCTCTCAGGAGAGGAAAATTCCTAAGTAAAGGATTTTTCATAAACTGTCGGTGACAAAGAGATGCTGAAAGAATATCAGAGTTACAATGGTAAGAAATGGAGTGAAAAACACCAAAGATGTCTGAGGCCTCTATGCTTCTGTGCACAGGAGTGTCCTACCATCTGCCACAAGGAATGGTCCCCCTGGGTCTGAACTGATATTACTGAAGTCGTGTTACTCTATCCTACTGTTCCTGTGAAAATGTTAAAGATGTCCCAGCAGTTACCTTCTCACAGACCACTTTTAATTCTGGGCCTTAAAAAGGATATTTATTACTCATCTGCTCCACTCAGATGACATCTTTGGGCAAGTTGGCTGGTAATTTACAGAGAGAATTTAGGCACAACATTTCGTGTGTTCCCTGCCAATGAGAAAGTCATAGCCACCACTTAAATACACATTTATAGACCTGAGACATTACAGCATTGCTTTAATTTTAAAATTAAGGGTCATTATATGAGGAGTCTCTTAACTAACCCTTCTTTAGCACCTACTGAAGTCAAAGAAAAAGTCAGAAGTTCTGACTTATCAGGTAAGTCTGATGCTTCGGATGTTGTTTAAGTTAATCCTGCTAAGCTGTGCATAGCACTGCCTACCACATTTTTAAAGGTTTGTTACCATATGATGCACAGTATTGGAAATATAGTAAATGGATAAATGCAACTTTTTAAGGCTGATTTAAACCTACATATCTCAAATCCCCTCCTAAGTTTTTATTAACAGTAGCCTGAAAGCAAAAAAACAAAAGTCTCCTGATCCTGAGTGACAAAATCTAAGGAAACAGAAGGAAACAGATATTGCAGAAATTTAAATATTTCATTTGAATAATTTTTCCCTAGAAAGACCCATTAAAAAAAAGATATTTGTCAGGTTTTGTATTTTTTCTATTTTTTTAGCTGTGATATCTCTGAAAACCATGTGGCATAGCATCCCATCTCCACTTTTCTATGTTAGTCACTGATAGATCAGCCTCAAAACAGTTTTAAAAGCATTCCCACAAACACCAGAGACCTAATAATCTTCAAAAACTTTTAAAAGTATTTTATGTTACACCTCTTTTGGTGATCATCAATTCCAAAAAAAAAAGAAATATTTTTCATTTTACTTTTGGAAGTTTTGTTTTTCTCAATCCAGTTTAATCACTTGGAGAAAAAAGAAAAAAACAAAGAAAGAAAAGAAATCAAACCATTTCACTGGAATCTGTAGGATTTAAAGCTTTTTAACTACATTTTATCAGTGATTTGGCTGTTTCTATAAAATGCTCTTTCTTTCTTTTCTTTTTTTTTTAAATATCAGTCCCCACCACTCCTCAGAGTCCTTCTCTGCATCTGCCCCAACCAATTTCTTGGTTTTCCACTTGAAGAACTCTTGGTCATCTTCTTGTTCCATTAAAATATATTGGTTTGTGTCATATTGATCTGCAGTGCAATTTGCAGCTGAGGAGGTAATATAGTGAAGCACCAAATTAAATAACTGAGAAAAAATTACTACAATAGAATTTATGGTTCACTTATATTTTCACCTATAAAGAAAAATGCAATTAGCTAAGCATGCAAACAACAGTTACAGATTACTGCAGTAATCCAGAACTAAAATTTTCTTTGATTTCATTTCCTTTGATTTAAACACCTCATTGTATACAGCCTGGGAACTTACACTTTCACATTTTAGTGAATATTACGTATCAATATCAGATTAAAGTTTCACCAAAAAATTGACAAATTTTAATAGATGCTTCAGGCTCTCTTCTATATGGAAAAGTGTTCAGATGGGGTAATTTTCCTTCTGGTGAACTTTTTTTAAATACTCAGGAGAGATTTATGGTGTATGCAGCTTTCAGGCTCCGGGTCAGAACGTCTTGTGATGATTAAAAAGACTTTTATAGCTCCATTTTGGCACAGTACAAATTTAATCAAAAGAATCTATGCCCTTACACTGAAAAACCCAGCTGGGTTTGCTTCAAAGTCCGTGGATATTTTGGTGGGTAACAGCAAGCTTTACTAACTTCTGTTTATTTAATGGACATTCTAGATAGCACAGCAATTGCCTTGCTAAAAGTCCATGGATCAATTCAATATAGCTGTAATCAATACAAAATTACACACACAGAGACAAAAAGGAAAATTTTAAAAGTTCATTCCAAGAATTTCTCAAGCAGAATGAAATAAATGACAAATATGGACATGGTGTTTATATATGATCCAATCCTATCCAGTTGAACAGATTTTGAAAAAACTTCTTGTGGTGTGAAACAAGTCACTCTGAACACTGCCTGAATTTACCAGTAATAGGCTAAAAAGACTAAGCAAAGTCATTGATGTGAATTGAAAGTGCAGACAGTATTTTAGAGACTGTGGCTCTAACTTCCCCAATAGGTTAGAAATAAGGGTTGATTTCTTTCTCGTTTGCAGAAATTTAATGCTTCCTGCTGAGGTATTTGATGCTTTGTTAACAGAATTTTCCCTTCTCAAGAAATCCTGCTGTTTTGTTCTAGTATTTTCATTAAAAACCAATAGCACATGAGGCATAATACAATTAAATTAATTTTCACTAATGACAGCCTTTCATATTAACCAGTACCCATCCCTTTTATTTTATGCAGTCCTGCCGTGCTCTCAAATATGTTATGTTTGTGTGTAAGAAATAGGCCAATAAAACAGGAAATTTAGTTTCCATAAATACCTGGTATAATCAGGATTTCCAATAAAACTTATGTATTACAGTGGCACTTATTTGATGGATGTATGAGTAATTGAAAAAATCAAATTTCTAAAAAGACTTTTTATGGAAGTCTATCATTGAAATAATAACAGCAGTGAAAGAAGATGTTTTCTCTGGTTCAGAATGCAGAATTTGAGAGCAAGAGATGCTTGGGATCTTAACCTGTGTCTAAATAACAGGCTGCTTTTGAATAAAGTTTATTCTTGATTTTACGCTTCTTCTTGCGGAAGAAAACCAAGAGTTGGAACATCACTTTTTCATTAAACCAGAATTCTGCTTTTCTGAAAAGGCTATTTGAAAGTGGGTTTGGAAGTTGTTTTCCAAATTGAAAAATCTTTTCAAAATTCAAATTCAAATTATCAATTTAAAAGGACAGCAGATTCTATCAAATATACCTAAACCAAAACAAAATTTATCCAAAATCAATTTTTTTTTTCTTCCCCCCTCCTCTCTAATTGTGTTGAAATCAATGATTTTCTTTTTCTTCCCCCCTCCTCTCTAATTGTGTTGAAACTTCTTTTCAGCCCAAATCAAAATGTTTCATAAAATCATGGTAATGAATGGTTTGGGTTGGAAGGGCCTTGGATCATGTAGTTCCACCTCCCCTGCTATGGGCAGTGATGCCACTTGACCAGGTTGCTTAAAACCCCATCCAAACTGGCCTTGAACACTTCCAGGGCTGGGGCATCCATGGGGACTTCCCTAAGGAAGCTGTGCCAGTGTTTCACCACCCTCACAGTAAAGAACTTCTTCCTAACATCCAATTTAAATCTCTCCTCTTTGCAGTTAAAACCATTCCATCCTCATGCTATTTCCATACTTTCTATTTGACTGTTGCTCTACAGTTTCCATTCTTTTCATCCTATAACAGCGGAGGTAGAAAAAGATATATATTCTATTTATATTATCTAATCTTCTACTTTGAAAAAAGAGGAATATTTTATGTATTTCCTCCCACCCACACTGAGATTTTAGGACAATCAGATCAATCAGCTCCTTATCTTACCTCACCTCCAGCCCATTGCCTGGTAGGATAGTGCATAACAAAAGGCACCACTCCCTGTTAGTGAGCTACCACAGTCCCCCGGGGTTTGAGCAAATCTAACCCTGATCCTTCACTTGCTTTGACCTCAGTGTGATTGTCACCCATCACTTTGGTCTGCAGGAGTCTGCAGGCCATCACATCCTCTTCCCTAACAAAGGCTCCTAACCCTGTCTAGAAAACAGCAGGAAAGGACTCACACTTCTGAATCTGTTTCAGACCTGATACACTAACAGGAAGACTCCATTCCTTTCTTCAGTACTACAGTCCCTTTAGTTCTAAGAGAGAGAGATTAAGTTTTTGCTAGTTGATTCTTGTTCTTATTCTGCAAACATAAATGTGATTCAAGATATCCTTCATCAACTCAGAAATTACAATTCTCTCTGTCCCACCCCTGAGGAAATACCCTTGCAGTGAGACCAGAAGTGGAAACATATGCTTCCTCCTTGCTTCCCTGATCATGGCTCAGCAGCTTCATCTCATTCACCTTCACCTGTGGCCAATCTAATTGAGCAGGCATCTAACAGGGGTAGGGAGAGGTGGGATCACAAATCACTCAGGCAACTTGCAGTTTACCCAGGGCAGCAGGGGGGTCAGCTGGGTGCTCAGCCACACATTCCCCAGGGCCCTTAGAAGATTGTCTCTGAGCAAATCATGCAAATCAGTTGGAGTGGCAAGCTGCACTGAGGCAATCAACAGCTCATTCTAATTACTTGTGAATCGTTTATCTGCTATTGTCAATGTCCTTATAAAGGGCAGAAAGGAACAACTTTACAGATTATTATATTGCCATCTACCTACTCTGTTTCAGCAACCAGCTCAAATTAAAAATGCACTGAAAGTGAGAGGGAGTGACTTAACTTTCTCCCTGAATCCAAAATAACCACAGAAATCCCCATCCAGCTGCTCTCTCACCCTGGGGAATCTCTGATTCCATAAAATTAAACTGGAAGTGGGGGAGGGGTCTGCCTCCTAAGTTCAGCAAATGCCTCTTTGCTATATGTGCAGAATTACCCACCGATAACATTACTGAACAAGCAACTAGCATATTTAAACAAGTTGGACAGCCACAAAGGGATCTTTTCTCTGTCAGAAGGGCTCTGTCTAGAATAGCCTGCCTCAAGCTGTAACATATTTTTTGGAACACTAATCCAAAAATGTCTATTTACCTTCTCCCCTTGACTATAGTTACACCTCCCAGATTCCCAGCATGCACATAAACAAAGTTTTAAACATGATATGTTGCTTCTCTAAAAACACATCACTACCCTTTCTCCAGCTGTGAAGCTTTGAAGAAAGAAATTGAACATTCTTTATAACCTCTGGATTTAGGGATCCACCTGTAGCACTGAGCATCCTACCCTGGCTGCCCTGGCTTTGAACTGGGGATGGACTGCTGTTTCCAGAATTCCTTCCCAAGCTCAGCCATTTGGGGCTTGCAAAATAGAGAATAACAAGATTCGTGCTTCTGGTTTGAGGATTATCTCCATATTTTGCAGTAAGAAAATATGGTTTTAACTTCTACATCAAGACCCGCCTGCCATGCCATAGTATCAAAAATCATAAGGAGGTTTGTTCATAAATATACCTCCAGATCACCAAATTTTTTAGGGTCAAGGTTAAAGTGAATCAAAATTTTTCTTCTTTTTGTTGCAATCTCACCTGTCTTGTGTTCATAGGGTTAGCATGAAAATAGATCCCTTTCAACTAACCATTTGTGTTTGGCTCTCTAAATGACTTCCTGTTATTTAGTCTACAATTAAGGTATTACATTTATTTTATTTCAGACACATCCATTTTTTCAAGATGCTGACTGATTAGTTTAAGATTAATTTGCAACACCATGCAGATGATAAATTTAGTGTGGGCTGCACTAGTCTCTATATTCATGACTCATTTTCCACCAAAGTGGGTCTCAATGCGAATGGAAGATTTTCTCCTGTGTATCCCTTTGCAAGGACACAGTAAGCATTACCTTGTGCTTTTGGATTGCCTCTCCTGCGCAGGGCAGTGAGAGAGAGGGGGAACAAAGAGAGTTTTCTAACCCTTGTTCTGAAGATGACAGCCAAAAATAAAGGCAGTATTTCAGTATTTTCATTAAAACATATTTTTCTAACACAAGAGCAAACATTATGATACTGATGAAATACAATTCAACTATTTCCTTACTATCTCCATGAGCCTTGGCATTTTGTTACATATATTTTTCTTCTCTATTGCCATTTTCTTTCTATTTCCTCCTTTACTCCTTGCTGCTATATTTCCAAGTGTTATGTCTTCTCTTTGTATACAGGTGTACACATAGTGTACACACTTTCCAATGGATTTCAAAATTTCCCATTTTTCTTGACAGATTATCACAAGTAAAATGGAAATCTGAGGTCAGCAATTCAGTTTCCCACTTCCCTCATATTTTCTTCTAGATTGTCTCCACAGAAGAGTTTTGGGAAACTTTCCTTCTCTGTTGGTCAATTCCTTCATATAATAAAGGTTTTTTCAGAATTAGTGACCTTCCTCCTCTACCTTCTGGTCACCTCAAGAAAGCTTCTGTAGACCAACAAAGAAAAAATTGTTGACATATTTTATTCATTTAATTCTATTCTTATTATTTATTCATAATCTATTTTAGTCTAGTAAATCTATTTTTTTCCTAGAATTGATCTCAAAGAAAAAAATACCTTTAAAAATAAAAAAGGCAGTCCTCTAAAGGCTGTTGACGTATGGCAAATTCTTTCAATACACAGCATATTTTCTTAAGACAAAACAATGTTTACCTTTAATGAGGTATAATTTACCTCCTGTTTATTTAGACTTTCAATATTAATGCATAGTCTTCTTTCTTATTGAGTCATTTATATTCATGGTGGTGCAGTTTCTTCTTTCTAGGATGTACCATCTTGATGGATTTATTGATTTCTCCTAGATGATTTGATTAGTAAATCACCTATTTCATCACTTCATCCTTTCTTAATTTTGTCTCCCCCAATAAATATTTAATTATAGCTAATATTTCCATTTCCTTATGATCCATTAAATTATGGTCTTCATTTCCTCTTTCTTATTCTGTGTTCATTTGCTTCCCTAATTAAAATTTTTGACCCCTCTAAGCTATGATATCTATTTTAGTCTTTGAACTTCCCATCTCTCCCCTCCAGAAAATCTTCACCTTCTGAATACCTGTTGTGCCTGCTACCTTTTTTCACCACAGTAGTTACTAATATGGTTGAGGGGCATAAAATTATTCTTCCCCCAACTTTGAATGTGCATTACCTGTTCAGCATAGAAACCTTTTCCTAGAACAAAAAAGTCAGTGCCAGGATCTACTATTGTAAACCAGGATTGCCTTCAGTACCTAGCTTTCAGTACCTCTTCTAGGTGCCTCCAGTCTAAAGGAGCAGGAAGCTATCTAGAAACTCACTGTAAACCCTTCAATTTCTGGTGGCTTCTCCCATCATCAGGGAGTCAGGGTAGATTCTTTTCACATGGAAGTATTCCCACCACAGAGAAGCTGTATTACAAATACAGGATATTTTAGTTCCTCTAAACAGAAACATGCTCCTGTTCTCTTTTAAGATCCTTAGAAGTTTTATTAAGTATTTGTCTACATGCTTTAGTGTTTGCAAAGCACATAGGATAAGCAAATATTAGCAATTAATTTCCATGTCTAGAATTAAACAATAAAGTTACAAAGGTTTAATGAATAGGTTCACAGAAATAAAACAAGCTGCAGGCTTTCATCAGTATCAGTGTCAGATCTCTCCTTTCTTGTCACCTAGCAGTTATCTCCCTTGCCATCTAACCACAAGCTCAGCTGTGTGTCTGCTCTTACATAAACCTTAGGACTGACACACTAGAAGGGTTCTGCAATCCAAGGACACAGGTAAATTCTAAACCTAAATCTCTCCTTGCATTTTTTTTTTCAGACGTGTCTCTTTTCATAGCATCAAGATTTCTGAGAGCAGAAATCAGTCAAGACTTTGAATTAAGCTTTTTCCTCAGGAAAACTTCTTCACATATTCATAATTTAAGAAAACATTGTCTAAGTAAAGCCATCTATAACCAGATATGAGCAGTTCTTCAGTTTTCTGAGAGAAAAATGTTCTTACCCTACTGGAAGAAAGAGATTGAGATCTCAAAACAAAAGCAGGAGATTATCCACCAACCTATTTATAAAATAGAAATCTATGTTACATGCATATATACATATACATAGATATACATACATATATGTATGCATGTGTGTGTATATATATATATATATATATATATGTATATGAGATTATGTGTGTACATTTTAACTGAGCAATAGACAATAGTAATGCAGTGCATTTTTTGATTACTGAATTCCTGACCCTGGTTTTAAGCCTACTATGGCAGACACCTCACATTTTCTTACAAACCTGTTTGTAAGAAGTTTCACTTTATTGTCTATGGCCAGACAAGCTACACTTATTATTCTCTCATTGGACAATGGTGTGCTGCAGAAGGAGGGTTTCTCTAATCACATTCCTTGCTAGTTAAATCACAGAATATTTGAGATTAAAGGGATCTGCAAGGATCATCATGTCTCATTCTTAAGTGATAGGCCCACACAGGGATGAATCCCAGTGTCCTGGTGTTATTTCTGTGCTCTAACCGAGTTAATCTCATGGTGTATTTATTCATACCTGCTGGTTTCTGTCCATTTCCAAGGCCCAAAACCTCTATTGTCTACTTAGAAATCTGCCTTCCTTCTGGTACCAAATACAAGTCATTCATAAGCAGTGAGAAAGGAAAATAGTTCTCAGCCTTCTCTAAGAGAATCAGCCCCTGTAAATATTGGTGGTGCCATGAAATCCTGCCATCAAGAGATGAATGAAATTATTTATATGTAAAGTAACTGGTTGCTATAGCCCATGACTACAGGAGAATTTTCTGCTACTCCAGCTGTCATCCCAAATGGGAATTTAATTTATGAACTATCTTCTTTATTTTGTAGCTTTCCAATTGCAATGAGAAAACTAAAAGTAGTTACAAGCAATTAACATTTACTTTATTGATTCTAAAAGTTTGGTTACACTTGCCAGTTTAGTCTGCATTTAAACTGATGGCCTGGCAAAATTGGCCTTTGAAAAAAAACATATGGTAGAGTTAATCACTGTGAAATCACCAGAACTTTGCAAATCATTGGAAAGGCATCCAAGCAATCTGTTCAGCACCATTAAATCTTAGCAGCTATATGCTAGGTACCAAGTCATGTTCCAATATTTTATATCACCTAAAGATAAAAATCATCTGTCACTGATATTGAAAAAAAAGTTATTCTGTATTGATCTGTGTTTGAATTACTGCCAAGTCCTTTTATTTGTTATGAATAATAAATCAACGTGTATGGAATTGTTTCTGCATATTTATTCACCAATAAGTGTGAATCTATATATAAAATGCTTGCTATGAAATTATTGCTTACTGAATTTCTCAGGGTGATTAATTTTTCTCTAAGTATGGTAAAGATAAAGTATGTACGTAAGGCCTCTTGCACACAAACATGTCTATGTAGATGTAAAAACTTAAGCTGTTGCCAGGTCTATACTAATAACAGTGTCATGTGAAACCCTCTTCTAAGACACATTTTCTTAGGATAGTGGCAGATTTCTTATCCCAACTTCTTGTTCTTTTTATCACCATCTAAGAAAAGGATGTTGGATGCTTCCAACTTAAGTACTAATCATAAAAGCAGAAGGTTCAGGTATTACCAGTCTATTTTTTAAGGTGGGGTGAATTGTATTTTGCAACTTCTTAAGGACTGGACAATGCATGGTTGAACAATTCAGACTCCAGGCTTACAAATTCAGCTTTTTCAGAATCCTTCTCAAGCTTCACTGCATGATCTCACAGAGATGATATGAAATCCATGCACAATTTACATTTTCTCACTTCTCACAAATCAGATTATTAATTACAGTTTGAAAACACATCTACAGAGTTAATTCTCTTTTTAAGTAGAGTTCTCTGCTGGAAAATGGAATTAGACTTAAATAAAGGGGGGAAAATGGTGTGGGTAGGTTTTGGCCAGTTTAGTAAACAGCATCCAAAAGCCAAAAAGTTACACTGGCTAGTAACCAGGTAATTTGCTTTCCTAGTGGTGGGTCTAGAGGCAATGGACACAAACTGAAACTCAGGAGGTTTCTTCTGAGCAAAAAAACCCACTTTTTGACTGTGAGGATGGCCAAGGAGAGTCACAGGTTGATCAGGGAGGTTTTGGAGAGTCCATCCCTGGAGAGAATTAAAAGCTGACTGGACACAGTCCTAGTTCTAGGTCACCCTGTAAAGTCAAAGACTGGACCAGGTCCTTTCTAAAGGTGTCTTCCAACCTCAACCATTCTGTGATTGTGGGAACCATTTAAGAATTAAATACAGTTTTGTCTAGCCTGTGGTCATTCTCCCATTTCTCAATTCTGCACGAAACATTTCTCCTCAAAGTCCTGAACAGCCCTTGCTTTTGTTTTCTAAAGGCAACTGGGACATTTGTATCTGTCACACAACCAGAATTATATTTTGAAAGTTACATGTTTCCCTACACCTGCAACTCAGAATACAAAACCTTTAAGCAGAAAGGAAGCTACTGATCAAACCTACAGCCTGGCTAACAAGATTTTTAGAGAAAATAATTATTCACATATTCTGACAAGTCACTATTCAGCTCACTATGTCAGAAAGCCTTCCTAGAATACATTTCAGTTCTTTGTCCAGTTCAGTGTAATAACTGAAAATTGCTTCTATTAGTCAGTGAACTTTTATACAGTTTGATAGACCTTACCATTAAGTGTTTTTTTCTAGCATTCAGCCTAGATTTCCCTTTGCTCCATTACTTTCCATCAGTTTTAATTATAAGCATCTATAGCCACCAACTGTTTTTCTTCCTTCCTGGTGCACAGAGTCATTTAATAACAGCATAATGATTTGGGCTCATTTGCATAATGCTCAGTCAGATTTTGCTCCATCAGAAATCCCACTGACTTCAACAGGCTGTAATTATTGAACCAAATCTTCCATCATGACATTCACTCTTAATACCAAAAGGTTCAGGAACTGCATTTAAATCATGGCAATTAATTCAGAGTGGCTCATTTTGGGATCAAGCCTGCAGGAGTTTTATCTTGTAGTTGAATGAAGGTGAACCAAGCAGGAAAGATGAGGAGAATAAGGTGGACACAGTGCAGAAGAGAGAGCTGAAGTGACACATTTATCAGCTTCTAAGTAAACAGCATGAGGTTTGGAAGTCCCTGATGAACTGCTGCTGCATGCAGTAGTTTTCCATTTTGGAGTCCTGAAGCAGATTTAAGTTTTGTGTCAAATGCTGCTACTGATACTCTGTTAGTCTGGAAATAATGGTTGCTATCCAGCAGTTAGGTTTTATGACTTTAACTCACAATAGCTGGGGAAAAAAATTTAAGCAATGTAATTAATGTGATTTAATTGACGTTCCAAATGCTTAAAATCTAAACAATTAAATATTCAACATCAGTTTAACCAGGCCTCAGACCTGCATTGTGCATATCTGTAATTGTATTCTGAATTTATTGGATAGTTTTTATATCAGGGGCTACTTAAAACTCATGACATCTTTGTACTTTTGAGTTGATATGCCTAACTGAAGTGAAAAACTGTAGTGTGAAGTGTTATAAAAGACAACAATAACCATTTTATTTTTTGAAATATTCACATTAAGTATGATAAAGGAAATCCCTCAAATATCACAGAATGTTAAATCACTTAGAAAGAAAAACAAAGACAAAAATCAATATTTAAAAAGGCACCCTTTATACCCTCCAGATAGAATTATGAAAAAACTGTACTAGGATTTCTCTTTACAAAGAGAAAGCAGAAATTTAACAACACATTTTAAAAACATCACTAAAAGGCAACTCAATAAATTATTTTTTGTCTGTTTCCTCAGAGGGAAGAGAAAAGCCTCACGGGGTAATAAATCTCATCTATCTAGAAAGCAGTGAGCCTATAGGCTGAAATCACCTAGAAGATTATATGAATTATTTTGCAGCAGAAAAATGGCACTTCCATTTTAAGACAGCTAATAAGACAGTATTGAGAAATTCATAAAATCAAAACTCCATCATTAGTAACCTTAATGAGTGCTGAAATTTTTTTTTCTGAGCTGTGGCCAAAATCAAGTTGGATTTCCAGACCAACCATTTCTAGCAAGTCAGCATCTAAGGAGCAACCATGCTACCAAGGCAGTCGAGCAAAATGGAGGTAAATTATCCCTCATAAGCAGGGGTCCCAATAATGCTTACTCATTATTCAGGGAAGTGAAAAATTATCTGATTATTCCCTAAATTATGTACACATGACACAGTTTTACACTTGAAATACACTCCTCTGATGAAGAAATCTCATCCATCTTGTAGATTTTAGGGAGGGAAGCTTAAGAATTGTTCACTTGCTTTTAAAAACCAGAGAAGCTGGAGGTCTTACAACTTGTTAAGAGAATTCTGTTCTTTATGAAGTTTTACAGAAATACTGCAAATAAAAGTAGAAGATTTCTCTAAGTTTCCTTCAAAACCCAGTCCTGAAACTCAGTGCTCATATTAAAAGCAGTTGTAATAGATGTCATCTCACCACCTTTTAAAAAAATAAAAGGAAGCCAAGTGATCAATATTTGGAACCAAGTGCATCCAAAAACTTGATCCATCTTTCAAAGTTTGCAGTCAATATGGAATCACTCTAGTGTGCCACAGCTGCAATAGGCATTTGACAACTTCCCAACAGTCTTAGAAGAAAAAAAAATAGATATGCTACTGAGAGCTCAATAGTCAGAAAAGAGGTGATTGAAGTAAAAAAACAGATCTAGTTTTTGCCTGAAAGTCAGAATTTTATTATCCAGTAGTCAGAGACAGCCTGGCACAGACATTCCAGTAAAAAAAATTCCAGTCAAAATCATGTATATTTTTATCCTATTACATTCTTTCATATCTCATTCTACTTTCAGTAAAAAAACCCTCCTGTTCTTTAATGAAGCTTCTTAATTCCTCTGGAAATCAATGTCTAGCAAAATGATTTTGCATTTTTAAACAGACACGTGGAAAAATGTTAAATCTTCTTTCTGGCATTTTATTCAACAAATATTAAAGGATATCACAGCTTTCTTCATGCCTTCTCTACTCTTCTCAGTAAAAGCAATCTGTGCTAGACTGACAAATTAAAGATAGTGCCTTTATAAGTGATCTACTGTAGCAAGTATAAAAATACAATTAGATAAAATATTTGAACACATTCCTTCATCTAAGAATGACAAACTGCAATATCTCTCCATCTGTCCTGTAGACATCTATGACTCCCACACAGCTGTAGCTGAAAATTATTTCCTTCAAGATGAAGCTGACTACACTACACATTGCTTGAACTCAAACCTTTAAACTTGATTCTGTGCTTCAAAGTATAAAATAAATGTTGTCCTTCAGATATTAAATGTTGTATTCAGCTATTGAGAAGGAGGCTCATCTCTGAGCAGAGGAGCCCTCCCACTAGAATTTCTGAACATTTGTTTTCCATCAAGCATGCCTCTTAGCCACCTCTCAGATTTCAGATTACAGCGTTATGCCACTTTTCACAAGTAATTTATTTTATTCTGTCAATATTTACCTGTGACACCATTCAAGCTTTCCAGTATTTACTCAAGATCTTAACTTTTGTGGGAACAGAGACAGAATGTTTACTAGCTCAAAATCCTTGACATAGTTTACTAATCAAAATAAACATATGCTAAAAAAATGAAAGAGTAAAATTTACCTTTGGAGTCAAATTGAATGCAAGACTTCTCTCATTTAAGCTTATTTCAAAGGGTTGGGTGGATTTTCAGAGTTCCCAAAAGGTGTAGTGACTTAATAGTAACAACAAGACCCCACTGGAAAACCATGTCCTTCTTTTCAATAGAAAATTTTTGTCTTATTTGTTTTCTGGAGGAGAATACATACTTTAAATTAAAATGGATTTCCTAAAGAAACAGAAAGATAATAAAATGCAGCAGAAATGTAAAATTTGTAGGAAACCAACAAAAGTATGGATTGGTAATGGCTGGTAACTAAAGTTCAATTATTTGGTAGGATGAAGGAGAGCACTGGAAAGAAAAATATTTGCCTGTAGATAATTCTCTACCAGAATTCCTGAAGGGTGGGAATTGGGAAATGGATCTGACTACTTTCATCTGTATTTTTTGTACAAGGCAAGCACCATGCTATTTTGATGTCGGTGATATTTGCTGATAAACCTATGCTAGGAGCACTGACAATACAGATGGAAATATTCTATAAGAAAAATTAAGGGCACTCAATACTTAATTACATTTTTGTCACTGCTATAAATGCCCACAAGTTTGAGGTAGCTGAGAATGACCTGGATATGAGAGGCAATCTCCAACCACAAATCAGTATTATGATCAACCTGTGAAAAAAGATGTTATTCCCAGTTGCTTCCATTCCCAGTTGCTTCCAAAGAGTCAGACTCATGAAGTTCAGCATGTTGTGTGCATTTAAATTGCTATATACGATGAGATCACATCAATTCAAATTATTGAATAATTGAAGTTTTTATATACAATGACACCTATTAAAAGCCACAAAATACTCTCATAATTTTTGTGGCCAAATGATAAGAAATAAAAACTGCCAAATGTAGAGTGAGGAGCTAATATATTGAAGATACTATTTCTAATACATACTCCCAGAAAAACCTTGGAAACACTTCTGAGGAAAAACTTTCAGTTACAGTTCAGGCCACCACTGAGCAGGATTAAGCTGGAAAAGAAAATAGAATCACAAGCAAAGCAAAGCTGGATTTTTCTGGGGGAATTATTTTATTTATTGGTGGGGTGGTGGGGTGGCAGTCACAAAATTTAATGGCTCCTTTTACGCTGAGTCTCTTTTTTAACCAGTGCTTCTCACGCTCCTAGGAGAAGCTCTCTAAACTTCATTTCATAAAGATTAGACAGTATTTTGTGTATTCCAGATTTTTCTTTCCATTTCTCCTTCTTCCAAACTCTATCCCTTCAAATGTGTTTGATTAGCCTTCAAAAGTACCATTATCCCTACTTCTCCTGGAAATAATCCTTCTCCCTGGATATGGTCCTACTCTGAGGCTCAGACCAATGACTGATTGCCTGAACACCTGACTTACACAACAGGAAAATGAAATCTCCAATTTTATTCTGCACTGTGTACCTCCTCCTATGTGGGGGAAGAAAAAAGAGAGGGGTAAAATCAATAATTAATAGTTTTGACGTTTGTTCAGATGCAGACAATTGCTCTCTCAGGACCAGGAACATTTCAAAAAAATGAACATAACAGTGTTATGTTCATTTTTCTAATAAACGTAATAAAGCTTGGCGTCATTATTCTGTCTCTATGAATTCAATGCTCTTGGTATACTGGCATCATTGCTGTGGCACCTGCAGCTTAAGAGGCTGAATTATAAGGCCAGCTATTTAAAAACATGACAGGTCACAGGATCTGTACTTTTTTCCTCAATACATTCCTATATTTTTCATTTTAAAAATTTGTTCGTGCTAATTATCCCTGGGCCAAAGCATTGAAAAAAATTATTTTTTCCATTCTACAATGGTTCCCCAAATTATAGGTGAGAGCTGCAGTCCTACTTGTTTTTACCATGGAGCCCTCTCTGGTTTATGGAATTTCAATCTGTAAGGAAACTGGATAAAAGTCAAAGTTATTACCCTCTATCAAAAAAGATTATTCAAAGGCAATTATGCTCTTTTTGCTGTCAAGGCTTTCATCAATGCTTATTACAGTGTAGATACAAAATTCTTCCTGTGGCCTTTTTGGAAGCTAAAGAACTTTGTAAAGACTCCAGGGATGTACTTTGCTTCAAAGTTACAGTCAAAACTAAAGAAAAGTAATTAGCAACTTCTTACTATCCATTAGGTCTTTACATATTCTAACTTGAGCCACAAGAGATGGCCAAGTCTATTTGCCATTATCACTTTGTCTGAGTGTGTCGGCAGTTCTCACAGTCTCCAGATTAATGCATTGTATTTATCAAGTATTATTTTTAAAAACCCACGAAAAACTCACAAAACCAACCAAAAAAACCCTTGTGAGAACCCAATATTTTATAGCATACTTTGTACATGTATAGAGTATACTATGCTCTCTCTATATATATCAATATATGATTTCTGCAAATTTTCCATTTTCAGTTATGTTCCTGATTCTGTCTTCACACTATAATTTTCTATAAACCAAGTGCTGCCAGTATAGTGAAGATTCTCAATTGGTACTAAAAGAAGGGTGAGTTATATGCTTGAATAGTGTTGTAGGAGTAAGAATTAGTATTCAAGGTTTGTTTTTTAAATTCTGGTTTTGGTCTTATGCTGCCACACATGTAAGTGAATTTTCACTGTGATTAAATCAACCCAGAGGAAAGAAGAAAGTGAACCAGACTTCATGAATTTCAGTGCAGGCAGACATAATTGTCTGATACCCCACAGAACTCTGACCCACAGAACTTTGTACTTGTGGACCCCCAGGATTTTCCAGACACTGCACTCATGAAAAAGTTGGACCTTATATTGTGGGGTTTTTTTTAAATGGATAGCAGGACAGTTTACCACCATTTATTTCTATGCATGGGAACTAGGAAAACTGGGATGCACAAAAAACTTAAATGCTTCTAAACATACCATATAAATACATAAAGACGCCTAAAAGGATCATGCCATTTTCTACAAAGCTTCTCAATAATTTATTTTGTTCTTCTCAACTTGCTGCAGAACTGGGAAAGCGCTGCAGAACTGGGAGAGCACTGCAGAAGTTGACCACCTCTTTAAAGAAAAATGGCAATTTCACTAGAACTCCCAATTTGAAACAGGGAAAACAAAACCTAACCTCCAATTTGTATCAAGTTGCTGAGGGCCATGTCCAACCAAATTTGAGCATCCCAATGGATGAAGGTTGTACAGTCTGTCTGGTTACCTGCTCCAGTGATTTACCTCTCTCATTGCCAAAATATTTTTCTTGCACTCATCAGTAATTTTCATTGCTGAAAATGGTGACTGAAGAGAGTGAAATTCCTGATGTCCCAGCTTCAAAAATCCTTCATGGCACTCTGCTCTACTGCTGCTAAACCTGTCATAACAGTTGAGAAAGGTTTTAACAAAAATCCAGAGAAAAGATCCAGAGAATTGGTTTGAGGGCACAGATGATAAATGCATGTTTCCTCTTCTGCTCCCAGGTGGGATCATACAAACACCATTGGGTAGCTACCAACAAGAGATGTGAGTTGAAATAGGCGTTTCAGTTGTTGACTGTTTGACTCCAGGGAGATTATGTTGTCTATTTACCATGGCATTTTGTCAACTCCAGCAGCTTGTGGAGCCCAGAAGAAGACAAAGGTCCTGAGATGCCCCTCTAACCTCCCTAAGTTTTTACATGAAGTAATTCTTTGACATTTAGTAAAAGAGTTTTTTGCTGTGACACTGATTTCACAGACTAGTCTACAATCCAGTGATGCAGCATAAGTCAGTGAGGATTAGTCCTTGGCTCCTGATGTCCAGCCATAGAAATTAGGTCCCAAGGAATTTGGGATATATGCCTAGCAAACATGCAAATCAACATATTCAAAATTTCTGATTTTAAGGGAATGGACAATAAAACTATATTGTATCTACAGCCTATATCAAAAGATCACCAGAAATATATAGTCTCAAAGTATATATTGTGTTATGTATCACTATATTAGATACAAAGATAGACACAATACTGTAAGAAAATGATAATTATATTAGCGTGGGTTGTACAGATTTATTGTATTTTAATTTTTACTAAATTGGAAAAAAATATTAAATAGAAATAATGAGAAAGTTATTCCAACATTTGTCCCATTCGATACCTTGTAATTCTTATTCTTTGATTTTAATATTGACATACAATGAACAGAAGTTATTTCTTAATGTGTTTATCTAATACGACTACACCCACAACAATGCTCCCAAATGAGTTGAGGCTCATGAAAATTATGTATCTACTTCTATTTCTTGTTTCAGAATAAGAAACTCTCCAGAACTTTCAAAATACTGAGAAAAATGTGCTACATTACTCACAAACACTTCTTTCAAGTCACCAGCTCAGTTTATGCCAATTTATGCCATTTCAAAACTGTGCAAGTCTCTCCCCAGTGACACTCCAGTCCCAGAAGGGAGAAAGGCTTGAAGCATAAATATTTAAAGCTGAGCTGAGATTATACTTTTTAGGGGCACAGGGTTTAGAAAACAATATAAAACTCTGGCAAAAAATCTGTTTGACTTTGAAAACATGACTGAATATTTTGAATCACTGAAGGATAACAGCATGGTACACCACTGCCTGTAGGCAGTAACTTTACAGACCCATAGAGATTGTGTGGCTGTGCTGTGCATCCTTACAGTGGGCTGTGATGGATGGGGACTCTGGTGAAATAAAACCAGATGATGATGTTTTTCACCAGAACCTTTAAATTCATCCCATGAACTACTTTGGTTGCTAATTAGAGAATTTATGTTTTCCTCAAACAACACAGTCCAACCTGTTCCTACAGGTCATATTGAAAAATCTGTTTATAGGAATTGTTCTACAGCAAGGGCAGAATGTCCATGAAAGCCCCAGCTACAGCGAGGTGTTCTGTTTCACAGGAAGTCCCTTTAAATTTAATTTTTGATACAAATAAAAAGTGTAAATACAAAAGTTCATAACTGAGCAAGAAATAGAATAGATAGACACATAAATCTACTAATACACCAATATGTATCTGAGTAAATTATGATGTTATATTCTTGCCACAGCCAAAAATACCGCAGGTATTTTATCCTGAAAGGCTCAAGTGATCCCTTGAGAAAAGTAGTGTTAACATTCAGAGGAACTCCTGCTTTGGTGATGGATACTGGCTGAAACCTCAGGACATCCAGGAAGGTGGTAATGAACTATCCCAGCTTAAAAACAGCAGCACTGGTTTATTGACTGCTTCCACGTATGAGGATACACAAGTCTGGCTGTAAGTCCTACCAAGACAGCCAGACTTACTGACTCTGCCTGGAGACCCCATGAGTTAAGATAACTGCTTGTGGAAAATCCAGACTGACAGGCTCTTCTACTCCCATATGTATACCTGGGTACTGCTTTCACCTAGCTACAGACATGATGTTCCCCAGAGGAAAACACTCAGGTAACTAATCTGATCAAGCTGAAGGAAAAAATTCAGCATCTTCCTGCTAGCAAACACCTACCACTGGTCACCTCACAGGGCTCAGAACAATTCCTCATTCTAAAGCTCTGGCATTTAGTATGATAAACTAATACTCTTTTCTGGTTCTTAATTTTTAATTCTGTAACAAAACTGTACTTTGTTTCAACAATAGGAAGGCTAGATATGACAAGCTGTTGTTCTAAAAATTAGTAACTGTTTTATTATTTTGGTTCTGAGGCCTGAAGGCAAAAATATGCCATTCATTCATTCACCATAGACATCCCATCACTCTTCCCTGAAGTACCAAACCAGATAAAAGACTTTTTTTCTTTGTCAACATACTTTGGGAAAAAATTCTTTTAGTGATTTTATTATCACTTTTTTAAAATTTCCCTCTGAGGCCATTAAGAGGGAGAGGAAAGATAAGTACACTGTTTAAAGTGTTGGCCAAGGAGCCTAGAGTGGGCCCCAGCATCACCCGAATGCCTAGACATTGCATCAGTGTGTAGGTCAGGGTATGGAAGAAAAACTTCCTCCAGCAACCCCACTCAGGGTGCTGCTGTTGGATTCAGGACATTTTGCATATTTGGAAAAGAGCAAACCAAATTGAAATGATGACACCTTTTATAAAGTGCTCTTGGTTTAAGTTCTATCACTGCATAATAGCCTGAAAGGAAAGTGCAGCCTTTATTTTTAACCATAGAGCAGACTCCTTTTTACTTACCGGGTTTCCATTTTAAATATTTACTATCCACAGTTTATTGCTGGGCAGTTGTTCTCTGTGGCTGATGGGTGAAAGAGCTTTAGTTTCCCCTGGGGCTCCACAGTGGTGTTGACAACTTACAGCCTGTGGAACCCCTATGGGCGCTATAAAGAACATTCAAGCAAAGCTTTGCTTTCCTTGCTTTTCACATGCTCTGAGTGAAATCCAACTATAAGTAATGCCAGGAAACACAACTGTGACAAAAGGCATTTTGGAAAATAATGTGTAGTGATAATGGAGAATATCACTTTGAGAGAAAAAAGTCAAAAGTCTGAAGAACAGTTGTTACTCAGCTGCCTGTCTGGGCATCTCCAGCATCACAACTTCTCCATGAAAAGCTCTTTGAGAGCTATTGTAAGAATATGAGAACATCTGCAAAATTCTGTGCTGTAGAGCATATGAAAAGATTCAGAGGACCATTCATTTGCTGCAAAGATAGAATGAGCTAGGAAGCAAATTATTTAATCAAAACCACACTAAAATATCCTATAACAAAAGACTGGAAAAAATGTAATCTAAGTGCAGATGGAGAGTCTGTAGGCTAAAAGGCTGGTGTCTGGACTTTTACCAATTTTTCCCTTTTTATCTTTATTTTAGAGATAGAAAAGCATTCATTCAATTTGAGAAGCAATTTAAAAGGGCTTTATTTACCAATATGCTTTGCTAGAAACATATGTCTCTGGGAAGTAACAAATTTGTCAAGTTTCAATAGCCCCATTTATCTAAAAGGAGACATTGAATTCAGAGTTGCAAGCCAGACAGTACAAACTAAATAGCCTTTGCTTGCCAGCAATCTCCCTTTGTACTTAGGACACTGACTAATTTGGAGTGGTCAGCCTGCAAGACTGCAAGACTAATAGGACTCAAAAACACAGTCCTATGTCTAGGCTACATCAAGGGGAGCAGTATTTGTTCCTCACACTTTCATTTTTAGTTTACAGAAAAGTTTATTTAAATTCTGGATGAATAAATCAAATAAAAGGACATTTTAATTTGCTATTGAAATCTCCTCTATTTCACTTACAACATCTTCTGCAGCTTTGGAAGAATAAAAAAGCAAAAAAAGTATAGCCATATCTTTATTTTCTCTACATCCACTGTTGTAAAACTGCCAATTTCTCATTTCGTGGTGTCAATACTGATCTCTTTTTTTTGTAACAACAACAAAAAAACAACAACAAAACAACTAGTATTAGTATTAGTATTAGTATTAGTATTAGTATTAGTATTAGTATTAGTATTAGTATTAGTATTTTATGACCAATTCTAAATTCCCCTTTTTAGAATTCTTCAAAGTTTCATGATGAAATACTTTCTTCTACTCAAATTCTAATCTCTATCCTATTTTCTATCTAATCTCATTCTTATTTCTGGTTGTATAATAAAGAGTGAGAAAATGAAAAAGATAGAAATTTTGCTTTCCTTGAAAATACATAAACTTCAGAACCACCATCATCATTTTTAGATCTTCAGGCTACTGACCCATAGTTAAGCATCAGTCTATGAGGAATTAATAGAACATTAATGGGGTTATATAATTCTGAAGCATACCTCATTTCTGCTGCTTTGCTGGAGATACCTTCATCTGCATATCTGAATATTTAAGGCACAAGGTAGGAGTGGCTGGGTTTGGGTGTGGCCAGAGACCCTTTCAGCCTGGTAGCCTGAATCGAGGTCTAGCTGTAGTTCCTAGCTAGAAATTTGACCAATCTCTTTAGCAGGAGAGGCAGACAGATTAGCAGCTCACACAAATCCACTCAGCACATCCTGTTGAGTTTACCCTCTCCTCACCATTCAGGACACAGAGTCCCTCCTCAATCTACCTCAATCTAACCATCTAGCTCAGCAGGCTGCAGTGTTTGTGCCAAGTGGCAAGTTCTTTCAGCCCCACACAATTCATTACAGCAGAAAGGGTTTTCCCCCTTTATTTCACTAATCAAGCCTAAAGAGTTCTCTGTACATTCTAGTATGACATGGAGGAAAGCCATCAAGGTTTCAGCTGCTGAACAATTTTTCTGTCTTTTAATACTGTGTGTGAGAGTTAAGATGATAAATAAAAGTTATAATAAGAAAATGAGGTCTTGTGGTTCTCACACAAGAAAAAAAGATGTTTAAAGTAATATTTTCAGTAATATAATTCCAGTAGAGTGACAATGTTAATGTGGACTTGAAAGAAGGATTCAACCCTGTCATCTTCAGAATTTGCAACCACTCTGCAGCTAACAGGAGGAAACTACAAATATTCATTCCTTAATCCTGTGCAGATTGTGAGATTCAGTCTTGGCAGATCTCTTAATTTTTAATTATTAATTTCTTAATTTAAAACAAACCAAAAAAGCCTAAATAAAGATGTTGATATACCTCTCCTTGTATAATGTCTTGCAATATCTTGTTTTCATTTAGAATGAAAATATGTTATTGATAGCATGATTCTATTGAAGATGTAGGTTTGACAGAAATGAGTTTCTCTAATTTAGCAAGTAATTTATAACCCTGTTTTGACATTTTACAGTTTATATTCTCTTATAAAAAAATTAGCCATTAGGCCAAATAGTGAGTCATTATTTTACTTTCTTTGTAGTGAAAACTGAGAACAAAAGATGTTAAATTGCTGATCACCATGGATACCTCATCCTTTCATAATGCAGGTACTTTTATGATACTTACTTTGGGGAAAAAGTGTAAATTATCTGATAAGATACTGTTCTTTGGGGGAAAAACCCCAACATTTTTACATCTCCCTAAGCCTCAAGAAACCAATAATAAATTATTTTTCACAACATGGTGAGTGGCAAAACTCTCAAATGCATGGTGAGGATGGGTAGAAATTCAAGGCTTTTTAATAATTTGATTTTATTTTGAGATTAAAAATTTCAATTAGCCAACATTATCATTGCTATTAGTTTGCAGGTGTTTACTAAAAATACACATTCTTGCAGCGTGATTTGCAAAATTTCAGCATAACCCAGGTGACTTCCTAGTAAAAGCCTGTGGCATTAACAGGGGATCTGTTTACACTCCAGTGATACCTCTCTGTTCCAGATGAGACAGTGGCTCTCTATCTGAAACTACTGGACCTAAAGTAAGTGAGAAAGCAAGTCTGAAACATTGCTGCCAACAGAACCTTGAACTCTGTTTCTCAATTTCTGGTACCTGAACAACTTGACTTGTGAGGTCTTGGTGCTTATGGGAAGGGGAATTTTTTCTCTCTGTTAATATCAACTGCAATTTCTTTCTGTTGTTGTTTTAATCGGTTTTTCTTTTGGGTTTTTTTTTTTGAGGGGTGTTTGGGTTTGGGTTGTTTTTTTGTTAGTTTGGATTTTTTGGTTTGGTTTGGTTTGGTTGGTTTTGGGTTTGATTGTTGGTTTTTGTTGTTGTTGCTGTTTTTTTTTTTTTTGGGGGGGGGGTTATTTGTCTATGGTTTTGGAGGGTCTTATCCTAAGGATAAAGACTACTAAAATGTCATTCCCTGAGTTCAAGCAGAAATCTTTCAGAAAGACTTTGACCTCTAATAAATATGTAAATGTTAAATTTGACTTCCTTTTTAGTAGCCACTTACAAGCTGATCCCTCCGTAAAGATTATTCGATACTTCTCAAAAGCAACTTTAAAATTTGTGAATCCATTTTCTCATCCCTGTACTCATTGTTGGCTCTATCCAATTACCATGCCAAGTGTAGCTTCTTTTGGGTAAAGTCAATATAGATGTTTTAGAAACAGAAACACTTCCTGTGAAGAGTTCTGGATTTTCCTAGACTATAATATTTTATATTTAAAAAGGTGATTTTATTTTAAAATAGTTAGACATAAGACAGAGCAAATCTTTCAGCAGTAAAAAAAGAATTCCAAAAGAAGAAAAGCAAACCTGGCCATATACCATCCAGTAAGTAGTTAAGGACTACTTTTATTCTTCTTGATAAAGAATAATGTTGGGTTTAGCACCTGACAGTTCCCTTTGCATTCTTTTTGGGACAAGAGAATTATTTATTTCTAGTATGAATTATCCAGCTGGAAAAGTAGCATTTGTTATTGATGAGCAAACAGCTCATCGTGTTTGGGCATGATTAATGCCATGATACCCTCCTTATTTTATTCATAAAAGGGAAAATTAGATGTATGAAAGATAAGAGGAAGTGTAACACACTGTAAAGTGAATTTTTAAACATTGGTCTCATGCTGCCTTGGGCCAAGGACAAGTTTTGCAATGTGCTTTCACACACTGACATAGCTAATTCCAGGTCTTTTGCTGTTTCCAATCCTGGAAATATGAATCCCAGCACACATGGCATGGATAACTGTGACATTTAAACAGATTTCCACAGGCCATCTTATCTTCTTTACCAGCTGTATACATCACAGTGCAGTCCAAGGCAGGCAAACTTCATTTCCATCACATCTGGTGTAGAAAAGACACTGTTCTTGGGCAGCAGCTGTGCAAGGTGAATGAGACATAAATGGAGCAAAGTCTGAAATCTACCCAAAAAATTGTCACTCTGATACTCTATATCTAAGGCTAACCCTCTCCAAGACCCACTGAAACCCTTAAAGTCTCTCCATCATTGTTTATTTCCCTCTCTAGAAAACGAACATCAAGGAACATAAATAAAAATATAAATTAATGAATCAGAGTGGAGGACAATAAAAAACTCACAGAAAATCAAATTACAGAATATTAAAAAGGGCTTGGGAATGTGGTAAACAAATGTCACTATCAATCACTTGACATGAGGGACATTGCATCTGACTGTTCTCATCCTGGATTAGTAGTGAACTGGGAGGCAACTGTGGAAACACTCCATCAGTCCACATGCAAAGTGATGAGGATGGACAATACCAGAGTGTTCACAGTCACTGCACAGAGTATTTTTAAAAAAGTTTCTCCTTTGAAGGTGTTAAGGGTTTTTTTTTTTTTGATTTGGTTAAGAAATTAAAATCAATACCTTCAGAACTAGTAAGAAATGTCTAATTAGTCAACAGAAGGCTAGTTTCAGAAGAGATGTAGTTTTGCTAATGAAGCCAAAGGGGTCTGAAGCCTTCCTTCGCAATTTTCCTGAAGGAGCCAGTGAGGTATAGTGCATGTTACTTTCCTGATGCAGAAATATTTGAACAACTGCACAGGGTTCCATATTTCCTGAAATGTCATGGATTTCCTAGTCCAAATTAAATGTGCTCACCACCTAGTGCAGTTAGGATTATTTTATAATTATTTTTATTACTATTATTAATATTACTATTATTTTCATTAACCTCAGGAACTGGAATTGTTTGAGGGAAACAAGAACTGCATCTTGAGGCTTTTCAGCACTGCAGTCCATTCCCCTGTCCTCAAGCATGAAATGGTACTGATGAAAGTGGGGGTTCACAGCATGTATCTTATTCCTAATTGCTTCACTTTTTTTCCCCCTAAGCACTAAAATGAATGACTTGCAGAATGCAGAAACTGGTATGCAAACAAAACTGACTTGGGATAAGCAGTTTGTAATCATTTTGTCTGCAGAAGAAAAATTAACTGTTATCTGGAATTAATGTGATCTCTGAAATTTACAGCCAATGTATAGACCTACAGTTTAATATTTCTACCTGTAGAACCCTCCAAGCCAGGAAAATCACACCTTTAACAGTTCCATCTCAAAAGACATTATATTATAAACAAAGACTGATATATTTGTGTGGATTTATTTCTTAGTCACTGTCTCGGTGCATTTCATAGCATTATTTGATCAAAATCATAAGACAACAGAGTGTCAAGGTTTAACCACCAGTCAATAATCCAACAGGTATTAAAAGCTGCATCCTTTTTCCCCTTGCCTGAGGATTGTATAAGTCTATTCTAGTATTTATTTCTAAAGATTGGCAAGCATAAGGATTGCTTCTTGAGAAAGGTAAGAATAGATTTAGGGTAAGCTTTTTAAACATCTTTGAACTAAAGCAGTTGAAGCCATATTAATAATTATTTTATGTGAAGGCATACTAACCAGTGCCCATTAATATTTTTTCAGCTTTTTATGTCTTTATTCTTACCAGATATATTTTTATTACTGTTGTTGTTGTTATTGTTATCATTATTGATAATTTATTATCAAGAAGTTCTTTGGAACAGTCTATGTTGGCACTGAAGTCACTACCAGCCTAAGTTGGAAGCCCTGGTCTGGTTGATAGATTAAACAAGTAATGAATTCTCCCAGTTGCTGAAGCTCAGAGAAAATATTTTTACTGCTCATCTGTGCCTAATTGAAGTCACAGACATTAGTAATTTTTGTTAGGCTAAATTAAAGCACATTTTTTTTCTCCCTACCTTCACACACTCCAAAGGAGCTAAAATTTAAGATGCAATGAGCACACTGAGGCAACAAAAATGATTATTCACTGGTATTCTCATTCTGCAGCTGGCAAATGTGAACATATGAAATGTGTAGTGGCTGATAATGGTACTAACGGAACAGATGTCTTTTCATATTGAAATTTTTAAAAAATGATGATTTTTTTTCATCTGCTTCTGTGTGATGCATTTGATGCCCCAGTGGACATGTTAACTAGCAATATTTTTGAAGATTCCTTGAGAACTGGCATCCTGACCATGGAAAAAAAACATAATCTTGGAATGAAGAGAACTCTTGGCATTTACCACCTTAGCCTAATTTCCCCCTTCTAAGACCTAATTTATTCTGAAAACAAATCCCCAGCTTCAGCTAGATGGAACACATCCCCAGTTTTCCCTCCACGCCTTAACTCAAGTTCTCTTCTGGGCAGGGCACTGTTTCCATGGCTCCAAAGCTACACAGCAGCAAAGGGCTTCTGTGTGAATTTTCATATCAAATTCCATCAGAACTGAAAGCTGAGCACGCCTGTGAAGCTCTGGCTGTGGCTGAAAAGTGGCAGAAATAAAGTGGTGATTTTTTAAATATTTATGAAGCTATACTATATCCTTTTCACTTGTGCTGAGATTTGCAGTCTTCTGAGATTTGCAGACTTCTGAGACAAATCTCAGAAGTTTGCAAATCTCAGAAGACTGTAAGCATATCTTGCTGGTCAAAATTAGCTGCCAGAGAAAATGAGCAGTTTCTTATGGCAATCTTGGAGACATGGAGTAGGGAATAACGTCCTTAGGATCACTTGGAGGGGGCTGAAGGCAAGTTTTAGAAATTATGTGAAAACTTGAGATTCAATAACACAGAATACATGAAAACACGTGGGGGTTGTGGTGGGGGGGGAAAGAAAAGGAAGTGCTCAAACAAGATTCAGAAAGGAAGATAACCAGATTTCCAGGACTGTCAGAGTGAAGGGAAAATTTCCAAGATTCACAGAGAAACTCAGCTTACTCTTCCCACTGACTTTTGATCTAAGTTTCATACAACAGGTTAAGAAGGTGAGACCAAGAACAGCCAGGGACATATTAGAGAGAAGGACCTGGAACAAATATTCCTTCTTGCTCAGTCATATTCCTCCCTGGCCTGTATTCCCCACCTCCCACACTGAGACACTCTGGCTCCTCTTCTGCCTCCAACTTGCTTCATTTGCAACAAGAAAAAAAAAGCTGAGAACAGATGCTTTTGCCATGAGAAATTTTCCAGACCACCTCTTCCACAATCCCAACTGCTTCCCACACTGAGACCAGCCTGGGTCTTCAGAGTTCAAGCTGCTCCCATTAGCTACTCCTTATACAATTTTCAAGTTGTTTTTAAGCTGTTCACACAGGCATTCTCAAGTAACCTCAAAAAAACTTCTGCTATTACAGCTGACTAAAAAATGTGCCACTGATAGCCTCTACAGTAATATAATTATTATGCTGTTCATTACAGAAGAAGGAAAGAAAATTGTTACCTACTTTAAAATGCTCAAATATGACATGGACATTTTCCGGGGGCATACAAGAATCTCACTTCCTGTGGCTGAAATAAATGACAGGTAAGTATTTGCAAGGAAAAAGCTCTGCTGGCCAAGAGACAGAACTGGCAGATTTCTCACTGGGGTTCATTGCTGACAGACATTGACTCCAGGCCTGTGGCTCCCCACAAATGTATACTGTGAGATAAACAGCACCCAGGAGAACAGTAATCTCACCAGAATTAATTATTCCTTTTAGAAGGTGAAATAGTTCCACCAGTAACTTTTTTTTTTTTTCAATCTGAACTTCCCCTGATGTGTTGTCCACTTGGGCCAGCCAATTTTCCAAAGCAATTCCCTAGCACTGCTCAGGAGAGGTCAAGAACCATTCTTAGTGGGCAGCATCCCTCAAGCCAGTGGTTTTGAGACAGGATTTAGAACTAAGGACTGGATCCTAAGACAGGATTTAGCACTTTAGTAGTGTTTTTTCCTACTGGTCTCAGCATCTGAAAAGTAATAAATAACTCCAGATGACAGTTCATTGTCCTCATGCAGACACAAAAATTGCACGCTGCATATCTCAAATTAGTTTTGCTTGCATGCCAATTACAGCATTTTGCAATTAAAAGTTTTATATTTTAGCACTTAGGGGAAAAAATTGAGTATTCAATACCTAAGTATTCAATATGAGGCAAAAATGGCTGGATGCTGGGTTTTACTGCAAGTCAGAATAGTTAATGATGTACCCCTTTGTCACAGGCTTGGCCACAAGCCTGACTTTTTTGCCTCTTTATACTGACTGGCAGCATTGTGGGCTCTAGGAAAAGATTTAAATCTATTCTTTGCTTGCTACCCTGATATATTCTTTACAGGAGAATTGCTGGCTGCCTGGTGCTATCCAGATTGAGTTGAGGATGTGATGAATTTCCCTTTTTTTTTTTTTTTTTTGCTAAGAGAGAAGGAAAGAAACAAACTATTTTGGGAGACTCCATCTGTGTCAGTGCTACCATGATTAGAGATGGAAGTGCTTGAACTGTCTCATTCCTCAGCCTATAAAAAGAGTTATCAGCAGAAAGGTTGAACATACTCCTCTTTCTGTATCAAGAGATTGACTGGGGCACTGAGGCAGGTCCTCCTCTTCAAGCTGTCTGTGAGAAGTGCTAATGGTGCAAATCTACTCCTCTGGCTCTCTACATGATTTTAGCTTTTGCAGACAACTGCAAGCATCTCCACTCCACCTTGAAAAATTATTAAGTTTTATTTAAACTTTAAAACAAATGAAACAAGAAGAAACACAACTTACAATTAATCACAGAATTATAGAATCATTTATATTGGAAGGGACCTTAAAGATAATCTTGGCATGGAAGGCATCCCTGCCCTTGGAAGCTTTCCATGCCAAATGACAGGACAGATAATGTCCCAGGGCAGAGGGGATAGAAAGATTCCTAGGTTAGGGCAGTACAGCTGGAAATTTAGGTACATCAGTCCATCAGCAAGTATATTACTCTGTGTTTACACATGGTGGGAACAACAGCAAGTTGGAATCATGTATCCCATATAAACCACAGTTTGCCTAAAATCATTGTCATGCAGATGAGGCTGCATTGGCCTAGTACCCAGCAGCTGAGAATGCCAATGTGCCTGTGAATAGACAGCAAACTGAAGAATAATAGTCTGTGTCTAGGCTTGGCAGAGATCTAGAGCTGGTCGAAGAGGTGAAATTTTGTATTTGTGAATATTGTAGGCCTAGTTACAAAGTGACCTCAGGCCACAAATACCATACCACTTACATAGCAATCAAACTTATGGCTGCCTGCTGAAGCCACAGACAGAAAACAGAAGGAATTGCAGTCAAGAAGCAATGAAAAATTTTCTGTCAAGGGCATTCATCACAAAATAGGTAATAGTATTCCAAAACTACAGTGTCTTGAAAACATAGGTAATCAACAGCTCATGCACAAGCAAAGCCTGAAACAACAAGTACTGTGCTTGCTATTTGTGTGGCACAATTTTAAAGGTAACATGACGAGTTTAGAAGAAATTATTTTAGTTTTCTGAGTGAAGTGCCAGTAAGTCCTTGTATTTCAGCTCACATACAGAAAACATTCATTAGCTAGCATCTAAGCAGCAACTAGGGAGGAAATGGGGACTATATCTGTATATAGGTCCCCCTAAATATGTGTAAAAGCAACATGGTTTCCTTCCTTGTTTATTTTCCTATTTTACATTTGTGGAAGATGTAGGTGCCGCTTCTTCATTTATTTCACTCTTTATATGATTTCTTAATAGGTGTCTTTTATAAAGTCTATTTTCTGTCTTTCCCAACCCACAAAAATCAAGACTGTATGTGATAACTTATTTTCATAGACCTCTTTTCTTCCTTTTTTTTCTAGTCCTCTCTGCCTATGATTTGGTGTTTAGAGGAAGGTTTTTTCTTTGGTTTTTTTGGGGCATTTTTTGGTGTTTTTTCTTAATTTTATTTTACTTTGGGGAGTGGTCCACAAAAGAAATCTCTGGATTGCTTTTAAGCATCTCTGAGGTTGGTTTTCTAGATAAAGGACTACAGGAGCTTTTTGTCTTCTGTCCCTACACCGTATTGCCAGGGCATTGCCTTAGAAGTACACACATTTGTTCTTCATGCTTTGTGATGATTTGAATAGCATGGGCTTTCTGGCAATGTCCCTCATTCTGGAGAAGCTTTTTGCAGCCTGAATGTGGTGATAAACACATCATGGTTAAGGGAGATGAAAGCTGAGCAGCAGCCCCAAGACCAGAGTTGGCTTTGCCCCAGCACATATGACTGCCTCTGGAAAGGGAGCAAAACAAGTCACAAAGGGCCAGATGTTGGTGGTTCACAGACTAAAAAAAGCTTGGAAGCATTTTATTTGAACACTTAACTAGAGGAAGAACAGTGGGGAAGAAAAGGTTTGAAGGAAAACTTGACTCTGAGACTGATAACTTTGGCCTGATAAATATTGTAAAGAAAAGAAAACACAGCATGTAGTTTCATCATTATGTCAAATAATCAGTATTTGCTACTCTGCCCAGCTGCCTGATTTTTATTTCAGCAAGCTTTTCTGCAGCAGGAAACTTTGATTTGCCTTCAGCCCCCAAGATCTGGCATGCTATCAATTATTGGGCTGCACTTCAGCAACTGGTGAATTTTTAATAATTTTATCACCTTTTTGGTGTAGTTTTACCAGATGGCTTCCGCATTTCAGTCACAAAATTTTTCTTAGGAGAATTATGAAGTTTAAGTGGCAGTTACATATAATTCAGTCCTATAATCTGAGAGCTTTAATAGTGAGCTAAGAAAACCAGCAGCAGATGAGAAACCATTTAAGGGTGTGAGCTTGCATACAATGTCAAATCTGACAGAAGGAAAAAGCAAAATAGCTTGACTCTATTTCCATCAGGCAGGAGGAGGAGGGATGCACCAGGACAGAGTAGAGTTACAAGAAGAAACCTCACCATGCCCTACAGTGTTCTTTAAATGTCAGAGAACTTGCCCAGGAAGCTTTCATTGTGTGTTGAAAACAGTAAAGATTTGTTATCATGTCTTGCCATGGCAAAGCTAAAAATTTGAACTAATTTTTGAAGCTTTTCAGGAAGATCTTAACTATCTTACAGTTTTGTTGTGTTTTTAATAAAGATCTGCTTTGGAGAAAAAGAATTCCATAAGTTAGTGATCTTAACAGGGAAGATAAAAAGCAGACATTTCTATTTCAGCCTTTGTAGGCTGGAGAGCACTCAAGTCTTTCAGAAGTTTTGATCAAGTTTGGACAGCTGCATTTTATTGCAGCTGCTTCGGTTCTGTTGCTAATTTTTTAGTCTTGAAAGTGGATTCCTTTCCCCTAATAATTGAAATGTCCTTCCAATTCTCATCGTAGAATAGCAAAGTAAATGAGGAATTATGGAACTAATTCCCAATACAACAAGCACATAGTCTAATATAGCCCAAAACGTTTGTAAGAACCTACTGAAATTAATGGACTTAAAATAATTTCTACATTCATCAGACTGATGAGGCTGGACAGTCTCTTTCACAAATGGAAAAAAGAAAAAGACCAAGAAATGTGATGAATCCATTGAAGTTCAGTGAATTTTCTATTACCAAAAACCCCAATCCCTGAAGACAAATAAAACATGCACACAGGGCTTGTTGCTGGATTTATTTATTTATTATTATTCAGCTACTGCTTTTGCTTCTCTTCAATTACCCTTGCTATACTTCGCACATAATGTACTAATTAACTTCACACACACATATATATAAACTTGGGTTTAGCACAAGCTGTCTTTTCTTTTGTTTAAAAAAAGCTCTTGGTGCCAATCATGTTTTCAAAAAGCTTAGAACTGATTTCTAAGGCCTGCATGGTCTGCTGTCCTTCCAGCATGCTGAGGTCTGATGCAGTGCCAGAACTCAGCTGCTCCCAGGGAACACAGGGCAGAGAGATAGTTTGCTCTGTGGCACACAAGCTCATCTTACTGGGGTGATTTTGAATTGAATCCAGTAAGATGTGATAGACACAGGTTGTTTTCTTGCTGAGTAATGCAGAGCAGAAGATGCTGTGCACATGTTCTTTCATAACAACTTCCCAGTGCTCCAGTCCTACCTTACTGGACTCTTTATTTCTTCAAATACTGAGTTTGCAGAAGCCTGCCAACCCTGGCTAAATCAAAACAATCTGAAGCTTTGCCACAGGCCTTGTTCACTGATCTGAAACTCTGCTTTGATATTATCACAAACAAAGGACAGATAATAAATACTAAAAAACCTGATAGAAGACACCACAAAAACAAAAACAAAACAAAACAAAAAAAAAAAAAAACCATGACCAAAAAAAAAAAAAAAGGACTGAATGGAAATAATTGCTCCCAAACAGATATGGCAAAAAGAAAGAGTAGGAACTGTGTTTTTCAGCTCTAGAGAAAAGACATTGAAGTGCTCATACATGGAAAAAATCACCACAGGGGACAGAAAATGTTGTGTTACATTTGGAGCAGGAAAATAACCAAAGGGTTTTTGATTGTGGCAAAAGGTCAGGGTTTGAAGAACAGATTTTATTGAGCAAATTGTCTGGAGAAGGTTTGGTTCTGCCATCACTAGAATGTGTTTGAAAGAATCCATGCAAGACTGCAAAGATTGACAGAATTTGTGAAGATTAGAATAGAGAAGTCTGATCTTGATGTCACCTGGCAATTTTGTTCCTTTCCACCTAATAAATAGATCTATTAACCCAACATCATGGAAGGAGCCTCTCAACTGAATATTTTTTTGAACTCCTTCACATCTGCACATTGTACTGGTAAATAAGTCAGTGCCAAAGGTAGAAAATTAGTGCATTGCAGAAGCTGCAGCCTTGCTCCACTGCTGAGCTGTTTTCTGTATTGATTGATGAGGCAGTCCTGCAAACAGAATTATGTGGTGCTATTTTCCCCACTTGAGATGATGGAAGCTCTTCAAAACTAACCCAGTTCTCCACTCAAATGGATCTTTCTCAAATAGATTTAATCCACAAGAAGAGATTCAGACATGGATCAATTGAGAAGAGAAGGTACACGACTTGTAGGGTCATTATGATGAAATCTCAGTTCTTAGTGACAATTCATGAAGTCATTTTCTCCTTTGTTGCTCATCTAGATCACCAGACCATGATACTGAGATATAGCAAAGAACCAATTATGACTTAAACTGCTCAAAGAAAATTATATATGACTTCTTCTAACCTGGACAGCAGAAACTGCTTGAAGTATCCAGAAGGAAACACAGTCAGAGATATTCTGTATGCACAGAGTATGATTACAAATCAGTATCTTCTCATGTGCTATGAACATGCCTAATGACCACCCAGTGCAACTGTTTCTCAGCAGGCACAGCCCCACCAGAGGTAGTGGGGCTATGCCAAGAGCTGGATGTGGCCTAAAGGTGGTAATGGCCCCCAGAGAATCTGCAGTGGTTGTCAGTCTAAGCTTTCCAGTCCTGACAGCCCCACCTTGTCGAAGCTATTCCTAACACTTCTCATTTCTGTTTGCTTTCAACTGAAAGGAAGATGGTCTGTGCACCTGCTGAGACATTGAGACACATGCTGTGGCTTGGAATTAGCCACACAAAACCAGAATTTCTAAGTTTACAGCAGTCAGCTATGAACTTATAAAGCCCTCTGACTGCCTTTCTGGGAAACTGATGTTATAAAAGGGGAAAATAATTACTTTAACTGCTTTATATGAGACATCTTTTGATGCCTTCAAACACTACACCAATATCAGCAATGAACACCTGATAATAGAGGCAAGTAGTATATAGACATGCTGTACAGACAGCTGAAATTGCCTCAGTAAGGACAGCTTCAGAGATTAAATAGGCCCAAAATCTCTTTCTTCAGCTATCAGGAGAGAGGAAAAATGCAAATTCCTCCTAGTCAGATTTCTATTAGAATTGCATTTTTAACCCTGCACAGTCAAAAAACCCCAAGACACTCACTCCACAGAATAAAGTTATTGCTAAATTTAGGGGATCTTTTTCTTGGGAGAAGAAGGTGTCCCCTTGAACCAGTGATAAACTGAAAGAAAAGGAGTGGGTACAAACACCATGGCACAAGCATTGTGGCAAAATTTTTGTACAGATTTAGGTGATGTCATCCCCAGAACTTGCATGTAAGCAATTAAGTACCTGCAAAGCACCAGTGGGGAAGAACTCCCCAAGAACCTTCTAGAAATTCAGAAATAGGGCACCTCTGTCATACTGCTGCTACAGTGTGGGAAATAAGCACATTGAGTTTCCAAAGCTACATTCACTTTAAGACAACTGTGCTTAAAACTAGGTCACAAAACCTGGCTCAAATGCTAGCTTCTAATAAACTCCATAGCAAAAGTGACATTTTCTCTACTTGAATTGTGAAACTATAGGCAAAAAAGGAAGCAGAGCTCCATGATGAATAGTATTTATGTTATTCTCATGGAAGAACACAAGTGTGTGAGCACATTTTTATCTCAGATATTTCTGTAAAGAAAGTCAAGAATCACAGAGAACCATACTCTGTATGTATGTGAAGTATCCTTTGCTATATAATGTAGCTAGTAATATGAAATAATGTAAGACAGAGTGCTACAAAAAATCATAGCCATAATGAAGCAGAGATGCTTTGCTTGCCCTTTTTCATGTATTTACCTAATAATTTATTTGCTTGGATTTTGAGGTTTGTGCTGTCCTGCTGATCTAGGTAACTATGCATCATAATATGGGAGAATCAGAGCAGGCTGTGTTTATCTGTCTCCATGATGTCAGCTTATAGAAAATAAACAGTAATGCCAGTTTGCCAAAAGATGGATTTATTATGCTATTAGTAATTATTAGTAGTTATTGATAATGTATGTAGTCAGTCCTGCCTGTAGCATTAAAAAAAAGTTCTTTACACTTCTGATTTTAGACATGAAGAAGTTTTGTCAAATGGATTACAAGCTCATAAAATTCTCCCATTGAAAAGACAATAAAAATGAAATTAAAGTTAGATAGATTTTATACCATGTACTTTTGGAAAGAAAACAAGGATAATCAGAAGCTCTGAAGATTGCCTTCCCAGGGTTATATTCCAGTTTTTTGCTAGCACAGTGTGAAGGAGTCAAAGTGCCAGGCAGAACCAAAACTTCTCTGCATCCATCTTGCTTCTGAATCCCACATCCCATGAAAAATGTGTTTTCCTGGCAAGTTCCCAGAATCATAGATTAGTTTGGGCCAGAAGGGAACTTAAAGGCCACCTAGTCCAACACCCCCGCAATAAGCAGGGGCACCTTCCACTCGATCATGTTGCTCGGAGCCTGATGTACAGCATCACACTGCCCCCGCCCCGCGGCGGGACAGTCCCGGGGCCAGGCAAGCGCTGAGTACTGAGCTCTCAGCGCCAGCAGCAGATGCCACCTCCAGCTGGGATCTCTCTCCTCATTGCAGCGCTGCCGGACCGCGGGAGATGTGAGTCCAGGTAACCGCACAAGCCTCTTTGCAATGCTCCGGCTTCCGACTCTTGAACCATCCTCTCCACTGTTCGCGTTTTGTTTCTTGCTGCCCAGATCGAGTCGGACCCGGCTGTAACTCTCAGAATCCAGCAAAGGAGCGGTGCCGGCACATCCCTCCTGCACGGACCCGGCAGCGCATCCCGCCGCTCCGGGAGCCTCCCCGGCGCGGCTGGGCTGGAAGAGGTCAGTGCATCCTTGCTCCCCCTTCACAGCGCTCTCTCCAGCCGGGAAGGGGGGTGCGTTTTGATTTTCGGGGAGCACGCCGAGGGCACCGGCTCCCCCCGAGAGCAGGACCCCCGCAGTCCTTGCAGCCCCGACTCAGAGGCTCCGCCGAGAGAGGGCGAGGAAGGCGACCGGGCAGCGCCTCTGGGTTCCCAGGGGAGCGCTGTCTCCCTGGGATGGATGGGCACTCCGGGACAGCCCGAGGCTGAGCGCTGTCCCCAGGCGGCGCTCCCACGATGCGGGAGGAGGGAAGGGCAGCCGCTGGGACACCTGGCTGCTGGCTAAGCCCTTGGTGATCTTCCTCTGCTGCAATCAGGCTGCCATTGGGAAACATACGTGAGATTTTGGTGGTTGGACATGCCAGAAGAGACAGCCTTGCAAAGAGCAGAGGTCTCAGCTATTTTTCCTCACTTCCAGGTCATCCTCACCACCAGTGAGCCTAGCCATCCTCTCCTGTAGCCATGGAGAACTCTTCTCTCCCTGAAATCAATTCCTCATGCGCAGACTGCACTGGAAGAGGACAGGGGAGTCTGAATATGTCCACTACTCCAGTAAGCCCCAGGTACTACATCTCAGTGCCTGTCATCTACTCTGTCATCTGTGCCGTGGGACTGACAGGCAACACTGCTGTCATCTATGTCATCCTCAAAGCACCAAAGATGAAAACAGTAACCAACATCTTTATCCTCAACCTGGCCATTGCTGATGAGCTCTTTACCCTGGTGCTGCCCATCAACATTGCTGACTACCTGCTCCTGCAGTGGCCCTTTGGAGAGCTCATGTGCAAGCTCATCATCTCCATAGACCAATACAACATTTTCTCCAGCATCTACTTCCTCACTGTCATGAGCATTGACCGCTACCTCGTTGTGGCGGCCACCACCAAGTCCAGGAAGGTGTCCTACCGCACCTACCGAGCAGCCAAGATCGTGAGCCTCTGCGTCTGGTCCTTCGTCACCATCATCATCCTGCCCTTCGCCATCTTTGCCAAGATACACAAGGAGCAGGGACGCTCCCACTGCGTCTTCGTATTCCCCCACCCCGAGAGTGTGTGGTGGAAAGGCAGTCGGATCTACACCCTGATTTTGGGCTTTGTCATCCCAGTGTCCACCATCTGCACCCTGTACACCACCATGCTGTGCAGACTGAGACACGTGCAGCTCCACTGCAATGCAAAAGCTCTGGACAAAGCAAAAAAAAAGGTGACTCTGATGGTGGTTGCTATCCTGGGTGTGTGCCTGCTCTGCTGGACACCTTTTCACCTTAGCACAGTGGTGGCCCTCATCATGGACATCCCACAAACTCCTCTCGTCATTGGGATTTCCTATTTCATCACCAGCCTAAGCTATGCCAACAGCTGCTTCAACCCTTTCCTGTACGCCTTTCTGGATGAAAGCTTCCGGAGGAGTTTCCGCAGACTGATTGATCGCAGAGCCACCTCATAAAGCCAACCCAGCCCTCTGTCCTGTCCTGTGTCCCTCTCACAGTCACCTGCTTCTCCTGGGTGAATCCAGGCAGAGAGTGCTTTCCCTCCAGTCTCCTTGTGATGGCCCACAGGGCTTCAGTTTGTTGACCTACCCAAGACATGAACGGGGCTCAGGTGGATCTTTCTCACCTGTCCTGCACTCATTTCCTTAGCACTGCCCTGGTTTTTTTGATAGTTTATTTGTTGGGATTTTTTAAATCCTTTTCTCTAATGCTCTTTCTGACCTGGGTTTGGAGCTCATAGAGTTGCCACAGGTCCCTTTTCCTTTTCAAAGGTTTTGCTTTGTGAACTCAAGCCACATGACTGTCTAAATTATCAGTGATGTGTAAAGCTCAATAAAGGTGTGTTACCAAGTGTCTTGCTTAACAATACCACAGCCTCTTTCCTACCTACAGGACCTGCTTACCAAAGTCTTGCAAACTTAGCAACAACTCCAAAGGATAAGGAATTAACAAAGGTATATACCTCATTTCATTTTAAAGGAGAGTAAGATAAGGCAGTCAAAATCGATAACATTTAAGAGAGATATCAGTCTGAACTTTAAAAAAAAAAAGAGCAACCTCTCCCTAGTGAATAAAAGCCACAGATATGGGTTTGAAGCTGCTTGCTGCAGAAAACAGCTTAACAGTGCACTTGGTAATTGTAGTTTGCAAAAAATGCAGCTTTTGTTTATATCAGAAGTGATGATTATTATTTGTCACGTTTTTATGGGCTGTTGCACTTACAGATATTTATTTTGTGGTCCTAGAAAACAGAATCAGAGGCTATCTTCAGAACCAGTAACTTTTTAAGGGTTTGAAAATATCCTTCTGAAACATGGGACTATCCTGACTTCTTCCCTTAGAAATCACAAATAACTTGCAGGAGTTAGGCTACTTTTAAACTATCTCTCACATACTTCCACTTTTGGTAAGATTTATTAGTGTTTCTCTTAAGAAGGAGAAGTGAAATAAAAATATATTTCAAAAAAACCCCCAGAACATAAGTGAATTTTGCCTGAAGGAGAAAGAGGGTGAATGAAAGTTTCACTAGAATTCACATGTCCAAACACTGCATGAGGAGGTTTTTTGTTCCTGTCTCATCTCCTCTTCTAGCCCTCGAAGGAAAATTGCAAAAATGTTAAGGACTGAAAGAGTATTTGCAATCAGTTAATATTTCTCACCTTAGTGGTCTTCACTGCACTTCCCTGCAGCAGATTCTAAGTCAGTGTAACACCATTTTTGTTAGATATTTCCCCCTTCACTGAATACAGAGAGATAGGGAGATGTGGTTAAGGATTTGCATTTCCACCTACACAGGAGGTCCTGATGGCTTTTGGGAGGTGCATAAGGATTTGTATGGCACATGCAGGTTGCTCCTGTGAGACTTGGCACCAGATCCTTTCCCACTGCTGCAGTTTAAAGTTCTGCCATAGGCACATGGAAAGTCTTTTTCACTAAATCCTCCCACAAAAACTCCAAATAAAATTTTTACTCACAGATTTTAGCAATTATGCATGCCTGATACTTTATAATAACACATAACTGGGTTGATAATTAAATAATTTCTCCTTAGAAGACATTAATATTCCCTGAGACAGTCAGTGCTAAGTTCAACACCCAGTTTAGCTGTTGTGGAAATAGAAGGACTCCTTTGAGGAATGACAGTCTTGCTCTGTTTCACTGGGGGCTGAGTGATCTGACTTCCATCAGACACAGAAGCTGGTGTTTGAAAGAGCAAGCCCAAAAGGTGTGGAGTACCCATCTCCACACCTCATAGAAAAAAAATGTGCTTCAAGAACCAGTGTTCCACACTTTATCTTTCTGCCTGAAACAAAAAGTAATTAGCTTTTCCCACCAGCTGCCTGGTGATCAGTCCCTTGCCATGGAGAGAGAATTTAGTCTATATGGACCAAGCAGCAAAATCTGTTTAGATTGCTGCTACACATACCAGCCCTCTTGTGTTCTTTAGTCATCACCTTCACAACAACATTATTTGCTTAAAGACTACATACAGCTTAAAAAGTAAACAGATTCTCAGAAAAGACCCTTGCAGCACTATTGTGCTCTCATGGTTGTGATCCTTCCCTGAAAACTGACAAATGGCAGTAAAATAAAATTCCCTGTCAAAGAGTCACATTAGTGGCACAGATTTGAACGTTGTTTGTGGTGGTGACCACCTAAGTGCTTTGCTCATGCTGCTATGCAGCTGCATTTTTCTCATCACCTGTCAGGGCTTCTTTTTATCTCAGAAATATCATTAAAACTTTGGTAGCTTTGTTGTGCTTCTGAAAAACCTACTCTGTACCTATACATCAAATGTGTTTCTAAGATGCTGACTGGTAGTAACAGTAAGTTATGAGAACAATCTTATTTCTATTCCATTTTTATCTCAGTTTGAATATTAAAATTTTAACTGTTCCTGAACAATCCAATCTGGTTCAAGTTCTTCAATAAATAAACCACTTTCTAATCTATACCAATGTGAAGAGAGTTCTTCAAAATATTTGTATTTCTCAGGAAATGGGAAAGCATTTTAAAATATGCCTTTCCTCTTAGTCAATGTTTCATTTAGTTGTCTTCCCCATGCTCATTTTTTGTTTTCCAATGAGAAAAATATGAGAAGAATTGTCTATTAACAAATTTCACTCTGAAGTGTTTTGGACTGCTTGTCTTTTTTCTATTAGAATCATAAAAATGCAAACAGAGCACCACTCATGGTGATGTTATCCTTCAATAAATTCCTCCTCCTTCTGAAGCCACATCTTAGTTGTTCTTCATAGCAGGGTGAACATCTGGGAAGAATTCACTGTTTCTCCAAGTGCCTGGACTTCTCCAGAGCCTAAATGTCACCCAAACCAGCATTCAGCAGGAGAGGGAGAGGTACAATTTTCAATACTGCTGGCAGCAAGGATGACTTGATGTTCTATAGAAGCTGAACTTCAGCTCCCAGAGTGGGAATAGGTGATAAAAAATAAAAATAAATTTGCTCCCCTTAAACATTTCTTTTTTATTTCTGGAGGAGGAAATAAAAATGCCTCTGTTCAGCCCCTGTTTAACCAGCTATAATGAACAATGGTACCTTGTGAGACAGTAGAGTTGCTGTAGGGTAGTATTTTTTATATGTGGAAGTATTCTATATGTATGAAAATTAATAAAGTAAAAATGAATCCTTTTTCCCCTCAACACAGCTATAACTTGCAACTGATATTGCAGATATTTAATATAGCCTTCCAGAGGAAAAGCAGAAAAAAACCCAGAAAAACTGATTACATAAATAAATAAAATAGAATAGAATTAAATTTTCTGGCTGCTCATGCTTCATGATAAATAGAATTAAATTTCCTGGCTGCTCATGCTTCATGCCTCCCCTCTGTTTGTACCACCCTGAATGGTGTTAAATTCAGCATTTTGAACCACTGCTTAAAAGCATGCAGCAAATATGGGGTGAGGGGTGGGGTTCTTGGGGAGGAACAAGGTGGAAGGAGTAGCCAGGGCTGTATTCTCAGGGCTGTGGTTAGTTAGAGCATGAGGAGAATACGCCTGTATAATGCCTGATGCCTTGCTCTGACCAAAGCAGGGATGGGAAAAGTTCTGGGACCCAGAAGTGTGTGAGCCTTGGACGAGCACAAAGGATAACCACAGGTGTTTGCTGCTTTGATTGCAGTAAAGCCTCATGAGTCAAGGTGAGGAGAGTCAAGGAAAGAACTGTGTAATTTCTTTTCTGCTTAAGTCACCATTCAGCTTCTCACATGCCAAAACAAAAATGATTAAACAGAACCAGGCCTCCAGCTTGTGGCAGACTATCAGCACCAAATCTTCTCAATGCCTTGACTTGTAAAAGACATGCACAGCTTTTCAAGGACATCTTCCTATAGTTTCTATACAGCAGGCTATAGAGAGCCAGAGGGTAACACTGTGTGCGATTGTCAAGCACCCCTTCAGCCAGGAACCCAAGTCCATGTATCCCTTGGTGGCTGAGACACTTCCTGGGAGCTCTGGTTAAAGACATCTGGCAAAACAGATACTCCATCAGGACCATGAGTTTTCTATAAATTTTGTTTAAAAATCACCCTGAATACTTTCACAGCAATAGCATTTTTGCTTGGCTACTCCTGACCCAGCCGCCCCAAACCCAAAGCTGATGTTGACCACCACTCCTGTGTTTCCAGTTCCAGAATGTTTCTAATTCCTGCTTCTTTTTATCAATGAATAAATTGATAAAATTTTTCTAACTCTCTAGTTAGAAAAAATACTTTTTTCCAACTAGAGAGCAAAACCTTCCACTCTTTTCTTGTACTTTGCCAAAATACGTATGCCCATTTAAAAAAAAAATTAATACTCTATTTTTTAAGTCTAATACTTTAGCAATATTTTCAGCATAAGGACTTTATTTAAATAAGAATACACTAATTTTACTGAGTTATATTTGAGCAGATGGAGCTTTTCTCTATGAGTTCAGAAGCTGTGGAATTTTCAGAGCCTGGAAATATAGTAAACATTCCTTTTCCAGAGACTATTCCCATGAGGCTCTTTTCAGTGGCATGACATCCAAAATCTTAAAAAAAAAAATTAATTGCTGATTAAACCTAAGGAAAAAAAGGATTCAGCCAGTGAAGACAGAAGATGAAAGAGCAATTTATAGGCTTGAATTTAACAGACCCACATTTAGTCTAACATTGATGCTGTTGTCTAACACTCACAGCACAACTCGCAGCTGGCAAATGCCCTGTGAGTGTTCACATGTACAAAGTAAAAAAAGTTAGCATTAAAAGACTGTGATTCTTTTGCTCATCCTGGTAAGCAGCTGCTTGTATGAGCAGCCCAGTCATGAGAGGGAAATAATTCTGTTCTTAACCCTGTCTGAGGGCTAATTGCTCACCAGTGTCAGTAAGGATCTTTCAGACAAACCCATCCCAGTTACAGTGCTTCCCAGCCCCCTCGGCTTGTTTGCCCTCTTTCTGATTCAAAAGAGTTCCACTGTGGACAGTAGAAAAATTTTCTTTCTCAACAGAGCAAGACTTTAACGTTTTGCCAATTTAAAGCATGAATGCAGCACGAGGCAACATCTTTTTCTGCTTTACAAAGTAAAAGAAAAATAAATCCTGCATAAGTTTTATATATTCTCCATTTTCCCCATCTTCATTCCTAGTCATTTTTACGAAGCATGAAGAAGATGCACAAACTACCAACTTACTGCTATTTGAAGCTCCACAAATGTTTCCAAAATCTTTTTCTACTCACAAAACCTTTATACCACCAGAGGGAGCTCAAAGACAAATTATTCAGCAAATGTACTGAGTGGAAATGTATTTGTGCTGTCATGCCTGACACTAAGCATGCATTTTTCTATGTAAGGTGTCTTTCCTCAAATTTTATTTAAATTCACTATGCTATGATAAACAGAATTATAATAAAATAGCTTTAATAAAGGTCAGCATTTTCTAGAGGCATGATCCTAAGCTTGCTTGCAATTTTTCTCTTTTTAAACATCCACTTCCAGTGTACAGTTAGAATTCTCACGGTGAAGAATGCTGTCTGGATGCAGCTGAAGACACAGAAGGTCCAGCACACTCCCACTTCCAGTCAGTCAGGCCCCCAGAGGGACTGGTTTGGGGGAGGACTGGGCAGGTGTCCCTGACACAGAGAAGAAGCTGTGCCAGTTTGCAGAGGCCAACTCTCCTGCACACCATTCCTCAAACCAGGGCAGCCCTGTGGAGCCCCAGCAGCCTCTGGGCAAGGATTTGTGTGTCTCTGTACTCTGCTTCACACTATTTTCATTAGCTGGAATTTTTTTCCCCATTTGCCTTTTCCCTGTCCCTGGTTCCTATTATGCCCAGATTGTATTTAATATTTTGGACACTTCCCCTCCTTGCAGCTTTCAGCCCCGAGATGGCACTGGTTCTTCACTGACAAACCATCACTGTTTTGCTAAACCAGAGTTAAAGACTTAAAAAATAAATGTTCCCAAGAGTTAATTTGGACACTGTGTTAGAGGATAATACAAACTAGCAAGAGGAAACAAAAAAATACCATTACTTTTATTGTAAAATATATATATAAAATAGTATTGTCATCGTTTGAGCCTGGCGCAATGCCAGTGCCCCCACGAGAATACCTCCTCCCTGGCATCCACTGTGAGATGTGATCAGAGACAGAGCAAAGCAGGCTCCAACTTAAGGTCAAAAGGGAAAAAAAACTTTATTAACTTAAACCTACAAAGGAAAACACACAAGACACATAGAACACAAGATGAAAACCTTCCAAATTCTTCCTCCTCCCCCCACCAAATTCCAATTCCATCACCACCCTTTAGATAATCGATTCTCAGTTCCTCGAGAAGAGAGGAGTCCCTCTTGCACCACATTCCTTCCATGTCCAGTGCTCTCACCACTGCACACGGATCAGAGCTGCTTCTAGGGTTTTTCACTTTAAGGATACTTTGTCCAGTTCCAAAGAGAGCACAGTCCTTCTCCTTTTGGGACACTTGTCCCCCCCAAATTTCAACCCCTGGGGCCGAGGGGTGTCTTGAACAGAGATCATCTTCTTCTTCTCTCTTCTTCGAAGTGGAGGGCACCACCACCACCCTCCTCGCCCGTCATCTCTGTTCACATTCCTCCACATCACTGCACTCTCCTGGCTCTGAGCCATCGCCTCCCCCTAGAATGCAGTCTCTGTGTCACAGGAACACCAGTGGTTCTGCTGTGGCTATACAAGAAAAGTCCAGCCAAAGGCCACTCCGTCATCTCCTCCCACCTAGAATTCTTCTCAACATCTCTCAATCTCATCAACTTCAGGAGGAATCAGCATTTGCAAGGTTCCCATCTTCCTCAGAGGGGTTAAAAGTCCCAGGCTCTGCCGGTTTACTTCCTCAACTCCCACGCCTGGCTGCCCTGCTGGGCATCCCCCCCTTCTCCTTCACGCCGGCCCACTATCACAGGCACCCGCTCTGTCTCTCTCTCCCTCTCTCCGGGGGTGGGGGGGGGGAATGGAGGATGGCTGCCCGAAGCCCTTGCAATGTTCTCCTCCACCCTTGGGCCCAGGCCTGGCCTACCTCTCTCTCCGGCCACATGGCTCCCCTCCCCCCCCGCCCAGCTCGGGCTGGGCAGGGAGGGTTGAGGGTCTGCTCAGTCCCAAGCGGGACTCAAAGAGGAAATTCCCCTGGGCGTTCACAGCTTTTAACCCCCTGTGTTCTCAGAGGCGTATCCATGCCCTCAGTGGACAAACTAGGTGCCAATATTAAATCTGAACACTGATTGGCTTGCCCACACCATCACAAAAAACTTCATTTCCTCTCAAACCACAACAAGTATGAATTCTCATATTTATTTTTTTTTTAATAGAGATTAGTGCTTTTTAACAGGCATTGGTTGAACAAAAATTGCTGAAATCATAGAAGTAGTTTGGGTTAAACCTACATTAAAATTCCTTTATGCTCCCAGATTCCAGTTTTTAGTTCAGACACTAGGCAGATCAGTAAGGGAATTGATTCTCAACTAAAATTCTCAAATCCTTAAACAAAACTGGGAACATTCTTTAGAGAAGATATGTCCAAAATATTCAATTTTTAAGGTGTATATTGAGGAAAAGAAAAGCTGTATGATTCCAATAAGGAGCAAGTAGCTTAGTAATTTAAATATCTGGCAGAATTCTTAGGAGCTGTAAGTAGTGCAATGGGCTTGGATTAGTGTGATTTTCCTAAATGAACAGCCAACAGTGTAAGATGTCTTTATAGAATATTACAAGCTCAGGTGTTGCTACAGTCCCCTCCAATACTGCAGTGTATGTTTATGTTTGCTATGGGATGGAACACATACAACATGCTCCTGTGGCAGCAGATCCCTGTGGGAGGAAATCTGGGCTACCAAGACACCCCTGCTGGGTAAGCACTCCTCAGCCCTGCTCTGAGGTGTTTTTCTTCTGCATTACACTCCTGCCTAGTGAGGCCAACCCAAATCAATGGGAAAATGTTAAAATTGTGGAGGTGCTGGTTGATTGTTGTTATTTACTAATGGCACTATGGTAGCACTGAGATCCTAACTGGTCTGGGTTTTCATGGTAGACATTCACCCACCTACAGAAGAGTAAAAACTGCCCAAGAGAATTTTGCAAACAAAGAGATTTTACTTTTCTGGAGACACTGGTCTCCTGGAATACCAAGAGGACTGTGAGCCGGCTTCCCTCCTTGTCTCAGGAGAGACATGTGCTTCCCAAGGTGTATTTTTCATTTCAGCATTATATTCACCTTAAAACTGAGGCTGAAAAATTGCACATGGGCTTTTATGTCTCACTTGCTGAACCTGTGTTACAAAATGGATCTTCTTTATTTCTATAGAAATACAAGGCTGGTTTCTGGTTGGCATAGTGACATAGGAGCAATATGCTATATAAAACCACCATGTGATTTATATTAGGTACCTATTGAAACTATTGTCTTCATGTTTGATGAGCCTTAGAGTTTGGCATTTGTTCTCTGTGATGGGCTAAAGGTACTCAACTATCAGCAAGACCTCGTGTGGTCGATCATTGTTGGTTTCTGGTGCTGCAACATGCGATGGGAAATTTGGACAACTAAATATGTAAACTTATTTTGAAGAGAGGAAGCACCTAGCTCTCATTTTTGGACATTTCAAAAAAAACTAAACCCAAACCTAAAAACCCTCACCAATCTTATCTGCTAAGGAGCACTGAAGTATTAAAAGGAAAAGATTTAAAAGATGATGATGATTTTTTCCTTCTTCTTAAGTTTTGATACTTCTCTGATATGCTTGCTTGTTCACAAAGGCTGTATGTGGTAAAGAGAATTCTAAAATGCTAAACATTTCAAAAACTGCTATTCTCAAAAAACTTAGAGCAAACTTCAACTCTGTAGACAAACTTTGTTGGTGTGATGAAGAAACAAAAAACACAGCAAGAAATATCCCCTAGCTAAATTAACACTGGTAGAAATAACTTAGAATACTTCTAAATAAACCAAGTCAAACCAGAATATATGACTGAAGAACCAATGCAGAAATCACTCTAATAGGCCCCACTGCAGTTAGTAAACATGTTTTGATTTTTTTTCCCTATATCAATTACTGGGCTTTTTTCAAGGTTGATTAAATCTGAGATGACCAGTTTCCATCCTCTGTGACCAGGCAGTAAATGAAGTGGGTCTTAATAGCTATACTACACATTTAATTTTTTCCCATGTTTTTAAGAACCACTTCCAATTAGTCACAGTACTACAGTCAGAAGAATTCAAGAAAAAAATATCCATTGCAAAATGCTGGAACAAATTCACCATTTCAGACTTACAATTTTACATCAAACCAATGGTCTCTTATGTGAAGTAGTTTGTTTTAAATGGATCTTAAATGATCTCTCTTGATGTGGTGATGTACAGCTGTTTTCAAGGACATTATTACACAATGTGTGTGGGTAGGTGGCAAATATTGCTACCTGTCAGAATTAACTCTGGCAAGGCAGAAATAGTAACTTTTACAATTCCTTCTATTTTTTGTACAATGAGAGCATACAGTGGGCCAAATAGGATTCTCATGGACTGGGCATTCTGCAAAACACTGACGACAAAATTTTGGTCATAAATACAATCAAATCTAGTCTCTTCAAGAAAAAGAAATGAGTGGTCAATGAAGAAGTTCTAAAGCATCTTAAGGGTAGGAAAAGCAAAGCAAATAGAGAAATTATGGATAAGCCAAGATTTCTTTCCAAAATATGGCCTGAAGAAAAATTATAAAAGAGAAAACAAAAGCCCTCTAGCAAGATAGAACAGGTCAGCAGATGATCCCACTTGCTGCATATCCACAGGGCCCAACTCTTTTCACCAGTTATAATTGCTCATGGAAGGAATGTGTTCCATCCACTCACCAGCTGGTTGAGAGAGGAAGAATAAGGAAATTCCTAAAGCAAGAATGAGTACCTATTCTAGTTTATCATGGCATTTGAAAGACAAATGGACTTATATACAATGCCATTATTGATCCAATATATGACTTTATTTAATCAGCATATACATGCTATGTTAGATTAACTCTTCAAAACAACTCTGGAGTTAAGACAGATCTCACATACTACTCTGGGGGGTCCAGGTTCTTCTGGGTTTGCTCTAGTTCAGGAGTTGTTCACTGAGGATGTTAAATCAGGACCTTCTTTTCCTTCTGTGCTTACCTCTGCCCCATCAGTCATCCCATCAATCTCTCTTTACAAGCTCAATGGTGCTCTGCAAAAATAATTTCTACTTTTTTTAGGGTCTTTACCATGTCCCTGTCAGAGACCCAAACTTCACTGTGCATTTCCTCTTATTTTCTGAACTGCCTCAACCAAGTTTATGCTACCACTAAAATGGGATGAAGTAAAATGTTCATTATTGAAGTGTCAGCTGCTCTTCTGTTCCTCTTTTGTCTGCTTTTAGGAGACTCCAGCACACTCTGCAAAACATTTCCCACTGCTCCTGCAAGAGGAATTTATAACTTATGGTGTGATGCAAAACTTTTAGGAATTGCAGTCTACCTGCCAAGAAGTCTACGCCTGTCAGGGGCCATGAAGAGAAGCAAAGCAAAGCAAGGCAGCAACAGCAATGCTAATTCTTAGGGGATGGAAAAAGAAAATGTGGCATAAGTGAATAACTGCTTTGTTTGTTGTTAAACATATTTTTACTGACAAAGAACTTGCAGCAATTTCTTAAAAGAGAATCTGACCCAAAGTAGTTGATTTTAATAGGAATGGGGAGAAGAATGGCTCTCAGATGCTCCCATGCTGGTGATGCTTCACGCTGTCTAACGAACCCAATGCAATTCTCAAACCAGGGTTATGAACCTCCTCAAAATGCAATAGTAAAATTACCAGATGCTATACTTGCATATATGTATAAATCATTGCTAAACACAAAAATAAACAAAGAAATTTATGACACTAGATGAGGAATTTACAGACCTAATTTCTTTTTTATGAGATTGCGGAGGAAAAAAAAAGAATATTATGAACAAAAGATGTGGCTAAGCACTAAAAACTATAGTACTAATATGTACAAGGATTCAGCCAATATAAATAATTTACTAAACTAATGAGAATCATCCAAATCTTATTTAAAACTTCCAACCACTTTCCTGGCAATTTTGTTGCAATTAATAGGTCCAAAAACTAGTGTTCATAGTACATTATATATATATATATATTATAACATAGTATGTTAATTCAATTGCTCCAAAGTTAAATTAAAAAGTTTGGTCTTTTTTTACTTTCTAACAGAAGATTTTACTGAGCAATATTTTATTATTATTAAACAATAATATCCAATTTTATGTTTTTGTTGCATGTTATATTTGTAGTACTGTAGCTACAATATGCTAAGTAGAAAACTATGGCTAAAAATGAATTTTCTGCATATATGGAACTCTGCTTACAAAAATAAAAAGCAATTGCAAGTGCCTGAGAAATTTATGCACTGTGTAATTACAAGGTGCTAGAAGTACAATTATAGACTTGCTAATAAGCTTTTCATTTCCTTCCCCTTTATTTTAAATATTGTTTCATCTTAGATGATTTCTTTCTTCCTTTTATAACAAGAGAAGGTTTTCCCAAATGAGGATTTTTATAGAGCTTTGCTTTGCTATTTGTTTTCCAAGGGAATAAGTTTCCAGAAACTGTTTATAATCAGAAACAAGCTCTTACATAAGAAAGTTTATGAAAACCTCCTAGAGCACCTCAGTTCAATGAAAATTAAATCAGAGCTGTTCATTAGATTCCACTCCTTGGAATCAAATGTAGTTTGGATGGGAAGAAAACCACAACCAAACAAAATAACCCCCCAGTCTGTGAAATTATACATGCAATCCTTGGCTATATTTATCTGGAAGCAGCTACTTCACCACAGCCAGAGTAAGGATGATTGCTCTTTCCATCACTAACCTTAAGATCAGGGGGAGAAAAACAACTCTTCAGAAAAACAGGGAGCAACAGGAAAGAATTTGCTGTAGGAAGGACGATGAGCATACACAAAAAGCAAGGACAAAACCCAAAATAGGAGTCCCTGGTAGTACTGTCCTTTCATGCTCACTTTGTACCTTTTAATGAATAAATGGTGCATTGTTTAAAAAGTCTCAACTGCAAGGAAGGACATGCAATTGAGGTGGTCTTTGCAGTCTTGTTCTGTTACCTGTCCAAAGGCTGCCTAATTCTACCTCTGTCCCAGTTTAAAGCAGAGGGAGCCTGCAGTAGGGATGTGCTAACAAAACGCCTCCCTGAGGATCCTCATCACCAGAGACTGTGTTTATCTAGCACAAAACTAATGATTTCCTGGGTTGCAAATGGATGTTTCCCAATCTAACCAGAGTTTGATCTGCATCCAAGACCTTTCTTGTTTTCACTGCAGCTGTCATGACTGAATGCAGAAACCCATTCTCAACAAATCTGCACTTTTTAGGAAGTTACTTCAACAAAACTATTTCCAACTGCCTCCGACAAGGACTTTTTAAAAGCAATTTTATTTTTTCTGACTGTTTGCCTACATGGTAACAGAGATAAAAGAGCCATGTAGCACATCATACCTCCTGTATTGGTTATCAACACATCTTCACTAACATGAGCATGACAGGCAGCACCTGGTCTGAGCAACAAGCTTGAACCACTAATGGATACAACAAAGACACATTGCAGGGACAGAGTAATTTCTCTATGGAAAAATACAAGAATGAGCACTGCATTTTCGCCACTTTGCAATTGGTCTCCCAAAGGAACAGCAGAAGCCAGGTCCTTTCAGAAGTCATATGGTAATCAAGGGCAACATAGGCTTTGAAAAACACTTACCTCAGTAAACCCCCTGCAATGCTCTCTCAGGTCAGCTCTTGCTGGGATCCCACAAATATTCCTTGCCTCTTCAAGAATATGGCTTTGCCTTACAATAAAATTGCATGGTTTACTCATCTCACAGCAGCAGTGTATATATATTTAACAACCTACTGAGACATCTGTGTCCAAAATAAATGAATTGCAATAAATAGGAATTTTCATAAAAATGAGGCATGTGTTGGTATTGTGTATATATATATATATATATATATATATATGCACACACATTTCTGCCTCTGTCTCCAAAGCAACATCTGCTCAAAAGCCCTTTCAGCATGCAATACTGTGGTACAGCTGGGAACACCTTAATAACTTTCTGCAAAGAGCAGCTGAACTCTCTATAGCAAAAAAACTTCTCCATCTGAACCTATCTTACACACCTTTCCATTTCCCATGAAAATCCTAGTCAAACAGCAAAGGATTTTTTTTTTCCTTCTGCACAGATCAGGAACTTTTGAAATATGCTAAACTGGAGAAATAACACAAACAAAAAATAATTCTGAGCATGTGATCGAAGTCATTTTTATTATCCCTCTCCTCTTATGACAGATACCTACTCAAAATTCAATGAGGTGAAAATGGACACATGCATGCCAAAAATCTAATCCAGAATAGCTGTAAAATCATAAATACTGTGAAGTACATTTCGAAGCAGAAATGTTCAGGGTTGGAAAAGTGGGAATAAATAAATAGAAAAGGTCTGCTAACATGCTTTTATCAAGGTCTGTCCAAATTTTGAGGCTGCTTTTGCCATCCTCTGTGAACAACTCCTCAGGAGGGAATTCTGCCTAACTGAAAATACAATGACCAGATTCTGGCAACCTGCTTTAGCTGAGCTGAAGATGGAAATGTCTTTAACTGTACTTTCTTGAAGTACAATCTAAGGAGTCATCTTGTTGTCAAAAACCCTAAGAAGGAAAAACAATCTTTGCACTGTCAGAAAGGCATTTCAAGTTACCTTATGGCTGTTATAGGCAGTTAATCCCAATTTATACCAAGATGTTCACCTTTAAGAGGAAATATTTTCTCCTTGAAATTTCCAAGAGACAGCATTTTATCCAAGCAGATGGGGGCTGGAAACAGTTTTTCTTTAGAAAAAAACTAATTCAGCCTTATTTCAAGTAAATACTATTGACATTCTAATAATGATTTGTAGGATGCAGGCATTACATATATTTAGTTTAAGCCAGGTATATCCCACAGTCATGCAGGCCTATAGCTCACAGCAGTAATTCTATCAACAGTTCTGTAATAACACAGTATCTCAATGAAATAGATTATCAAAACACACAAAATAATGCCCTTATTTTAAACTGAAATAATTTGCCTTCTGAGGGAACTTTGCCAGGAGTTAAAACATCATATTTTTTTGTGTCTATTACATTGATCTATAACTCTTCAGCAAATGAATTTCACAGATACACTATGACATTTCACATGTGCACTCTCATATTCTTAAAAGAAAAAAAAAGTCTTCCTTTGAGCTGCTCTTCTAAGTTTTAGAATCTTCACCTTTTGATCCCACCTGAGTCCTTTGCAATATCTCGTATAGAAGTGCAAAAGAATCTCTCCATGCAGGAATGTCAGCATCAGGTTCTGAGAAAAATGTTCAGCTGAGAATATAAACAGTGAAGAGTTAATGGGGAATGCCATTTACTCAGTCCTTCAATAGTGTAAGTTCACAGCAGTTTCAAGAGGGCAGTAGTATTTTTAAAGGATTTTGGCATATCAGATTCAAGCCATGCATTTATTTGCAGTCACATATCCTCAAATCCATTTCACTGCACAACACCTAATTCTAACTTTTTTGTGTCACACACAAGATGAGTTTTAAGACTGAGATATAATGATTATTCTCTAGCTAAAGCTCTTAACATCAGCAACATCAGGGTTCAGGTTACTTTACACTGTGTTGCCCACCCTGAAACATCAGTCTTGCAAACAAGGCAAATTAATAAAGACAAAGTCACTCTCTCCAATCACATGAATTTTTTCAACTTGTCCATAGCACTTCTGCAAGACACAAATGTAACATTCCAAAGCTCATAATTTCTGTTTTTTGAAAAGTACTAGGTCATTTGTAACCTCAGAATGATCAGCAACAGCTTCTTCATGGCATAAAGAAATTACCATTTCTTAAATTACCTCCAGGGAGGATTTTTGCTTTTTAGGGTTTTCCAAGTTAGAAAATCTCCCGCTTTTGAAAGCTTCAGTACTTCATTTACTTGGCCATTTCCACCTAAAAACTGAACTAAAATCCATCAGATTTCAGTTCAAAATGAACAGTATTGAAACACAGGTAGTATGAGCAGGAAAGGAAAAAAGCCCTATTTACCAAATTTTATATAGAGAGGAAAGCCTGTGTATCAGAACTGCCAGGTGATCACTGGAATTTGTGCTCTTTCCTAGACAAGGATGTGGACTTCAGCAGGTGAATCAGTTATTTAGTTACTCATGGCAGAGTCCTCTCCTCTTCTTTAGGGTGCCGTGTTTTTGAATTCCTGCCTTTAACATGTGCTTTTTTCTTCAATGACTAATCAGTATGGATAAAGTCAGAGCAAAGAATTAAAATCATCCTGTTATCTGGCAAATATTTTTTGCCATCTTGTTTGTGTACACTCGCAGTGCTTCTCAAACCTTGCTCTTCTTTCACCTCCCCTCTGCTGTTCATCCACTCCTCCCTCTACCTAGCTTATATAACAAAGGGGGTAACTTCCATTAAGTACAGATGAACCTCCAAATATTGGTGCTTTGGTGCCAGCAGCTGCCAAATAATTTCAACATGCTGGTGGCTGGAGTTCCACCTCTTGAGAGCCTTCAGAGCTTCTTCAGGAACAGGACAGGAAGGGACACCAGGACACCCTGGTGTCAGTGGAGTGCCCACAGCCCATCCCAAGTGACAATCATACAGGGCTAAGACATTTTCATGCACAACAGACTAGAGGGAAAAGGGAAGAATTAAAAGTCTGAGAAGAGTCAGCAGTATTTCCCACACTGTATTTCAGGTAACAAAGATGACCAAAACAATAAAAAAATGTGGAAAAAGAAAAAGTACAAGCCCCATCACCTTTCTGCCTTCTCCCTCCTGCAGACAGTGCACCTCCTTCCAAATTCTAGGCAAGTTGCTATGGAAACTATCAGCATGGCTACAAAAATAGGGAGGAATTATAGATCTCATGCATATATACATTATTTAATTTCATCAAAGAAAGAGAAATGGTACGAGGTGGTGGACCCTGTTACTAAGACAGTTTCACTCTGGGGAAGGAAGGACCCTCTGCAAAAGGGCTGACAATTTTAGCCTTTGGCCAAGCCTTAGCTGACAATCAGCCCTTCGGCCAAGGTCACCCAGAGAAAAAGAACATCAGCAGACTCTGCCCCTCCTCAGCTGAGAACAGAAAATGCAAGATGCCCATCAAGGACTTTCATTTGTTTGTTTTGTTGAACTTGTGTAATCTGCCAGTAGAAGAGTCACATCACTCCTTTCCTCCTGTTTTGCACCATGACATAGCATTAGGAATTTATTCCTGTGTGTAAGCAAAGATGTTTGGGGACAATTTCAAGCAGAGACGTAGATGTCTCCACCTCAAACTTAGCTGTCTGAAAATGCAGAAAAAGGAAATAAGAGAGGAAAGAGAGCAACATAGGACCTTTCAAATAACAAGGTACACAGTTTGATCCAGCCTTTATATTTCTCCCATCCCTCTGAGAGTTCAAAACATTGTTTAATACATTTGAAGAAAGGCACTGTGTATATAAGAAGAACAGTGGTAGGAGAAAAAGAGGAGGTAAGGAACTCTATTAATTGTTCCTGGGTTTTATTTTACTTTCTTAAAATTAAAATGCACTTAACACTTGCTGAAAAACCACTTCAGAAATCCTTTGCAACTCAAAGCTTTTTAATGGCAGTGTACAGATGGAGGGAGTAAACTGGAAGACTCAAGACATGTTACTCTGCAGCTGTCCCAGTTGGATGAACACTCCTATATAGGGATGTTAGGAGAACCTGACCAGAATCTGTGCCTTCTTCTTTGTCTTCTTTTCCCCTTCAAACTGACAAAAATGTTTCCTAACCAGAAAAAAAATGTATTTTTTGTAACTATTTTACCTTCTTCTTAATTCTCTCTGCCATGCTGGGGTTTTTTACCACTCTCTCTGTCCTATTTCACTTGGAAAGAAAAAAGAAGGAATTACAAGGTAAATTACATTTCATGAAAAAGCTTTCAGAGCTATAAAAAATAGGGAAGCATTGTAAGTTTAGGACTGGAAAAAGAATGGCTTGTCTTCTTAGGCCCCAAACCACTAAACAGTCATAAGCATATGAGTAATTTAAGTGAGCTCTTGGATTCCAGCCAATAGATAATTGTTAAATATGTGCCTGTCCCAGCCAATGCACACAATCTGCTTTTAAATGTGACATTTACATATATATATATATATATATGTATCTTTTGAAGTTAGGGAGATTAGAAAAGCTGTTTATAAACCAGAACATAAGGCTAAAATCGTGATTAAAATTGTCCTGAAAGTCTCTCTGGTGATATTGTGAAGCATTGTATAATTTTGTTTAAAAAAGCTTGGAAAAAACAAATTTTAATGTAATTTACATTTAGTCCACTTTCCACTAAATGACATGTAGACAAGCTATGAAGAGTAAAACAGATTCTTTGCACGAAAAAAATTTCAAAACAACTAAAATCCATGGGGTGTTGTCGAGTGTTCCCTATTTCAGAGGCAATGAAAGACAGCTGTGAGTTAAAATTACAGTTTAATTTGCATTAATGCATTTACACAAAAATCACAGAAAGAGGAGAGCATCTTATCTTTTTTTTTTCAACTGAAATTCAGGGGAGGGATAAAAGAGGATGTTTTACTCTGCAAGAAAAATAATTGTTCGAGTTTGACAGGCAAATTGAACTAAATGCATTGAAGATGAGTGAATTTAATGTTTCCAGACTCAAAGTTTTTGCAGGCTTAACTGTCAGATAATAAAATAAATTTCAGCTTTTTTTGGCTTAGATAACATATTCATATTTTCATAAGTACATTTTCTGAAATCCAGGCAAAGAGAGAGGTTAATAAACAGAGATGCTTCAGTGTTGCCACAGCATTAAAAGAGAAGAAACTAAATTCTGCATCCTTTGCATATACCAATAACCTGATCCTGTGATAAATTTTTCTCAGTGGGACTTAGTTGTTCCACCACACTCATAAATTCAAAGAGGCTCCTCAATAGCTTTTTAGCAAATCTTATTGATGTTTTTGCAGAGAACTTGAGCAGACCTTAAACAGGGTCTTTAAGGGACTTTGTTTTCCTTATTGCTGAAGTTGGCCCTCATATATCTCATCCTACAGGAAATCTGCTGACACATTCACCATCAGATCAGGCAGTACAAAGGAAATGGTATGGGGACACTGGCATAAGCCTTTGAGAAGAAGGGAATGCTTAATCTGGCCCACTCGTAGGGAGCTGCCACACTTTACAGCACACAAATCAGCAATCTCTGCTAATGCAATTACATGATATTTTTCAAAATCAGCATGGAGGCAGATGCTTTCTTCCAAAGATGGCTGTGGCACTCCTTTGTCCCCAGTCCCCAGTCCCCAGTCCAGCAGCCGAGAGGAAAGATTTTAAGGAGGAAGCAGATGAAATGCAACCGGTCAAGTTGAATGATCACATGCTCCAGGATCCTCTTGGCATCCCAAAAGTATTGCAAGTCTCAGGACTTCATGAAACACACCACCAATGCATCAGTGCTAAATGTAACATGAAGGATTTTCCATATTATGTTCCCAGCATGGAGCGGGATTATCCCAAAGTACAAACTGGGACACTATATTTCTTCATCCTTGTTTGACATTAAGATACCCTCACAAGATGAAAAAAAAGGATAATGGAGCAAGCATAGAAAGATTATGTGCTGCAAGTGCTATCGGGTGCTGTCCAAAAGAGTGCACAAACACATGGCCTGCAAAAATGGTGTGCAGGGCTGGAGCTGAGGACAGAGAGGACCACAGATCACAGGCTCAGGCAGAAGGTCTGCCGTGTTCAAATGTTGGTTGGGTGGGGATTAGTCCTTGTGGGTGGGAACTGTTGTGCGGATTCAAGGAATTCTTTACCTGTGGAAAAATAGAACAAGACTGGGTCATGCACAAGTGATGTGGGATCAACTTTGCTTGAGAGTTGTAGTAGTCTGCAATTTTAGCAGAGAATAAGATAGGTGGAGATCCACGTCACCAGTGGTAAGGAAGCTGTGCAGCAGGGTGTCTGCTAGCATGTCTGCTCAGTTTGGAGCCAAAAGAGTCATGATTTCTCCTAAAAACACCAAGGTCTCAACAAAAGACTGGAATCTAAAGGGATACCTCTGGGGAAACTCCTCAAATCAAAGGATATGCCAGTCACATCACTTCCCTGAGGCATGGCAAAAGACGGCACTTTCCAGGATGTTCTATGTGAGACTGCCAGCCCTAGCCAAAGGAACAACCTGTTAGTTCAGCTCAGTGAGCAGTAACCCAAGGTCCCAACAAAGGAAGCACCTGGTTGTGACAAAATAGGGCAAGCTGGACAAAGGATAAACTGTGTGTCACTGCACAGGTCCCAGCTTCACTAATTACTCTTGCAGCAGCACAGAGGGCGTAGAAGATCCAGGTAAGTCAAGATCCAAACAAAGCACCTGTATCATACCCATGAAATTGCTGGGATCCATCCTGTCATGTTTCTTCCTTGATCAAGGGACAAGAAGACAAGAAACTGACAGGTCCTATATCACTGACAGGTCCTATATTTCCACTGTCAGGTGGAAAAGGCCATAAATCAGGGAAAATATTGTTACAGATACTCCAGCCCAGAGGTTCCTACATCTGATCTGAGAGAATTACGTTCCCAGCACATACACATTTTTCAGCATGATGCTGTTCCCCGCAAAGTTTTCATTTCTGCTGAGGATCGATACTGAGTGCCAATTATCAGTTTGGGAAAATGTCTCCCGTTTAATGAAAGAATGTCGTCCTCCCTGAGAGTGGAAGAACTAATTCAAACAGCAGCAGAGTCCACAGCCCACACACCTCAGAATTCACAGTAAAATTGCATAATCAGCTTGTCAATGCTCTAGAGCTTTTCAGTAGGTATTTTGGCAACAAGCCTCAAATAAAAGTAGGAGTTTCACTGTCCTAATTCCTCACAGTGACCATTTTAAATCTATATAGGACTTACCAAGGACTATGATGAATGGAATATGAAAAGATGGGGTACACATGACCTCCAGATCTCTAGAAGTACTGGTGTCTTTTCCTGGACACAGATGATATTTTTCTTGGCACCTCTGTTTTACTTCCAGGCAGTGGATACATGTCATGGCTCATAGACACATATCCCAATAAGCATGGACACACAGCTGGACAAAGGCATCCCAAGCTTGATGCACTTCCAGAACCTGGACCTCATGCTACTTCTGCTATTTGCTGCATGAATTGCCAGGGAAGATAAGAGAGGTTCCTCTGAGAGAGATAGACTGATACCACATCTCACAATTTGGGGGATCCAGTACAAAGTCATTCAAAAAGGATCTGCTCCCTATGTTTGTTCTCCACATCCCTCCCTCTTTGTTCTAGAGTAAACACAAACCTCTCCTCCACAAAGAGAAAAAAAAATCTCCCAGAAAATCACTACTAAGCTCAAAACCTTGATATCATCCTAGCTGGAAAGCCAGTAGGTCAGTCTCACTGTAGAGTAGGGACAGACAGCTCCTTATCAGAGACAGGAGGTCGGAGAATTTTTGATTGCTTGTTTTCAAGTTTCCATTTCATGAAAGATGGTTTTAGAATTGCTGGATTTTGCTATTGCAACCCCTTTGTATGACAGATACATGTAAATTCATTGTTATACATGAACACGTCATTCAAAGGCAAGATTCTCCTCCAACAGCCATTTGCACAACTCTTTTCTGAAGGAGCAAAGAAATGAGACACATATTTTCAGATTGAAATGGGTTCTAGGAAAATGTTTCTCCCTACAGTTTTTCACACATTTCCTAAACAAGAAGCCCTCCAGCCTCCAGGAACCCCACATTTTCTTGGATTCCTCCTAGGAACTCCACACACATTGAAACCATCCTGTTGTGGAGGTAGATAGCATCATGCTATCTAAAAAAACCACCCTAGAATTTGCTCAGCTTGAGTTATTGTTCTGCGCAAGTTACCCACGGGAGTCTTTATGGCATTCTGTAGACCACCTGTATCCCACACTGAGTCCCCTTACACCCTGGATGTGCTCCACATATGCTGGCAACTTTCATCCCATCTCATGCAGGCTCTGAGTTCTCCAGCTGTGAGAAAAGTGAGGAAAGGTGAAAACATTTACTATGATTATTGATGACCAAGCTGGAAAGGAAACAGTCCACCTTTAGTAGTGTAGATGGCCACTGCTGAGCTTCATGTCCATTAGTGGGATGCACAGTACAACGCACTGTTCAGCTGTGGTTTAGATTTATCCCTTTCTGAAAGTGTAAGACTGGCAGTGCCACCACTTCAGGGTTTATGCCCTGGCAGCTTGATTCCACACTTGCTCATCACCAAGGAAATCCATGAGGCTGGCCTCAACTGCCTTCCCTGGCAAGCAGCAAGGACTTCTGTCACAACGTGTAATGCAAGAACTGTGAACCTGATATGAGAGCAATTAGGTAGTCTGCCTTCACAGGAGTTCCTCACAGACTACCAAGAATCACAATGTGAAGTGTTGGAAATTTAATGCTTTAAAGTTAATTTTATATTGCAAAGCTAATTTAATTCTTTAAAACATCACATTTTAAATCTTTCTCTGCAAGTATCTCAAAGTCACCTCTGCTTTAACCCCAAAATAAAATCTCACTTACTGTGTTGATACCACAAAATGTTGTCAGAGAACCAATATGACAGAGTTACATTCAGCTGGCATTTCTACTCACTGATCTGTTTTGACTTATGAACTACCAAAAGACATCAATAAAGAAAAAAAAATAAATTTAACAGAGCAAAATATGTAACTATAAGGCCTTTTTCACACCAGCAAAATTTGTCAGCAACATGAGGCAGCAGAAGTGATAGATTATCATATGGTGAACTGCTACACTCTTTTGGAAAATTATCCCTAGCATTACAAAAAAAAAAAAAAAAAAAAAAAAACCAAAAAACAAAAACCCCACAATTTTACATGCTGAAATCTCACAATAAATATAATTAAGTGCTTCTGTTTGTCGCCTGTACAGAAAATTCAGGCTCAAAACACTCTCCTGTGACTTTCAAATTTTACTGAGCTTTCAAGAAATTTTTCCACAGCTTCAGCAGTTTTGCAAGTTTATGGCAATGAGAAACAGATTTTCTGTAACTAAAATAGCAAAGCTATCCACTACTGTATATTCAGTTTATGGCATGCCATAAAAACTTGACAGGTTTCAACACTGCCCACAGTACTCAACAAGTGAGGCTTTTGCCTGCAAATTCTGAGCATTCTTCCATGAGGTTTTCAATTTCAGCTGGGGGTTTGTCCAAAGAACTGCAGAATTTGACTTATAAATAAACATTTGGCACGTGGAGGTATCTTTCCCTTCTTATAAGTTTAATTAATCATTAATGAATAATTTGTGTTCTCTCTTTTATTTTTGTTCCAAAACTATGTAACATTCCTAACTTCTTAAAGAAAACAATAACAAGTTGGGCCTCCAAAATTTCATTTTACCTCTGTATAATTAAAATACTGTGAAGCAATGTATTTACATGTATTGTTCTCTGAAAAAGATCATTTCTCTGCATAATTAGTGGCCAAACACTTCAAAACCCATCAGGCATCATGAGTGCCTTTGAGATATTTTCTCATGCCAAAGGGCAAACCACAATTACACACTTGCTTTCATGTAAGTGACATGAGAATTTTGCACCTGAAATAGTGACCAGCTTGACCAAACCTCTCAATCAGGGGATTAAAAGTTGTTCCTGACAAAGCTTTTGGTTTTATTTGGATTTAATAATGGGATTTAGCCATACACTTCAGGAATGCCCCAAAATAGTTTAAAATTTAATCCAAATTACTTCAAATTCTTGTAGTTTGGTGGGGTGTTTTTAACCAGGAAAACATTTCTCTGTCAGCTCTTTACAAGAGAAGGAATAATTTTTCCCTTTCACAAAGAAAAATGAACATATTAAGAAAGGACAAGTATGACCTTGTCTCGTGTTATTTTTACACATATATTTCTTCTTTGTATGGTAGGAATAGGAAAGTGGATCCCAAATAAAGCAGATGCTATGGAAAAGTCTATTACCTCATAGGGAAGAGACTCTCTTCCTCACTGGGAAGAGAGTTGTTTGGTAGTGAAACCAACATCTACCAGCTGGTGAAGTCTAAAAGAGATTTCATCAATTTAAATCTAATCCTCAAAGCACAGTGAAAAATATCTCAGTGTAAATCATTCCTCATTTGACCAATAACAAACTTAATGCAAGTGAACAGCTATAGGCAGGGGTAAAAGAAAATTTACTAAGAAAAGAGGCTTTTTAAGGTTGTGGTGGTGGAGAGGAAGGTGGGAAAAGGAAGAAGGAATAAAATTTATTTCCCCACCACATGTATATTTCTACCTGGTTAGTCCCTATGGTCCTGATCATGCAACTGAACCTAGCCCAAAAAGGATTAGTTACACTTTCCAGCATACTAGAAAGATACTTGATAAATTTTTAAGTAAAACTTAATAAAAACTCCCAAATCATTAATGACCTTCAAGACTAGACATAAGACCAGGAGCAAAAGTTTTTTCTCCCATGTCCTGTCTTCTAATTTAAGGTAGATTCTTGAAAGGTATTATCTAATGAAGTTCAATTTTTGATTTAGAAATTATATAGTTACCTCAACAAAAGCACTAACTTTATTGCTGGTTTCCTATTAAAAGTGTTAATATTCAGATTAATTTAATTTCAATAAATATTGATTTAATTTAAATTGAATTTGACTGCAATTTTACCCATATTTCAATTACATTATTGCTTTCCAGTATCATAATATAAAATAACTCTGTTTATGTAGATTAAAATACAGCTTTCATCTACTCATCTAAGTCCTTTCAGGATAAAATTCTCAATAATCCACATGAGGATACCATGATCTCTCCATTCAAACTTCAGCTCTACTTTATGTCTGAGACAGATATATGTCAGCAGTTAATGTTAGCACTCAGAGTTTTTAATGAGAGATCCTGAACAGACTGTATTTCCTGGCTCAGTGCTGATAGATTGATAGGTTTCTATCTATATAAAAGCCCACCAGTGCTTCTTTAATTCTACTTGCTTTCTCACTCAACTTTTTGAACCCCATTTCAGTGAAAAAAGTTTTAGAAACTCATCTTTCAATATAATCCTTCACATATTCTGGCCTATTGCTAAAGCATCTGTTGAAAGTGTTGGCCAATGGTAAAACACACATTTTTCTTTCATCTCTGCCATAGCTTCATTCCAAAACTGACTGTATTTTGGCAGAAAAACACTATTCCTTTTCTTGGGTGAGAGCATCTCTTCTTTCCCCATGCCTAGAAACTCCTGCTACCTGTGAAATCCCCACTTTGAAGCAGTAGCTGGCTATGTCATGCGACAGCAGGGACTCAGAGAAGCCTCACTGGTGACTGAAGGAAGGTGTAATGACAATTTTATCCTTCTGTGCTCTCTTCCTTCTGCTGCACATTGTTTCTCTCCAACCTTGTCAGCACCCACACATTTTCCTACTGAGTTTTCAATGTGCTCCTCATCTTTTCCATGCTGTGAGGATATAGCTTGTACTTTTAGGCCAGGATATGTCACACACCTCTATATCTATGGTGAGAATCGGGAGTACACTGAGGTAAATTCACATCTCAGGTTTGCTCCATTGATTTTTTTTGTTTGACTCTAGCAGGAACACACAGACAGAATTGTTTAGGCTTTTCCATACTCCTTCTCCAGCTGAAAAACTACTTTTGAAAAACTACTCTGTCAAACTATTTATTTTATGTAATGGATCTTTTGCTAATATAAAACTATTGCTAAGAAAAAACAATCACCAACAGTATTTATTCTAATGACTAGAAATTATAAAAAAGTCACACTGCCTTAATCAAACAAATTCATAGAATCTTGAACAAAGGAAAAGACATCTAGGATCACCAAGTCCAACCCTCAAACCAACATCACCACCATGCTCACCAGTAAACCCTGTCCTCAAGTGCCATATCCACATACTATTTGAACAATTCCAGTGCTCAACAACCCTTTCATGAGAAAATATTTTCTAACAACTTATCTAAACCTAGCCTGGTGTATGTTGAGGTTGTTTTCTCTCATCTTGTCATTTGTTACTGAGGAGAAGAGACCAACTCCCACCTGGCAGATGTGGACCACCTCCTCTCAGGCAGTTGCAAGGAGCAATAACCTCCCCTCTGAGGCTTCTTTTCTCTTGGCTTAAACAGCCCCAGCTCCTTCAGCCAACTTCCAGTCAACTGGAACCTCCTCATTTAACCAGGACTACTGGTAAATGATGGGATGTGGCTTAGTGAGTTCTTCCACAATCTCCTTCAGTGTCCTTGCATGGATCCTATTCAACTCCATGGATGTGTGAGGGTCTAAGTGGTGTAGCAGGTCACTGTCTGTTCCTTCCTGGATTATGAGGCCTTAATTCTGCTCCCTGTCTCTGCCTCCCAGCTCAGGCTGCTGGGTACCAGTAACATAACTGTGACGGTGTTTGCAAGGGTTTCAGGCTGAGGGAAGAGATGAGAAAGTTGACTCTATGTTTTAAAAGGTTTGATTTATTATTTTATGATATATATTATATTAAAAACTATACTAAAAGAATAGAAGAAAGGATTTCATCAGAAGGCTAACTAAGAATAGAAAAGGAATGAATAATAAAGGCTTGTTTCTGACTGAAACAGCCTGGACAGTTGGACTGTGATTAGCCATTAATTAGAAACAACCAGATGAGACCAATCACAGATCCGTTTGTTGCATTCTACAGCAACAGATAATCATTGTTTACATTTTGTTCTTGAAGCCTCTCGGCTTCTCAAGAGGAAAAATACTAAAGAAAAGATTATTCATAAAACATGTCAGTGACACACAACAGTTCTTACTGCTAAAGCCTGAGACAAAGAAGGCACTAAGTACCTCAGTCTTTTCCTCATCCTTTTTGTCTGTGTTTCCCCCCCCACATCCAATAAAGGATGGGTATTCTCCTTAGCCCTCCTTTTCTTTCTGATGGATTTTTAGAGATATTTTTAATGGTCTTTTACATTCCATCTGGGCCTTGACCCTTCTCATTTTCTCCCTGCAGAGCCTTACAACATCCTTGTAAGCCCTCCTAAGTTACCTGCCTATTTTTAGAAAGGTGAAAATCTCTCTTTTTCTCCTGGAGCTCCAGACAAAGCTTTCTGTTCAGTCAGGTTGGCCTTCAACCCCACCAGCTCATCTTTTGGCACAAGACAACAGACTGTTTATGTGCCTTTGAGATTTCCCTTCTTAAAGGGCGCCTGACCTTCCTGGACTATTTTGGTCTTCAAGATAGCCTCACAAGGGACTTTCTCAGGCAGTATCCTAAAATTTCAGCTGATTTAGAAAAGAGAAAAAATATCTAAATTACAAATAGTGTTGACATAAACATAAATATCAATAATTTATTTCTTCAACCGGCATCATCTGTTTAATCAGAATCTTTATCACAGTATTTCTTTTCAGTTAGGGCAATATATTTAGCCCATTTATTTTTCTCCTCTTCAGCTATGAAACACCACAAAATCTGACATTTTTGTATAATTCCAATCAGTAAACATTTGATAAGGGAAATAAAAAAGCAGAAATCATTGGAATCACCAGATAAATCAGCTTGTTAACAACTAAACCTGTGAGGAACACAGGTTTTAAAATTTTTGTAATTTTTCCAAGAAGAGTCATTGTTAGGGATGATTATAAACTATAACTGAACTGAAATTATTACATTTACAATTCACAGTTCATTGCAGACTGAATTCAGCTTTTTGACAATATGAATCTTGAATAACACTGTTGGCTTTTTCTCACTTTAAGGTAATATTCCTTTGTGATGCTTCTTTTCCACTATTTTTTACTTTGTAGCTGATTCATTATCTCAAAGTGATGGGTTTGGAAGATAAAAACTTAACAATTATTTTAACTTATTTAGCTGAGAGAAGCTCTCTCCTTTAAGAAAACCCCATCTTCCTTCTCAGGGGATGTTTTTACCTGATGCTGTTTTTACCTGACTGCAAGAAAAATGGCCTTTGGGGCTAGTGACAAGGCATGGCCACTCCTGTTAACTGTCAGAGGAGCCTAAGGGCCCTAATTTTTCTTCTCCCCAGGTAAATCCATCCATTCCTTTTATTTTTCTTTTGAGGCTGGACACTGCTGAAGTCTATTAGCAAAACTGCTGGAATCATCCCTTCTTATTATTGAATCAGGAACCACTGCAAAACTGAGCCCTTGGGTCATTTTTTTTTCTATTTTAAACTACACGACAGACACAAGCAGTCTTGCTGTGGCTTGGGACTTTCTGTTCTCTGACCTCTGCCATCATTACTGCTCCTGCATAAATACAGCCCGAGTGTGCTGCTGCCCTGCCTTCTCACTATTTGTTGCTTGTTCACAGAGTTAGGGAGAAAGAAAGCAAGGGCTTTGGTCTTTTGGAAGGCTTTATTCATTCAGCAAATAACAGTTTCTAATTGGAAGCCACTGACTCAGCCACCCCTGCTGATGTTTCAAAGTCCCTCATCATAAATAGATGCTCATGACAGTAATCTAAAGTGCATTAAAATTCCTTACTTCTTCCACCCTGGCAGCAGAAGCTGCAAATATCCCTTACAATGCAGTCCTGTTACCTGGGTGATGTAGCTGGGGGGAAAGCAAGACCAGCCCGAGGTACCTGGTGACAGGAAGGGAGACACAGCTCTTGAGCCACAGCTACAACAGGGAGTGGAGACCCTCCACAAGCACAGGGACTCAGGACAGGTGCTTGGTAATAATAGACTTCTGCTCAGTTACTGCACCAGCCAGGTGCTCCAACCCAGTAACACATACAGATTGTTTGTGTCATTTTAGCTTTTTATTTTGGGGTACTACTTTGAAATTGGCTCTACTGATGTGTTTTTAAATCTCAGAGACTGGGAATTTCCCTGTGCAAGTATTCTATTTTTTGCTCTCAGAAAATACTATCTCACATGAACTGTTGAAGTTGCTCAATATTAATATTAACAAAGTTATTCTCATTTAAAACATACTGTTTCTTTTAATGCCTACTTAACATTATTCAATTTCATATCCTGTCCTTTCTGTAAGCCATATATCTCCCCGTTTTTAAAACGTTTCCTCGGCAGAACTAACAAAGGAAAAGAGAACAAAATCTTTAGAAACCCCAGTCATTCAGGATTACTGTGTTTTGCACAGTGATGATAATAATCACTTGAAGTTAATAGAAGCAATATTTCCACAGCTGGGGTGATTTCACATAGCACCTAGAAGTGCTTATTTACAATTGCTTTCTAAGTGCTTATTGTAATAAATGCCGGGTCTTTTCTTGAGCACCAGGTTGTTTTCACAAAATGAAAATAAATTCCATGACTTTGCTACAAAGATTAAAAGGATCTGTGTTAAAAAAGATAACACAAATGTTACACATCCCTTTCCGAGTGAATTTAAATGAGAATTAGATTCATAACACCTCCCACAGATCCAGATGTAAGTTACTGTATCCCTGTGTCACTGATCCTAACCAGTATCACCTATATGAACTTCCAACACACTGCAGCTACTCTTCTATGACATTTTCAATCTTCAGTGTCCATTGCCACCTTCTGTTCACTATAATTTTTTTATTTTCCCTTCATCTTCCCAACAACAACAATAAAAAAGCCATAATACTTTTGTATTTGCTACGTAAGGTCTCTTTTTTGTCTGTATCTTTTTAACACTGTGTCTTTTCTTACAGAAATAGAAAAAGCTTATTTTTACACTATCGTGCAGTGGGCCTTCTTTTTTTCCTAAAATAAGTAACCTGAGCAGAAAATCTTATTTCGGTTCTCGGTTCTTAGCTAGTGAGGATGACCTTGTTACAGACAGTCTGAAATTGGATGGATATCAACCCTCCCAGAAGATATCAAAACATCTTCTCAAACAGTCACCACCTTGTCTGAAAACAACTATGACCTCCAAAAGCATCAAAAAATGAATAACAGTTTGACAGATGCTGATAAAAAATTGAAATTAATGGTTTACTAACTGCTTCTTCTAAACATTGTGTTCTTTTATTCTTCTTCCTGCCCAAAAGGTGTTACTGCAAAATTAACCAAGGGGGCCAAAACAACTTTCCCTTCAGGGAAGTGAATGAATAGCAAAAAATGTGCATTAAAAAGGTTTAATCTCTTTAATCTTTCCCTACCTTTACGTAAAAAGCTCATAAAGAAAGGCGCTTTGGTAGAAAAGGTGAATTATACTAAGGGTAAGGGGTAAGAACAATGGCTTAAAGGAAGATAAAGGCATTATTATGCAACAGCAGGAAAAGAAGAATAAGAAGGAAGGAGGAGACTATCAGGTAAACTAATTTCAGTAGTTGAACTAATACGGTCAATAAGGCTCCAAAGTTGATTCAGAGTGTCTCAATACAGAGCTCAAATCTACCTCTTCATAAATAAACCCCCTAGACTCCATCTAATTTAGAAGACTGCATAGAAACTAAGCAGAATATTTATTTTAAAATGCTTACTTCAAAAATGTGTACAACTAATTTTTTCTGCAAATGTATTGAAATATGGAACATTATAGCCAAATGTGTTTCAGACATTTTTCCACTGGTGTTGCAAAATTACACTGAAGATACATATGGCCTAATAAGTGATTTTAATAATTTGTTCTCAGCTCCTGGTAATTGACATAATCATAAATACTTCCTCACAAAAAAAAAAAAAATCTTCTCTCTGATAAGCAATGACTTCCCAGACTTCGACAAATTATATACTCAACTTGTTTCTTTTGAAATGAATGGTATATTGCAGTGTGTCATCTCAGTTCCAAAAGCTAGGTTAATAAACTGTGATCCTGAAATTTTTGAATGGATTTTTATACCAGCAATACTAAGGTAAACCTATCTCCTATATTATCTGTACTACCTTCAGTTTCTCTCAGCTGCCCTTGCAATAAAAATGTAGCAGAGAACATATTAAGGTTTTAAAAAAAATGGAAGTACTATTCCAAATCAGAGGAACACAGGTTTTAAAATAACTGTCTGTTAGGAATGAATGACATTCTCTCTGCATTTGAACAAAATTTTATTTTGCTTTTTGAAGAGATCTGCAGTACACTTATATTCCTCCACTCCCTACTCGACAGTTTTTAGTCAGTCATGGAAAGTTTTCATTGCACCAAATGCCTTTCTGTGTGAGAATCTGGGATTACATCTGGGATTACAAGGGGCTTAGATAATGACAAGTTTTAATTACCCAAAAGAGTTGCAACTCTTCTTCCTTATCTGAGACATGGAGAGAAATAATTATAAAAGAGTACTCAAACACCCACAGGAAATGGAGGTCCTGAAGGGAAGAGAGACTTATAATGCTCCAGAGGAGATGTTCCTTTTGGGAAAGTAAAGCTTGCTATTAATGCCAACTGAAACATCTACCCAATAAGAGAGAGACCAGTGGAAGTCAAAATTGTTTGGGAAAAATATGAGACCAAGGAAGAGGAACTTCTAAAAGGGAAACAAGGGAGTCAGGTTTAAAATACAGTAGGAGTTGAGTTTTTTCTAAAGTGAGAAGTAGGACAGAATAAAAATGAATGGACCTGAATATAAGGCATATCATTCCTCTGCCTCTTGCAGTGATATAATTTTATCCTAAAAAGCTTTCAGGAACTTCAGAAAAACATTATTTTCTACAGCTGTAGAACATGAACATTTGACAGAACTTGCTGACTGCTTCCAGGCACAAAAAACTGCTGGATTTTGAGATGGAAAACAAAGGATCTGTTCTCAAATTACTAAATATAAAGGATATTTCTACAGATGAATATTTTTGATTCAAAGTCAATAAGTTGTATAAAGCACTCTTTACAATGGAATGGAAGAAAATGAAGAATTTCTACGTAATAACAGAATAAAAAGAAAGAGGAAACCCAGAAGAATTCTACTCATATGAATCACAAATATTCCATTTATTAATAAATTTCCACTAATAATTTAATGGCCCATTGGGTACCCCTTCACTATCAGCAAAATTCCTTTAATAATTTCCCATGCAGAGAATTAAGGATTCTCTTCTAAGAATTTTCATTCTGTGATTTATGCAAAAATGTGTTCTCATGTTTCATTAAAAAGGTATCTCAATGTCTTGTAATACACATGTCATGTAAGTATCTCGGTGTCACAGCTGTTTGGCTTTTTTGCATTTTAATTTAATTAAAATGCAAATATTTAATTTCTATTTGTAATACATATCAAGGCATTCCTCTTCTCATCAATTTTTTTTCCCTGACAATGCTATTTTAAAACTTCAGTTTGGGTTTGTTTGTTTTTGAGGGTTTTTTTCCCTCACAGCTTTCAGGGCAACCATTAAGTCATCTCTCCCACTTTCTTTTGAAAATCAGATAAATAATAAGAGAGAAATTAAAATATTTCACTCTAAACCTAAGGCAGATTTGTTGTTTTGATTTCAGTATATTTGTCTTGCCTCGGAGTTTAAAAACATGACATTTTATCTATTTTGTGGGTGAGATGAGTTTGTGAATGGAGATACAATTAGAGAAAACAAAATCATGTTACCAGAATATAAAACAATAACACTTTACTAATATCAGCAACTTAAAGAACAGCAAGAAAAATTACAAGACAGACCACATAATTGGGTATCATTTTCTTCATTACAAGTAAGCAGTTTGTTCCTGTAAAGCCCAAGATTACTCAGAGAGATTCTTCTGCTTTAGTCACCTTTCAGTCAGACTAATACAAATATTACTGTGGTGTATGATCATCACCAAAAAAAAAAAAAAAAAACCAAAAAAACCCAGTCAAAAAACCAAACCCTAAAGCTAAGACAGTGTTTGTCCTCAAAGAGATGAGAATAAGACCAGCTGTGGGTACACACCACCCAGCTTTTGCAAGATTGTCCTGTTCTCCTGTTCTCATTCCGCTTTACCACAGCTTTAACTTGGAAATTGGCTTTAATCTACAAGTTGAGATCTGTTAATTGTTGGATTACATAAACTGTGGGACAATTATAATTCACAGAAGAATATGCTTTAATGAGAACCTCTTTAAATCATTGGAAACAGGAGGTGTGTGAAGGTAGGATCTCTCATTGCAGAATTTATTTGCCAAAAGAAAAATATGACATCTGTGGGGAAGATTTTTTTTCTCTTGAGGCAGTTGGTACAATATCAAATCAACTACATCTCTTCATATTTCTGGGACAACTTTCTGTGCAAAGCCTGTCATTCCAAGTGAATCTATATAGTTTTCCCTTACAGAAAATGATCACATGCAACCATTTTTATTAAATGTCCTTTATAAAATTCACTCAGTTCTTGTTTAACTCTGGGTAGTTTTTTTTTTTTAATATAATTTTACTGAATAAATAATAAATGAAAGGAAGTAGCTTCTTATCCTTCATGTCCTTTTGATGCAGCTCATTTTGCAGCAGGTGGGACATGTTTTCTTGGCCATAATTTCTGCTACATGCCGAGGTACTTCTTTCAGTCTCATTCCAAAAACAAGAGCTTGACATCTTTGAATGGGTTTTTAAAAAACACCTATCTGTCCTTCTGCATCACTTTTGGGTTCATCTCAGACAGTAAAACACAACAGCTTAGGGGCTTGAGACTAAATTATTCACTTACCTCAGAGCTCAGTTAACTGTTTGGTTTCTTTGGAGTTTTAGAACCCCTAGATATCTCATTCCAAAATAGAGAGGTTATAGAAACCTATTCTATCTGGACTAGTGGTGGGGGGGTGGGTCTTTTTTGTTATACTCAGCATTACTTATGAAAAGATGTAGTCTAAATTTGATTTTTTAACATGATTTCACCAAGCTGGCATTGAATGAAAAGGATGTCACTGATTTTTCTTAACAGCCTGTTTCATCCAGTTGGTAAAATCCTGCCATTTCCAACCTCATCAGCTGCTCAGCTGATACTCAACTGCAATTTGAGGCTGGCTTAAGCCTGAAAACTTGGAAAATCATGATTTTTATGAAACACATCAGAAATTCAGTTCGATCCGTGATACCTTACACATCAGGACTCCATTTATTAGAGGCTGTGAAATTCATGGATATAAAATTTGGCCCCATCTTTATTACTTTTCATGAAACTTTTTTTTTTTATTGACATCAGACTACAGTAATACATGTCTTATTGTGCCTCCAGTAATTCAGTCACTGGGAGACAGCACGCAGAATCTGTTTCTCACAATGTGTGACAAGCCCTGTCTGTTTGTCGTGCCTGGTGCCTATATTTAATTGCAGCCAACAGTGTGTGGGTAGGCCCCAACAGCACCGAGTAGGAAGGCAGAAATGGCAGTAACAAAACCTGTGGGATCACTACTGAGCCACAAAGTTACCTCTGGGCTTCCTTGCCCTCTTTACAGCTATCTCCTGGAGCTGGTGTGACCCTGATCATTGCTCTCCACTCCAACCCCGAGAGAGATCAAGAGCCAGCTCCAGTTGCTTCCTGCTGATCAAGTGTATCCTGACATGAGCGCTGTGTTTTGTCCGTGATGGCATTAAACTGTGAAGCAAACAAAAATCAAAATATGGCCATAAAGCAAGATTTGTTTCTTTGTGAAAATTTTATAATCATACTTTAGAAGATGGAGCTTTAGCAAATACATTAATGCCTTTAAAGCCCAAAAGCTCTGGGGCATGCTTCCAGGGACCTGCCACGTTTATTCCCACCACCACATGTAGCACGCATGTTGGTGTGTGGTATCCACATGCCCTCCGAATGGAGAGAAGCAGAGAAAAGAATGATCAAAACAATTCTTATTTCATTTGCTGCTCCTGTGTTTTTGAACATTTGGAATGTGTTGGAAGATTGTTTACCCAAGGTGATAGCTTGGTTGGATTCCGGTGATGGTGCTTTGATTCATTGCCCAATTGAATCCACGTGTGTGTGTATCAGGACTGTCAGCTGGCAATCACGAGTCTTCATTTTAATGTAGTTCTTGTTAATATAGTCCAGTGTAAAATAGTTATAGAGTACAGTGTAAAGTTATACTATAACTATACTAGTTATAGTATAATATAGTAAAATAAAGTAATTAATTGTGGCATTGTGTGTTTTTAGAATCAGTTATTCCTTTTGTAACTCAATAATGGTTTGGTCCTCGGTTCCCCCCATGTACTTCCCTCACAATGGTTTCTCCCTATTTCCTCCCTTTTGGAGCTGCTCCCCCTCCCCTCCCTGTCATGGTAACCACCCCCCTTATCTCCAGAATTCTCTGTGTCAGTCATCCCTTATTCGATGTATGATTTGCCCCTGGGGATTTTCCCCACCCCTGTGTGATCCTCAGTGGCTTAGCTGTAATCCCCGCTCCTCTCTGGGTCCTCGTTATTGGTTAGCTTTGTGTCTCCTCCCATCACACCCACTCCCTTTATCAGTGCCCCCCCCCACAAGACCCTGTCTTTGGCACCCATCCCTGACCCCACCAGGGAAGAGCATTAAAAGATCCTTGGTATTTATATGGGTGTGCACTCCTCCTTCCTTTGCTTCATTACCTCGTAGCCGAGATCCTGTCTGCACCACCCGCGCCACAGACGGTAACCACTACCCAGGGCTCTGGACGGAATCCAGGACTGGCCCATCGTGTGGCCGGGGACACCCAGCCGGGCTCCCGTACAGGCCCGTGGCCACAGGAGAGAGGCTACAATTAGTTAGCATTCTGGTATCATGGAGTTCTGTGCATCGTTCTTCCCAGACGTTGGGGTTGCCTCATGAATACAATATTGGTATGCACACAATCCCACGTTCCTAGATCCTGTCCAACCTCAGCTACTGTCCCATCGGCTTGTTTTTAAGGAAAGGATCTTGAAGCCAACTAGATTGCATAATAGCATATAACTAAAGTGATGCCTCAGGTTTTAGCTTTTATATTTTTCACATTCTGTACTGCTTTAGTGTGTAGTTCTGAGCTTCATATTAGGGGATAGTAAACTCTTCACAGAGTAGGAAGACAAAACAATTCCTTATCTAGCTGGGGACCAAGGACAAATGATTAAAATTTCAGGCCCAAGAGCATAAACAACGGAGAGGGAAAAGCAAGAAGGATGGGACTTCATAATCTAAAGCTATAATTGGACAATTAACTCCAATATGCAAATGGACCAGAACTTACAAAAGTGTGAGATGCTGTGACCAGTCGTCCATTTTGTGCACATTTTGGTTTTCTTGGGTGTAGCCCTGGCTGGGCTCTTCTACTGCCCAAGGTGTATCCATCAAAGCCTTTTAATAAATACCTACTTTATTCTTTAGCTCTGTCCAGCCTCTGTTCTAGGCCAGCCTTCACAAGGCATCAAAGGTATATGCAAAATTGTGGTAAACTGGAAAGGGTATTGTCCTCCAGTGTATACCTTAGACATTAATTCACTTGAAGTAATTTCTGATTGGGATAGTGCAACCTTTAAGTACCAATCACAATAGTACACATTCACAACAGTAAATAACAACTGAAACAACCATTAAGACTATTTTAATTAAGTTTTGTGCAACAGAGTAATAATCTTCAACATAAAATCATCAAAATTTTTTCTTACATTTCTCCTTTGCTTGCCCTTCTCTAAATGACAGCATAATTTGTTAACAGCTTTGAAAAAGTTTTTAATAATTATGTTCTGTCTTTTCTTTATGCAAACTGTTAAGTAGTTACAGACAAATAACCCATTTCAACAGGAATCATCTATATAAAATTAAAATATTTTTAAAAATCACAGCAGAAACATAACTGGTTTTTTGCGTGAGAACAAACCTTAGAAACTTGCAAGGTGATGATTTTTATTAATTTAAGAGCTCCATGTTTTTAGTTATTAGCTGTAATTTTGTCTATTCATTAATGTAGAAGCAACTATTTTCTCCCTGCCTGGAGCTTTTCTCATTGCTATCAAATCCATTCTTACATGAAGAAATTTTCCAAACAAAAGATATGAATGAGGCCAGGTTCAGAATGCAGCTGAAATAATTTCTTCCAGATCTGAAGTCACTCTTTTGTGCCTCTATTAAGAGAGGAACATTACTTTTTTATGACTGTCACGCATTGCTCATTTCAGTCCTCCATTATCCTTCCTCTATAGACTCTTATCTTACTGCCTTCTCCCCTTCAATAGCTGCCAATCATCCTATTTTATATGGAGCTTAGATGGTCTTAAATGCCATAATTAATACAACTAGTCACAGGGTACCTCAACTGAAAGATTCGAGTGCATTTAGCTGAAATATCTTAATTTGCTTTTTTGGGTGTTTTTTTTTTTTTTTTTTTGGTAACAAAAACACTGAATCTGAAGAAAGCCACATTTAATGGTCATGGATGTCTTTGCAAAGCACCTTCCACGAAGGCTTCCTAATGTCAGTTTTGCACCTGCTGTTGAAAGACTTTTGGTAACTTTGCACAACTCCATGGCATGCCATAATTCATTTGTTACAAGAGGGGTCAATATGTCTCAGGAAAAAGGATGAAATTATTGTGTATGTACATATGCCTCGGAATATCATTTCTTCATAGTGGCTCTTAAACTTGGTCATCAAATGTCTAAAAACCAGATTATGACCATTGTCTTCAAGGAGAGTAGAAATGCCTGTTTTTACACAAAATAACACTCCCCACAATTTTTCTTCAATACCTTTTGATCAGAGACCTCAAAGATGCACTTGGGCTTCTTTTCACCCTTAAAAAAATCAAATCTTTTAAATGTTCAGTCTAGGAGAGCCTTTAAGAATTAAGGAATAGCAGCATGACTATTATCAGTGATTAGGCAGCTCATGTGGGAAAAGGCAAACCCCATTTTCTATCCTTTTAAAGTCTGATTCTGGCCTTGTGTCACTCAGTCATTAGCTAATATGCAGTTCTTGGAGTAATACACTAAAAGCATCTCCCGTGAGTAGTTTACTGCTTCTTGCCTTGGACTTGAGAGTTTCAGACCTCTCAGGCAATGACAAAACAAAAAATAGGGTATCCCACATTCTATGTAGAAAAGGGATAAAAAATTTTCAAATCTTTCCTTAAAAGGAATTGATGTGGACTTTTACCAGAGTTTTGCTGAAGGAGGATACAAGTCCATAGTGCCATGGTTCACCTACTTGTTCCCAACATCAAAGGATCTTCTCATGGCTGGTTTTCCCGACTCTACTTTCCACATCCAACATAATGTGTAAGTACTCACTACAGGATTTAGATTTCACTTTGTGAGAGGTGTATGCTGCCTTTTCCTAAGAATGAACAAAAGTCTCATGCAGTAACTCTGACTAAAGGACCTTCTCCTAGAAAGACTTAGGAGCTAAACCTTTCCTAATGTCAATTATAGAGGTGTGACCACAATTTAAGCTTGCTAAGGTGGACTTTCATGCTACTGCAAAGGTGCTGAATGACTTCAATCCAGAATATAGCGTAATGAAGAGTCATAATGAGCACTGACCAGATGGTGTTCTAATTTAATATATCAAATCATATGACATTAAATTTCACAGAGAGTAGACAATGGATGTAAATGCACACAGAAATAAAAATATATCCTTCTTTGGGACCAATGTCTTAAATCTTCTCATAGCAGCCCTCACAGGTTTTTAATTCAATTTTTCAACACACCACAATCACGCCTGTATCATCTGAGAAAAAAACATCATGGTCAATTGTTTAAGATCTCAGCTTCTGTTCCAGTATTAAAGAAAGAACAGCACTTGTGAATGACAGCAAGCTTTTAACGCTGTTGAGAACACAGTGTACTGAACACTAGATGTAAAGAAGAGAGCTTGGGCTTTGGGTTTTTGTTTTTTTTTTTTTTAAATCAGAATTGTTCATAATGGGTTTTTATAGCACTAGTGCACTCACAGGTTTTCAGGCAAAGTGGGTGAAACCTGGATGCCCCAGCTGACAGCAGCAGCCTCTCCACCTCAGCACCCTCTCTACCTCAGAACCAGTGCTGCAGGGCTAATGCTGGGGTTTCACAACCAAAAGTAACTCCCAAAAGTCCCCGAATCTGAGTTGCCCTCTTCAAATCCCACAGAAACTAGTAATGATGCTCACAGAGCTTGAAACAAAAATACACTTTGTTTTTCCAAAGATCTTCCAGGAGGGAAATGCAAAATGTTTTTTCACTCGAACTTGCAAGATATGTTTTCCTTAAGAAGAAAACAGTGAAGAAATACTTGTTTCTTATCACAGATCCAGTGTTCAACAAATCCTATAAGATCTACAGCCTTCTGACAGCTTTAATAACTAAGTAGGAAGAAATCACACCATACAGAAAACATCAATGTGTACACACAGTAGCTGCAGGTCTCTAATGAAATGCTACAATCTTAGCAATATATATATAAAAAAAAAGAAAATAAGACTGTATACAAATAAGACTGTATACAAGAAAATAAATCTGTATACACTGAGTCACAATAGTGTACAATTGTCCATATCAACTTTTTTGACATGATACTGCATATTTACTTCCCTTCTGTCTTTGGCAAGCCTTTTTATAATGTTCATGCTTTACTCTATTGTACCTCTGCTCCATTTTGCATGTCAATCTTAATCCACAAGCCCTTCCACAAGCCCTGCATTCTCTCCACTGCTGAGGTTGATCTGCAAAAGCAACTAGAATATTTCTTGTTTCACCATCTTGTTCTCCCACCTCACTATTGTACTTTTGTTTTGTACTTTACAGCTGTTTTTAACTGAGGGAATGATCAAGCCTAAGTTTTTTATATGATAACAGATAATTTTAGATTGTAGTGAAAAACTGCCTATGTGTCTGTAAAGGCAGATAGTCAGGACTGATCAACCAGCTGCTATACTTAGATTTTTGTTCCAGAGATGTACTTGGAAAATCAATATGGACTTGGACAAGGGATCAACAAGGAGTCTGATATGAAACCCACTAAACCTATGGGAAGACTCCTAGCAATTTTAAAAATTTTAAAATATAGTCCTTCATATGTTGTTCAGCTAGTTTTTAAAGCATATTCAGAAGAAATTGCCATTTTACTATTACAGAAACCTAAAATTTTCCATATAAACTAAGCTAAAATTCATAAACCATTTTTAAAACATCAGAAACTTTACTCAGCAGGAGAAAGGCTAGGAAAAGTTAAAAAAAACCCAAATCTGTACTTGCAAATTCGTGCTTCTTTGAAGGCTGATGATAAAAAATAAAGCAAAGCAAGTAACTTGTGTCAAAGGAAGGTAGATAATGAATTAATTTTAATTAAATTGAATTAATGCAAGGATGATGCTAAAAATCACTAAAAGTCAATTTTTACAAGAAGAAGCCCACAGTCCCAAACTATAGTCATAACACAGCATGATAAATCAACAAATCAACTGAACATCATCCAGATCTTTGAGAACTTGGTAGCCAAGAGACAGGACAGATGGCTGAATAGCAAACACACAGGCATCTTTCTTCTGTTGTGAAGCAAAGTTTTTTTCCAAGATTTTGCAAAGTGTAGTGGTTTAATTTGCTGAATTAGTTTACCTCCTACATTTGGAACCTTCACAGCAAAGTAGAAAGGAAATTTTGCCAATTTCAGAGCATTCAGATATTTTAAAACAAAATCCAGAGTCTTAAAGAGTTTTTATTCCTGTTCTGCAAATGGAGAAGCTGAGGAACAGATGGGTTGAGAGGGCTTCTTGTGCACTGAGAAACTCCCCTTGAAACCAGCCAGTGGTGAACACAGAGGTGGTGGAAACAAGATTTCACAGTGAAGTTGACTATTGGAATTAGAAATGAGATCTAACAGCTCCCTCACTCTCATGCTTCACAATCCAGGTAAAATCAAATCTCTTTTCTCAAAATAAGAATCTGGTATCTTTTCAGAATCCATTCTCTGTTAATCATTGCACGAAGCTTTACATCCCATAAGAACACACACCAATCTGTTTCCTAAAACTAACAATTTTATCACTTGCCTTTGCCATAGAAATGTGAGATGGCCCAATTTTGAAAAGGGAGGGCTCATGAATTGCACTTTACAGAGATTTATATGCAAAAAGATTTGGGTGCTGGCTTTGGAAGGACTTTCACAGACCTGCAAATCCCTTCTCAGCTGCTCAAATTTTTCCCATATCCTGTGATTTTGTTCTTTTCACCAATTGTGTAAAGAATAAAGAAATCTATATATCTGGAACCATAACTACAGTGTCTTAAACTCCCTATGCAGCCAACAATGTAGGATGTCAAACACATAAATCAACTATGCTATTTAAGTACTTTAAAATATATTGACTGAATTTCCATTTACATTTGAAATGGTCTAAATAAAATGTTTTATGTTGGGTTTGGTTAAGGATTTTTCTGTAGGAGAGTCTGGGATTTTTTTCTATATGTTAGAAATAGCAACTAAGTCTTAGACCATTTTTTTTGACTATATAAAAGAGATTTTTTTCAGAAACTCATGCTAGAGCACGTGACTTATGCCACAGTTCTCAGAACTGGTTGCAGGCTAGAATAAATACCTCCCTGAAGGTCTACTGCACTGTTTACTGAAGAATCTTAGAAGTACCATTTGAATTTGAAAAGTTATAGTTAAATAAATACAACCAGGAAAGATGAACCAACGTGTATATTTCATAATAAAAAGCCATTTTATCCCAAATTTATTTTATTTTTAAAAATTTGATATCAAATATGGTTATAATTTCATAACTCAAAAAGAAAGAAGTGTCAATTTTTCCATGAGAAAAATCATTTTCCATAAAACGTTTTGAACTAAAATAAGTGGCATTTTGGAACTAAATTTTCATCCTTTAGTATATGCATATTTTGGACTTCACTCTAACTTAATCAAGCAATTTATAGTCATGCCAGATCTAGCATTAACAAAAATGTAAATTACATGACAAATGAATAGCTCTTCTACTGAAAGAAAACTTTTAACCCTTCTAGACTCCCGCTTAGCATTATAATATTTTTGTATACTCACAACAAATAATTTTTTTACCCTGAAAACTGTATTTTTCTGAGTTTCCATTATTACTCTTTAAAATGTCTGTACTGAATAAGCTTATAAATGAATGCCACAAATAGTTGAAGACATTTTTAGATCAGTATGGAGTGCTGAAAGTGTATCACTGAGCCTCTCTGTTCTGCTCTACCTGATGGGAAATGTGATAGAGGGAGAGCATAATGTCTGTTCCCTCTAACCCCTTCCTTCATCTTGAAGAGGTGAGTGCAAGCCCAAAGAAAACCTTTCTGCCCAGGGCAGGCAAGGAGACCTTAGTGCCAAGTTTTAGAGATGCCAAAAGTTTCTGAAAATATTGAAGACTTCTGAGGATCGTGGAGGAAAAGAAACTGGTGATATTTAGGACAAGCTCATGTGCAAGCACTGAAGTTTGTCTGTAATTTGAAAATATAAAAAAAGGTGAACTCATGAACAAATAAAAATTTTGACAGAGCTGTTCCAGTGCAAACCTGTTCTCTTTACATCCATACCAATGCAAACATAAAAAACTCAAGATGGAAGTTACACTGATCTTAATCAGATTGTGCAGAGGGCATTTTGGAGTTATGAGGGCTACAGAGGGATCTGGAGCTGGCACAGTGTAGGGCACAGAGTAAAGGTGTAGATCTGAGTGCATGATATTCTGCTTAGTTCAAGGTAAAACAATAAGCATCAGGGAAAAAAATGTGTACAGGAACTAACAATGAAGGCAACTGAAATAAGTGTATAGAAGGCCAACATGCTCTAGAATTGGATGCATGTTGATTTTGCTTCAAGCCACTGTCTCTACAGAGGAGGTTAAGGACTACAGAAAATGCTTATTATACTTAATAGAGACATAATATATTGGCAATAAAGTTCCTTATTCACATTCATGTCAAGACTAATTACATTCATAGTAGGGAAAAGGACGAAAGCTGACAAACTGAAGTTTGCAAATATCACAGGATGTATCAGAGATAAAAAAGCATTTCCAAAGTCATCTAGGAACTTCTATGAATATGGATTTTACATAGTAATTTTGGCAGAAACTAATGCTAACTTTCCACAATCAGTTTTTAAAAAGAACTGAACTACAGATTACTAGTAAGGAAATTAAGTTTAAATCAGATAAATTAACTACACATTTAAATATATTTATTAAACAGAATTAAATCTCTAACTGTTCAGTTTCATTCAAAATTAAAGTGACATCAGCATGGTATGACATAATTTTCAAAGACAATTAAGCAAATCCAAATTAAGGCTGTCTTAGCCCTAAGAAAAGGGAATCCCTGTAGGTGTTCAATCTAATCTAAACAGCCGTTTTCACACATTCCTTTCTTAATAGTGTGTAGTTTATTCTCTGGGCTTCTTTGAATTGACCCAGAAAGAATTTTAATAATGGATGAAAAATCTCAAGTCAGATCCAATATTCTTTATACAGGACAAACTCCCAGAAGCTTAATAAATCACAAGGAATACTTGACTTACGATATTTGTTTTCCAGAGGATAACAAATTAGCAACAGCTATGCCTCAGATTAACAAATAAAAGAAAGGTTATTAACTAACAAAGAAACATACTGAGTTAAAAACAGAAACTTAAGTTTATGCAACAGTTCTGGCAAATATCTGTTTATACATTATCAACTAAAAGCAGGTGGGACTCACCCATTTTTTTCTATTATGAGATGTTCTACACTGATCCTTTATCTGAATTTGCTCTGTGCTATTATGCTTGGAGATTAAAGCATCTTTTACTTCAATATCAGCTACACATATTTCTTCATAGCAATTCCTTGTTAAAAAAACCAGATTACCTTCTTTCCCTAGAGAACGTTATCTTTCTATTATTTACTGCTTTCTTTCCATTAGAGCACTTTAATAGGCCTATCCAATACACAAAATTATACAACTGACCTCTTTAAGGAAGATCAATTTTTATTTCTCTTACATTATTGCACGCTGTTTACAGCACTTCATGTGAGATCAGAACCAGAATGACTCGTAAATAAAGAAGCAGAGCTGTTGCAAGCCAAAATGTTTGAATGAACAACAAACATACAAAAGTATCTTTCAAATGGAACTTGAGAGAACTTTCAAACTTGTAAATAAATTTATCAGTTACATTTCTTTTGTGTGTCATAAATAAGTAGTGAACAGAGCAGAGAGCATCACTGCCTAACATTGCAAATTCATGATCTAGTCTCGTCTCTCCCTACTTAATCAATTTCCTATCAAAAATAGTTACATTAAATAGTAATTCATATTTTTAAAGCAAAATTCCTTAGGTAACTTCCTCATGGAATTCTTTGCAACTCTAATGTACATCCATTTTTAAATACTACAGATACTTGCAACCCTTCAGTAAATTCAATATGCAGAGAAATAGTTTAAAAACTCCACCATGTGCCCTTCAGGCATCCCACAGCAGCTTCTAAACTCCCTTTACAGTTATAAAATTCACATACCATTTTTCATTTTCTCTTTGAAGTGCACTCACACAAATAATGACTTCTGAATTTCCCAATGTTTCTTCTTTAATGTGGGGAAACAAATTAATTCAATAAATTTATTTTGCAGAACTTCTGCTTATAAATATTCCCTGGATTTTCTCATATCACTCAGTGAAATGGAGTGAGTGCTTTGTTGTAGCTCTAAAATTTTCTTCTGAGAAATTGCTTAAGGAGTTGTTTTCCTGTCTACATTTCATTAATCATGTGTTTTTCTATATAGAAAATGCTTATGTATCCAAGTGTTTCATTTCGGTACAAGAGTTAAAAAAAATCTTTTTAAAGTATGTCCTTTTTTCTTGTTTGTTTAAAGTCTCTTCATGTTTTAATATTTTATGAATAAAATGACAGTGGTTCTGAAAATGCAAATTTTTTTGCAGGCAAAATATGAGCTTATTTATATCCTGTCACAGGAAAAAAAATTCTAATACAACAGAAAAGATAGATATAGAGTCATAGAATCATAGAATAGTTTTTATTGAAAAGGATCTTCAGGACCATCTAGTTCCAGCCTCCTTCTCACAGGGAGGTGACTTCCACTACAGGTTCTCAGGGCCCCATCCAATCTGGTCTGGAGCACTTCCAGAGATAAGGCATCCACAGCTTCTCTGGCAACCTGTTCCAGTGCCTCACCTCCCCTACAGCATAGATTTCCTTCCTAATATCTAACCTAAACTTTCTTTGAGTTTAAAGCCATTCCCTCCTGTTGCACGCTATAACACCCCAACAAAAACACCTTCCCAGTATTCCTGTAAGCCCCCTTCTGAGCTTTCCCAGAAGCCTTCTCTTCTCCAAGCAGAACAACCCCAACACTCTCAGCCTGCCTTCATAGGAGACAGTTGTAAAATTGAAAAATTAAACATTTCCTCCCAGCAAAATACACTGCATTCATGTCTGTTGGATTTCGCTGGGCAAATTTCTAATGTGAAAGTCAATTTTTCCAGGTTTCAGTGCACTCTGTCATGAGCAGTGGAGCTGTATTTCAGAAATTCAGTCACAGTAACATCAATATCATCTCTGCTGGTATGAGAGGGATCAAAAAATCATTAACACATCTATTAAAGGCCTTTTAATCATATCCCTCTCTTGACATATCTGCAGAAGCATGTGTCAGCCCTAGAAGTTAAGCCATGGTATTTTCACAACCTGGCAGCTGGAAGTTTTCAGAATTATCTGGTACTCAGGTCTGCCTGATCTTAAGAGAGGAAAGCTGTTCCCCATGTTACACTCTCTTCTTGCAAGTTCTTCCTTGCAAAACCCAAAAAAACATATTGCTAAATCATTTGGCTGAAAAAGGTGCATTCATATTTTTCCCTCTCATGTTTATTTTTTTCATAACATCATATTTTTACTTAGACCTTCATAAATGCATGTTTTCTCACCCATGATCTCATGCTATTAATAAAAGAAACTGCATCGTTTAAACCGAAACATTTTATTTAATTGAAGTGCTAGCTGCTCTTACATATGTAATAATTGCAAATTGCCTAGGCAACCTGCTTAACTATGCAAGACAAGAGAAATCCTCTGGCTCTGACAGCTTGCACATAATCACTTTCTTCTTGCATGAACAGCAGAGATCTATGCATCCCTGTGGTACCCTGCCCTCACTTCACCTGCTGCACAGAAGGCTGATGCTGGCCTTGGGAGCTGTGCCTCTTTAGACTGCTCTTGCAGGCAGTGGTGGGATGTGCAAGCCTCCCACGGATAGGTGAGAGTCATGCATTTCTTCTGTTGCTCCCTGAAGAAACCTGAGCCAGTGATCCCAAACAGACTGGATGTGCCCCAGCAGATTACAATGAGCCCACCGTTCATGTCTCTTACCTCAATGGCTTGTTCAATATGGGGAAATCATTTGGAAGTCTTCCTTTCCAGATTAAGCCTTTCCCCAGGTCCATTCTGGGTGAAACTGCTGGTAAGAAAACCTACTGGCAAGTTTGTTTGTATAACCTTAAGCTACATGCTTCTTTCTGAAAACTGACAGTACTGTGTTAGAATATTTTTCATACTGATTAGTTAGCTGACAAGTGATATTCCTGTGGATTTTAGCCCTATATGTAAGCACCAACAAGCCAACTTGATTTGTTTTCATCTCATTTTTAATAAAATTTAAAATTCTACTTTAAGTGAAGCCACTTTTTACATAAAGTAGATATTCATGAGGCTGACAAAAACAAATAGCCACCCAAGTAAGCTGAGTCCAGTTGAATTAAAGACCAGAAGTGTGTGGTCAGGTGGAGGCAGATTTGAGCAGTGGCTGATTTACCACACCCTGGTACCAATTTTAACTACAAAACATCTTGCTCTTCAGTGTGGCATTGAGTTAAAAAGTCTCTTGCCTTTTAGTTGCACAGTTACAACCATCTTTTCAGTAGGGATGTAGCACAGTTGTGTATTTAGAATTTTTCCAGAAGAAAAAAATAGCATCCTAATATTTTCAGTGTGATACTAAAAAAAGCAAGAGATAAGTATGGAAAACAAACTCCAGTATAAGTAGTTATGTTTGTCTTTAGCATTCATTTCCAACAGTCAAGAAAAATTCAACATAAATCCAAATTAGTAACTTACAGTACCAAATTACAGCAATCTAGGATGAACTACTCAGTAGAACAGAGATTAGATTCAACTACTCTTGAGAAACCATAAATTCATCTAGATTCTATATTCTATTTAGGAGAAAAAAAAAACAGCAAAGCTTTCAAATGCTGAAGAAAAATTTTAGAGGTTGAATTATACTGGAAATGTTCTCAGAAGTCTGTGAATTGGTTTTCTTTTCAGTGCAGGACTTTGAAATATGTTAATTTTAGTGCTCTCTCATATTCCATTTTCTTTGCCTATGTGGAGGCCTCACTTTGGCTTTGGTGAGGTTTTACATTTATCCTTGAGCAGAGTTTGAAGTTTATAATTAAAAAGCATGAAAGGGTTATGAGAAACTTAACAATTGTCTCCATAAAACCAGTATCCCAGGAACACTGATGGTGTGGATCATGGATGGAAGTGCTCGAGTAAGGAACAAGGAACAGGCAGAAAAGGTTGCATTATCACAAATAAGTGCTACATCCAAGCATAAATAACTGTTTGAGCAAGAGATACTTGTCAGGAGATAGAAATTATCATAATGGCTAAAAATGAAAAAAAAAAAGTTCTGGCAGAGAAGCTGAATAAAGAAATGAGTCAATGTCATTACAGTTATAATACCTATAATTCAGCATGAAATATAATTTGAAAGATATAAGCCTGGGGAAAAAATTCTGAGATAAATTTTTTCTAGTGTTCTGTATAAGTTATTGGCAAATGTAAAATCTGGGTGGCAAAACTAAAACAATAATCAGTCATTTTGTCACTATCTGGAGGGCACTTTTGAGGTGCCTCTAATTTTGTTACATCTCAGAAATCCATAAAAACCAGGACAAAACTAGTCAATCAGGTTAAAAAGTGTTTTGAATTAGTTTATTAACATGTCATATACTACTTTTACATAGTTTCATGAATGGAGATTCATGATGGTTTAGGTGGGTACGGAAAAAGTTTAAGATCCTCAGTCTCAGTATCTCTGTTCTCTACTGAACTACAGGTTTGTGTTTAAGGTGCTTCTTAGCAGCTGTTACTTACTAGCTCTTGGTTTTGCTACATTTAGCTCTGAGAGTTTGCCAGTCATTCTTTGATAATCTTTTGGTTGCCCAATCTTGTAAATTTCTAAGAGCAAAAAATCATAGAATTGTAAAATATTCTGAGTTGGAAGGGACCCAACAGGATCATTGAGTCCCTGCCCAGGACATCCCCAAGAGTCACACCATGTGCCTGAGGGCATTGTCCAAATGCTTCTTGAACTCTGTTCAGTTTGGTGCTGTGACCACTTCCCTGGAGAGCCTGTTCCCAGCCACCCTCTGGGTGAAAATCCTTTCCCTGATATCCAGCCTAAACCTCCCCTGACTCAGCTTCACACCATTTCCCTGAGTCCTGTCACAGGTCACAAGAGCAAAGAGATCAGTATAAAAGATGGCAGAGTAGCTTCTGTATGAGGTACTTGGAGCTGCTCATTATAAACCTCAGCATTTTCAGTGTAGTCTCAGTACCCTTGTTCAAAAGCATTTCCCCTTTTTAAAAAGCATTCATCCCTATCTTCTTAGTGGAAGTTCAGTAGAGTCTACACAGCCTACAGAGAGTATTCTTCTGAAAGAAAGAAGAATATTTATATTCAACTGCAAATACAGGTGTTTCTGTGATTTTCAATTATCTACAGTACATCAAAACCATGATTTCCATCAGCTTACTTATATCCTTGTCTCCACATTTGCATCTGCCCATCTGACAGGGAGGTAAGGAATACAAGATGTGTTTTAAGACCTACATTTCTAAGGAAGTTATCTCAAAAAACTGTCCAATTTCTAATGGCTACCTTCTAATTCTTCCCCCTAGAATTCTCATATACTGGACAAAGGGTAAGCCACATGTGAGAGATGATATCAAACTAAAAAAATTAAGGTCTACAGCATGCCCACAGAAGACTTCAGGGTTACCCAACATTTTTCTCCAGCCACCTCAATGTTCAGAAAGGTCAAAGTTCACACGTACGGCCCATCTGAACTGTTGCATGCACCTGCAATGTATGGCAGAAATGCCTGCAGAGGAGCCAAAAATTTCAACAGAATTATGTGGTTTTAAAGGTCTTTTAAAAAAAAAAAAAAGAGTATGGCAAAGTAAATAACTCATCAGCATTTGGAAGCATAAACACCAGAAGGAGCCCTGAAGGAGATGTGTCTTACTGCATTTTAAACAAATACCAAGGTAGGTAACTTGCATGATAAACACACTGCAATTTGATTTCAGTAATTTATTAAATTAACTAAACCATATTTGTTTATCTCAATTACCAAAATTGCATAAGTTGTCACGCTATTTTCTAGCACCATTTCAGTCTCAAACATGAATTATGGAGGTGAATGTCTGTTGTTTTCTCAAATGTTTTTGTACCACAGTCCAACACAAGAATATATGCTCCCTGAGTTTTCTGAGTGGAAATAAGGTTATGCAAACACATCATTCACCATATTTTCTCCCATCATATGATACATAGATCCTTGCACTCACTTCTAGTTCTAATAAAAGTACTTACTTGGATGGCTTACAAAAGAACCACCAGATTTTAAATCATCAGATCTGTGTTCAAGGAGCACACCTGCACCCCATCACTGCAGTACCTAAGTCACACACAGCTGTCATGTGTAGAAAGGGGCTTTAACACACTTTTTCTCTACATGTCTCTCATATTAGGTCTTGGTTCACACTTCTAACCATTAACCATATAGGCAGAGAGTTCCTGCTCCATCCTGCTCAGACCTGTACTAGGGCACTTTCTTCAGCCACAATTTCAGCTGTGAAATTACTTTAGTCCTACAGACCATCTTTATAAAGGCATTTGAAGAAGTAGATATGCCTTAAGTGCCTTTTAAAACATACTGGCACCCAACTTCTTCAAGGAGTCAGCTGCCTCAACATTTCCACATTAATCTTGCTTGCAACTACCTTGCAAATTTTGCCCACCTGATCTCTTTGATCTCAAAACAAATTCCTGGGATGCTTCTGGGAGCAAGCTCCAGTTTTCTAAATGCTGTTTCAGGGCACCTGCAGGACCATCTTTCACTCTTGCAGCTATTAATTAAAGAGTTATACTGTAGGCTTTGAAAGGGAGCAAAAAATTAACAGCTTTTTCTTCTTTTCACAGCCAGTTTCCACCAATGCAAGTTTCCCATGGATACTATTTATCTTCACTTAAATTTATTAAAGCAAATTAACAATATGGTGTGGAATAGAGCTAGCATCTGCACATGCACTTATGCCCAACACCCTGAGGTTTGGCATATGATACCTTGAAAAGTGAACTCTTACACCAAGCCTCAGATCAATCAAAAATATTGCCTACATGAACTCATATTAACAAAGCAGAGGGTAAGGAAATGAAGAACTGTAAAAACAGGATAGCTCTTTTCATCTGAAAGCAGATGCTCAGGCTGCCTGAAAAACAATAATTCAATTTGTAACAACAAAACTGACACCACTTGAAAATGTTCAGGGAGGTAAGGAAAAATCTTCAAACACAAACCTGAAAAGCCTCCCATGCTTGGTGAGACGCTCACCCAGCTGGTTGCCTACTGGAGTTCCTCCTCCAGCAGAGCTGTAGGACACTTTTTGGCAGTGCTGTCATGGCGTCTCTCCTGCTTCACACCACTTGTGTCCTTGGTGTTGGGTCTAACACTGCAGCTCTGACGCTGCCTGGGCAGGACCTGTTTTCTGAGGAACCCAGCTAAGAGGCTGTCCTGCCTTCACAGCCTCTTGCAGGAACATATCTTGTCTCAAGCCCTCCATGCAGATCATCTCTACCAAGGCATTAGTAGAGACCATTCCTGGGTCTCGCATCTATCCAGAAGTGAGGTCTCTACAACTCAAAATGAGTGCCAAAATGTTTTTTTCCAACCAGAGATGAAGCCACTGTCGAGGACATGGGAGATCCATATCACAGTCCGTGAACACCCCCTCTCTCCCCTCCTCCTCTTACTCATCCCTGGTAAGCACCTAAACTGTAGCCCTTCTGGAGGTTGTTGTGTTTGTTTTCACTAAAAATTCACCCTAAGAAACCTCCCCTGGAAAAGTTTTATTAAAGCAAACTCATTGAAAAAGAATTTCAGTTTTGACAAAGCAATACTTCCCAGTCATGACTACAACTCTCACGGCGGCATCCTAGGGCATTGCTGTCTCCTAGTTACTGGGATGTGGTGAGCTCTGTTTGCTGTTTACAAAAATAAAAGCACAGGCAGAAACTTTTTCTGACAGCTGTCAAAATTAGCAATAAGCTAGTTTTCAGTGAAGAAAGTTTCTGGCAAGCTGTCAACCAGAAAATTGAAAATCAGAAAGAGAACATTTATCAGACGTGAAAAACAAGTGTAGCATTTAAGCACATGCTTAATGGGAGGCTTGGTTTCACTGCATACAGCTCATCTGTGTAGAGGGGAAACAAACAGAAACTTGTATCTGCTTGGGAGAGAATGAAGGGAAGAGATTAGCTAACAAGGGGGAAAGTGCTGAGGGAATTTGCAGGAAGGTCTAACACATCCAGTTTAACTTGTTTATTAAGTTGGGAAATTCTGGATATAGCTCCCAGTCAAAGCCCTTTTTTGTCTGCCTGTTTTTGCATATCTACAAGGAAATTCACCTTACACTTGCTACACAAGTGTATTTATCTCCCCTGAGGACAATGAAGAATGTTGAACTGGAAAAGATTTAATCTAAACCCACAGAAGTTTGTCATATTTATCATGTCAAGTTGGAGTGTTGCTCTAGCAAAATCATCTTTCTACCACAGAGGCAGTGACTCTGCAGATGGAAAATCATCACACTTCTGAACCCATCATAAATATCAAACAGCACATTTGACCTCCTAATTTCTCACTGACTTTCAACACCAGGTGCATTTTGAAGCATGACACCAGACAATAGTTTTCTAGAACTGGTAACTAGCAGGATCATGTACTGAGGAAAACAAATATAAATGGCCTTCACACTGAGAGCACGGGACATGTTAGGAATACATGCAAGGTTTACAAATCACAATCCAGATGAAAGGAATCTAAGACCACTTAAGGAAAAAGTCATTTATTCCCATATGAATCCCTTTTTAATGCCATAGAATCACAGTATCTTAGAATGGTTTGGGTTGGAAGGAACCTTAAAGATCATCTAGGTCCAACCCTTCTGCCATGGGCAGGGACACCTTCCACTACTCCAGGTGCCTCAGAGCCCCATCCAACCTGGCCTTGAACACATCCAGGGATGGGGCATCCTCAGTTTCTCTGGACAGCATGTTTCAATGCCACACCACCCCCACAGAGAACTTCTTCCTAATACTTCATATAAACCAACTCCTTTTCAGTAGCCATTCCCCATATCCTTGTAAGAAGTCCCTCCTCAGCTCTCTAGTAGGCTCACTTCAGGTACTGGAAAGCTGCCCCAGAGCCTTCTTTTCCCCAGTCTGAGCAACCCCAACTCTCTCAGCCTGTCCTCATAGGAGAGGTGCTCCAGCCCTCTCATCATAATCATGACCCTCCTCTGGAGTCACTCCAACAGCTCCACACCCTTCTCATGATGGGGACCCTAAGGCAGGATGCAGCACTTCAGGTGGTGGAGAGGGGTTAGAACGACTCTCCAGAGGGGGAGAATCACCTCCCTCAGCCTGCTGACCCATCTCTTTCTGATGCAGCCCTGGATACAGTTGGCTTTCTGGTCTGCAAGCGCAGCCAGAAGGTGGGGAGGGAACCATCTGGCAAATTCATGCCAGACTGGCACCATAGAGCAGAAATTTCCTAAGCAGTGCATTCAGTTTGCAGTTTGGGTGCTATTTGTGGAAAACACCAACAGGGAAAAGACTGGTTATCTCACCCTGTTTATATGTGTGCTCTTCTCTCTCCTTGCAAATAATATTGTGATTCCTCAGAGGCTAGACTGAATGGTGTTCAAATATATATTTTAAGAGACAGATAATATTGAGGTTTTCAAAGGCACAGCAAGGATGGATCCTCATCTAAGAGGCTGAGTATGTCAGACCACCAGCAAGATGCCACTTTCCTCCAAAATAAAAGAGAAAAAGACCTACCCTGTTTTTTTCCACTTTCCTATCCTCTTTTTTTCTACTCCATCCATCATGGTGTTTTTCTGGAAGGAAATCCATATTCAGATCAGCTCTATTAATAAACAAGGCAACTTTGCCCAGCTCGCTACTCCTTCCCTGCTAAACAGCAGACTTCCATTCCTTTCTTCCATTTGTTAAAGCAATGACTCAGAGGGTTCTTCCAAGGCTGAAATACCCAGGATGTGTGAAATGTTCATACCAAATCAAGACACAAGACAGCTCACTAATTCATGAAGAGTTGCTAATATCATAATAATCCATCAATATTTTTCTTTCTGACAGATTTTGACCCATATTTCTGTTTGTAGGGGAGAGGAAATTAATTCCACAGTGCTCATCTCATGAAGACCTCTTTCCCCAAGCAATCACTTTATAAAAATTGCTCTCCAGGCCCTGCCTGAGGTTTTTCCAAGCTTTTAAGAGCAATAAAAATAGGTGGAAGAGCTAAAATAAAACATATTTTGTGTTTTCTTATGAAAAAAAAATCTAGCAAATAGTGAATATACATCAACAGAAAAGATATGCAAAGTCCACGGCCTGTTCCAAACTTTCCTATGGCATCTTCTGGCATGGCATATGCTCCCAAACAAAAGCAAAAAGTCAATTCTCCTGTGGTGTGTTGACCCTGGCAGGACACCAGGTGCCCACCAAAGCTGGTCTATCATTCTCCTCTACTGGGCAGTGCAAACAAATTATAACAAAAGCCTTGTGGGTCAAGATAAGCACAGGGAAAGAACACTCAGCAAGTATTGGCATGGGACTCAGGGGAATTAACTATATTGCCAAGCAAATGTCAGTAGGACAATAAGTACTTGCTGCAGAATAACATAATGCTTGTCCAATTTTTTTTAGCCCCATAAATGAGAAATACCACACTATAAAACCATACTACCTTTTCCAATACAAATTAAGAAACAAACAAACAAAAAATGTTTTACATGTTGTACAGTGGTTGTATGAGTGAACCTACTCTGGTATATTACATATATATCATATGTAGGATTCCAAATTTGTTTGCTTCTGTCCAGAACTGGTATGAATAGTTAAGCAGGTGAGGTCATGAAAAGAGCTCTGTATTACTCATCTGATACTAATGGGATTTGAGTTGCAACTGTGATCTTCATGGGGTTGTCATTAGGCCTATGTGACTTAACTGTATTTTATTCTCTGTTTAAAATTCATCTTTCAGAGTGAAATCAGAAATGTGTTTTCTGTCACATATAGAGCAATTACCCTTAGTACAAAGCCTGTGGAGAGAAAGGTCTGCTGTACTTTAAAGAATAGAATTTAACAAAAGCATTTACAGCAGTAGCACACTTTCTGTGTTTGGCCCAGCTGCCATTTAGTACTACAGAAACCTACATGCCTATATATGCCCAAATTTTTTGCCTTTTTTTTCATGCCGAGCCTTTGCCAAACCTAAACAACTCCTTGTTTAGATTATTCTTTTGCCTAAGAGTTGTGGTCTGGAATCCTCTCCTCTAGCTGCAGCCCGCAGCTCTCTTTGCAGATAGCAGCAGGCACAACCTTCCCAGGATTTCTCCTGGGAAAGGCAGTGAAAAAGAAGTGAAAACAATTCTTTTATCTTTGCTGCGCCTGCTGTTTAGCACATGTGGAATGTGTTACAGAGACTGTTTACAAAAAGTGATTTGTTAATTGGACTCTGGTGATGGTTGTTTGAATTGCTTGACCAATTAGGTCAAAGCTGTGTCGTGACTGTCTCTAGGGGTCACAGGTTTTTCTTTAGTACACTATCATTATAGTGTGTAATATAATATAGTATAGCTTAATAAAGCAATTGTTCAGCCTTCTGAAATCACAGGAGTCATTGCATATTATTCCCTGGCTGGGGGTCATCCAGCATCGATACTCTCCCACAAGCTTCTTGGGCTTCAACATCAAGAGCAGTTGCAGTTTGGTGCTCAAGCAGATGAAAATAGCATTGGAGTAAAAGCATTAACCTGGGGACACAGTACACGTACATCATGCTGGAATCCTGATCTGAGTCCTACCACATAAAATTTGTATCAATTGCTCAGCTGAAAGCTCTGTGAAAATGCACATGGAAAATCCTCTCAAACAGAAGGTTTGTTGAATATGTATATTGCAGTTTTAAATAGAAAGGCTTTTGGTTTTCACAGTATAAAACCAAATAAGGCTGTAACTGAAGTGCTCTCCTGGGATGAGAAGGCTTCTGTTCTCCCCCTGATCCCAGAGACAGTACATGCTTTTATTTTCATCAAGTGAATGAAATGACACTAAAGTCTTGTTTTGTGAAGAAAAATATTACTTTATAACATTCTATGTGATCCTATTATTATCATTATAATTACTTCTCACTTTTATGGCTGCTACTCTGAGGAATCAATTTGTACATACATCTGGGTTATGGCACTCACAGCAATAAAGCACTTTTAAAATGCATAAACAGAATTAAGAACCAACTGCAAAGTGCAGTAGAGTGGCTAAATGTCACTTTGCCCTGTCGGAAAAGAAAAGAGAAACTCCATTGCAGGGAGCACTGTATATACATACTTGCATATGGGGCAGAATTGTAACACCTGACAGCTCCCATAAGCAAAACCACCATATTTTAATGAGGTTCATATACCTGGAGGTAATCTCTGAGTTTTAGGCTTATATAGGAGTTAATAGAATGGAAGAAAAAAAAAAAAGAAGAAAAAACGTAAGATGGATTTACAGATAACAGTTTTATGCCTACATAATTTCTATGTCTTTTTTTTTAGTTATTCTTTTCACTAAAAAAGAAGACTGGAACTCAAGCAGGACTTGAAAGAAGGGGGGGGAAGGATACAGTAGGTAAGCCTAATTTCTATGCTGTCCACTCCAGACACTTCTTGCACCATGACACAAAACAGAGACAAGAAATATCAGACTGAGGAAAAAAGTGCTCCAAGAGCACAAAATACCAGCTTACCTGTTACAAATGGCAGCATATTAATGCTATTTTTCTGCTGAATTTTTCAATTAAGGCAGTTTTGGCCATAAAAATTCTTCAGGGAAGACAGAAGGAGGTATATGTCCCTAAAATGCATCCTGCCATTCCCAGGGCTAATTAACAGTGGTTTTTGCCAAGTATATTACAGTACATTACTTCACAGTACAAGCTTATTTTCACTGATCAATCAAATATTTGTCCAACAGATGCAGACTTTCAAAGCTGTCTTTCAGATCTCAAGAAACAAGATAAATATAGTAAACTGATTTTTTTTTGCCCATACTAAGCATTTACTGAAGAGCAAGATTTAGTTGCAGGTCTATCATTAGACTGCCTTCATGACTGCTTCCTGGTGTTGCTTTCTGAAAAGCTTATTGTACAGGAAAGTATTTAAAAATGATAGTGGCTGTTTTGGAGACAGACAGCTTAAGTATTTACTTTAATGAGAGACAATTTGGGAGGAAATGTATCAGCAATAATAAGTACTTTTCTTCCAGGACATTATGGCCTCTACCAAGAAAGTCTGCAGTATTTTACAGTAGTTTCCAAACTCTTCTTTTACCTTGCACTGTTCTCCCACTCTGCCAAATGTTTTGTACTTCAGTATCAGGGTTGTCTACTTTATCTCCATATGTCAAAACCCTCTAAATTGTTTGCTTTTTCAAAGCTTTTAAAACACATTTCAGCTAATTTGAAGAAAAATCAGTTGCCTTATAATATATAGAAGTGAAATTTATAAAATCAGAGTTTATAAATTAAAAGCACAAAGAAATCTTGTATACCCATACATAGGTACACAAGTGCTCACAACCTCTATTTTTCATGTCTCCTAGCCTCTGTACACTTATCCTAAGCAACTGCTGTCACTGTCAATACAATTTCCTCTCATACTATGTACCCACTATCAAGCCTTCACACTATTAAATCACTAATAGACAATAATATCTCCAGGAGGTTTGCGACAGGGTTTGCTACATATTTGCAGTACAAAGCTGTAGGTATTTTGGTATTCCTTTCAGTAGAGAAGTAGCAACCTAGATTCCTACAGCCATCAGTCTGCCACAGGGCTTATTTACTGAGGAAGGAGATGGGTGTTTTTCCCTTCTGTAGATCCCTAAGCCCATCTGAGATGTGCCATTGCTATAAATAGAATTGGAAACTGAATAAGAGAACTTGTATTTACTGCCAATCAAAAACCAGCATTGGAGAGAAAACAGACTGAGCAGGCTAGTAACTAGTAACTTCCATGATTGTTTTCCAGAAATGGTTGTCCTGACTCCAGCTGGGTTACCATTAATTTTCTTCCAACAGCAGGTACAGTGCTGTGTTTTGGATTTAGTAGGAGAGTGTGTTGATAACACACTGATGGTTTAGCTGTGGCTAAGCAGGGCTTTCTTACCCTGAGTCAAGGACTTTCCAGTTCCCCATGCTCTGCCAACAGGCAGGTGCACAAGAGGACAGGAGGGAGCTCAGCCAGAACAGCTGACCCAATCTTGCCAAAAGAAAATTCCATGCCACAGGATTTCATGCTCAGTGTATAAACTGGGAAAACCTGGCCAAGAGGAGCCAGGCACAGTGTGGGATGGGCTGGGCATTGGCCAGTGGGTGGTGAGTGATTGTATTGGGCATCAGGTGTCTGTCCTGGGTTTTATTTTTCTGTCACCTTTTTATTACTAATAATATTGATATCAGTATATTTTACTTTGTTTCCATTATTAAACTGGTTTTATCCCAACCCTCAAGTTTTTTGGAGGGGCAGGAATGGGCAGTGAGAAGTGACTCCATTGCTCTTTGTTGCCAGCTGGGGTTAAATCACAGTGGTGTAACCCAATGCTGAGGAGCCCTTGCACACAGTGGGACAGGTTTTACCCAACACAGCAGGAAAAGCAGCTCCTAGTGCCTGCACACTCTTGTATTAGCCACACAGCTGGACACCAAAACACTTTTAACTAAGTGATCAAAGTCTGCAGCCTGAGATCATTCCACCTTGCATGTCAGGGCTTTATGTAGCAACAGTTCCCAAGCCACATGCAGTCCAACAAAAAGAAAAACCCAAGCCAAAATACTTTGATTCAGTCAGTTGAAATATCTTCCAATCTATCACTCTGGCATTGAATAGATGTGCTCCCTATATTGTATTGCACACCTGTAAGAGCCATTTAAAAATCATCCAGACACAATTACTTTTTGACAGATTACATAACTTATCACTAGCTCAATCAATTTTGCTGAATCAGCATTTTCTTCTGAAGAAAAAACTTAATTGGGAAGACATATTTACAATTATTATGTTTGATTAAGAATTGATAAACAATTAAGGAAAATAAAATCCCAACACAATCTCCCTGTCTTCCTTGCAAAGACTACATTAATTTAGCAGAACCGAGAGGAATTCTGGCTCAAAATGGTGTGTTTTCCCTTTGCCTTTCACAGGACAAAAATTTCATTTTCAGTTTTCCTCTGATTTTCTCATCATGTTGAAACATTGCTCATTCACTAAACTTGGGGTTTCTCAGCATCTAAGCATCATTTCTCTGCGATGTGTTGGTCTGTCCTGAACCAGAACACCAAATATATCTTCCAAATAAAAGATTTCTCAGTTAAAAGAAGCAGAAACCCAGAAAGTGACATATTAGCTATCCACACTAGTTGACTGATTGGAATTCAGCCCCACAAGCAGGTCCATGACCATGCTTTTGCAGTATTGAATTTCTGGAACCTCCAAAAAGAAAGAGAGGTAAGCATGGGTGCAGCAAGTACAACCAATTCCCAGGCAGCCTGCCTGTGTCTGCCCCACATTGCCATCCTCCAGGGCCCATGGGACAGCACAGCCTGTCCCTGCTGCCCCATTCCCCACCCAGACCTACTCGCAGGCCAGGCAGCTCCTAGCCTGCCTTCACCTCTTGCTGCATCCTGGAGCCAGCAGAAGAGAGAGAGAAAATCATTGGCTTGGAGTTACAAAGTGAAGTGCTTTGCAATGGGAATTCAACCATCTAGAAGCAGATTCTGTGAGCAAAAGTAGTATCATTTTTAATGTATTTTCTCATGTGCTAAAGATACCTTGGCCAGTTTTCTGCTGTTTTTCAGTGAAGTGCAGTAAGCTGCTCAATTTGACAAGAAAACTTCCAAGACACCTTTCTACTGCATTCAGACTAATTTGGCTGTTAATGTACAATGATAGAAATAAACCTTAAGGACACATTCCTATAACATTTTGCAAGCTTAATTGTTAGGAAGTTATCATTTCCTCCCACTGTGACAGAAATGATGATCTCCTTCTTAAAAACATAAATCTAAAAAATATTATTAGAAGCCTCCTTTTTGCAAATTAAGAACACTGATTTTTCATTACAATGCAAAGAATTGCACATAATGTGTAGAACAAAAACCCTATTCAAGCACAGACTTACATATGCAAATGGTAAGTCATGAACAGGAACACAGGTTATTTTGAATGAAAATAGTTCATTAGATTCTAGTTCTTTCCCATTTCACTTGCTCCTAACTTGATAAATACCTTAGATTTTCAACTTTACTTTAAACATTCTCTTTTTATGGCCATTTAAATGTCAGGACTTAGTTTAGAAAGGTAGATGCATGTTAAAAAAAAAGAATGATTGACAGAACAGGAGGTGAGACTCAGCAGTTGTGTAAGCATCATTCACTTCTCAGGTAAAGCAAGGATCCTGAGGTCAGCTAATCATTCTTCATGTACGAACAATCAGAAAGTGCTAGATTTGTCCAGAAAGAGTTGTCTTAAACATTTCAACAACAGCATTTATCAAACTAATATCAAAAATATTTGACATACATGACTGTATCAACAATAAAGTGTATGGAAGTCCTGCAGAAGGCTGAATTTGTACAGCACTTCTACAGCAACTGGACTACCTCTAGTCCAAGAAAAAGCTCATTATTTTTACTGGTGTGCATAAAGCATTTTTGGCCTGATAGGACCAAATCACAGATTGTGTTTTTGAGAAAATTTTCCATGAAAGGAAGGCACCCATGTTATTCTTTCTTCTGCATAAAGAACAAAATTACCAAGATGTAAGGTGTATGTGTTCAGGGTGAAGATAATGAGAGCATTCCTCCAAATTTCAGCAACAGCAGTAGTAGGAGTTGAATATATAACATCAGGAAGACAAAAATCTACAGACTGGAAGTTAGGCTCCATTTACCATAAACTTACCTTCAGCAAGCTAGTAACTCACTTATCTGTGCCTTGACACCTCCATCTTCACAGGAAAACAGAGAAAATTATTGAAGTCATAGGACTGTATCAAAGAAAATATATCAGCATCAGGATAATTTTTCATCAAATTCCATTAAAGCATCCAGTGATATTTAATGTCCATTTTATCAATCCAGTTAGTTCATGTGCTACTTCCCTTGTTTCTAATTTGTCAAATATTTATTTCAGTCTGCTTACATATTGTCCAGGAAAACAAGTTACAGGTGAGAGTGTTTCCTTCATGTAATGAATGTAACGCAACATTTCATCAATTTTGTAACAAGTGAAGCATTTGAAGTTTTCTAGCCTCTTGTTCAATATACACTCTGAAAAAGCATATTATATTATTCATACTCAATAAAGAAACAACCATCTTGGAAAATCACACTTACAAAACATTACACAGAGGTGATTAAACATGTGATAACAATTCCCATTAAATGCCAGTATTTTTGAATGCCAAGAGGCTTTACCATACACAGATACAATACAATCACTTTGGTGTGTGGGTAGATCATGCTCAAATTGGATTTTCACAGCACAAACAAGGGTTACAGATATATAAATTGAGGACAATATTGATGATAGCAGTGGAGTTGTTCACAGAAACCTAACACTCTTCACTGTTAAAGAGGGTCAAGTTGTCAAACTCCATACTTTAGAAGCAACCACTGTAGGGGCAGAAGTTTCTGGTATAGTTCAACTTTATGACCAAATGTTGCCTTCTACAATGTTACATATTGTAAAGAGAAGAGTGAGAACTATTCTTTTCCGGAACCACCTGGTGCAACACAATCTCTTCACTCTGCAAATGTGTGTATTAGTACTGGCTCAAGTACAGCAGATATGGTGCCAAAACCTGACCATCATTCAGGTCCTTTTCATTTGAGCCAATTTTCAGGAGATTCTTGTTTATTGATAATAAACTTGCTTTAGTTCAAACTGCTGGGATTTCTGAAATATTCCAGAAATGTCTGTCTGGGTGAGTCAATTTCAAACTGCAGTGGTAATCTGTGTCAGTCCTAGGTCGTTGGACTCCTCTCTCTCCTGAGGACAGTAAGAGGACATTTCCACGACTAGTCATACAGGTTTGTTTGCCCCACCTGCTTCCCTCATGTAAGCTGGGTCTTGCACAGTGTTTCTGACTCTGCTGGTGCTCTGCCTGTCCATCCTCATCTTGAAGGGGAAGCAGAAGTCCTTGAAGCATCTCTTGAAGTTTTCATCCAAAAAGGCATAAAGGATTGGGTTGAGGCTGCTGTTGGTGTAACCCAAAGCAATGCAGAAGTAATAGCTGGATATGGCAGCAGTGCTGTGGGAGACATCCCCTAAGGCCTCAACCAGCACAAAAATGTGAATTGGAGTCCAGCAGATGATAAAGACTGCCACAACCACAAGCACCAGCCTGGTGATGCGGCGCAGGTTTCGATCTTTCTCTCGAGACCCGGAGAGGAGCCTCACGCTTTTCAGGCGCAGAATCATCAGAGTATAGCAAACAATTATAATGAGAACTGGAATAACAAACGCAAAGACAAAGACACAGATTTTCATGAAGATGTCCCACCACACATAATCTCTGTCTGGAAACTGCAAGGAGCATTCAGTGCTAGCAGTATCTAAAAATGAAGGAAGCAAGAAGAAAATTGCTTTGTTATTAGATATTCTAAACAATGTCATTATCATAGCATAACCTAGGAAAAGTGATTAGCATGTACTGCGATATTTATAAATAGAGTTATCATTAAATCGCTCCAAGGAAGCTTTCAGTTACCATTGAAACTGGCTTTATGCAGCTGTGTCTAGAAATTACTGAGTTTTGAGGTTTTTCAAAAGCAAAATATTGTATGAAATTTCTTTCCCATGGGAAGATACAAAAAAGCAGAGCACAAAAACAAAATCTGTAAAGTTGTTTCTATTTGAGTCTCACTGAGATTTAAAACCAGACTGAGTACCATGTTCAGCAAAGCAGAAATCTCATCATTATTATCAAACTACATATGTTTTTGTCTGTGGGTGGAGAAAGATTTTTGATACCGTGAATGGTAGAAGCTGAAGGAGGTTTTGATAGTAAGAAAATGAGCCAATATATGATAATTGTGTAATAATCTATTCCCATGTGCCTTTTACACCACAAATAAGGTACACACAAATGTTTACATTCAGAAAAACCCATGGAAATATCTTCTTTTCAGTTAAATAGAAGCAAACAAAATACATGTATGCATGGAGTCAAACGGAAGCTACTCTTTTGTGCAGATCATGCCATTGGAAATGCAGCCTGTGCAGGATCTGAGCCACAGAGATCCTTCCACTCCCTTTCCCATTGCCCATGCCAAGATTCAGAGCCACAGGCTGTCACTTGAATGTATTTAGCAGAAATATTTCATCTGACAACTAAGGCATGAAATATTTGAGGTTTAATTTGCTGAGCTCATTAGAGCCTTCCAGCATATAAAGTATATGGAAAAATAAGAAATAAGATAAATGAAAAGGCAAGAGAAGGGGTAAATTTACAACTACTGTCAGTAGTTCAACTCTACTGAAGATAAGTCAGGGTAACACAGGGATTTTTCACTCTGAATTGTAGCTTAGATTTTATCCTGTAAAGTTCTTTGGATTTTTTTATCAGTTTCCCTACTGAGTTTTTCATTCCTCTACAAATTATTATGTATTGTTTTCACTGATTCAGATCTTGAGTGGAATGATTCAGTATACTCCTGCACATCAGTTTTTCATATCTGTCTCCATCAGGACATGTCAGAAAAGAAAATCAGGCCATATTTCCCTGCTATAAAAATGCTTCCCAAATCAAAAACATACAGCAGAGAATTTATTTTGAAAAACAATTAGGGAAAAAGTTATCATTATAGTGCCATACACACATTTCCATGGTTGGATATCAGAAAGTTTTTATGGGGCAATATTGAATATGGAAACATCTTAATGGAAAATATTTATAGCTAAGAAAGTTAAATATTTTTGGGGTTTATTTTAAATATGTATGATTCTAAAAGCTGAAAATGGAAAAGACATATTTCTCTAGGCTGATGCAGGATATTCAGATGACAGCACAAGTGTGACTTGACACTCAGTGAACTTATCTAAATCCTTTGTGATGTAGGTTTTCATAAGCATTCTTGCTTTCACTTAATTTCATTCTAGAAATGCCAACAATTATCTTCAGAGAAGTTTTCCTGTCAATTATTACTGTTATTTGTAATAGAGCATGGCTTAGCAGCTATGAAATACAATCAGGACGTAGCTGTATTATCTAAATTAATAAAGCTGCCTCCAGATGTGTGGGATGAAAATGAAGTGTGATCAGGGGTGGCTGCTCCAGACCACATCCAGCTACTCACTGAAACCTACTCCCAGAAGAAATGGCCCCTTCACATCTATTGACATAATTTCACATATTTATCAAAATTATTAGGTCATCCTCACTGTATTTTGCTATAATTTTTGGTTGGCAATGTTATTTTAGAATTCCAAATTATCGAATAAAAACTTAATTATTACCTTGCATTCCATTGCAGTTTACTTTCTATGGAAGACCTTATTTTAAAGTCACTATTATTGTACTGCACTTGATATAAGTAATGCCATAGCACAGTACTTTATGGAATCCATTCACATTTTCCCAGTTTACAAGTAGGAAACAGTCAATAGTAAATCTGATAATAATGCACAACACTATATTAATTTTCTGGAACTTTGGAAATGGAACATAATAAAATCCAATTTATATTCTATTTTTACTTCCTGAAAAGTTGCAGAACTTATGAATAGTATCATAATCTTCAGATTTCATACTGACATTTTCCAGTTGGAAACACAAATATTCTAAATATATTGATATATTTAAGGAAAAACACTGAATTCCATATGGTAGTGGGTGTAAATATATTTTATAATGTGCTTGATAAACTACCATTTAAGATTAATCTCAATATTGGTCTAGGAAACATACATATTATGTATATAATATTGACTACTGGCAATATGAAGAATTAATTTTATACCTTTATTTTTTGATAGCTGAAAAATTCTTCAGCAAGAAAACTTCCTTTAAGTCCAGAACAGGAAAATTTACACAGATGTAAAATTTATTCTGCAGGAAAAATGTATCTAAAAAGACACACCTGGGAGCAATTCTGAACTGTGATAACAAAATGGATTAACTGAGCATGGTGAGGGAACCTCAAGTATAATCACTTTCCATTTGCTGTTCAGTTGTTGCTTAAATGTGAATCCAACAGAGGCCCTGAAGCATATAAACAGCAACTGTTTTAACCAACATGACAGAGAGTTTCAGGCCTGAGCTCCAGCTGTCAGGCAAGGGGAGCATCCTTGCCTTTCCACTTCAGCATTTATCACGAGCACACCAGACAAGGTAATTGACACTAAATGCTCAAGAGAGACCTTGGATCAGACAAGCTGGGAGGAAGAGTAGCACCTGACAAGCAGCTGCCAATATTTCCAACCTCATTTAGTCCAGCTGTGTTCTTTATAACTGTTCTCTGCTTCAGAAGTTATAAAAAAGGGCTGCCTTCTACCTGGCGTGGAAAAGGCATTAAATCATTGCTGGCCTCAGAGGAGCCCCTTGATCTAAACGTGCTGCTGACACTGAATGACAGGAATATTCTGTTAGTTGAGCAGGCTCCAACAAAACACCTGCCTGAGCCAGTGTCCCAGGCCCTCAAGATCTCGTATGTAGCAAGACATTCTTCCAAACATGCCTGAAGTTAATGTTTCCCCAGGCAAACCTTTTTTTATGGAGCCTGTCAAAACTTTTCTGGGGAGAAGAGCTACAGCACTGCAGACCAAGACATGTGATCCCCCAAAGCACTGGAAGAAGAACTTCCAGAGGACTTCTCTGTCACCTACAGAACATAAGACTATCAGCAAGAACAAAATCTATATATCTTCAGCCAGATCTATCAGCTGTTGAGCAGCTGTTACTGAAACGATTTTTCACATTGGTCTATGTCAAACACCTTAACATACTGCATTTATTCTCTGCCAGATGAAACCCTGCCCTTAGGTAAACATTTGTCTCAAGAGGAATGAAACCTTTCTAAATAGGAAAGGTTGATAGTGTAGGAAACGATGAATAATTTTTCAAAAGGTTGTTTACATCTCAAACAAGACTCCTACCAAATAAGTGCCTGTCTTTTATCCAGCCATCCAGTAAATGGGATGATCCCAACCCAAGGACACCTTACAAGTCTCCAGCTTTTTGAAGACCCCAAGATGCCCCTGCATTGGAGTTAAACCTGTGGATATGAAGCACATGTGTGAGAAAATGCTCCTCTCCCTTCCTTCTCAAGGAAGATCTAGAAATCAGATTAACCCCATAGCAAGGTAATGAGTCAGGAGCTATAGAGGCTAAATCCACAGTCCTTCATGGAACAGGCATTTCAAGCAAAGCCTATACATGGTCTTCATGGTTTTCATTGACTTTGTGTTCTTGTAGCTGTTTCTCTGCCATAGCCTGATTTTCCATTTCCTGTGACAATCCTTGTTCTCAATTTTTCCAGGTTTCTGTACACATTCCCATCCTTTTTTAAATATGATCTTGAGATATTTCCATATATAATTTACCTAAATTTTCTCTCTCCTGCTACTGACTTTTCCTTTCTTCACCATGCCTTCAAGTTCTGTGAAATGGCTGGTGATAATAAACTCCCAAGAATTCTAGTTTTTGCTCTTGAGACTTCATTGGAACTACTCTCACAACATCAAAAAAAGAACCTTAAGTTCACATTTCAACTTTCAGCCTAAACTGATTCTAGATTTGCCCATTGTGATTAAACTCTTGAAAATTTTCCCCTGCTGTCTGCTTGTAGTTTTGATGGCCTCATTCTAGCACAGGCAGTGCTCCAAAGTGCATTTTGTTCATTTATTTGGTATGGGCATCAGAGCTTAAATAATTTATATGTTGCACCATGATGTTCTACTATATATTTCAAAATGTCAGGAATTTAGGTGCAATTTTGAAGAAGGAATAAATAAGGTTTGATCAATATTTGAACCCGCAATTTATTGTCAGTTGAGAAATAAAAAGACTGAATTTTGAATGCTCACACTCACCTTCCCTGACTTTGGTGCCTCCAAGAACTATTGCTGATATACCAACAGATGAGGACAGCAGCCAGATACAGATGTTGATTATCTTTGCTTTGAGAGGTGTACGAAAGTCCAGAGCCTTCACAGGGTGACACACAGCAATGTATCGATCAACACTCATCATGGTGAGTGTGAAAATGCTGGTAAACATGTTGTAATAGTCAATAGAAATCACTATTTTACACAGCACATCACCAAAGGGCCAGGAGTTCATCAGGTACTCAGTGCTTTGGAAAGGCATGGTTGTGGTAACAAGTGCATCTGCCATTGCCAGGTTGAAGATGTAGATGTTGGTCGCTGTCTTCATCTTTGTGTACCTGCAGAATGAAAAAAGCAAGGCTTTATTACTACTAGATATGATTATTTCTATTCAGATATGTAACAGTTTATCAGTCAGGATTGCCATAGTTGTGGTTTCTGATATCATTTCTCATCTGTGATAGAAATGCACAAATTTGGAATAAAATGAACACATCTTGGAATAAAAATGAACACACTTTATTCAATCTCTCAGTGCCTATGTTTGCAGTTAGAGCTATTTACCACATGCAAAAGATGTATGAATACATTTAATCTAATTAGACAAATTTCAATTCTATTTCCTCAAATCCTGCTGCAAGAAAACATCACTGTTAAATTTGGAAGTGATCAAAATGTGTTTCATTTCCTTTTCTCATAGCTATCTGTCAGTGATTGTGAGATTTCTGGGTTTGGTTTGTGGAAGAAACTGTTGTCCCATTCTCCAGTGAGAAAACAAGTTTTTTGCTATGTTTGCTGGGCCAGTTTGCTTCTTATATGATAAGAAGTTTGCCTTCCTTGAATTCATTACAGTGCCAGCTGAACAGTTTTAGTCATTTACATTCCTTGCTTCTTCCTTGCCAATTTCTACTCCTTTCTTACCATCACCTTCTCCCAGTCCTCTCTTTTATGACTGATAATGTAAAAGATGACTATAAGTGGGATACTACAACGGGGAAAAAAATGTCATAGTAGTATTTTCTCTTGCATTCTTTAATTTCATCAAAATAAGCCCTTGGTAGGAACCTCAGCCTACACAGAATAATAGGATCCGGTTTTTGAGATGACATCCTGCTTTGTTTGACCCCAATGACAGTTTTGGGAGACAGCCTGTGGAGGACTGCTTCCCTCTCTGTGATGGACATGAAGGATAATGGAGAGCCTGCTGACATGGGAATTTACTTATCTCTCCTGTGCTTCTCCCCAATAGTCGTGTTTGCTCCTTGCTGTCAATTTACCATTGGATTCAATGAGATTTTCTTTCTCAAAACCGCTTCAGTCCCATATTTTGAGTGTGTGTCAAACTAGAAGTGCACACATAACACACATAGAAACACACATTGCTACATTTTGCCATATGCCACTAATAATTAATAGTGGAAACTTAAGATTCAACCACTTTAGTCAATGAACACACAGCACAATGTGTCTATTTGTCTTCAAAACTTTCATGTGTAGAATAAAAAAACTATTTAAAAAATAAATTCAGCAGTGCTGTCAAATTGTGCACAATATGTAAATTAGCTATTAAAAAAATGTGGGCAAGAATTTGATTTTATGACCAATATGAAATGTTAAAAATAGCGTTGGTTTTTCTAAACCATTCTATTCAAGACTTATCAAGGAAATAAAGCCAAATGGTGGTTTGGAGCAAAGAGAAAAAAAATCTGCAGGGGAAGAGAGAATACATCCTTCTCACCCACATGCTGAACCATCAGTCAGAGGTGGGCTTCTGCCCTCCACTAGATCAATCCCCTCAACAGACCCTCCAGGAGAGGAGGAATTTTGTCCTGTAGGTCACATTGTTGCCCTTAAGGGACTGTTCAAACACAAATATGAGTCCTTGCGATTAGAAAAAAGCAAATACAGGACATATTATCAGACAAATAACTTCCCTCCTGGTTAAAAAAAAGAAAAAAAAATACTATCTTCAAGTGTATCTCAGCAGTAAGACCAAACAAAAGTTCACTAAACACTCAAAACTCTCTGCTAAAAGGGATTAATTTCCATTAAATTAAATAGAATAGTAGAAGAACAATTTTACTTCTACAGACATTACTGATGATATTTGTAATTGCTGTCTTGTTCATATTGCAATAAAAAGACTGTGGAAATATGGAATGGTTGCATAAGAAACACTAAAAGTAAACAAAGGGACTGGAGAAAATTCTTTGACTAACTTAAAGAGCTGAGCACATTTAGTTTATCGAAAAGAACTCCAAGAGGTGACTTGATTACAGTGTCTGAAGACCTTCATAGGGAGAAAATAGCAGGTACTGAAGAGTTCTTTCAGACTACACAGAAAAGCATAACAAGAACAAATACATAAAACTCTAAAGAGAGCCAAATTCAGCTTAGAAACATTGACAGCTGTTTCTTAACAGCTAAGGTGATTATTATGGGGAAAAAGAAAGGAGTAATTTTTCCATCCACTGATGCCTGCAAATCAAGGTCTAATTCTTTGCAAAGGGTTTGCTTCAGTCAAATACAAGTTACTAGATTTATAGGAACATTCAGGATAAATGCAATGACCTTTGATAAGCAGAGGTGACACAAGTAATCATTCTCGTGAATCATTATATCTATAGATCTTTAAAAACTTCGCCAAGGATTTGGATAGGGAAAGTTTGCTTTCAAAGAATAGAAGAATTAGCTTGATCTTTCTTCCTTTAAGAAAATCAGAAAACTGGGGCAAAACATCTAAGATTTTTTTCGCCTTGGAAAAGAAAATATCTGAAAGTCTTTATATCTCACATTTCCCATTCCTAGCAACCTTAATTCAATTCTTTTATGTGTGTGCCAATACCACTCTGTATGCCATATTTTCCCAGTACTCCTTACCCTTTTTCTCCTCCCTAGCCTTCCAGTGGAAGAATAGCAAACAAGTGCTGTAAAACAGGGCTAGGAAAGAGCTTGATTACTTCTGCCTGGAAACACTGGCCTGTATATAAATGTGGTACTGGCCTTTAAAGTTATTAGGCAATATAGATAAAGTCCTACATTCATTTAGAAGTTTAGAAAATTCAGAAATGCCTTTGAGAATCTGGACTCAATCATCCAAACTCCTTTGAATGTTTTTATTTAACACCTCAAAATTATTAAATGCCTGCATGCCTCTGAAGATAAGTGCTTGCAGGTTTAATCAAAAGTCCAAATTAAGTAACAGAGTGACTGCTGTTGCTGTCAGACCCTTTCAAGTGAACCCTGATAAAGTCCACAAGATGAGGGATTTGCCTGCTTTCCTACAACTCATTCTGTTGCACCAAAACATAAAGGAAATAATTTTTTGTGGTCTGGGGTTTTCTCACCATACTCTTCACTCACTTGAACAAGGTTAAAACAGTAATTGTGTAAGGGAATCTTGTCTCATTTTACAAAAATAAAATTCTTGATCAAATACCTGAATTCATTTAAGTAAAAATATTTCTACCTGCTTTAATTAGTTTTGCAGGACATATAGGGTAAACCTGAACATAATTACAGCATAAGTGGCTCAGCAGCAATTAATGACATTTCCTTAGTGTCTGAGGTAAAGTTTCAAAGACTATTACAATATTTATAAACCATGGCTGTATAAACTGCTCATGGGGAAATCCCATGTCTAAAAAATGGTTTGTTAGATATAGGGACTTCTTAAGAGAATGGCAACTTTTCTAATACTACATAGCAATGGAAAGTCCCTCTTTTAAACCAGGTGCTAGAATCTAATTTCAAGCAGCAGAAAAAACTCTGATCACTTAAGCTGGTGGATCTCAAGACTGCTTGTGAAGCTATAAGCAGGCCTCAAGCCTCTGTAAACTAAAACCTAGAAGATATATCAAAGCTGCAGAAAAACAGTCAAGATGAAACACAACAACACAACACTTTCATATGGATGCTTTTTTTTCTTTTTTTTTTTTTTTTGATGGGTATATCAAGACATTTTTAAGGAGCAAGTTTTAAATGATGTTACTTACATGTCAAAGGTAAAATTCTCAAAACTATTAAGCATCATTCACTTTCCAAAAACAGAAAGTTCTTTGAGACTGACCCCTAGAAATTTTCCCTGTGTTTCTCAGTCAGCTCATCATTACTGTTCTTTTCCCTCTGGAGCAGAACATGCTTTTAAGACAAGCTTTTAAGACAGTAAATAAGAAGAAATCACACCTCCAGCCTACGCTATCAATGAAATTATGGCAACAGAAGAGGGAAACATGCTACTAAGGATCTGGTGTGCTTTCAGAAAAAAATCTGCTAGTAATGCCCCTTAAAGTTATTATCTCAAAGAGAGGAGAGGATTGTGATTCTAAAGTACACTGGAACATTAGAGAAGCTGATTAAAGGTGAGAAAGAGGCTCTGGTCAAACTTTTTTCATGTAACTGTAATAGGATGAAGTAATGAAATGTTCCCTGCAGTGTGAAATGAGGGATGGGGAAGGGAGCAAAACTAACAAATATACTACAAAGGGAAGATAACAAATATACTACATCAAATATACTACAAATAAACTTCTCCAGTTGCAGAGGGAAACTACAAAAGCATAAAAAACCAGATACCTGGGTAAGTGAATGAAAATTAAAGCACATCAAAAGCAAATTGCAGAAACACCTATCAGCAGGATGCAGGCTCTGTTCCACTAGGTTCCTCTGAATGAAGTATATGGAGATCAAGCAGCTGAAAAGCTTAGTCAGGAAAGCTCTAAATCTCAAGGCTATATTCAGAGTACAGTCACCATAATACTGCATCAGAACGGGAAAAAAAAGCCAAAAAAACAAGCAGGAGGATCTATTCCAAACCCATACCATGTAGGAAGGATGGCTCAGCTTTCTCTTGGATATTCATAATGCAATATAAAATCTTATGCCAATATGAAATGAAGGCTAAGGTCATTTAAAGAATATAAAAATTAACATCCTGTAGTTGTCGTGTTTGTATTGGGTTATATGTCATTATCATATTTTAAATTGCCACATTTTAGAAGTAGAAGACCTCAGATGACACTTTAAATAAAGGAAAACCTTGTTACTGAACATATTTAATGGTTGCCTCTCTTAATCAAATCTTTTAGGACATGACAAAAAATTGCTGTGTACAAAATTATATCATAAAGTGGAAATCTCTTTACTAATAAGCATCTAAAGGTACCAATTTTAAAGCAGCTCAAAAAAGAAAAGCATAAATCTGTCTTTTATTCTTCCCCCAGACAGCATAATCTATGCAAATGTCAAAAGGTATAGTTAAAATCCTTACAATTTTCCACTACTCTTTCTTCTCTAGCAAGATCTTGTGGATTTAGATTGGATGGGAAAAGTTTTTTTCCTGAGCTAAAGAACCAGGCTCTGAATTAGTTCAAGTCTATGTATATAGTGGTCAATGTGGAAGAGAATTCACACCACTTAACAAAAATGAACTAATCTTTCTCCTTCCATGATAAGGGTTTTTCATATTTTTAGGTGAGCTCAAAAGCCTCTCCTGCAAGAAACTGTAAAATGGTAGGAAAAAGAAATACTGTGAAATTTCTGCTTCCATGACTTTGATAGGAGATGTCAGAGGTCAAGGTGCTGTGAATCACTGCAGCTAAAAATTAATCAGTGAGAATGCAGAATTTCCCTTAACTGGTACTTTATCTAAAACCATTATGTCTAATAACATTATGAAAGAGCCTGGACAATTAGCTTAGACTATGTATCAAAGTTTTTTGCTCTCTATTGATAAGTAGAGATGAATACTGACCTTGCCAGGCAACTTATTCTATCCCTTGAATAACTTCATGCTGCTGCAGATATTTCCCAGTGACCAGTCCTGCCCTGGGGGGTTCCCAGGGTGTTACACAGACCATTCTAATTCTTTTTACTTGTCACAAATACATTGCTCCAGTGAACATTGAATCTCTGCCTCTAACATCTACCTTTCCAGTTACTCTTTTTTCTTGGAAGATTTTTTTGTTTCATGAAGGATGTGAACTCCTTTGGCAAAGGGTTTCCCATGGGTTTAAGGAAGAGGGAATTGAGTAGGACACAGATTGCCTGGCAAGGAGAACAAATCTCATTGCTCAAGGAAATAGGGATAAAAGCCACAGGAAAAGATTTCTCAGGGTCTTTCTTTCCTTGTTGGAAGCAGACAACAGTTTGTTGAATGTTTTCTTCCCCTAGATGTTTCTGCAGGACAGAAAAAAGGAAAGAGCTCAGAAACCACTCAGTCAGGGGTCTTGGGGTGTAGGTATCACTCTTCTTCCCAAAACAATGCACCTGGTCTCCATTTTGCCACAGGGATGAATAACAACTGACACAGCTTGGAGTGTTTTATAGGACAGCTACACACTCAGATGTGTGGAGACCCAAATCTCTGGCCAACACTCCCACAATAAGGTGTAATGGGAGACAAGGGACTTTGCTCTATAACAAGTATAGAAGTATATGGTAAGACAACAAATGCACATATCAGTAGTGAGCCAGCTCAGGGAGAAGCCATCAGTCCCTCTCAGGAGGCATCAGGGAGGCTTTCTCTGGACTCCTCCCATTTATCTGTTTGCCTCACCTGCCTCAGGGAAGCCCACAGCACAGACCAGCTGAACACACACATTCCTAGAGGAGCTGATTCAAGTGAAATGCAGAAAACTTTAAGTCACAGTCAACAGAAGAGGACAGCTTGTAGCTTCCATGGTGAAAATATTCTTCTCCTGCCCACTCTGACAAACCAGTCATTCTGAAAGGTGAGTCTAACAGGAAGTCCTGATGCAGTCCATCATCCAGCAGGATGGTAAAACAAAACTTTTCTGAGTGTGGACATTAAATAAACATTGAATAGATTTTCTGAACTAATCCTACCCTGCAGTTTCTCATCTGTCACTACTCAAGGAGGCTTTTGTGCCAGTTGCCCAACAATAGCCACAGTGGCTGGACTACCAACAATGCAGTGGGAAGTGCATTTAGCAAATGTAAAATCCTCTGTGTTCCACATGCAGCACAGCCAAATTTGGGAACTCTAGACATTCACTCTTAATGCTTTGCTGACTTCTGGAGCAGAGATGAGCATGTTACAAAGGTGGATTGGTAGAAGAAATGGAGAAATCACAAAGGTTCTGCTCACTTTCTTATCATGAATTGCAGAAATTCATACACTGAAGAAAATTGTCTACTCATACTCATTAAAAGAACACATAGATTTCAGTAAAAATAATGTCTCAAAACTGAAAACAGGAAACTGCCTAAAATTAACTTTAACTTTCATGAGAATTAGAAAGCGAATCTAATGAGAGCTGAACCCTCTGGCTTTGGGATAAATAAATATTTCAAAAGTAATTCGCAGCCTGGCATGACAACTTCTCAATAGAACCATGCCAGTTTAAAGCAAATAAAAAAGTAATATTTTGGTGTTATCAAAATCTAGTATTAATTTCAACCAATATTTTAAATCAGTTTAATTTTGTGTACTTTTTTTAAAGTGATGTGCACCTTTACATATTCTTTATTTTTGTATTTTTTTACATTTTGTGGAATGCCAGCATGGTCAGACATCCCTTCTCCAATATCCTTATTGCATCTGTACACACCCTTTCCCCACAACTAATCCAGTTTGTGCACTCATGCCTGTCTAGACAAAATGATATTCCTATTGCCTTTTCCTCATATCTCTCTAAATTCTCAAAAGAATGTAGCAATAAGCAAAGCACAAAGTCTTCCTTAAGGAGAAGAGCACAGATTCCTCACTTTGAGAGAATTATCTGATATTTAGAGATGAGGGGACCAAATGGAAATCTGAAATATACTTCCTGGAAGTTAAGTGTAGCTGGATGCTTTTTCTTCAGAAAGAAATACAAAACTGGAATGAAAACTCTTCTTGGGAACCCATCTGTTTCAGAGAATTTAACTTAAAGGGACAAATTAATCACAGTTTAGACAGTGAGAGTGGGAAAGACAGGAAGATTATCTTCCCTTCTCCTTAATGTGTCCCAGGAATCCAAATCACCCAGTTAAGAATTTCCTTTTACAACACCCTTTCAGCAAATTCAAAATCCTTTCTCAGAAAAAAAAACTAACTGAAAGGTCCCCACTCTTCCCTCATTTCTTCCACTTCACCAGAAGGGCTTAGCCAGTCTGTGCCCCCCAACACCATCTCCTCACTGTGCACCTCCCTGTGCTTCCTCGAGGATCATGAGCTACCTACCCACCACTCTCCCTGACAACAGGAAAGTTATCTCAAGCTCCCTGCCTTGCCAGCAGCCAAACTGGAAAGTTCTTCTAGGTTTTCACTTCCTTCCAGTTCAAAAAGGTCCTCTGTAATTCATCTTGCTACCAGACACTGATTCCAGTTCTGCCTTTCTCTGAACTCAATGATTACCTGGCTGTTAGCCCAGTGGAAATGTCTGGATGGATACCAAATTACTCTTCAGAAGCCAAACACGTTATTCACTATAAGCTATAGCCTCTCTTTAATACTGTCTGTGCTAAATATTCCTTTCAAGCCTTTCCTCTGCTCTCCCTGCCTATTTTCAGTACCAGTTCTTGTTATCACATCATGACCATGAGCTGGATTCCTTGTCAGCTTGTAAATCCCAGGTCTCAGTCACTGTCTAGCTGGGGTTTAAAAGTATTAGAAATAGTAACATTTTGTTTAAATGGTCTGTGTTTTCAAACTATTGATACTCTTCTACAAGCCTGTCCTCTTTCATGTTTCCTGTTGCTTTGTTCTTTGTGGCATCTGTAAAAGCTTTTGGTAATGATCACTCTTCAAAGTTGTGATGGAAACTATGTCACGTTTGAACTAACGCTGCAGAACTGATCAAAATTACCTCCATTCAGTGAGACATAGCTAAATGATGAATTACTATCAATCCATCTGATGCCTCTCTGCTGCTAGTAGTGAGCTGTCAGATTTTTGATTAGCAAAGGAAAGGTTAAAAGTCTTAAACTTCACAAAGTGTAGTACAGTTCACCTTCTGCCTTTAGCAGCCAAAACCTTGATTTCATAAAAGAGTGAAATCATGCAAACTGCCAGCAAAGGGAACAGGTAATTCAGTTAGGTCGACTCTCCTGGTGCTTAAATTTTCATTTCAGAACAATATTCTTTCCAAATATAATTTAATAAAATTAGGACAATAATTTAAAGCAATTTAACAAGTGATCTTTTGATGGTATCAAAATCTATTATTAATTCAAACCAATGTATTGAGTCCATTTCATTGTTGTGTACTTTTAAAAAAAATATTTTCATTCTTGCTTGGAATGAATGATGAAGAAATTTTAAAAACAATCTGGAAAAGAGTCAATATTATATGACATTTCTTAAAACACTCTCCCCGTTATGCAAAATGCTGTTCAGTTCAATAAATATAAGAACAAAAATGTATCAGTGGTAAAATGTTTTCTTCAACATTAGACTAAGCAGAGAATTATAAGGTTTCTCTTTTCCCTTAGGAATCAATCTACGTGTCTGTAACACAACCTCTTCTTAAAAATTCTTGAATGTAAAAAATTATTCAGTTCACTGGAAGCTTGAAAGATAATTTTAAAAGAAAACATGATTGGCTCTTTGGGATCCTGTTGATATCAGTTGGTCTCAGTAAATTAATTCAGGAACAATGAGGGTAAGATAAATACATAGAAAAAGTGCATCTGGAGAAGATAAGAGAGAGCATCTCCCAGAGCTCTGTCAGAGTATGTTTATGGTTTTGACAAGGGCAGATCCTAGTTAGAGCTGTAACTTTAGTCAGGAGATTTTCTTTCCTGCAGCTGTCACAAGAAACTACGATTTTGCTTACAGCCAGCCCTAAATTTTTTTTAAAAAATAGACATGAGGTAAGAAGAATGGAGAAAAAAGCCTTTTTGCTTCCAAGGACAAATAGGTTTTCTTATCCCCTTCAGCCACCTTACTTCCAAAAATTTCTTCTGAGACCGCAGAGGAAAAAGTAATCTCAGAAGAAAAGATTTGGGGTAGAGGTGGATTCTGCTAAAGCCAAGCACCCCACAGCTGTAGGACTTTTCTTGGGTGAGGTCAGACAACTTTACTAGGTATCCACAAACCCATTTCATGCTTCCCCTCCTGCTCCATAGGGGAGGACTGTGCTTCCCACACACTGCCTACGTTTCCCACCAGTACAAAAGGCAATGTGATGCCTTCTTTTTCTCTTCTTCTCTCCCCAGGACAGGCAGCAGCCACAGGACAGCATTGCACCCCACGTGCCATGGCTTGGCACAGAGTGTCCATCCACCCAGCTGACAGCAGAGCCCTCTGGGATGGTGCATGTGCTGCACAGCTGATCCAAACACAGGGAGAGAGCCTGCAAACCACCCACGCTGGGAGAGCCAAGAGCCATGGGCAGGACCAGAGTGCCAGTCCCCTCTACTCAACACAGAGCTTTTTCTGCACATTAGAAAGGATCACTGAATGTGTGTCTGAGAGCCCAGGGGGTTTACAATAGACCTGGTCTTGCTCTGTTATAAGCTTTGGTGATTAGACTTTGGCTTTTAAATCTAACTTTTGCTGTGTGTTTAAAGACAGTGAATGCCAGCATCTCCATTTTACATGTGAGGAATCCATGAAGTGACCTCATCAAGACAGGAAAAAGTGTTGAAGCTTGATAGTAAAACCAAGAGAAGAATCCTTGTCTCCTGAGAAATGGTTTAAGAGGCCATGGTGTCATCACTGGATCATTCCCAGTCAGACTTCAACACAAATCCTTCCTCACAGGAGCTGTATCAAACTCAGCTACTTTTCTGTCAGGAGTTTGTACATCTGATTGAAGTGGCATTCTCCTGTTATTTTTTCCTCTGAGGAAACTCTGAGTTTTCCCTCTCAGAAGAAAAACTGCCCACCAGAACTGTAAGAGATTTCATTCACCCAGCACTCCATGCACAAGCTGCTGAGATGCTGACTCACTGATGTCCATGAGCTTCTTTAGCAGCCCTTATGCAGAAGCAGAAAAACCAGTCCTGTAGTGGTATTAAAGCAAGGAATTGGCCAAGGCCTGCCTATACCACAGGCTATGGCTGAATTTGAGATTCTGGAGTCTCCTAAATCCACCACAGCATTGACACTTCAACCCTTTGACTGAAATTCTCCGAACACGGGGAGACAGGGAGGAACTTTTTTTTTTTGTCATCCAAAAAGTGACCCAGTGCCAGGCCTGGAGTGCCAGGCAGTTGGGTTAGATGATCATTATAATAATTCCAACTGAACTATTCTAACAATGGTAGAGATTTAAATGAGCAAAGGGAGAAGGAGTCGTGCCTGCCTTGCCTGCCAGTCCAGAGGGGGTTAGGAGGAGAAGAGCAGATGTGGAATTCAGAGTTGAGAAAGAGCAGCAAAGGGCCCCAGACAAAGCCTGTGCTCAGCTGGCAGGTAAAAAAGAGCCTCAGTATATCCCTATCCCACTTTAGATTTGTGGCAGCTGGGATGGGGGGGCTATTGTGGGATGGCTGGGGGACGGGATCTGCCTCTCCCTTACCATCTTATTTCACAAACTTCCCACAGACCTTGTCTTTCCTCACAAAAGGACATCACTGCAGGCTACAATGTTCATGGGTCATTAAAATCCATCCTGAGATACAATCATGCAGAGAGTATATGTGAGAAAAAAATGGAGGGACAGGAGAGGTTTGGAGAAAAGTGAAGAAAGTAAACCTCTTGCACAAATGTTTGAAACATTTCAAAACCATAAGAAAATTTAAGACTGTTGGCTTGTATTTGCCTGCACTTCAGCTAATGATTCTATCAGTGTTTAAAGCATTTTTCACACAGAAACCTAGGAGAGAAATCTAACAAAGAAAACAAATAAACCCTCCCCCTCTCCAGAAAAAAACCAAAAAAACCCCAACAGGTATTATGTCATATTTGTTTATTTTTTTACCACATAATTGAGAAATGGGCCAAGAGAAAATTCAAGGAAAAGCTAATGTAGGAACTAGAAGGAAAGTGAGCAATAGCTATCTAGAGCCTTACAAAAATAGTCTTGGGAGGATAGCAGAGGAAGAGAAAAAAGCAAATATATGGCACCACTATAACCCATACATGCTAGCTTCTGGGGCTAAGTTTGGGGTTATTTCTGGTGCCCAGACCAGTTAATCAGCTGTCTTTGTTACTGACTGATGGCTTAGAAAATCTCTGCCTTTGCAGCTGTGTGACTGACAAGTATGGAGTCTCTTTTCTTGAAGGTGAAATACAAAAGGAAATTAAATCTTTACCCTGAATGAAGGTCAAAAGGGCATGCAGGGGTATGAAAATCACATCATCACAAAGCGGGAGCCAACCACTTTTTCTAAACTGACCACAGGCATCTCTTTTTATTGCACTGACTAGTAAATGGAATTTTATTTTCATTATTCAAGAGTATGCACCTGATTATAACTCATCTTTTTGAAGTACCTTATCAACAACTTCAGTGGTTCTCAAAACTTCCCCTTGTATCAAGTCTGACAGTTACTTCATCGTTCTGTAATTGCTTGACCCTTACAAAAGAGAATCCCTTCCAATACCTCCATTCTTTCCATCTACAAGGTGATTTCATTGGAGCAATAAATACTCCACAATTCTGGGATTTTTTCCCAGAGAAACTTTATCAGAATTCAAACAGGCTGTGGAGAAAGAGTCCAAAAATTGCATGATTTCAGTGCCCTGTATTGCTCACTATCACCCTGCTAAACAGCACTGTCCAAGCATGCCTACAGATTACAAATGAAAAGGACAAAAAGAGTCAGGAAGCACAGTGCAAACTAAAATATTCCCCAATACACAAGTGTAAATGCAAGCATAAGTATCAGTGCATTTCACCAAGTGGTTTAGTTTGAAACCTTCACTAACACAGACACAAAGGGGTTTTTATTTCCTGAAAACTATGGAAAAGGTATTTCAGCACTTTCTATACTTTCTTCAGTTCAGCACCAATAACTGGAGTTAAACACTTCTAAACAGAGGAAAAAGAACATCCCTTGCTTTACATTAAGCCTTTCCTCCTATCTTTATCATTTCCTGGCTTTCCCTCCTTGTTAAGGAAAACATTAGGTGCTAAGGCAATGATGGATCAGTGTCCACATGACTGGACACATAAGCTGTCCCCAAGGGTCTCCTCGCAGTGGAAATAAAAGCTGCCTTGTACAAGTTTCCTTCTTTCACTGGAGCTTTTTTCCCTCGGATGCCAGCAGCATCTCATCCCTAGAGGGCAGCCAATGAACACAGCTGCAGGCACAAAGCGCTTTCCCTCAGGCTGCAGGATTTATCACATTTAACCAGCTTGTCCTTTCTAACACAAGTGCAGGCAAACCACTGTGACTGACAAGGTTTGGGTCATTTCAGTTGCTTTTTTCCAGTCCCTCACCACAGGGCTTCCAGAATCCACCCCCTACCCCACCCTGCCAAACTTAGGGAAGGTTTTTTGCGCCTCTTCCAACCGGTACCCAAAACCTCTTACCTTATGATGACAAACATGACCAGGGAGTTTCCCACCAAGCCCACAACGAAGACTACCGAGTAGACAGCGGTGATGATGATGGGAATGGCTGGGGAGATGCTGGTGTGGTTGTGCTGGCCGTCCCCAAAGCCCCCAGTGGCATTGGTGTCATAGTCTGCCCAGCTGCTGCTGGTGCTGGGGGGTCGGCAGGGCCCTGGGGAGCAGGTGGAGTCTGGCTCCTCACGGAAAATCTGTATGGGGGCATCCATAGGGCTACAGTCCCCACAGGCAGGAGGGAGACCAGGAGGAGTGCACACAGCAGGATGCTGGAAAGAGGGAAGAGAGAGAAAAAAAGAGAAGTATTTTTACAGCCACAGAACGTTAAGACCTCTGAAACTTGTATGTGATAAAGGGAGCTCTGCTGTGCTGGGAACTGTAATTTGCCAAGCAGAGATTTAAGCAAATCACATTCGTATTAGATGATTTCAAGTTTTACATCTTGCTGTGTAATGCTGCTTCTCCAAGTGCACAAGGAAAGTTTTCCTCCACTTTCAAAGGTTGCATAGTGAAGCAAGCCAGATGGGAACAGCTCAGATCCACCCCCACACTTTAACCCTGTCTTTCCCGTCTTTCATATTTTAAGTCAAACTCTATCCTAACAGGGGCTCCTCATTGCCTAACTCTGCTATAAAGGGGTAGAAGACAGTGAAACCCACCACCTCTCTGCACATCTGCTTTAATATCCTGCCCTGAGTTATATTTTCCTGATCCCATACCTGCTTTCATAGAAAAGACACATTAATGACAAAAAATACCTTTCAGTCCAGGAAAAGATGCAGAATCCTCAAACAGGTGCTCTTGGCAGGAAAATAAAAGAATCAAGCCGCTGTGCTTGGCTCCTGGAAGTGCCACTGACCACCTAGGACTTTGGGATGTGAGGCACCTGTGCCCTCAGAGAGGCGTGCTGGCAGCAGAGCTGGCTCCCAGGCATGAGCTGCACCGTGCAGCAGCGGCAGTGGCTGCTGTTCCAGCTCCCACCACTTCGCCTTTTCTCTCTCAGGCTCCCTCTGCCTCCCTCTCGCTCTGCCAGGGCTCCAGCAGCACTCTGCACTGATGCACACGTTCTCCACTGTCTCTGTCCCCGCAGCTCAGAAGCTCACATGACTTCTTTCTAAACACTGAGATGCAGATAAATTAAAAGAAAAGCAAGAAATAAGTTCTGCTGTGAATGAATGCTTATTTTAATACACTTTTCCAAGTTTTCTTTCCTCAATTCCCCTGCACTCCCAGGCCTCAAGAAATAAATCCTTATTGAATCCCACAGGATTGCAGACTGGTAGACACTGAATAAAAGAGGAATTTTAACTTTAGATGCCTTGCCTGGTCCATCAGCTCTTTCATGTCTTGACCTCACAGCTGTGCATCCAAAACATTTCTCACTGGGTAGCTGTGCCTCTGTTCCCTTGCACCTGCAACTCCAGTCAGAAGCCAGTTACCAAAGAAAAGAGGAGCACCCTAATTGCTGTACAGATTTTTTCAAGCTGTCCCACACCATGTGAGAAGCCCAGAATTCCCTGTAGCACTTTATTCTCCCAGCTGCAGCCAGAAACGGGGAGGTGGTGTGTACAGAAATCACACCCCTCAGAGCTTATCCCTAATCTACTCCCTCAAGCAGGAGTTGGCAAGGCACCAATATATGTGTTCAAGTATCTTTTAACTTGCACACAGACCTTGAAATCCCCCCCAGAACTCTCTCTTAATGGCTAATTGGAAGAGAGGAGGCAGAGCCTGAGTTATTCCTACTCCTTCAGAGGAGGCTGGGAACAGCCAGACTGGCTGCATCTCAAAGTGTGCAGCAGGAAAACCAGACTCTGGAGAAAGAGAGAGGCTGTGGGTTTCCTTCAAGCTTTTCCAGTCTTGAAACTTTACTTCATGCTCCTCTTGTTGAGTGTCTGTGATATGACTGCGTTTTCTATTCTAAACCAATTTTTTTTCTAAACCTATAATCAAGAGACTAAATTATGTCAGCTGAGTGAGAAATCATGTAGGAGGCTTAAAAGGTACAGAACCCCCTCTCTTAGAAGAAAAGCCTTGTTCAAATGTGATAATGGCTTTTACTGTGGTCACTTGTTTTCTCCAAAACTTCAGCAACTGCTCAGGATCATGTGAATAGAGCTGTCTAAAAGTTTCACTTTAATGACAATAGATAAAAATCCAAAATAACTAATGTGTGACAGAAATGTCCCTGAGACAGGGACACAAACCTAAGAAGTAATTTTTTTGAAGATGAAGTAGATCCTAGCATAAAAGGTACTCCAGTTCTGGTTTTATCCTCTACAATCCATGGTCTCCTGCCCATGTACTGAAAGAAACTACTGTTGCTGTACCTTCTCATAAATAATTATACTAGTGATGTTCAACTTCTTATTAACATCTTCACCAGAATTTTCTACATTCTGCAATTAAAATATACAGAACAGATTTAAGATAGCAAATGAGTGTTTTAGCACTCATTGATAATTTAGCTCTTATGAGCAATCAGTTTGCCACTCTGAAATTGCCACAGGTGCATCCAAAATTTCTGTTTGGGGAAGTAAACCTATTATTGCTCTGAGTAAATCTACAACACAGTTGATACAAAAAAGTAAGATAAATAGCAGATTCCCAGCTTTTTGAAGCACCAATGGTTGGACATTAAGCTGCTCATTCTCTGGCTAAATTCTGTGCTGAAACTCTCCACAGATCTTAGAGTTAACACAAAAAAGAGGTGTTCACAGTTGTAGTCACTGGCCCTTCATGGAGTTTCCAATGTAACTACATGGGACTGGAATGAGGTGGAGTTTGACCCTCAACTCTACAGGTTGAGCCAGAGGAGATGTTTAAGTTGCCAGATGTTTTTTGTTTATGTGTGTTCCATATTGGAGACCCAGCTTTGGCTCTTGGTTGCTGTAGGACCTTGTGATACAGTAGAAAGAAAGTACTTGGCTAAGGGAAATGGGTTGTCTTTTGAAAGGCAAATCAAAATCATATGCACTGTTAAAAAATAATCTTTTCCTTTCTTGAACTGGCTTTACAAATGAAAACCTGAATTTCAGGATTGTCAGCAGCAACTGGTCTCGCTGCAGGTACCGGGAACACCCACCATGCTATCAAAAGGAAAACTGAAGGCAGAGGGAGAGCCAGTGTGCATCACCATCTTCCTCTGCTTCAGCTCCTGACTGCCCCATGCCTCTGAGCCCTTCCCAACAGTCCTGTGGAAAAGGGCAGAGTCTCCTGGAGTCACAAGGTGGAGAAAGGCAGGGTGACCTAAGCCAGACTGCCCACAGGCTAGAAACCCCTGTTCCCTCTAGGGGCTTACATCAGACAGAAGACCCTGCTTTCAATGGAAAGTGAGGAAATATTTAGAGAAGGAAGACAGCACAAAAAAAAAAAAAAAAGCATTTTCTCACCTCTCAGCTGCCATTTTCCTCCAGTAATATTCTTACAAACACATAGCTTGCATGCCCCCCAAGTTTTTGCTGTAATACTTTAGACCCAATAGTGTTCACCTCACTGGACTTTGGGAAACACAACAGAAACCATTTTTAAATTAAGAATACAAAGCTATATATCAAATGCCATAATTATAGAAAATTGCTTGAATTATAAATTCCAGCTCTCAAAACTGAAAAAAATATCACATTCAACTGCCTGATATCTAGGAACTACAACATGTGCATTTACACTAATTTTTACTTTCTCCAGGCTCTCTGCCTCAATTAAAAGTCAGCTATAAAATACTGCTGAATATAAGTGGAAGAGCAAATATAAACTGGGAATTTTCTACCTGTGAAACATTTCCTTTTACAATCCAATTCAAATTCTTTAAATGAATAAGAAATCTGGAAGGAGGGAAATATGTGATATTTAACAATAGTAGGTAGGAAGGGCTTCAGCACTTTTTTCTTACCAAAAGCTAAAGACTTACTGTGCCCCCATCAGCACAGTGTTTTAAAACCTTAAAGATATGGTGGGACATTAATTCAGCCCTGACTCAGAGGTAGGAATGAACCACTTTGAATCACTGGCATGACTCTGTGCAGCACCCTGCCATCTGCTCACCATGCTGCAGCACAGACCCAGCTCCATCACCTCAGCACACTCAGGCTTTGAGGGAAAGCTGTTCAGTTCCTGACACTGTTTCCTAGAAAGCCATGAGACTTTATGGGTTTCAGTCAAATGCTCAGAATAGGACACACCTGGAGGTTCAGTCATGAACAGTAACACTGGACACTTTGGAACAGGATCATTTCCAGGGATCACCTTCTATTCTAGAGGCTGGAGAAAAGACCACATGAGTTAAGTGGAGCACACTATCAGGGTGCTTCTTCAGCTAATATTTGTTTTTACTACATGATTAACCAAAGGCTCCAATGACAGTGAGCCTGCGTAAAGGTAGGTGAAGCTGGAAACACTTTCTGGTGGCTCCAGTTGCCAAGGAAACAAAGTTCCCTTGTCTCTCTGCATCCAGAAATGTTAGCTCTCTGTGTGAACACAGCTCTCAGGAAATGGTGTGCTCTATGCTCTTCAAAAGACCTGTAAGGGAGAGGAAGGGGCAAAAAAGAGATGAGAAAATATATGCAATGCTACTCAAACAGTTTTTGTACACATATTTTACTCACAGTAGACTAAACATTCATCACAAGACTTGTGCTTTGCTTTTACTTGTCAATAACAGAAGTTCATTTTACATATTGAAAAAAATTACTGGTGCAGACCTCCATTGTGACCTTCAGAAATCAGCCCAATAAAGTGCTGAGCACTGGGATGGCTTCTGTCCCTAAGCATGTCCTCCTTCCACAGAAAAGTCCCTGGGTGGTTATGAAGAGACCAGCCACCTTCAAACTGCCACATGCAGGGAGGGACTGGGGCAGGCACTGAAAGGTTTCTGACTCTGGGACTTTAAAAACAAGGGGGGGTTTTACAGAGAAGAGCTAATTGGCAGTGAGGAGGTCAGTGGTGAGGTCAGTGGTGGGTTTAAGGAGTTCAGAAGATGCCAGCAGGAGGCCATCTGCCTTGCTCTGCTGTCACCCTGCCTCTCCCAGCAGCACTTCTGTCCACAGCTGGCCATGGCACCCATGCCAGGACCCTGAAGCAGAGGCAGAATTGTCAAAACAGGTCCCCACTTTGCCATCTGCCCTGCATTTCAGCATTTCATTTCATCAAGATCCTCAGCTGGAAGTTTTATAACTTCTCACTTTTCTGGAGCAGGCTAGAGCTGCGAGTCCAGAGGAAAAAAAAAGGATGCAACTAAATTTGAGCTACAGAACAACTTTTAAGACTTCTCTCTAAAAGAGAAAATTGTGGTATTCTTCAGGTATCTATATAAAGATACAGATACATGAGCTACAGATACAGATAAAAAATCTGATACAGATTTTTTAACAAAAAAATAAAAATGCCTAACAAAACAAACAAAAGAAAAAAATCACACAAACCAATCAAATAAAAAGAAACAATGTCCAAGCAAAACAATTATGTCTCTCTGATTATTATTTACAACTACTTCTCCTGCGGGCATTAACAGTTAATCATCTTTCACAGCAAGTTGGCTTCCCAGGATGTGGAAGCACATCCTGGTAACATCTGCTGGTAAGAGGTTACACTGTTCCAGTGTAACCCCGTTCATTCCCCAGAATGGGGATCAGCCAACACAACTTGAACTTCCCCCAGCTTTGGCTCTGAGACAGGAGATGATAATGACATTCAAAATTTTGTAGGAACCCATAAAAGCCACTTTAAGATTAACCTGGTGGTTTCTTTTTCGTATGATCCCAGTGGATTGTGTGGGGTAAGTACTGACTTTTCCCCAAGGAGCTCAAGATCCTGCAGTGTCTTCTCTTTATCTTTTTAACAAGAAAAGACAGATGATTCATTTCCAGGAAGGGTAAGAACTCTGTTAATTATATGCCAATGATACCTAAATCTTAATCTTCTTTGCTTCATACTTAGAACTGTTTGTTGACTTATTCTAGTGCCTGGCAGAGGGAAGAGTGAAAAATGATGTATCTGAAAGTAAAGTGAATTTTTCATACAGCTGCTAAACCCTGCCCCTCCCACCTCCTCTACCTCCTGTTTTTGGCACCTTCATTCATATGTAATTAATGGCTTAAAGACAAGTGTTGTGATGAAAAAGGGGTGAATTTAGCTCTCTGAATAAAGGTTGTGACTGCACCAGCTGACAAAACCATTCTCTGCTGACTCTGGGACAGAGCGGCTGCTGACTCCAAGATGGAGTAGAGAAGGCTAAACCCCACTTAGCCATTCCCCCTTCCCTTTTGGCAGCTAATCAAGTCCTATTAGTCACTCACTGAACACCACAGAGAACCTGGAGCTGCAGAACAGTGCAGTAATGGTGAGATAAGAGTGGGGAGTATCAAGTAAACCAAGGCGTGGATGCCACAGTTTTCCTCAGTGCAGGAGGAGTGTCCTTACCTAAACATGTAACAGTAAAGCTCACAAAACAAACCCTCAATTACTCTAAGTTATTTGGGTTTATTTAAGTCACACTGAACAAAGGGCTAAAAACTGGCAAGCTCAAACTCTAAGTCAAGGGCTGGGGTGAAGCCCAGAAGTTCTCAAACTGCCCAGGAAGCCCATTCAGCCAGAGCACACTGAGAAAGAACTTATGGGGTCTGTATGTGAGGGGGGATGAGGCCCAGTGGGGTTCCCAGCAGTGGGGCTGAGGCAGCACTTCACCTGCAGTGAAGGTGGCCATCTCCCCCCCTACTCTGCCTGGCTACATTTCATAGAATCACAAAAGGCCTCATTAAGGATGGGAAGGACTTGTAAGATCACCCATTCCAACAGCTAACCCAGCTTTGCAAAGCCTACCATTAAACCGTGTCCCCAGGTGCCACATCTACGTGGTTTTATAAATACTTCCAGGGATAATGACCCCACCACTTCTCTCTGCTGTCTGTTCCAGTGTTTGATAAGCCTTTGGAAATTTTTTCCTAATATCCAATCTAAACCTCCCCTTGTGCAGCTTGAGGACATTTCTTTGGGTTCTGCATTTGTTACCTGGAAGAAGATATTGACTCCCACCTGGTTACAACCTTGTTTTGGGTAGTGGTAGGGAGTGATAAGGTCTCCTGTGAGCCTTCTTTTCTCCAGGCTTAACAACCCCTCAGCTACTTCATCACCCCCACTGCCCTTCTCTGGATATTCTCCAGCAGCTCAGATTCTTTCTTGTAGTGAGGGGCCCAAAAATGGACACAGGATTCCAGGTGTGGCCTTGCTGGTGGCAAGTACAGAGGGACGATCCCTGCCCTGGTCCTGCTGGCCACACCATTGCTGACCCAAGCCAAGGATGCCATTGGCCTTCTTGGCCACCTGGGCACAGTCTGGCTCCCATTCAGTCAGCTGTCAGCCAGCATCCCCAGGTCATTTTCTGCTAAGCATCTTCCCAGGCACTTGTCTCCAAGCCTTTGGCACTGCCTGAGGTTGTGTGGCCCAAGTGCAGAATCCAGCATTTCACTTTTTTGAACCTCAGGCAATGGGCCTCAGCTCATGGATCCAGCCTGTCTGGATCCCTCTGCAGAGCCTTCCTACCCTCCAGCAGATCAACACTCCTGTCCACTTTGGTGTCAGCTGCAAACCCACAGAAGGTGGACTCAATCCCCTCTTCCAGATCACTGATAAAGGTATTGAACAGGAATGTTCCCAAAACTAAGCCCTGGGGAGCACCACCTGTGACTGTGCACCAGGTGGATGTAACTCCACTCACCACCACTCTCTGGGCCTGGCCAGATTTTACTCAGCAAAGAGTAGATTCATCCAAGATGTGAGCAGCCATGCTCACCACTACTTAGCAGTGTCAAGCAAGGTACATATTTTAAGCTTTTTGCAGTTATTTGCTTCAACATGTTTGATAAAGTAAAAAAACAACATTTAAGCTCACGTATACGTGTCACAAAGATGACAAATGGCAATTTTACACTGTCTTGTTTGATGTTGTTAATAAACCATAGATTACAAAGTGTGAAAATGAATCTGAAAGCTCTTGCCAATATTGGCAGCATATGGAAGTTCTCCTTTTGAGACATTTGCTTAAATAAGCAATGCAAGCAGGAAATCAGCCTGGGATCAATTTGTCAATTGCTTAAAGCCGAGCTGTGTGTAAAGCTGGAAAACTCAGGCTCCACTTAGAAAGGTGCTTAGTGGGATGCATAAAATACTAAGTCAAATTTTATTGTCATTACTTGATGTGTGTAGCAAGATTAAATTCAGTGATACTGCTTATAGTATAAAAATACTAGGCTAAAAATTTAATTTCTAAAAGACAAGGGGGAGGAAAAGAAAATCAATTACAAAAGCAACACAAGCTGAACAAAACCTACAGAAGGAGAAAGTGTTGACGAGTGCAACCAAATGGCATCAAGAAGAAATATCAAGTGAGAAATAACAATTTGGAAGAACAAATTAAATTATCAAAGACTTAATCATTACACTGAAGTATGCCCTGTGGCTGTGTTGTCTTGACCTTTTTTCTGATTTCACCTCTTCTGCTGTTAGTACAAGAGCCTATTATTACAAATTGTCAGCATATCCATGAAGTAAATGGGACCGAGGCAGTCCCTTTTTTATTTTAATAAACTAGAATCTCATACCAGCTAATTTTCCAAAAGCACTTTTCAATTCTGGTGAAAGAAGATTACTAAATGCTTTAGGTCGGTAATTGCTCTACGTGACAAAGAATATTTTTAGTAAATGCAAAGATCCTTTGAAATCTCAAAAATATAAAGTATTTTATTGCCCAATGGCTTTATTTCCCCTTATTTAACAGTATGACTTAGGTGAAGACACAAGTGTGTCTTTACTGCCTGAGAGTTCATACTTGCTCTGCCACACACTGACAGAAACTGCTGCTTTCCACCAGTAGGGAGAGTTGGGCAGTCAGACATCTTACACAGATGGCTGTTAAAGAAAGTGAAATAATCTGGGACTCGTCCATGAAGACTATTGAAGAACAATGCATTAAACATGCTTAATAAAAATGCTTAATTCCTATGACAAAAAAAAAAAAAAAAGACAGAAACACTCCTGGAAAATGCTCACCTTAGCAGAAATTAATCAGGTTGCCATTTTCTTATGCAGATATACAGTTTCTAAGAAAATCTGCTTCATAATTAAAACCAGTATTGCACCTAAAGTTTATCAGAACATAAACACTTTTTATAAGGTACACCACTAAGCAATTTTGCACAAAACCCAGACAAATTCCCTGAGACTGTCCTGTGATCAGCTGGCAAAACTCTGTCTTGTACAGCAGGGGTTGATCAAGCCAGGAAAAAACAGGTTGTCTGGAGAGATGATAAATTCCCCATCCCTGAAAACATTCAAGGTCAAGTTGGACAAGGCTCTGGGTAGTCTGATCTAGTTCAGAACGTCCTTGCTCATTGCAGGGGGTTGGACTAGATGGTCTTTAAAAGTCTCCTGAAATCAAAGTGTTCTGTGGTTCTAAGATCTGCAAATAACTCATTCCTGAACAAAATAGCCATTTATTTCAGGGGCGCATTTTTGCTACCAAAGATGGAAAATGGATACACTCACATTTACAGGGAGATTGACAGAGAGGGAGCTCCAGCAGCTGAGGCTGGCAAATGGCATTTTTAGGCTTGAGCTTTTTCTCTTGGAGCCAGACCATTGTAGATAAACAAGTGTTCAGAGAAAGGCAGATTACTGCTCTTGTCTATTAACCAAAACTCTTGCTAGACAGGTGGAAAGACCAGACTCACCTCCTTGCTCCAAACCAGATACTATGACTGCCTTGATCTCCCACATGCTGACCAAACGAACCTGTTCCACTAGTAAAGGTTTTCATTTCATCTAGAATATTAATATTTAAATTCCCAAAAGCAATTTAACCTGTAAATTCTAGTAATAAAACTCACATATTTCAATGTAAATGGTAAGATCATCTCGCTATATTTTTAGGTGTGAATCTGAGTGTCTGAGGTAATTCAAATGTGAACTTTTGACTGTTGATTTTTATTTATTTTTACCTTGATTTTACCAAGTGTTTATAGGACATTGTGTACTTTAAAGCCACATGGTACCTGTAGAATGCTTGATACACCTCTTAAACTAATGAAGAGTTAGGAAAGTGTCAGAAACTATTCAGACAAGATTTCTTTTTTTTAGCTAGTCAGCAATAAATTCAAACAAATGCTGAATCCTTCTCCTGCTGCCTGTCAGTGACCCACACAGTACTGTTTCACAAACCACAGAGTATGTGTCATCTCAGAGGAGAGTTTCAGAGATCACCTTAGACATTTTCAGGGATGAATCCTCATTCCAAGAAAATTGGGCTCTGGCTCATATAGACAGGTCCACTGAGTGCAAAGGATCATGATAAGGCATTCTTCTTTATACTTTTCAGAACAATGAAGGATACCTCTGGCAATTAACTTTCCCTCCATTATCAGGAATACTGAAAAACAGGAGCAGCTTCTAGGTACTGAAGAGAATAAAAGAGACAAGAGCTATTCTACAGGAGAAGCGACACTTTGAATTTTATATGTAACCTGGACAACAGAAGAATGAACCTTTTCAATCCCCTGCTCTTGTACCTTTGTTGCCTCTGAAAAAAAAAAAAAAAAATTGAATGATCCTAAGGCTGCTGCAAAGAGTTGCATTCCTGGCTTTCTATAGGTGTCATGGGGGAAAAGCAGATAATCTTTCCCTATAATTAGATTTTCTCTTATTTTGAATGTCCGTGGCAACAAAGTAATGAGGTCTCTTCAGAGTTCACGGGCATCCCTGCTGCTGAGCCAAACCCCACAAAAAAGTCAGTTCCATTGCTCCTGGAAGTGCTTCATGCAGGCACACCAAGTTTTTATGTGAAGGTCCTCTTTCAGGGATGTTGCCATGGAACCTTCTTAGTAACTCAGCTCTGATAAGCCTTTGCTGTGCAATTACCAGCTGGTGGTTTGGCTCAGAGAGCCTCCAGTCCCTTGGCACTGTGATTAATCTGAGAGCCGTGGTGTGCTCGAGCTGACACTGGTATTATGCACCTGGGGTTTGCCTTGCCTTGTTAGCCCTCCATTCAACCTCCTGGTTTTCCTGGTCCCCCATTCTCCCTGCAATTCCTACTCCACAGCTGCTCAGTTACTCCATGGATTAGTATATTTTACCAAATATATATTAGGGAAAAATAATAAAGAAATAGAGTAAATATTTGTTGATTAACTTTTGCAACCCAATTATTATTAAGATGGTGTTAATCATGTGAACTTCCTAAATCCTGTGAGCTTCCTACAGACGCCATTTCTGCAGCAACTTATTTCAACAAATTGAACACCAGTTTTATTTATTATTTTGCAGACTACGTTCATGAATATTCTTTTACAGATTCTGTCACTTGAAAGGGAAATTAGACTTCACCATTTCCAGATTAATATTTCCTTCTGGAGAGCAGGTGCTTCTGAAAAGGATCCAGGTTCAACATTTTTGAACCTATGTACCATATATATTCACAGCTACTGCTTGTTCTCTCTGTGATTGCCCCATGTTGCTTTAGAATAATGTACAAATGGATTTTTGGGGTACACTCCACTTAAGTTTGAATTACAATTATGGATCCAGAAGGTAAATGAATTGCACATGATCTTATCATTTTGGTAAGCCTTATACATTTCTGAGATTTGAAAAAGATCTCTTAAGAAGTAAGAATTGACACATGGAGTTTCAAAGTGTTGTAGCATTGTGATCTTTTCAATACAACCAAAATGTTCAAGTAACAAGAAAAAGAAAAAATAAGAAAGGGTGGAAAAGCATTGAACATAGTATCATTGAGGCTGGAAAAGACCTCTGAGATCTTTAAATCCAACCATTAACCTAACACTACCAGATCAATCATTAAACCACAACCCTATGAACCACATCTACACATTTTTAAAACACTTCCCAGGCTGGTGATTCCACCACTTCCTTGGCAGCCTGTTCCAATAATTCATTTAATTCTGACATGAATTTATCTATAGGTGCAGCCACTACAGATATGAAATATATCTGCCAAGTTATAATTTTCTCCTCCTGGGGTGGATTCAATTTTGGGGGCTTTAAAATTCTACTAAATATTAAAAGAGATTTCAGAAATGGCTCCAAAGTAATTTATTCCACCAAATACTTGATTCCACACTATTCTTCTACCATAGAAGATGCATGTATTTTTGCTTCTAAAATGGACATCCCCCTCGAAAAAGAATTAAGGTATTAAACCTTTCCCATTATTATTTTAACAATATTTTTTCTTTTGTCTTTCAGAATTTTTACCTCAACAGGAAAGACATCCTTCCTTTGCAATCAAATCTGCTGCAACTACATTCTGAATACATAACTACTGATCTCTTCACTGTGAGACCCAAACCTAATTTCTACTACATACATGTTTGCATTTTGAGGTACAGACATATACATGTTTAGTAGATGCAATGTTTGATAAAATAGGACAGCTTCCCTGGTTCAAATTTAGACTTTTTTTATCTTCTGAAGTACCAAATTTGTTTTATCCTGATGAGCTCAGTGACTCTTCCTCAATTAAAAAAAAAAAAATTGTTCTATACCCATCAAATATTTCATTTAAGCAGCATAAAGACAGTTAGATGAAAAGAAAGAAAATGGAAGATGGTATTGAACATCTTCTGAAAGCTGCATAGTTTTACCAATACTATAATTCCCCTTTTGATGTAAAGTCAAATTGTCAGTAGTCAAAAATTATCAAACTCTAAAAAGACAGGTTATGCCTGATTAACAAGGAAAACACTTCCAGAATGAATAATATTTGAAAAGCTTGCTTAACCTACCCTGTTCTAAATATATTTCCACTGAAAACAGGAAAACCAGAATAAACATTGAGAAAATATGCTTCCTTTGTAAAATGTTCCTGATGGCTTTGATGGCTACAAGTAGTTGGGATTAAGTCACTTTGTCAAAACACCAAGTTCAGTGAAACAAGCACATGATTGTGGCCCCACAGCTGCCAACAGAAAAGCACCATCAGCAATCCCTGGAAAAAAATGAGGGACCTCCATCTACAATAAGCAAAGAGAGTCTCCCCCTGCCCCTTCCCATACTCCCCAGTGGAGGGCTATTCCCAGAGGGTTGAAAATCAGCCTTTAACTTACAGCTGCAGCAGGAGGGTGCTCAAATGTTGTCCTCTCTGAGACACTGTTTTTCAGTTTTTAGGCAAACTCTTAATACTGGATCTGCTTGAATTTTTTTCTTCATGCTAATTTTCAGCCTTTAGTTTATTGATTTTGAGACAAATTGATAAAGAAGAAAAGGATACACAGAGGGAAAGGACAAAGAGGAATATTATGAGGCTGGGGAGACAGCACAAAGAAACAGGCAGAGCCAAACAAAAGCAGAGGGCTGTTTGCCTTCTGCATTTAGACTAAAACATAATAACTGTAGCAACTACATGGAAAAAAAATATTTTTTATAAGGTCTGTAGAGAGAGTCCAGTCTAAGAAAATAGTCAGTGATTATTTTTTAGTTTCTGAACAGAGACAGTAAACATAATTCTGAGCACTTGAATAGTTTTTTCTACCTGTTCTGCTTTAACATTTTTTTCCATACCATTTCCCATCAGCACACAAGTCTTTGAATGACATATAATAAAAGCAGCTGAAAATACAAGGATTAGAGTGATATCTCTGCATATTTTTCCAAAATAGAACCACAGAACAGTAACATCCAGAAGCTTTGATTTTTCTGGCCTGCAGCAAGCACAAGACTCAAGGCTCTCCAAGTCAGACTAAGGGAAATTACTAATGCAGGAATTACTACTAGTACCATTTCACAGTTTATTTTACTGCTCATCCTTCCCTTCTACAAGCCACATTCAGCAGGGCAAGCTTCCAACATTCCAAGCTTCCAACATTCAATCACTATGTTCATGTGCTCCTCCATGTTGCCTTTTTACTTCAGAAGTCCCAAGGAAATACCATAAAATTACTTAATTTCCACATCATTGCAAGGTGGATGTGAAAAATAACCTCCTTTAAAATCATATTTATTAGGTTTATTTTTAAAAAATGCTTTGAAGTAAAAATCACCCAAATAAATTGAATTTAGACTTGGGAAAAAAAAACCCCAGATCCTCTGGAGTTCTGTGATTTCACTGCTTGATGTCTGCAAGTACTCAGCACTGCAGGTGGTGAGGTCATTCCTTTGCCCCTTTTGTTAGACTCTTTTTTATCTGCTGTTCTGTAGTCTGATAAGGAGAACCTTCTAGAGCCACAAGAGAAGACTCAGGCAGGCCCATAATCATTTGTTGCCTTCACCTCCACCACTGTGAAATTAACTTTGTTTTTGGAATCAGAAAAATAAAATATGTGTTGAAAACAGCAGAAAATCTAGCCTGGGTTGAAGGCTTATTCCCCATTTCTCTGCCTTTGCCTTCTAGTCTTCTCCTTTCAAAACCTTTCAGGGTCTTTGATCCAAGAATGTATTTACAGAAAAAAAAAAAAAAAGAGATACCATTTCACAAACCAATGTGGTACTTCCAATAGGACTAGCTGTAAATCTGAGGTAATAAAAGCAAAACTAAAAATAGAGGAAGAATCCTGAACATTTTCCAGAATAATTACAGAATAAAAACCATTGATTTCTTCACCTTTATGACTGTAAAAGTGTTTATGGGTTTTAGAAAACACAGTAAAGGAAATTTTGGGTGCATGAAAGATAGAATTTTTCTACACTGAATTCCTCCTAACTGCATATCCTGCCTTCTTTAAAAATCTTTAAACAGATTTCTATCTAGTTCTTACATGGAAAACTTTACACATGCTTTTGTAAGAAGAATTTGTTGAACTGCCTCTTTGCTGTTAAATAATAATAAAAAACCTACTTAAAAAGACAGTTATGTTGTCATGTGAGTGCTTCTAATTAAACCAACATAAAACTACTATGAATAAGTGTCTAAGAAAAATAACAGTAATTTAGTATGAAAGCAGTTTTTCAAGCTTGTTTTGATTATGAACATAATTAAATAAAGTAGTTAATATTAGAAAGGGGGATCAAGGATGGATATCAAATGGCATTTTTAATTTTAGAAAAAATATACAAGTGACGAATACTGATTTTGCTATGACAGCAACACAATCTTCATGGCTACTCTAGAATGCAAAAATCTAATCCAACATAATCATTGGATTATATTATATTATAATCCAACATAATTATCTACCTATTTTATATACAGTCTATCAAGTTTATATGTACATTCTATCTAGTTTATGTATGCTTTGCAGAGATTACATCCTTCCAATCTAGAGAAAAAATGTAGAAGAACATGTTGTTTCTAAAGTTAATCAGCACACTATTCCCAGAGAACCACTCAATCCAGACTTAGAGACACTAAGAAATTGTCAAAAATGCCCTGTTCCTTGTGGACAAACTGGCTTTTGGAAAACACAAATTTATGAAACACTTCATCATATAGTACATTTTGAAGTGCACTTGGTTTGGAAGGAATTATGTGTACATCAATTCTGTGAGTTTCTACTTTCCTGATATAAATAATAAAATGGTGCACTGTGCCCCAGAGAGCTAACCTAAAGCAAGCCAGGTCAGTGATCACCATGGAGAAACCTAAACCAAACCAGGTCAGTGATCACCATGGAGACGTTTAAGAACTTATAAATGCTTAAAAAATAAAATCAGCTGTCCTAGAAGACCTAGAATAATTCCTGTGCTTTTTTAAAACTTCTTCTTTAGCCTCTGCCTTGTATGGGGCTCCTCCTGTGCCCTCTCTTTGCCATCCAACCACTTGACTTCAATAAATGCTTCTCAGTAATTAAGTACTTTTTATGAATCCTTTGACAAACTGTGTTAAAATTGGCCAATAACTTTAAAAGCCATTAAAAGAAACAGAAAGAAAGATACAGGTGACATTTAGCTTTCCTAATTTTGCCTAAAAACAAGTGATGCAATTTGATACCTACTGAACTGTAGGCACCCTGTATGTAGCACATGGAATATGTCCAAAACTGACCAGGTTCCTAAGGCTAGAGATTAAAAGAAGATAGGATTCTGAAAACACTGCTATCTCACCCTCCAGTCCCATGAAGCTGAGGTTTTTATAAGTAGAAACCAGCCTCAGAGAAGTTATAGATGCAGAGAAATTTCTCCTCTTTCAGGATAAATTTTGTGCACAAAAATGAGTCCCTATAGAGGAATGCATTGGAGGTCTGGGTTGTAAAAACAGCAGAAGGAAGGAACGATCTTCCATGAATTACTGTCTAATCTATTTTACATATATAAGGAAAAAGGAAAAAAAAAAACCCAACAAACAGAATAAAAACTTTGCAGATTAACTCCTTACAAGGAAAAATGTTGACAAAAAATAACTCTATGTGACAACAAGTCCATAAAGAATTTTTTCACAAGACAGGTACCTGTTAGGGCAGGTTCAAAGGAGGATCAAGAAAATTATAGAGGACTGGAACATTGATCTTATGAAGAAAGTCTGAGAGGGTTGGGGTTTTTCAGTCTGGAGAAGAAAAGGTTCCAAGGAGATTTCACTGTGACATTTCCATGCTTGAAGGGGGCTTATAAGAAAGACAGAGAAAGACTTTACAGTAGAGCCTATAAAGACAATACAAAGGCAAACAGAGAGTAGGTTTAAACTGGAAGGAATTCCTTATGGTGGGAGTGGTGAGACACTGGAACAAGTTGCCCAGAGAATCTGTGGCTGCCCCATTGCTGGAAGTGTTCAAGGCAAAGTTGGACAGGGCTTTGAGCAACCTTGTCTAGCAAAAGGTGTCCCTGCCACACACGGTAAGAGGTTTGGACTAGGTGATCCTTAGAGAGGCCTTCCAACCCAAACCATTCTATAATTCTGCAATCCTACAGTTTTTATCCCTTCTTAGTCTAGTTTAATAATGAAACCTACTTGTTCAATAAAAATCAAATGTATTATCCAAGGTTTCTAAGATTAAAACTTTCAATCAGGAAAGATCAGTGTAAATAACAACTTGTTTAGGAAAAACAGTTTCCAGAAGAAAGGAAGAAAAACACAGGTATTATTCCTAAAAATTGAAGTATTTATCAGGAAGAGAGGAGTTTCTGTACCCAAGCCCCATTTGTGGTTACTTAAGAAAGGACTCTTCAGCTATTACAGCTACATTGAAATAGGGCAAGGGCACTGAAGAACAACCAATGCACATTTCATGAAGAAACAGAGATGTTGACTCAGGGTGAAAAGTTCAAAATTAGGCAGGAAATAAGCATTAAGTACAGAAAATACCAGTGGTTTAGAAATAAATGCATTCTTTGCTTCCAGAAGAAGATTGCTTAACAGGAGCAGAAAGTACAGTAATGAGAATACTTTTGGTACAGGAATTAGTGATGGTCTGTGACACAGAGCTGAGTGATTTGAAATAGATGAGAAGGCAAAATCAGGAGCCTTTCTTCCATTTTAAAGACAGAAGATTACCACACAGACATTTCTAGGGACAAAACTTTCATTTAAGTAAAAGCAAGCTACTGGGGTGCATATATGCTTTAAAATCTATCAACTCATTTCCCTGTCAGTTTCTTATTTGGACTAATGTTTAAGATACCAATGAAATAAGTTGAATTTGCAGAGCCTACCATACTTTGAAAAGTGTGTTGCATTGTTAGTTATCTCCTGGCTGGATTAACACTTACAGAGTTGGTGATTTGCTTAAAAGCTGCATGTGGAAACCAAGGAGGTAGGCAAAAAATTTTTATTTTGGCTACAGATTAAAATGACTCTCATGGACAAAGCCTGGAGAAATGAGTCACAGGTGTCACTGCACACACACAAGGATAGTGATAGCATCCATTTGTGACCCTCAACAGTTCACAGGGAACCAAAACATGTGAAATGCTGCTCCATTTATTGATGGACAAGAAAATGTGGGTTTTGACTAACAAGATAACAAAGCCCAGTTTTGGGGAGAGTCAGAAAGTATCTCCTGTTTTTCACCTGGAATTACTGCTTTGGGAAGAGCAAATTTTCTGCAATTTGGTCATACACATGCCTGGACCAAAAAAACCCAAGAGGCTCCGGCACCTTCCTTACCTTATTGCTTGTTCCCTCTGAATCTGCTGGTAGGATGGTGCCTTGGGATGGGGATGAGAAGACAGTGACTGAGAGAACTGTGAATTCATTTTTTCATGGGGCTTTTTGCCACCAGTGCTGGAGAACTGTGCTGTTGAGCTGGAGCCCAGAGGGTACAAAGCTGTTTCATCCTAAGTAAAGGCTGACAAGGAAGGGCTAAAGCTGGTGGCCATTCTGCTGTCATGAAAGAAGCTCAACATCATAAGCAAAGTATGACGTGTCTTTGGCACCCACTTAGAATACAGGGACCATTTGCATTGGCATCCATCTTAACCAGTGACAGCCCATTCAAAATGCCAGTTTTCACTATGTTAAAAACCATGCCATTATCAGACCATTGGCTTCAGGTGGATTGGAAGCTAAAATTTAAAAAGGGGTGCAAACTATTGGAAACATTACCTTCCCTAAGGAGAGGTCATGCCTTTGTCATATTTTCATAAACCAGCCTGATATTGATGGCTTTCAAATCAACAATTATTTTATATTTGCCTCCTCTATTAAACTGTAAGTAATCAACACAATGGGTTTGTTTTCTAAAATACAAGTTGAAGTTCTTCCTTTCCTACTAAATTAGTTTTGCATCTTTGTATTTCTACATTCGATAGGATTGGCAGTAGTTGGACTAAGCTCACATATAACTTTGTACTTTAGGTATATTTATCATACATTATATTTACTATCTCTGAAAGTTTTCAAAAAGATTCTTTATAAAAAATAATACATACTTACTTGGTTTGTAAAATTAATGTGCATTTCAAGATCAGTAGGAAACTGGAAGTGAGGATTTGAAACAGAGAAATAATTTTGGCAAAAGTAGATTACTGTTTTTTCCTTGTCCAGCACTGAGAAAAATGTAATTAATAACATAATAGATTAGCTAGAGAATTTTCCTAGTTATGGAAATGAGCATAGATTGGAGGGTTTTTTATAAAACTCATTTCAAAAGCCAGCAGAAATCTTGGGGTATTCTTGAAGCACAGGGGAAAGGGAATAATCATCATCAAGAATGATGACTGACTTGCACTGAAATTTTTCTTTGTAAAGGGTAATGCATGCAAAAGAAAACAGAGTAAATAAAACTTATACAATATTCTGAAAAGTAAATTGTCAGACACATCCAATCCTGAGGCAAAAAATCTACTTGGTTCCAAGCAGGTGGATTGAAATATCCAAGTAACTGGACTGGAGAGCCCATAAATTTCTCACAGCTCTACTAGATGTAGTCACCTGGGACCCCCAGGAAGCTGGGGACCCCAGAGAGAACCTTTTGCTGCGACCAGCACAGGTCAGGATCCTGCCCACTTGCCCACAAGTGGAGCAGGAGTACAGTTCAGGAGATTCCAAACAGGGCTTCCCATGAGATGCCCACGAGCTGGGCAGCAGGAAAGTTCAGCCCAGTCTAGCAGCCTAAAGATAGCTCTGGTGGGGGGAATAATGCTTACTTAAAGAGGGTGAAACAAAACTGATAGTGAGATGTGCAGATGTGACCTTTTGGCATTGATACATCATGGCCCTAATTACTGGGTCGGAAACAGGAAGATGAAGAATATCCATCTCTACCCACGAGTGCCTTTTGCTGCACTTAGTGGTAAGAGACACATTAGAGCCAACCAGATAAATGACAGGAGCATTCATTCTGCCTAACCCACCTTCCCACTATATGTTGTCCAGCTAGTGTGAATTCATCCTACTGCTTTCTTTTATTTTTCAGTCGAGGCCTCTCAGATGTCTGAGATCTTTTCTCTTACATTAATGTGACAGAAACACCCAAAATTACTTTTTGCTAACCTGTCATCCATATTGTAAATTTTCAATTAAAAGAGAAACGCAATGAGAAGCATTTAATATTCACAGTCCATATTGCTGTCCCTACACAACCAGCAAGGAAACTCATTATGTTGTCTCAGCATACTCTGGTTTTGTACAGCATAGAATCACAAAGTCACTGAGACAGTGCTACCCTGACACAGGGGAATTAAATAACTCCTAAATTTTAGCTCCAAATGAGTTATAGAGGGTGATGCCTGTCTTCTAAAAGGCAGGAGTGCCAAGGGATTCTCAGGACAGGGAGCAGCTCATGGCCATTCCCCTTTTCAGCACCCCCAGCCATGACAGCCACTGCACTGAGTGCTGACCACAGGGCTGAGGCAGCTCCTGATCCTGGCCTGTGCTGGCAGGTCCTGCTGACCACAGTAAGGGAAAGCATGCTCCAGCACATGAGTGTTTCAGCACACTAACTGCAGGGCAATGAAAGCTCCTGCTGGCTTTACACAGTAAAGAGGTCAAAAATTTACAGCTCTTGTGTGTCTGAATGCATCTATCCATAAATTTTTCAATGCAAGTGCAAAACCTTTTTATTTCAAGCCTGGGTGTACAACCAGCTCAGTGCTGAAGAACAGCATGAGGCTTTTTGGTGCTGCAGACAGGCTGTTTACAAGGTTAAAAAGCATAGATGGGGAATATCAAAGGGAAAACATTCATGAAGTCTCTCCAAAGAACACTTCCCTGAAGCTCTTGTGGCTGCTTGAGAAACCACAGCCTGATTTCTTCACAGCCTTTCATTCTTCATATGCTGAAGGAGAAGCAGAAGTGGCAGGCTATAACTGACAATTTTGGACACAATCAGACTGGATTTACTAAGGCCAGGATCTCACCCTGAGACCTTCTTACGAGGAAGAAAATGTCAGTTAGATAAAACATTTTATTAAAGCATATCAAAAGGTGCCTTGCCTTTAACCTAGATCATGGCAGTGGTGTGGAAGCAAATTAACTGTTTATAATTATCCCTTTTTCTTTTCCTCAGACATTCACTGCACTAGAAAACGCAGCAGCTCGTAGGGTAAACCTTGATTGTTGAAATAACTTTTTGATGATGTTTGAAAGCATGACTGTTCTGATTCAACAAAGCCACAGTTAGGGCCACATCAAAGAAATACTGGCTAAACTGAAGAAATTGTATATACCCACTGCTGGAGGAAATCACAGGCTGAGGAATCTCACTGTACAAAGTCTGATGATGTTACAGCTGTCTCCAAAAGCTGGTTGTAAAGACTTAAGAATAACTGAAAGACAGGCTAAGATTTGACCTAAAAAATGTTTATATCTGATCAGAATGGAATAAAAATTTTAAAAGGACATAAAATCCTCTTATTCTTATAGGTGGTGATGGGTGTTAAAGGTGCAGGTGGTTAGAAAGCTGCCTTTTTATTTTGAAATCGATGCATACTGTCTTGAGACACAGTAAACCTGAAAATCAATGATGCCATCCTTGCAGTACCCTGTGAATTACAGGAATATTCCAAACACAATGAAAAAAAACAACTATGGAGATATTTTATATTTTTTATCTCCTAGGGACAAAAATAGTTTTCATTTAAATTCTATTGTTTTACACTGAAGTGTAGCTATGTACTGACACAATGGACAAGTTAAGTGTTACAACAATTTCAAAGTATATTTTAGATAAAAAGATGAAATTTTAGGGAAAATAAACAGAAACAAGAAGGAAAACTCAGTGGTGTTGAATAAGCATAAGAATGGACTTTAACCCAGTAATCCCAGTCATCTTTAGAAGGTCAGGAGACCTTTCTTAATTCCCTCCAGACAGAAAATAACCCAACCCGAACAGGATAAAAAATAGCTGTATGTGAAACTCCAATAAATTTTTTATATCCCTGTAGGACTATAATCTCCTTAGAGCAGTGAAAATCTTCTGAACCTTTTGTAGGTAATACTGGAGTCTAACATATACGGAATCAATGATGGATTTCTCAGGGGGGGAAGATTCCAGGTTTCAATAATTTTTCCCTTTGCATTTAAGAATAACTTGAAGCATTAGGAGAGTCTGCAGGCATGAGGTACTTGTCTAATTTAATGGCACAAACCACTTGAACCATGTGGTTGTTAAAATTGGCTATTAACATTTTTAAGTAAGCAAGGAGTAAAGCCTGCTTACTTGACTAGACTAATTTATTTATCAAAGCCTAATAGCAATCCCAAAAGTTATGAAGAATTTATTGACCTCCTAGCTACTGAAGTGTGGGTAAGCCATTATTTGGAGAGCTTGTCACTAGACTTTTGAATTTAGCAATAATACATTCTTTTAGATGAGTTAACATCACTTACCCTGTTTATAGCCATGAGTGTGGTTGGTGCTTTTCTTCATAGAGAGAGACTGGACTTGGAGCTTGCACTTGGAGCTTAGAGCTTGGACTGAGTTAATCTCTGAAGGCCATCCTCAAAGTGAACTGCATGATTGGAGACACTCTTAGTTTGCTGCTGTGGAATCCTCTGACCCCTCCTGCTCAGGGAAGACTATATCATAGAGTTTTCCTCACCTAGGCTGATAGAGAAGACTTAACCCGTGATGCTCTGCAGCACTACTGCCAATCTACATTAGATTGCCTCCCTCATTGACCAGCTGACACTGCCCACCCCAATTATTCATCCCTCATCCCCCCTCTACAATTTTCTGCCCTTTGCCTGCCCCTGTGCCTGCCCCTGTGCCCTCAGGTCATTGGTCACTGACCCCACACTGAAGCTGTGCAGACCACATGGTTCTTCTATCTTTTGTCCCTGGTCCCTTTGGTGTGGTGATTAATAAACCCTTGTTGGAATATCTAATGCAAAGTCCCTTCCTGTCTTTCCTCCACTGAGCTCTCTGTGGTGTGTGTGTGGACTTGAAATGGCTGCTCTTGTGGCCTTACTCTGCAGCTTCTGAAGGAGATATTTCAAAGAAGGTTGCAACATTTCTGCCACACTGCTACAAATGGCTCCTGAACCTTGGGGCCCTTTGTTGGCTCCTTTGAAAGCATTTCCACTGACTGCTGGCCACTGGATTTAAGCTGCATTCAGATGTTCCATTGCCCCAAGGGGAAACCCCAATTTTATGGGGAAACAGCAACCAACAACCCTCTGGATCACCCAGGACATGGAGGACCATTTGCATCAGCAGAACTCACCACGAGAGGCTTTTTTCTGACCCACCGCAGTGGTGAGTGTCTTGCAGTGAAGATCACTTTTTTTTCTCTTTTTTTCTTTTTTTTTACTGTGTAAAGCCAGCCCTGCAGTTAGTGTGCTGAAACACTCATGTGCTGGAGCATGCTTTCCCTTACTGTGGTCAGCCAGACCCCTGCCAGCACAGACCAGGATCAGGAGCTGCCTCAGCCCTGTGCTACTCCAGGGAACACAAGGATGACTTTCACTTTCATATGCCACAAAGACCAAGTTACAGAAACCACCAGTGTTGCAAAGCTTGACAGATACCAAAAAAGAAAATCCATAGAATGAGAACAAGTCTTTTAAGAGGGTTTAGATATTTTTTTAATGCTTTTGCACCTTACCACCAATGATGCCAGGTATGATCTTCTGGTTTACATTAAAAACCAGAACTCTGTCAACCACAACTTCTTCACATAAAACAGGTAAGACATTGGTCCAGAGCTGGTCCAGTTTATGTCAGTGCTGTTATCATTATATGGATGTCTCCAAAGCTAGCCAAGTGTTTTCAAACATTTTTTTTATTCTTGAAATTTCAAAAATCAAGCCCAGATTGAAGAATAACTTGCCATTTAAAATGTATAAAAATTTCCATTTTGTAGAGTATTTGTATACTATACAAATCAATTTTCGTTTGAACAAAAGCCTGATGTCACATTTGTCACAGAACCTCACCACAGGACTCATTCAATCCAAACAGCAGGAAAAAAAATCATAGATCATGAAGGACATCATACATCTTGTAAAGTCCGTCCATATTTGTAATGAAAACCAAAAAATAAAATTTCACCTCAGAGATCCTTAATTCTCATTGAATTATTATGAATTTTTATAGCATTCTTAATCTTGATTCTGGTATCAAAAGGCTATTTTAAATATTATCAGTAGACAGACATTATTTTTACAATGTATTTATTGAAAACCAAACATTTGATGAAGTATTTTTGATCTAAAATAGTCTCACATAACTTCTAAAAACACATAATATTGTCCATGTATATACATGGGCATGTCTGTGTCTATGTATATGTAAACATAAACAGAAATATGCAAATGTAAACCTATAAAAGTTGATTAACATTTTTTAAAGCAATTTTGAAAAGCTATTTTGTGCTGGGTTTAATTCCAGCAGTGTTTTTCAAATTACCAAGGAGCTATTATTTATCTTTAATTACCATGTTTGAAATTTACTTATTTAAATGCAACATTTTCAATGTGAGAAGATCCCCAGGCTGGGCACAGAAGAGCCAAAAAAGACAGAGGGAAGATTGCTTGTTTTTGACTTGGCTTTATCTGTGCAACTCTCCCTCCTGTGCCTATGCTTTACCATGGAGATTTTGAAGGAGATTAACTGTTTTGTTATTACCTTCAGGATTTCTGCTTCATGCAGGGAACACATTCAGGAGAGAGTTGTAGTGAAAATATCAGTGTAGCTTTATTCATTATGACTGATGTGAGCTGGTGCCAAGAGCAGCCCAACATCATCATTGCAGCTGTGGGATCCTGCAGGAGTTTAATCCTGCTCCAGTTTAATCTTGGAGACAAATTTCTTTGTAATGTTAAACAATTCCTGCTGGGCATCACATTTGCTAAGGGAAAGGCAGCAATATTCTTCAACCTCACAATGGCAGGGTAAGGTTGAATTAAACAGCATCTTGCTGCAAACATGCACTTGCTCACAACTGGACAACTGTAAAATAAATTCAGGTCTTAATTCAATGCTGAATGAAAAGAAGTTGCACGGGCAGTGTTTCAACACCTCTCCTTACTCTGATCTTGAGCTACTTATAAATCTACAAAGCCTGTGGCCTCTCATTGCAGGCTCTTTAATTTACCAGCTATCACAACTACCTACCTCCACTGCTAGGAAGAAAGGTGTACAGATCATAATTAGGTTCATCATCTATTCAAAATCCATTCACATCTAACCTTGCTCAGATCAGGAATTCCTCATTTCAGAACCCTGTTGAAATTAGGTTTATTTTCTAATTTTTTGCCTATTCTTTACCCCAAATGATTCTTAAACAGCATCTTTATGTCATGTATCTCTGTGGTGGGCTGATCTTTGCTGAATGCCAGATCCTCACCCAGCTGCTCTCTCACTCCCCATCTCAAGAGCACAGGGGGAGAAAATACCATGGAAAAGCTAGTGGCTTGGGGTAAGAACAAGGAGATCACTTATGAAGTGCTCCAGACTGCAGTTACTGCCAGAAAACCTGCTCCTGTGTGGGCTCCTCTCCACAGTCTGCAGTTCCTATAAGGAGTCTTCTCCTGCATGGTCTGCAGGGGACACATCCACCTGCTGCCATACAGGATCCTCCACAGACTGCAGTGAGGACATCTGCTCTGCTCTGCTGTGCTCCTGCACGGGCTGCAGGGGGACATCCTGCCTCACCATGGTCTTCACCACGGGCTGCAGGGGAATCTCTGCTCCAGCACCGGCAGCACCTCCTATTCCCCCCTACACTGACTCCAGTGTCTGCAGAGCTGTATCTCTCACATATTTTCACTTCTCTCTCAGAGCTGCTGCACAACATTTTTTACCCTTACTTCACTACCTTTTTCAGAAACAGCAGCAGCTGATGGTTCAGCTCTAGGCAGTGATGGAACCATGGTGGATCTCACCAGAACTGGCTTTTACGGACACAGGAGCAGCTCCTAAGCTCTTCTCAGAGAGACTATCCCTGCTGCCCCCCCTCCCCCAACACTAAAATCCTACTATATAAACACAGTCCCATAGACTTTATTGCATCTTTCCCACTCCGTTTGAGCAGCAGTTCACATTAGGCACAAACTTTGGGACACATCAGACTCCAGTGCGTACATGAGAAATACGAGAAAAGATGAAGATTCATAAAAAGGTACTGAAGAATTCTTTCTATATTTTATAGAAAAGAGGGAAACATTTCATCAATCTTCTTGAAAAGTATTTGCCTCAGTATCTTTGACATTTACTAAAGGCAATATTTATCATTTTCCTCCACAACACTCACTCGTTTTCTTTCAGTACCACTTGAATGACAAGACACTTTTTTTAAACTGTGAAGTCTGTAAATCAGTTTAGTGCTTAGAACACATGAAATTCATTATTCAAGCACCAGTGCTATTGACAGTATATCAAAAAGGTCAAATGAGCAGATTAAAACATTGCAGTATGAATTAAACATATCAGCTGATCTTTATGACGTCGAATGCATTTCACGCAGGCAAAAGAGACTCATACATTTCCTGTTAACAAATTTGGGCACATTTTTTGCACTTGCTGCTTGAGGAGGTGCAAAATATGTTTGGAGAGAGGCAGATGACAAGCAATGAGGCAATAAGAATGCAAATTTTTTCCTGTCATTTTAAAGGAAAATATTGACTGAGAGTTGTAATAAAAAGAGCATAAATGTTAATCCTCCTGAAGAAAATAAAAATAATTTCTGACTAAAGAGGTGGTCAAACTTTTACATATGTGAATACCATATATATAAATAATTTTTTAAATTATTTTTAAACCATCCTATAAACAGTTTGCAGAAGTCAGATTCACTTTTTTGGCTGTATGCACTCCTTGCTAATCTAGGAAGCATAATTCTGACCATAGGATACAAATCAGAGTCCATTAGACTAGAAAACCCAGACACTGAAAAAAATATCCAGATGTAAAGTGTAATGCAAATTTCTAATAATTATGCTAAGGAATTTAGTTTGATCTGCATATAAAATAAAATAAATAGAGGAAAAAGTGAACTGAAATTTATACAAGTATTCTGTGTTGGGCTTTTCTCCTGGTGTCTGAAAGCAGCAAGTTCCCAAGAAAGTAGGTGTGACTTGTTATTCTCACTGACATCTTTCAGATAAGAGGTGCCATCTGCTCATCTGGTGAGTGAGCAGTGTTGCATCCTCCAGGTGATGGATAAAGATGTGAAGGTCCCAGGACAGGCCCCTCTGATGCTCTGCTTCTCACCGGCCTCTAGGTGGAATACATCCCATTAACTACCAACCTCTGAACCCAACCATCTCACCAGTCTCTAGGGTTTGGCAGTGCCAGAGAAACTGTCTGATAAACAACAAATCAGCACAGGGCAGTTGTCCATGGCCTTTCCTGGTGGAGAGATTTTTTTCCTGACTGAGTTTACTTGTCCGAGTAGCTGCACCTTCCAGATGTCACAAAAAGAGAAAAATCAAACTAAACAGGCTTGTTTTTCACATGAGACTATTTAGATTGTGTCAGGCCACATAAGTGTTCATGGCTCTAAAATGATAAAATACACATTCAGAGAAAAAAGAGAGACAAGTGACCAATAATCCATGGGGGACCACTATTACAAATTAGCAATCATGAAAGACTACTGAGAAACAGAATAGAAAGAAATATCAGTCTGAACCCTATGGAGCAGTTGGGCTGTTTCTACTGCTGGTGTTTTAGTCTTTAAATTACAGTTTTTCCACAGCAAATTAAAGGAAAAAGAAAATAGCTTTGGTTGCATCTGCAGCTGTCTGTGAAGTATGACAGCAGAATAAACAACAGCACCACAAGAGTATCAGATATGTTTGGCCAAAAGGAATTCATCACAGGAAACATCAGATCACTGGTTAAAGAGGTCAGTGATCTGACCTTGTTTCAGTCAATTGCTGTTGAAACACATGGCTACCTCCTGATTTCACAGCAGAGCAGTGCCTACTTTCTGCTCCTAATAAGTTTTAATGACACAGTGATGATAGGCCTGCTCCCACAATAGTGCATACACGTAGTTTATACATTCTGTAATTTGTGCAAACTCTGTAAACATAACTTGGCTGATGTAAGTTTCACTGTGTCACTGGTGATAAGGCATCATTAGGTATTCCATCCTCCAAGCTAACACCTACCGCAGCTCTAGAGAATACTGCTGCTCATGTCCAGACCTTTCCTTCAAAAAAAAGCCTTTAGCTCCATGACCTTAATCAGTTCCCAAGCTTCAGAAGAGAGTGCACCACACCAACACCCCCTTTAAAGGTCCCTGTCAGCCTGGGGAGAAGAAACCTGACAAAATTGGTACCTGGATATCAATCCTGGACTAAAGCAGAGAAAGGGACATCCATGCCCACACAGAGCTTCAATTCCTCTTAAAATATGTGTGCCACATTCAGGGCTTTATAAATCAGTAGCTCCGGCTGTACATGTCAAAATTCCATGTCAAGGAGAGTTCTCATTCCAAATGCTCAGTTGCTTTTCTTCTCTCAACTGAAAGAGCAAATTGGTATCAGGATGCTATAAGCATGATGAATCCCTAGGACTAGAGTGGCATCTCTCACTCAGCATCACTCTCGCTATGTAATTTATATACCCAAACATCTCAAATGACCTTCTCTTTTAATAAAACTCTGCAGTTCCTGATTTGGACTGGATTTGGTTTATTTCAGTACCACTCAGGTTTTTTCCTTTTTAGTGTAGAATCTGGATTTAATCTGAACAAATGCCCTTTTAGTTGCAAAATTGATCAAGCAGTAATCCATCCACCCAAAAAAGTTCTTGAGGCAGGATAATTCTCTGTAACATTTCACCACTCTGATTTTAGAAGCCTGAAAATGCAATTTCCACCATATGCGGCTCTTTTGAAATTAAACGTTGTTTTTTTTTTTTTTTTTAGTGGTAAACAGTCTACCACTCTTATTTATACCCTCATATAATAGTGAAACCAGGGGGTTTGAGTGTGGAACTGGTCTGTGGCTTTCCTTGGTGCCCAGAGAAATTTCCTTCCACAAACTTGAGACATCCCAAGGGGATCCCAATTGATGAGCACAGCATCTCTGGCCTAATTCCTGCTCACTGGAAATGTTGCTTCCCTGGAGCCAAAATATCAATTAACTGCTCTTTGCCCAAGCACCCCACGTTGCTAAGACTCAGGAGAAAATGTCTGTAAACAGAGGAGACATTCTCTCTAAAGCAGGCATTTCATATCTCCAGCTGTACACATGTGCTGCCATTACAAGCATCTGAGACTCAGGGAAAGCTTAAAACATGCTGTAGCCTAAATTAAAATAATCATCAAACACTGTTCCAGATAATGCAGTGCATAAGCAACCAAACTACAGATGGCATTTGCATTTTTACCTTCAGAAGAATCAATCCAATTTTAACTAAAATAAAGCTAATATAATAAAGTTTTAGAATCGTGGAATTATAGAATTTGCAGAGTTGAAAAGAACCCTCAGGATCATCGAGCCCACCTTCTGGTCTAGCTGAACATGTAATAATGCAGATGGTTTGTACTTCCAAATTAGTATTTTCTTCCTTCTTGTTTCCTAAAAGCATTTTTTTAAACTGTCAAGTGTACTGCATTTGCAGATCTGTTAAGTAGAAAAAACACTTATATCCTCTGATAGTATTTCACTGTACCTTTAGGCCAGCAGAAATCTGTCTGGCTTTCCTCTGCATTTGTATGATTTGTCATAATCAAATATCACAGGATTACAAAGGGTTAATAATATCACCATCCATCGTTAAACTGCTGCCCAATGTCACACTGAGATTTTTTTGACATTATGTTTTTCAAGGTTTGTTCTTCATGTGGAACTTTCCAACCTCCCTTCCACTCCCATTTGCATTTTTTCAATTTAAATGCAGTTTTAGAGTGTTTTGTCTCCAACTCTAATCTGTCTAGGTAGCACTGAGTTATTCTCCTGATTTAAATGTTTTTGCATATTGTCCCTCCTGTGGCCATTATTTTGCTACCAGAGTATTTCCCAAAGATCTGTATGTTCCAGCTCTGACTTAAGTTCATGTAGATATATAGATATAGATAAAAATAAAAAAAGGAAGCTTGGCTGGCTTCTTCCTTCACCATTTTTAAGTTAGCAGACTCCACAGTCCAGGACTGTCATTCTGTCATCTTCCACAAACCTCAAAAGTAAGTACTCCCATAACACATCTAATGCATCTGTTCAGAGAGCAAAAGGGTTTTAAACTAACCAGCTGTGTTTAGAGCCTATGGAACTGTCCTATAAACTAGAGGTGCCACTGTAGCTGTGTCACCTCAGCTCACAGTTACATAAAGCAGGTGCTTAGACCTTGTGCCAGTGGGACTTTGTTCTTAATTTCTGCTGCATCTTTCTGCCTTCTCCTCAGAAACTAGATAAAGTTAATGCTTTGGATTGACAACAAAAACCAGAATTTTCCCATGTCCTGCACACAGGCTTGTAGCAGGGTCCAACAGCCAGCTCAGAGGTTCACAGCAGGTATGACAGGCTGCAGGCAACCTCAGTGCCAATCCAGGCTCCTGTATCCATAGAGAGTCCATCTGCTCCAGGCCAAGCAGAACTTTGTGCAGCATCAGCCCTCGACACCTTCAGGAGCTCCAGTTCTCACACCCCTGAGCAGCCTGATCACAGGGTATTGGGGTACCTTTTTGGGCTGTGACAATTCAAATGGGCTTCTGGAAGAGAAAGAAAGTTGGGTTAATTCACTTATACATGCCTCCATTATTATAGCTGTGTCAATGTAAATTAAACGTTCTCATTCTGATAGGCACAGTGTGTCACTTAGAATTCATTATGAATATTTGATAAGGTGCTGTTTATTTGTGGCAAGTTGATTGTTTATTTCTCACCCACAATACAACTTCAAGCAGTTACATAACCAAGATATACTCACACTTATCTATATATAAATACACAGTTAGGTTCAGTCCATGTTCTTAGGCCACAGAGCCAAATTTAAGTAACAGCAAAGTTCCTTGAGTATAAGGAGGAGTTCTTGGTAACAAAATGTTTCAAAATTTTTCACCCACCTTTTTTGTAAAGCCTGAATTTCTGGAAAAGTTCAGAGGTGCCTTTAACAAATAGGTGAAGAGCCTCCCAGCCAGAAGTAGAGTGGAAAGGCTCAACAAAAAAGGATTTTTTTCTGAAAAGGTAAAAAAAAATGTTCTGAGTTTTATAGCCTTTGAGAAATCTCTATATCCATAAACTGCAGTTTTTATGGAGAGCTACAAACATAAATACCAAGTTGAAATTTCCCTTATCACATAGCAGTTTCAGCTGAAGCACTTTTCTTTTTTAACCCAGCACTTAAGTGAATAAAGCAGAAGTGATAATGGATAACCTTCCAAACATTAAATATATTGGTCTGTAAATTCCCAGAAGAAAGGTTCCTCTTGCTAAAATGGGTTTTATCTGTTTCTAAGGGTTTCCTTCTAAAATTCCACATCTACTCACACAGAACAGAATTAATTATAATCCATTGCTTTCACCTTTATTATTACTGAATACCACGTTCAATTTGAGGCATAGGTCTATCACTTCTGCAGAATTATTTCTGTTTGCTTCTAGTCAGAAGAATGCTGAAAGGAGGAAATAACGAAATTAAGATCGTTCTCCTCACTTGTAAGACCATGCACAACATTCAACTAAATTTATATTAATATCACTGAGATATTAACTCGTAACTTCTCAGGACAGTTTGAGAGCCAGTGTAAATTGAAGTTGCTCATTTGAAGGAAAGTGAAGCTTTAGCATAGGTAGCTCCTTAGAAGTCACAGTGATTTATTCTATCTGAGAATCTAAGCTGAAATCTGGGCAAATCAATGTTACCATAAAAACATCAGCTTGTACAGAATCTGCTCAATAAATAAAATTAGGACAAACAGATTTCCAAGTGCTTTTTAACAGAAATAGCTATTATGCACTGAGCAAAACATCAAATTCTGAATATCAGATGATCCACAGAGCTTACTGCAGTCTTCTCCCCATACAATGGACTTCTTGCTCAGCCTCCACTTGGAGTGGAAGTGTTCTCCTGTCCTTTCCCAGCTCCTAGCTGTTCTGCACTGCAGTGGTTTTCTCTAAGAAACACTGAGGTAACACTGAAGAAGCACAAGGATGACATTTGCCACATGGTAGGGCCCAGCTCTTGGCCCTGCTGGGCATCAGCTGCCCTGGTCAAACAAAAATCTGGTGTGCCACTAGAGGATATCAGAGAGCTTGTACCCATTTACTGCTGATAAGGAATATTCCCTCTTCAGCTGTGGGAAAGCACAAAATGCCACCCAAATTTCCTCCATAAATGCATTATTCATCTCACATGCATGTTTTTCAGACTCCTGCTTATGAAGGGACAGGCTGCACATGGGAGTTCAGAGCAGACAAAGGGGAGGTCTTTTGCCACACAAACAATTCTGTGACCTAATGTAATGTGGAAATGGCACATACAGCCATCCAAGTGCAGTCACCAACCTGCCTGTAGGCACACAGCCACCACCTTCCTGCCACCATCAGCTCCATGAGGCAGCACCTGGGAATTCCTGCTTGGGCCAGCCCCCCTGGTGGTGGTGGCATGTAGCCATGCCAGTGATGGTGCATGACTGACTCAGGAGCACTTCGCTTTCCAGGGTCAGTGCCTTCTGCTTCTCTCCCTTTGGCATGAAGGAACCTTCCCAGCCTTCATCCACCATGACTTGGGCTTTTCTGGACGATCACTGGTCTTGAATTTGGCTGGATATTTCCTCAGCCATCTTGTCATGCTTTTATCTAGTCATCACTGGTCTCCAGCAGACCTCACATTCAACTAGTGTTAGACTGAAAAAAGGTCATTTAAGGTTAACAGCTCCCTTCTGAGTTGTACTGACTCCTTACAGCTCACCAGTTAGTCTTGTAGCTGTCTGCCAGCCCTGGGTTCCAAGGGAAGGCTGAGTGGTCTTCTCCACACAGGCCAGCTTCTTAAACAGCAATCCTCTTCTGGAAGAAGCTCAGTATTTGCATTTTCTTCCATATTTTAGCATAAATCTGTTCCTTCCCATCTTGAACAAGACCACACAAAAACCATATAAAATTGAAAACATCACTGAGAGAGATTGAAGAGGATCTTTATTTGAAGGCCTTCCCCTGCACCCCCAGGTGGGGATGAGTACATATTTATAGACTTTAGGAAATTAATTTAATTGATAAAAAGCACCAATTAGGAGGACAAGTGGTGATGCAATTCCCCCTTAAGTCAAGCCCCTTTTCTGAAGCCCCCCCATTCAGCACTAGTTGTGCTTTGTCCATGAGAATGTGTCTCCAAGAGTTGTTCTCAGCCTTGGTTCCCAGGAAGAACCAAGATAGCACAGAGCCTTGAACCCCCCAGGGCTTGGAGCTCTGGAATTTGTTTTGTCTTTCTGCCTAGGAAAAGGCCATGGAAAAGTACTGGGAAAACGAGTCACTAATGCAATAGGCTACAAAGGTGCAAATATATGTCTGAGGAATATAGAGAGAGCACATAAAAGAAAAAAAATAGCAAAACCCAAACTAGCATCATGACCATGGATTAATTCCCAGTCTGACCAGCTGCACATGTACCTCTCTGACTTCAGATTAATAACAGAAAACAATAAGACATTCTGTGATCAGATGCAACTGGGGGGAAAAATGTGTAAAGAATCAGTGCCCAGTGTCTGGCCATTCTATTATTCTATCTCAGTAAGAACTGGAAACTTCTGGGAGAGAAATTGCAAGCCATAAAAGAAGGAATTGTGTAGCATGATTTCGTGAAGAGGGACTGTCATTTTCCCCAAACAGAGTTTTTCTCTAATAGGATCAAATATAGTGAATCAATACTTTAGCCCAGATGGGGTTCACGGTTTCCAGAGAAACCTTTCTGGAGGAAGCTACACATTTCCTATAAATATAACTGGTATTTCAAGATACTATAGCTGAAGAGAGCTATAGTTCTGTTTAATTTCATTTTAATTTTGTTACCATTTTGTTTGGGAGGTGCAGAAGGGGAAGAAAAAGGGGAAGAGGAAGGGGGAGGGAATGCTTTCTGTCCTGACACGCTAGAGCACAGACCAGGTGGGCCTGGAAAATACTGCTGCTTCCCTAAAAATATTGTGTCTGTGGGTACAATAAACCCAGGAGGTTAGTGAGCAATAAACAAAAGTATGTTTGTTATTAGCTTGTGTTCTTGCTTTTATCGAGTCTCATGTTTCTTTGCCAGAAGGAATATCATTAGCTTTCCTGCTTTACTTCCCAAATTTATTCAAGCTGTAGGAACTGGGGAAGTTATAACTCAACTACACTTTAATGCATTTAAGTAGAAAAACATATGTATACAGAGACACACAGAGTGTGAGATAATTTTGGTATAAGTAATATGTGTAAACAATATATTAATAATTAATAGTTTATTATATATTTAGGAGGTTTATAGATAAGTATATATGTACATCTACAAACTTTTTTTTCTGTAGAAAGATGCATGGGATCAGCATTTAAAGTTGCTGCATATCTCACAGTTTCACTGTAATCAACTAACTTTTTACTGAATTCCCTGTTTTCCCAGTTCACCTCACTATTTCATCTCCCTTCACTTCCAATGCTATGAGTAAGTAAAACAATAACAATATGCCATGTAAAGTTTTTCCAGAGGTCTCCAGTATAGTGACACAGTACAAGTGCTCACTCTTTAGAATTATGAAACCCCTCCAGGTTTTGTTATATGGAACTGGTGAAGATTTCCTGGCCAGAGAAAGAACAAATTCCTTAGAAACTGCCATTTTATGGACTCCTCACTACAAAGAGTTAATTCAAAGAGTTTAGTTCATCAAGACGTTTTCTTTTAAACTGTTGTTTGTTACTTGTTCTTCTCCTCCTTATCCACCTGATCTTCTGCTGACCACTCACATTCATCTTTGCAAAAAAGGTTTTACATGGGAATTTTTTAATTTCAGCCTCTCTGTAAATAGGCCCTCTGAAATTCATTCTCAGCATGTCACTCACATACAGTTTTAATGTTATAAAATACATATATTTTTAAAAATAGCAGTGAACCTTTTCAATCTGTTTAGCTCCTTTTATTAACTCTGGGAAGCAGCAGTGTAGCAGCCTCTGGCAAATAAAAAGGAGCAGATGTTGCACTGAGGAAGGGAGATTATTTTCCTTTTTATATTCAGCATCTGCTTTACTCTCCTTTGACCTGTTGTTGAAAGATTAAGCTTCAGTGAGACTGTTTGCACTTGGATCTTCCTGAAGCCTCCTCTTACCAGGAAGGATTCTATGACTATTAAGAAGGATTTGATGACCTACCTATTCAATACTTAAAAAAATATATTAGACAATTCTGCTGCTTCTTTGTTTCAAAAATAACATGTTCCCTTCCTGGTCACTGCTTTGCACAGAAAAAGCACTGCACTGAGCATTAAGATATTTTCCCTTTATACAGCTTTTGCTTGTAAACTTGGGTCAATAATGAAAGCAGTCATAAATATACAAGACGAAGTACGAAGGCTAGATTATGTGTCTTACCACTGTGCAGTAAAAGTTTCTCCTCTTGAAAATGATAAAATTTGAATACTAATGGCAGACAAGTGACCTCCTGTGAACTCTTCTGGTTGCATGCATCAGTTTTGTCCAGACTGTGCTTCGAATGCAAATGCTGGGAGAAGTAATTATTGATGGATGCAGCTTTTAATGACTGAAACAGAGGCATACAGAAGACTTAGCTAAGCCCTTGGCCCAGAAAGCCTATTAATGACATATTAAACATATTCAAGCGAATAATTTTTTAATGCATCTTCTTTCTTTTCCCTGTATATGAAATATTTCTTTCTAATAAATAGATGAAAAGGCAGAATATAAAACCAGCTATTGGTTTCTCTGGGTCTGTATTGAAGGCACTTGAGATGGTGGTTCATGTTCGGACTCAGGTGTTCATTATTTCTTACCAGTAAAAGTCTCACAGCAATGAGTTTGACAGCTTTTCATTAGCAAGGCACAAAATGGCTAACTATCTCTTGTTACAAGGTCTTTTAAGACTAAACTACCCAATTAAGAACTGACACCTAGATTATTTCCCTCTTAACCCAATAACTGATCCCTGGAAACCCACCAATGGACTTTTCTGTCCATTTACAAAACATCACCCAAACCCATGAAGAATGAAAAAAAGGTAAAAAAGAGCAACCTGCCTCTACCCTAAAACCTCCATCTTGCTTCGTATTTATTTCTATATTCTAAAATCCCAAACTCTCAGTTTTCTACGCTGTGATATTACACACTTCTAACCAACTACGCACCCATAATCCCAGCACTATCAATCAATTTTGGAAGCCTTCTTCACAGCCTCAAGTCAAATGCAGTTTTCTCTTGTGGGTCTGTGCCCTTAAACACACAAAGTTTGAAATTCTCAGTATCCGGGATTCCCACACTATTCTTTACGACTGCTTCTCTGATGCTACAAACGGATGAGCTGACTGTTTCTAGTCCAACAATTCCACAGGCACACCCTCTATGTCACACATTTCAGCAGTTAAAAGGTATGGACTCTTTGGTACCATTTAGATGACTCTAGGTTACTGGTGTGGAAGGAGGAATTGAAGGAAAACCATCCCCTCCAGTGCTGAATATCATCCATTTCCAACAAGCTGTGCCACCTTTACTGGGGTAACAGTCTAGATCCGTGTAAGCATGAATGTTCCTGGAAGACTGCTACAAATCCTACATTACAGTAGAAATTTTACATTTTAATTTGAAGAAATTGATCATCTACTCTTCTTTCTGTCCCATAAGAAAACATAAACTTTATATACTTTGTAAAAATAATGACAACAAAGCAAAGAAAAACTAGAAAGACAGACTCCATACTGCAGAACCTTGAATCTTGTCAGAAAGATTTTGGGGTTTTTTTATAATGAAAGAAAACTATATTGTCATGCTCTCACAGACCTCATTCATTATTTCTGTGGTGAGTAACTCTTGAACTAATAGGGTTCTATCTGTTTAAGATAGCCTGAGCAAACAGATGAGTAAAGACAGACCAGAGGAAGGGCAACCAGCAAAACATCTCTCTCAGGATCATCTTTGCACTACTCTCTTATTTTAGATACATTTTGCTGATCCTTTCTAATTTTCTGATAAACATCAGAAAATATATCTTTTCAAACCTATTTCTGCAATTCCACACCTGCCAGTTAGATGAGGTCCTTGGAAGAGGAGACAATAGGGCATGTTACAGCACTACCCAGACTCAGGCTGGCAGCTCCTATTCACAGCCATTCAGCACCACCCTGAACAGCTCTGTGCATCAGAACAAGACTCAAGGCAGCCACAAGATGCAGCAATTGTTGATAGGAATTCTCATTTTAATTACCATCCTGGTGGCCTTCCAGAATTCACTTCCCTTACACTTGTTTGGAACAGGAGTTCTTGTACAATTACTGTGTGATGGTGATGATTATGAAAATGATGATAATTATTATAACAATGATTATTATAATAATAACAATTTCATCTGGTCATTGCAAGGACTGTGTGTTCTTGTATGGCTAGAACACATTACAAATCCCAAAGACAGAGCCTTTCCCAACAGACTACTCTGTATTTAAAATGTGTATAAGCAGCATATGCTATCATAAGGTCTTAATACAGAAAAGCTGTAATTAGGAGAAAAATGCTTGTGTTGTTGGTATCTGAAATTAAATTAGATATCTCTTTCATATTCACACATGTATAGACACACTTCATTTCTTCGCAATTTTTCAAGAGGACAACTATAACTTTTCACCAAAAAATCACATTATTTCCTTAAGCTTTAATGATTCAGCAATTGACCTCCTAAAAAACAGACAGAAGCGTCTTGAGTACCTTACAATGTCAAAATAGTATCTAAGTTTTAAGTATTCAATAATTATGCCCCCCTAAAACAATAGTTGGAGGAATTTTCACTTAGAGACCAAGAGAGGCTGAGCATGCAGCTTTCATTAGACCTCAGTTTCAATGATGAAAAAGTGTATTACAACAAATTATCTGACTGTGAACCTCAAGTCTGAGAGAATCCACACTTTGAGGGACTTTGGTCTCCTTTGAAAATGGGGAAAACTGCCTTGGGCATCATCAGTGATCATCAGAGAAACTAGATCAGAGCAACCAACTCACTATAAAATATTACACTCTTGCTAACTACAAAATAATTCTCTCCAGTAAACAAGAGCTGAGAGAAAAAAAACATACCTGGCTGTGGAGAGTTGCTCACTTGACATAACACTGTTGAAGGGTTATCATCATAGATTTTAAAAATATATTTCAATTATTTTTTCCTAGGACTGCAGATAGAGTTGAGAAATTTATCCTGAAATTTAAGGCCTCATCAAAATGTTTTTAAATATACAACAACAAAGACATATTTATGGCAAAAGAATTTTTGTAACAATTCTTGATATGTAGATGATAGGAGCAAGCTAGAGACTTCAGTAGCTATACAAAATTAATTACTCCTGCTTCAACATCACCTCAATTGAACCTGGAGGACAGGGAGTGTCTTCTCAAGTGGATTCAGTATCTGGTGTGCCTCTTGCCAATTAAGTTCTATTATACAGAGAAAATGTGGTTTTATAAACAGGGAAGGAAATATGGTTAAACATTTGTTTCTCCCTGGATTAATTATTTATACTGTGCCACCTCATCTAGAAATTTAACAGATGCATTACAGACTTTATGAGGATTGTACTGGCATGTCATGCACAAAAGAGGAAGGAAAGATTACTGCTAATCTCAGAAACAGCTGTCAGAACTACAATTATAAACCCCTTGAAATATCAGCCAATAAAAACTCTATGAAGAATTTTGCATTTTAACTGTTTCTAATATCACTTTTAGAGCCTCTACCAAGCAGTTTGCTTGTAGTGTGTGCTGCAACCCTTAGAAATAACTTGCTTGGGATTTTCGATCACACCAAGATCTCCCAATGCATCACTTATCCTTACATGTACAAGAAAAAATAAATTTGGATCAGGTCAATGACAAAATCCCCCAGGCTGCAACCACTGTCCAGAAAGACAACAAGCAGGGAAGCATAGCCAAAGCCTGCATGACCCATAGTGGCCAGTGGGAACGATCCAATTACAGTGCAGATTCAGTAACTCACATGATTGGCCATATTCTTTAACAGGTATGTTCAAAGAAAAGATATTCAACCCCTACCAATGGCTGTAGGATGAAAGCAATAGCCATGTTTGGATACTTTCCAAACATGTATTTAGTATTAGTCTTAGGCACCCTAAATGTCTTTGAAAATTTAGTCAACTCCAGTACAATTTTTGGGGAAAGTCTCTTTTTGAGCTTGATCCTGTTTAACATAAAGAAAATGAGAGATTTTATAGATACATATGTATGTGTACACTTAAATTTATATATCTATAATTGGGAGTCACTCTGGCAATAAGGAAGATGACATCTCAATAAAAAACTGTAATTCCAAGACAGTTCTGTCAGCCCTCCTTTGTTCAAGATGAGAGGGATTGGGAATGGGGATACAACCAGATAAGCCCCAGAAATCTGAGAGCTCAGCTCCTTAATTAGATCCTCTTCAGTCCTGTGGAGCTGCAGCACAGGGAGCAGAGTGGCTCTGCAGACAGTGCACAGCTGGAGGATGGTTCCCTGGCTGTCAAATTCAAGCTCTACTTGACCAGCTGAAGCTGGTGTTAATAAGCCAGGTGGGGAATATGGCAAATGCCTGACTGGTACAAAACCCACCCCTCTCCCACACCTATTTATGGGTCTGGAAGGCACAATAGTCTCTTACAGAGCTGACAAACTAGGGTTGCAACCTCGCTGTCAGATTAAGAGTTTAAAACAAATATGCAAAACAAGCAACAATTTTGAGTATCTTAGTGAAATATCTGCTCTCTTTGATTGCTTCTAGGAGGATAAGGAGGCCATTCCCCAGGGAGTTTGGCTGTGGGAGAGATATCCAGCAACACAAACTCCAAATTCATCCAGGCAAATGCAATCTTCTGTAACAGCCCTTCACACACTGAACCCCTGGGTGAAGCCAACAACCTTTTGTCCATGAAGGATGAGCATAACCCCAAGAAAAGGGATAGAAGCCAAGACTCTGTGTGTGTAAAATAAATAAATTCTTGGGTCACTTTTAAGTAGATGTCATTCTTCTTTGCTAGCAGTCAGGATTTTGAGCATGGCAGCAACATGCGAGACAAGCCCCTCCAATACTGCCTTCAGAGCACTATGATAGGCTGCCAGCACTTCCCAGGCTGAGTTCCTCCCATTTAAATGCTAAGCAGAGAGATAGTGGGGATGGTCTGGTGGTGGTAAACATAAAGCAGGATGTCTTCCAGATCTAGGCTGTAGAGAGAAGCAGGATTTGAAATATATCTCTCCACCCAGAAGCCACTAGTTAGCTGCTGGTTACAAGCTTTGCAGTTCCTGTCCATGTACAATTCCTTCTCTCAACTGGATTCCTGTTCAGTACCAGACAGTTCTGGGCTTTTAAGAACTTCCTTTATTAATGTGGTATTATGTAATTTTCCTTCATTAACTTCATTTAACTCTCTTGTAATCTTAAGATGAAGGCCACATCATTTTTTTCTTCAAGGTAATGATAAAGTAACTCCTTTATTCATTTGATCATTATTAAAATTTGTAAGGGCATTATTCGTACAGGAAAAATAACCCTGTGCATGTACAAAGACAATACAGAAAATTTGACAGAAAGATAAAACACGAATAAGTTTAACTTTTCATCAAGATGCAATTATTTCCATGTCTTTCAAATAAAAATAAAAAATATAAATAACACCATATCTAGAGTAAGGTATTATTAGATTCTTGGTAAATCACATCCATTTATCTTAAGCCTTTAATCAGACCCCTACCCTGCTGCTAGCCAAAATTATTGCACATATCAGATCCATCTTCTGACTGCTGTCCATCTCATCACTGCAAATCATTGCCAAATCCCAGTAACTCATAAGCCAGTAAAATTATCAAGAAAAAAATGAAAACCAGTGCAATGCATGAAATCTCTCACAATAGAATTACATGTAAAGGAGGACAGATTCTAATGTTGAGATTCGAGGCCATGCCAAAGTTTAGGATCCAAAAAACAAGTCTAGATAAAATCCTATCAACCACATTCAGGGTATTCAAAGGGAGTTCAGTAGCTAAAACACAGACCAACAGATATCAATGCCATTATTTATGGAAAACCAGATATAAAAGATGAGGTAGGGACAACAAAGAGTGGAGATGAAAATCCTGCTCTGATTCTTCATTGCTTGTTACATTGTTCAAGATGGAGTTTGTCAGATCCAGTTCCGTTCTACATTAGTTTATATTGGTTTTTTACATTAAGATGATATTATAATTCAGGAAAACTAAGTCCTAGAAATATTCCCTGTATGGCACAAATCTAATTTTGTACCCCACTTCTGTATCAAGCCAGCAGCTTGGGGTGTACTGAGACATTATCCCTGCCAATTGCACAGACACCACAACGTTATCCTGCATTGTAGGTATTCTGACCCAATTGAAAATTAGCACTGGGAGAGAATTCTGGTGCATAAGAGAATTAACCTGGCTGAGAAAGGAAGAGGAAATCAATAATGCATCTTTAATTTCAGATTTTTTGGTCTAAAAATCAAGCTAAGTTCAGCTGATAGAACAAATTCACAAAATTCAAGATGCTCTAATGTAGCCTGACGATTTTACACACATTTTTTTTGAAGAGGGCCCAAGCCACCAGAGAATGTGGCCCTGTTCCCCACTATAGCAGTGTAAGAGGTAGGGAAAGCATACGCAGGTAAATCCTTTGCTGTTTGTTTAAATTCAAGAACATTTTCTTGGAAGAAGCTTGGTATCACCTAAAGGGCAGAGAGTTTTCATATTCCATTATAAAACCACTTAGCAATGACGAACTACTTACCCTTGGTCCCCATTGATGGTTCCCTGGTGCAAACAGCTCAGCTCTCAAGCAAGCTTTACCTTGGAGGCTCTAGAGCTACTGAAGGCAACAACATCCACTCACCACAGGGGCCAGGGACAGAGCCTGGAGTCCTTCACAGCCTGCAGGTCTACTCCTTTTGTGCCCAAAAAGTACCCAGCTCTTTTCGGATACCTGCCTGCAACATCAGGGAGTTCATTTGAAGTAGCCTTTCAGGTTAATGTAACAAAATAGATCAACCTGACAATGTGCTGCTACTCAAAATACAGGTCCCAAAATGCAAAGTGTTCGTAAATTAATTAATAAAATAATTGCTATGCAGGTACACTCTTAGAAGTGAAAGGAGCACCAGACATGCAGGCTGATCTTTCACATGACTAATAATTCACACAATTGGTGTTTAGAGGAAGGGAAAAACTCTCACATCATCCTCACTTCCAAAATCTTTCTGAAAGAAGGTCAAAGATTATTCTGCCTCCCATTCCTGGAGGTGTTCAAGGACAGGCTGGATGGGCCTCTGAGCAACAGGACTGGTGTGGTGAAAGGTGCTCTTGTCCATGTCAGGTAGTTTGGGAACAAATTATCTTTATCTTTAAGGTTCCTGCCAATTCAAACTATTCTGTGATTCTAATAGGGAATTTTGATCAACTAGGCTACATTTGTCACACAAACACATCAAGTCTGATATCTTTTTTCAAAACTTGTTTCAACCTTTTGAATTAAAACAGTTATCCTGGAAGAAGTTAAACACTGATTTTGGCCTGGATTCCTTCACATTCCTCGTTTTTTTCTACCATCAAGAAAAAGGCCAGTTTGGTAAGAAAGTATAATTGAGCCAGTCTGAATTCCTCAACAGGGATGTGCGTTCTCCATCAGTTGTATGGAGAGCACAAAATTAAATTAACATTTGCTTTTGTTTTGGATTGATTTGTCTTTTGTTAAAGTGCCCCGAGTTTCCCTAGAGTTTTGAAAAAAAGCTTTTCCCCACAAAATAAGTGCTAGGAAAAGAGGATTTTTGTCTATTTTATTTCCATTGTCATGTAAGGAGCAGTAGGAGAATATGCACATCTTTCTTGTTCTCAGGCAACTTGAACTATCAACAAGGTTTTCCAGAATGCCAAGCACCTGCACAGCTACAGCTGTGATATACCCAAGCCAGGAGTCATTTTCTGTGCATGTGATTCTCAGCCTGATGGAGAAGAGAGATGGAAACCAAATCCTTCAGTGGATACATTTCAGTATCCAGTTTCTTCAGCTGAGGATATCAGATGGAGAAGAAATTTTGTCAGGCTGCCCCTACTTGAAAGCCCTGGAAAATGTCAGAGTAGTCCCTCTGTTGTCCCCCTCCCATTTTGACACTTACCCGAGTGCCAGAGTTATTTGATAGAACAGAGGGACAAGCTAACCTTGGGGGAGTTTGAATGAAAATTAAAGATTGTAGAAGCAACAGTAACAATAACTCCACACAAAGTAATTCAGACAAAAATATTCTGGTTTTCAAATCCAATATTCAACATCAAAAATGCCAAAACTGAGAAGATCTACATAGTCTCCAGGTAGGTCTTCTGGGTACCATAAATATGTGAGTAAAATGAGAGAGTTCTCCTGAGGGTGCCTGCTGTATTTGGTGAACAGGATGACAAAATCACTTTGAGGGCAGGAAACGAGCTACAGGAGTTTGGCTGGCTCAAACTGAGCTGCAGATATATTTTCTTATAGGTAATATTTTTATCACAAAGTCTGTTGTGCAAAGTTTGTGTAGGAAAGGTTTTATTTATTTTTAAAATAAAGTCAGACACAAGTGCTCCAGCTAAACAGTCTAATTTAACTTCCAGACAGGGAGATAAATTTCTTCTGAAACAATCTATTGAAGACCAGACAAACCAAACAGCAAACTCTGCAGTTGTTTGTAAGTTCCTATAAATGTTTCTAGAAAAAGAATTAGTAATAACAGCTTGGAAGACAGAGCACTATCATTTTTCTTGCCAGAAGTTCTGCTCACTAGCTTTAAGTTTAAAGAAAATTATATTTGGTCCTTCAATATCCCTGTACACCTGCATGCAATGACACCAATTAAAGTTCAGAACCATATCTAGGTCAGTGTTATTCTTAAAAGTGATGGGAAAACTTTTACTAGAATATGAAGAATAAAACCTAATCAAAACAATTTAAAAAATCCAGTTTTAGAAATATTTTTAAGAGCAATTTCTACTTTTCAATCTGAAGGACTAATATTCTTTTTTATAAAAGCTGGAAATTCAAACAGAGTGGTGCACTTTGCACATCAAGAGCCAATGTTTTATCTGCAGAAACAGGAAAACACATTACTAAAAGCAATATTTCAACTGACTAAAAGCACTATTTGCATAAACTGTTCCTCTTACATTCTAAAGGCAATGAACAGAAACTTGACATAATTTCTGTGAGCTGTCCCCCTGCTGCACAGGAGCTTAAGTGTAACTTATGACTTGGCTGTTGCATTAATTCAGCCCCAGATCCTTTTGACCACAAAGTGCAGATAATATAGTGGAATGAAAAGCAAAAGGAAAGGGAAAAGCATGATTAACAGGAACATCAAAAACACAGGGATATCCATTCATGTTGCCTCCTCACATGTAGATTTTTTACAGAATGCTGTTGTCTCATTTCTGATACTTCAGTTTTTCAATTTTTTAATAAACAAAATTATTTCCCTTGCTATTAAATCAAATTTCTGATTATGTAGGTGTTTTTTATTTTATATTCCCTTTAATTATAACTGCATGAAATTTCTTTTACCCTTCTCTTTGAGCACTCAGTAATTAAGAGCTGCCTTGGATAATAAAACAGAATTATTCTGTGTCCTGAGACACACTGCAACCTCTCATTCCTGTCTGAGGCATGTCTTTAAAATGTGCTTATGTAAACAGCAAAGTTTTCTAAGGACACAGTTTCAGTGATATGTGTTCAATGAAGTTTTGCCTGTGTCATAAGAGAGAGGTAGAGTATCAACACTAGATTTCAGATGGGCTTGCAGCATTTCAAAGAATCACAGAATTGTGTGAGTTGGAAGGAAACTTAATGATCCTCTAGTTCCACCCCACTTACCATGGGCTGGGACACCTTCCATTGGACCCCGTTGCTCAAAGCCCCATCCAACCTGGCCTTGAACATTTCCAGGAATGGTGAAATGCCTACTTTCACTGGCCAAGCTCTTTCAGTGTCTTACCACACCCACAGTGCTTCATAACTTATCTGAACCCACCCTCTTTCAGTAAGTAGCCATTGTCCTTGTATTTCAAGTATGGCATTCTGTGTATCCCAAGCTTCCAAAAGTGTAACGGTGTTCAATTATGGCTTTATGAAAATCTCATCCTTTACATGGGTTTTCTGTCATCTTCCTTCAAAGAAAGAAAAACAATAAACCAATTTTAAAAAATTGCACAGGACAGTCCTAGCCATCGGGTCTTTACACCCAAGGCCCTCATGACAAACTGAAAGGAAAAAGGAAGCAGAAATAAATGTCTTTTGTGCCAATTGAAAAAGATGTTTCAACACTTTGAGGTATACATTGGCTGCTCTCAGTTCAGCAAAGAAAACAACCCCACAGTATAGAGAGTGGCTGCTCAGTATTAGGGGAGGCTTCAACACTTGATTTCTGAGCTGCATTCCTGCTGCACTCCCCTCCAGTCTTTCTTCCAAGGGAATGCAGCCACAGGCATGATTCACCCCCAATGGGAAAAGCTTCTCCCCTGCCAGCAGCCCTCAGTGTGTGCAAGTAACCAGCACCACCCAGCACCAGCCTGACAATTGTTTACCACTGGGGAGCAAAGAAAATAGATTAGGCAGTGAAACATCTGAGACACTTGAAACTGTTGACTGAGGAAATAAACAGAGAGAATTTTGCCAAAATGGAGTCAGCTTCATTCAGAGGAACCAAAGAACTGAATGATTTGGGGCAACTCTGTGGGATCTAGGAGGCTTAATTATGAGCTTGCAACTGGCACAAAACCAGCATAAATGCACCTGCAGCAAGCCCTGACCTCTGCAAGGTGTGTGTAGGCTACAGGCACGTGTCACTTTGAGACTGCAGGGATGGACAGGCCACCTGCCTGGGGGTATTCTCCTCCTGCAGCTGCCTTCTCAGGTTCATGCACTCAGTTCCTCTGAGACTGTAAAAGCTGGTGTTGTCATGGAGCCAGAATTATGTCTCTGAATGTAATTGTCATGGTTTATCCCCAGCTGGCAGCTAAATAATATGCAGCCACTCATTCACTCTCCACCTCAGCCCTGGCGGGATGGGGAGGAGAACTGGAAAGAGATAGAAACCATGGGCCAGGATAGGAGTGGTTTAGTGAAGGAGAAAGAGAAGACAGAGATGTATACAGAGAAGGAAAAGGAGGAGAACGAGGAAGAGGAGAAGGAAGAGGAAGAGGAGGAGGAGGATAATGAAATAGGGGGCTACAAGGAGAGAGAGAAGGATAAAACCTAAGACAGACAAATGATCCCCAATACAATCACCCAGCATCCTGAGCAGGGATTGTCCCCTCCTGGTCAACTCCCCCCAGTTTAAACCCTGAGCATGACCTCTGGTATGGAATATCCATCTGGCCAGTTCAGGTTATCTGTCCAAGCCATTCTCTCTCCTGGATTCCTGTGCACCTGCTCACCAGCAGAGTGAGGGAAACTGGAAAGTTTCCCAGGATTAAACCATCAGAGTGTTATCAGCATATTCTCTTATAAAATCCAAAACACAGCACTGTATCAGCTGCTAGGAAGAAAATTCTATCCCAGCTGAAATCAGGATACTAATATAGCTAAAGCCTAGAGAAACTCTCAACTGAAACTCAGTATGATTAAGGAGAATATTGTTAAAATGAGATTCTGTTTAGAGTGTGACTAAAGGAATGGGTGAGAAGGGGAAGCACCACACTGCTGTATGAGAACAGACCCACAGCAGACATCCAGGCAGGAAATCAAAAGTGACTCAGAGTCACTTACCTGCATTAGGAAGTGCTAAAAACATCACCCCAGATCAGAGCAGGTTGGGTCCATGGACTGCCTTTCAGAGCAAACAGGCATCATCAGCCCAAGGGGACAGTCCTGAAACAGGACCTCACCACCATGGCCTCCATCAGCATAGTGAGTTGAAAACAAAATATCCAGGTCAAAATAATACCCACACCCAGCCCTCCCTTCTGCCCCAAAAAGCCAAGGCACTGGCTGCCAGGTCAGCAAATGCACCAACTCACTGTCTTATTTGTTATTCTGGGGTAAGTAAATTTTCTTCTGGATCTGACTGTGATTTCAAGGTTGAACTTTAGAGGCCTTTAGAGGCAAGTGCAATAAATACTTTTCTATTCTACAGAGACATAGACACAAGCCCTTTGAAAGACATTTTCTGACAAAACTGAAGGAAAAAAAAAGGTTCAAAAGACCTTGAGAAGTTCAGTTTCCTCTAAAAATTAAAACCTTAGTAACCTTTTGTCAACATTAAACAGCCAGTCATGTCAGGATCAATGGTGTACTGATGAAACTTTAGGACTGACTCCCTCAGTGTGTTTGAACATTTTTTGGAGCAAGGATGCAAGGCTTTATGATTTACTTTTTATAGACTTTGGTATAGAAGACTGGAGAGATGCCTTTACAGCCTGTCAAGACAGAGACACAACAGGGATTTTAATGCAAGCTTTCAAAGCCTTTTCACAATTTTGAGATGAAAGATCATTTCCATCTTTTATTCCACATTCATTTTAAAGGAATGAGTTGGGGGTTTTGTTGTTGTTGTAAGGACAGAGGTTGTGATAGGGAAAAACCAGAACTTTATTATTCAGTTGCCTTGTTGTCCTGCATGGGTCAGACTTTAAAAACAAGCTGCCTTCTGCTTTTTGGCCCTTGTAAAGGAGTTTGTGAGTGTACCAAAAACCTGGACTATGCTTTTATGTTAAGATGATCACAGTGCAGTTCACGAAAGCTCAGTTTGCTACAAGAGTGCAATGACTTTCTTTTGAAGACACAAAATTGAAGTCAGACGCTCATCAGGAGATCTGAGTGTAACTGGCTTTTCAGCCACTGTCCCACATCTCTGTTTTTCAGCAGCAATAAAATAGCTGCAAAAGAAAGGGACTGGGTTGATGCTAATGATGGCCAAGATAGAAGAGCTTCAGGCAATACACAGCACCACAATATCCATTAGGATAAGATACAGCAGTCACAAGGTGAGGCAGAACTACTACTGACAATGAACAGACAGAAAGTACAAAGTCTCACCTTTGTTGGATTTCACTGAAGTCAGCTTATCAAAGGTTATTGACAAGAACTATTGCAGGCCTGTGCCATGCAGTCACATCCTTCCATAGCAGCCAGACAATGACTTGCAGAAGGAAATCCTGCAGTCTTGCACGGCCTGGCACATCTGGCAAAGTTTCTGCTTTCCAGCTGTCATCAAGGTGGTCATGGAAAAAGAGTGCCCAAAACCACTGTTTCTCAGTTTTCTGAAAGCTGAAGAGTCACCTGATTTCTCTAAGAGATAACCCAGATACCCTCCCATGCTCTGATACCGTAATGAAGCAAAAGAAAACAAGGATGAATTTTGAGCCTCCATTAGGATTAACCTTATATAATTATTTTCTCTGCGTACCCTATTCAGGCATACCTCTATGAGACTCTCTGGATGTCTTGGCTTTTTAGGTTGGGGTTGGTTTTTTTAAAGTTTTGAGTCTTTTCAGAGGAATTTTTGAAGTTGTCTGGACTGGAAATACCCTCAGGCTATAAGAATATCACTATTCTAAAATTCACTCTGGCTACAAGGGCCTGAGCAGAAAGCCATGCTTAACTGACCACCCCTGATGCAATTGAGACTGAAATAGATTGCAAGTATTTTGGCAGAAGATTGCTGACCCTTGTTTTTAAACCTGGTAAGCTTAACAGACTGCCTGCCCCAGAAAAACACCTTGAACACTCTTGAAAAATGAGAATTCTCCCAGCATGCTTTTAATGCTCACTAGTAGGTCCACCAGCTGCTTAAGGGTGATTCCTCAGACAATAGATTGTTTTAAGCAAGAAACAGCTTGGTAGAAAGAGATGAAAAATGAAACTGAACAAACCAAGGATGCATGGAAGAGTTGCCCGTTGAAATGAAGAAATTAGATTTCTTCTTCAGTCAAAAAATCTTCATAGTTTGTTATTCCTTTGGAAAGTTATCAGTGTTATAGCTCTACAAAAGATGAACTTGTTCTAGGCTCATTCATTTTCCAGTTTCAAACTTAAAGGCAACTGAAAAGTTTCTTTTCAATACCACAGTGACTGCTTTACTTATGTAGTCAAATTAATTTTTGATCAACTTTCAAAGGAAGAATAAACTGAGAAATGCAGGAAGATGTTCATTCATGATGCTCTAAGAAAGAATTTTTCATTCCACAGTAAAGAAAACTTAGAGGTTTCAAGCAACTGAGCTATCAGTGCTAGGAGTGGGATCAAGTTGTGTAAGTACCAATATTACATTTGTTTTTCAGAAACAAGAATACCCTGAGAGCTTCTTAGTTCAACACTTATGCTCTGGTGCTTGGCTCCCACCACCTGGATCACTCACATTTTTGAGTTTTCCTTGGCCATGACACACTTTTTAAGCACAATCCCTTCAGGAAAGGTTTCAACAGTGCAGAATAACAGCTGACACAGAGTGCTGAATATTTCACCAAGTTCTGGATATCTCAGAATGCAATTGCATACTCTGAGACAGATATTCTGACTCTTTGGAATGTCTACTTGGTGAAGAAATCAGTACTACAGAAGTGGAACTCAACAACCAGCACACAGAGTAAGGCCAGCAAAGCAAAGCACTTCATATAAGGTCAAATAAAAGGTGTTATTCCACCAAAAATAGAAAATTCTTGGGAAAAGGATGATGGTGGACAATAGAGAGCAAGCAATCAAGTTTTCCACAATGGCCTCTTGAAACCATCAAAGCTTGATTGGCAGGCTGCTTACTTCTCAGGCTGGAAAAGTTAGAGAATGTTCAAAGAGAAAAGCACCTGATGTCAGCATGGTGTCAAGTGGCAACCACAAGGCAGCTGCTCTGAGGCAAAATCCTAGCTGTGAACAGGCTTGGAAAATTGAGCAAGGCAAATGCCTACCATTTGCACCATGAGGATTGCAGGCTAAATGAGCATGTTCTTTGTGAAGCCATGCAAAATGTCTCTGCAATTTTTTCTCCCTACACAGCTAATCCATCTGGTGCCCAGGAAGCCCCAAAAGTTGCAATAACATTAACTTGGAGCCTTTGCTCTGAGCCAGTAGAGCAGAGAGAATTCTAATAGGTGAATATTAGATGATAAAATAGAGAGAAGACTTAAAACAATAATGCTGTGCCACTCTTCCCCAGAGGATTTTGCAGCAGGCTCCAGTTTACTGCAAACTCAATAGAAAATACCCTGAAAAGTTGCACATGGTTATTCTGCTTGAAATGGCTGCTCAGAGCAAACCCCAGGCCAAAGAAAATCACAGCCAAAACGTTAAGCCTTGATAAAACAATCCCATTTTAAATAGAAATATTTATTGTGTATTTAAAAGCATTATAAATACATGAGGCATGTGGCACAGCATTTTTACACAGATGACTTTGTATTACATTCCTCTACCTGAAGTATTCAGGTGTGACAAAAAAAAATATTGTGAATAATTAAATTTTAGGCACAGCTTTCAAGATGTTTTATGAATCTATAAAATACCTAAGATATTTTAAGTTATATTTCCCTTACTGCTCTGAAACAGCAACCATTTAAAAAGTTGCAACCTTTTCCCACATCACACCTCAAAGTATGTAACAGATTCTTGCATTTTTCCACTGTTGCCTGCAAGATTCAGAGGACAAACAGCTGAGGACACCTTTAAAAAACCATTTAGGATATAGAAGTCGTGAACAAGAAGAAGAAAAAGGTGGAAAGAAGTATTGCAAATAGCCTCTGTACTCCCTGTTACCCTCTTCTGATTTAGTCTTTTCATAGAAGGAAAAAGAAAGGGTCATCAGCTACAAGAGAAAATCACTGATCACATCTAGATGCAAGTTTACTGTGCCACTTCTCTTGAGCCTCCTAGAGTTTGTGCCTTTGTGACACTGAAATCAGAAGCCATTTACACATGGATAATAAATTAGTAGAAGGGTTGGTTGAGGTTCTTTGGTGGGTCCTTTTCAAGTTTTCTGAAAGAACTATAGAATCTAAAAACTCAGCGATAATATAAAACTAAAGAGATGGTTTTTATGGAATTTCTAGTATTTTCACTAGAGGAATTCAGAAAAAGTACAAGAGAAATTGCCATTTCTCATGCAAGGTAAGCACAGAGCATCTGCAATAAAGACCCCGAATACATCAACACAAATAATTCGATATAGCAGCTTCCAATTAATGCAATGAAATTAGGATGCCAAAGAGAAATCATAAATCCACTTTCCAGCTAAATTTCTAAAAAAATTAGTTTTCCAGACAAAAAAGAAGGTTCTGTGTAGTGAAACTATCATATGGCATCACCTTCTTTAAGTACAGAGAGGTACTGAGTATTCGTCATTCTACTTCTTGCATTAGAAGTCCCATTCATTTTCTTTGTCCTTTTGGATGACTTAGGGTTATGCTTTTAGATATCCAGGATGTCCTTCACATACAGAAGCTGCAGCTCTTGATAAGAACACCCAAAGGAGGTCCTGGAGTTCAGAGTGGAGCTGAACATTGTGGGTAAGTGACAGGGTGGGAAGCACACTCCAAGCACACACAACAGGCACAACCTGTGGCAAAGTCTCACAGCTACAAGACAAAGGAAATTGTCAAACCTACATTTTCTCTCAACTCTTTTGTCTCATATGAATGTAGCTTGCAATAGCCAGGGTGAAATTCAATAACCTCTTTACAGATCTCATTCTACCACATCATGAACCTCTTGGCATGAGTAAGAAACACACTTGTGAGGAAAGTTTAAGTGCTTTCGAGATGCCAAGGGAACACAGGCATATAGGATTTTTCCAAGCTTAGGAAGCAGAACTTTACAAAACTTGGGTACTAAAACATCTGCAGTGAACACCAAGCAAGGTTTTCTAGAAACACAAAATTGGCTGATTCATATCCAGCATAAAGCAAAAATTCAAAACACTTTCACTTTATACTAGTAGATAAAGCTGTCACTCCCATGAGGAATAGGTGCTATCAGTATAGAAAATCCAGCAGCTAGTCTTGATGAAGAGGAAAATAAAAATATGTATGTATACATTTGCCTCATGGCTTCTGTTCTGCACCAGCAGACCTTAGTCTATGCCTGCAGCTGGCAGAATGGATGTCATGAATCTCTTTGGTAATAAAAAGCTGATGTGAAGGAATCATCTCATAGGACTGATGGCACTTCCTCCAATGGTGGCACCAGTTTTTGCAGGCCATTCACAACAAAATGCACATCTGGTTATATTTGTTCATCTCCAGGCTCAAGCTCTTCAGTTCTTTTCCCCTTTGGTCTCCTCTTCAAGTTCCAGCAAGATGCTGTTTGCAAGCCTTGATTTCAATGGTTCCCCTCTTTTGGCAAGATATTTGCTGAGATCACATAATCTCTTCCAACTTCAGCAGGCTATTTACTCATAGTTTCAATCATATTTGTTTCTCCTTCCTGTTACCTTGTTTTGTTCAGGGACTGAAGTAAACTCAAACTCAAGCTTACCTTTCCCTCAATGATTCTTCTCTAACAACATAGTTCAGAATCCAAATGTTTGGTTTCCTGCTTTCCCTCATATAAAGATAAGTTTATCTGCATTATTATCTAAGTTATTTTGATTAAAGTTTATAATTTTCAGTAAGGGATCCAAAAGCTTCTGTGTCTGTAACTATCAGAGTTTCTAGCCCCTGGATTCCACCACAATAAAAGCACACATCTTTATGACAAAACTTTCTCTTGAACTTATCTTCATTTACATCATAAATACCCTAAAAATTATTTATTAGTACACAAGAAAGATCTCAGCTGTTGTACAGCAAAGCCAGACTAGATCACTCCAGTATTGCCAGTTGCCAATCACTTTTAAAGCTATACCTTCTTACTCTTCCTCACCCTTGAATTTTTATCCAGCAGTTTAAACTTATTTAAAACTCTGTGGAAGAAGGTTTTTTGAGAATCTTCCTAAGAGTGGTTGATATGATGTCAAAACCAAATGTTTGCAAGTCAGCTTTCCAGATAGACATCCAAAATGACAGCCAGACATCAGGCAGAACCACCTTGATGGAGGGAAGAAACAAGCCCTAATGGGAATGGCTGCATGGCTTCAGAGCCTTGGGCAGATCTCACATCACTTAATTTTGATGAACTAACCCTTCAGCAGGACAGCTAAATTAATTGTATTTCTAATTCCTCTCAGAATGCTATCAAAAAACAATTTATAAACACCACTGAAATATTAACTACTGTCAAATTTCCTCAGCAGCCATTCATTTATATGCAAGAGATGCTCACAAGCATAACTCCCTGTGGTCATTGGACTTGCTGAATTCTGAATGCTTCAGTTGGCATGAAAAACATTTAGAAGCTTTTTCTGCTTGTTAACAAAATAAAGGTCTGAAAAGCCACTGAGTTTGACTTCCCTTAACTTTGAACCCCACAATGTAATTTAGAATTACATTTTAAATTCTACTTTATTGTCTATAAAAGTATTATCTTTGCAATATTTCATGGAAGTGGTTAACAGTTCAGAACATACAGAGCTATTATTGGAATGTTCAAATACTGTATTGCCATAATATTAATACTTCTCATTTTAATCTTAAGGTTATTAAAGACAAATATATTTCATATAAATAGCACCATGTCTTTTCTAAATTAGAGCACCTCTTCCCATATTGCCATGAAATATTTCAAGGATTAAAATGATCTGCTCAAAAGCCTGAAACACTCACTTTGGAAGGGGCAGATTTGTGTTCACATACCTGTTGCAGTGTGTGGGGTTGTTGCAGAGGAGACTGAGAGGCTCATTGCAGCACATTCAGGAGTTTTTTGGTTGGCATATTTCCATAGGAGGCAGATCTGAAATCAGCTCCTTGCTCAAAATCAAGCCAAAGAGACAAAGGTTTTCCTTCAGTATAAGAAGCAGCTTATCCACAGGTTTGGGGATCTAAACAGTGCATGCAGTCTTGCAGTCCCAGAACTACATTCTAGGACGACTTTTTGTAAGTGGAAAAGTAATGGATTCTTTGCTTCTTTTCTGCCAAGATCAGGATCAAATCACGTGATGGTATTTCTTGTTCGGACTCAGATTTTTATTAGTTCTAATCTTTATTACAGTCTCACAAGCTGTGAGTTCTACAGTACTTTAACAATGTAAAAATGGAGATGTGTCTCTCTCTACAAGGTCTTTTAAGGATAAACTGTCCAACTGAGAAATGACACTTAAATTAATTTTACTTTTAACCCAATAACCCACCACCGGTACCCGCAATGCAGATTTTTATCCAATTACACAATGCCACCCAAACCCATGAAGAAGAAGGTGAAAAAGAAGGTAAAGAAGAAGAACCAGCCTCTACCCTAAAACTTCCATCTTGCTTTCTATATATATTCTAAAACCTTAAACTCTAAGTTTTCCCAAATAATTTCTGCACATGGTAAAACAAGTAGGGTCCAACCCTGGGAAACCAGAAATCTGAGCTGGTTATCAGGGAGCTGATCAAAATTGTGCTCCTGTCCCTTGAACAAGATCCTGAGAAAGTCCCCATGATTAAAGCATTAGCCAGGGCTGTGAGAAATAGTTTTACATACCTGACTTTAAGGAAGGCCTGTAACAGATAGCCACATCCCAAGCAAGCTCTGGGTTACCAGCTCCACCATTTTTCTAGGAGGGAGAAGCAGTCATTCCTGTGAAGAATGAGAACAGATTCCATTTCTAGATAGTAAAGAAGCTTTTTTGCACAACAGTAAAAATGGAATCAGTCAGTGAAATTGAATGAAGTGTATGTATACATAGGTGTGCATGGTGTGGAGTCATTCTGACAATACACAGATCATATCTAACTTTTTATTAAGAACACTGGAAACAGCCTAAAACAGGCATTAAAATGCATATTCATGTAAATATATTAAGATAATCATTAATCAATGATAAACTTATCTTACTAGATTTAGGGGCACTTTAGAATAATCTTTAAATTAGCCTGAAATCCTGTTTAACTTAGAAATAATAGTTTATCCATAAATTGCTTATTGTCAAATCATTTGATATAGCTTTAAATGCATGTAAGTAGCTTCAGAGCCCAAGTTCCACTGATTTCCAGTGAAACCTCACCTTTATTTTTAGGATCTAGAGAGTAATTCATATAAGCAGCAGCTGAGGGAGCTGGGGTTGTTTAGCCTGGAGAAGATCAGGCTCAAGGGAGACCTTATCACTCCTTAGAACCACCTAAAAGGATGTTTTAGCAAGGTGAGGATTGACCTCTTCTCCCAGGCAACCAGCAACAGGGTGAGAGGACACAGCTTCAAGCTGCACCAAGGGAGATTCAGGTTGTAAAATCAGGAGGAATTTACTCACAGAAAGGGTTGTTAAGGACTGGAATGGACTGCCCAGGGAGGTGGTGGAGTCACCAGAAGTGTTGAAGAAACAATTGGATGTGGCACTGAGTGCCATGGTTTGGTTGACAAGGTGATGTTTGGTCAAAGGCTGGACTTGATGATTTTGGAGGTACTTTCCAACCCTAATAATTCCATCATTCTAGTACTTAAGCCACTAGAGAAGTAAATTTAGATCCAAAAATCACTTAGGCTTTTTTTTGAAAACAAAACCTATTCATCGTAACTCAGGCACATGTGATTAAATTATTCTGCTCTTTTCTAATCCCAAAGCTGCTGCAATATTGCCAGGAAAATATAGTGATGCTTCTATACAATACCTAGGCATTATAGCTTGCTCTCTTAACAAAATAATGTTTATTTTGACAGAAGCTGCTGGGAGCCTTCTGAATACCTTAATCTTACTGCCTACCCATTCCTCTGCTAAAGATCTCAGCAAGTCTGACAAAACATGCAGCTCCAAGAACACTGAGATGTTTTCAAGGATCAGTAAAATCCCTTTCCTGCCATTTATTCCTGTGTTTATCTACTTATCCTCCTCCATAAGAGGAGGCTTGAGGGATGTAGCCTATGGGTTCTGAGTGCATGTCAGGTGAGGACTTCTCCCTGTCACAACTTTGATTGGAGAGTGGGTGTTAAAAGGTGAACACCACACTCTCCTGTGAAGGGTTAACCTCTGCTTCTCCCTGCCTCTGCCCCGGGGTCTCTGGAGAGGCAGGCACCATGCTGAGTGCCCAGCCCACACCAGCTCCCTGGCAGCTTGCTGAGGTGCAGAAACATGCAGGTGTACACGGGCACAGCACACCCAGCTGAGCTGTGCTGAGGGGCAGGACATGCACCTTGCCCAGCCAGAAATGGCTCCTGAGGGATAAAGGCACATCCCCACTCTCCTCACAGTGCTCCTCTTCAGGCATGATGCCAAGGAGGCAAAATATCATCAAGGCTAATCAAGACTGTGGTGTGTGTGTACATAATCTCCTGAGAAGGAAGGTATACCACAGCCTTAATAAAGGCCTCCAAATTGTCTGCTAACATTCTGCAACTGCATGACTCCCCTTTCCCCATCAGCACCACCCCATTTACTCTTCCCTCCAAGCTATACTCATAAACAAAATGCTACATGAAACCCTCATTTTTTTAAAACCTCCTATGCTTTCTTTCGAAATGAACTGGTTTGGCTTCAGCCACATCAGCTGTGGCTGAAGCTGTTGCACTATTCAGCTTTTCAGGATGGTTTGGCTCAGCAAAACCTACTCTGAAAAAGAAAGCAAGAAATAACTTCCTCATTTAACTAATACCTGTTCATGGCAAAAGGCAAGATATCCCCTTGTCACCAAGAAAAGCCATGTGCTCTCAGCAACTCTCTAATAGCACACACAAATTTTAGTCTGGAGATAACTGGAACTGAAATATTTTGCTTTGTGCAATATATCACACCCTGCCCCATATGCTTTCCCAGTGCATGGGTTCAAAATGCCTATTCATTACCCTGAGATTCTGTTACAGTCACTGGGCAGGAGGGGAGCCCAGACACCCACACTGCCCAGCACTGCAGGGTTCAGTTCCTTTACAACACCCCAAGGAAAGCTGCTAATCCACAGTCACACACCACAAGGTCTGGTTTTCAGATGATCTCCCCCTTTCACTGCTTACAGCAGAGCAATTGTGCAGAAGCCAGGGCAGGGGGAGAGGTATTTCACATGCCTCATTTCTCTGCCCCATCAAACACAAGGGGGTCAGCAGCAAGAGACTGTGGATCTCCACTCATATATTTTGGTGCAGAATTGTAGCAGTCTGGGCAATCCTTTTGACTTTATGTAACTTTGAGTTGTTGCATAATCATATTTGAAGAGAGCTTCAGTCACAGTGGCCACGCACAGGAGCTGGAGGGTCTCAGTCACTTGGAGAAATGAATAAAAATGCAGAAAAATTGGCAAACTAGAGGCTCAGTTTTTCCTGCCTGATTACATCACAGAAATGCTAATTACAATAATTTGATGTTGTTCAGATTGTAGCACTCCATCAAGTTAATACATTTTAGCATGGTGACAAATGGTTTTTGTTTCTAAGTCTGCTGTACAACATTCTCCTTTAAGTGAAATGATTTTAAATCATTAAAATGTCAATAAATTGCAGAAAGAATTTTCATGTAAAACATAGGAGTATTTTGCAAAAGGTTTCCCAAAGTTCCAAGCTCTCTATTTAAAAACACATGCAGTTCATTTCAGTTAACTGGTCTTGCCATTCACAGTTACATCAAAGACATGCAAATCACATCAGTCTTTCTGCATCCATGCATCATCCATACCATCAGATTGTGCAGAACACTCTGGTTCAGAGTCAGAGAGGCACTTGGATTTGAAAGCAGTAATTTCTGTGTTTTCAGAGAACCAAAATGTGCTGATGACTGAGCAACCTCACAGCTGCAGAAACAAATGGTATTTTTCCTTCTAACTGCCTCCACCAGCACCCTCACAGATGACTTTTGCATTCTTTTTCCAGAGTGTTACTGAAATACTCTGCATGTACAGCCATGTGCATATTGATGTTCTGTTGTTAACAGAGGCTTGCACTGCAGAACTTCTAATTACAGACTTGGACCCTGTCTAGATGATAGTCTGTCAAATTAATAAACTGTAACTCTGTCATTTATGGCACCACCTGCTCATTTATGGCACCACCTGTGTGTGGCTTTCACGTGGGGCTGTTTTTGTTATTTTGATCAAGAGCATAAGAGCGTTATTGACATCGACACAAAAGAAATATTGGTTCAGAAAAAGATTTATGGGATGGCATAGTCAGAGGCTATTATAAAAACATGTGTCTTCTTTTAGGAATGGGTCAAGCACTTGTTCTATATTGCATAAACCTAGTGTCTGCTTCAAGCAGAGATAACCAGTGTAAAAGGAGGCAAATGACTAAATGACTTGTGAGATGGAGATCCAAGCCCTTAATTACAAACAACTTGATCAAGGTCCATCAGGTGCTGAGCACTTCTTGCAGTGGGAGTGAAGAAGAAAGAGAGGACATCCAGCACTTTCCAGGACTCAACTCTGATGTACAGTTTCTGCTAAACTGAGTAACCTTTGAGAGTGAATGATGCTATATCACAGTAGGCCAAATTCATCCTTCTAAGAAAAAAAATAATGCTTTTCAAATATTAATTTACATTGAATTGCAATTTTTGTCCTTTTTTGTTGTTGTTGGTATTGCAATGTAAACTTATGCAAATTAGAATAATCCTCTTCCTCATGAGTACAAGAAAGATTAGATCTTTAATTTCATCCGCTGCAGTTGAAAAATTTAATAAGTGCTTCTTACGAAATTGAGCTTTAAAATAATTACCTTGACAGAAATAATTACACCATCATCTCTGCCTTATATTAGCAAATAAGTCAAAAGAAGAAGAAAAAAATTCCATGTGATATAATGTATACAGAATGGATGAATGGAGGAAGCCAGTCTTAAAATTAATGAGGTAGGAGATAGTAGACATTGAATAGAATAAATAACCATCCCTGTTTCTTATGTGACCATGGTGAACCTATGAACCAAAACCCTTAAGGACACCTGGACTCCAGCAGGGAGAAGCAGCTTCAGTGCCTCCATGCTGAAAGGCTGAATGTCTGTCTAAGCAGCTAAGATAAAGACTTTAAATTCTCCTGTCCTCTCTCAGGCTTTGTCTGCCAGCTGGAGCAGCAATACTTGAGACACCTACACCTCTGATGTTATTACCGAGTCAGCTTTTACTTTTGTTTGAGCGTGCAATTCTCTATCCTGAATGCACAAGAACACAGTATATCCAAAAGCACCTGTGCCAAATCCCATGCAATTCTACTGGCTTGCTGTTGCTTAGGACTTTTGTAAATGTTCCACACATTTACACCTAAAACCAGAAGAGAACCATTAAGGCTGGATCCAAGATAATAACTATAGCCAGGTATCCATGTATAACTAAAACCAGAGTCATCCTAATAAAATATCATAGAATATTCTGAGTTGGAAAGGACTCACAAGGTCAATCAATCACAGTCCAGCTCCAAGATAATAAAGCATGTCTGCAGAACATTCCTCCTTGTCTAACATGGTATGTTTAATAAGCTTTACTGCTGTAGCAGCCAGAATATTTCATTAGAGCCTCACGAGCAGCAATCCCCCCGCTGCGGCAGCTGCTGCGTCATTCAGCCCCGGTTGCAGAATTGCAGTTCCCAAACCTCATCTTTCATTTAAGCCACTGAAGCACTTGACCCAGACATGCTCCTGGAATCTCAGAGTGACTAATAAAATTCTGAAAATGTGAATGACTAATTGTCTTGGGCTTTTCCTAAGGAAATATTTTTACCATTTTTCAAGTTTTCTTCTTGAACATCTATGAATTGTAAATGGGAGATGCAAACATCATCATGCTTGTTAATTCCTGTAGGACAAAATTATATTTTTCCTTACGAATTTTGCAGGAAGCATTGTGTATACACAGCAAGATTCTATTTAAATTTACCAAAAAAAAAAAAAAAAAAAAAAGAAAAAAATACATTTAAAAGAGGTGTATGCAGTGTGTATTTTGCTTCAGTAACTCTGACCTTTAGAAATATTCAAGCTGCCGTTTCATTTAACATTTCATCAGCAAATACATTTTAACGCACAGAGGACTGTTCTCAAAGTTCACAAAACTGTTTGTATAGATGAGCGAAGGACTAAAAGATTGTAACAGGAAAAAAATAACTGTAGGTTTCCTCCAAGTGTAGAAAAATCTGAAACTAACAAGCTTGCTTCTGTACAGGCTGACATCACAGACTTCTTATCACTCCCTTCAGAGCTTCAGAGCTCGGAGCTTCAGAGGAGCATTTCATAAACAGCTTGGTTCAAAGTTGACCAGGAAAACTTCCACTACATCAATGGATTATTTCTCTGGATTAAATCCTTCTCTCTTCTATCAGACATTTTCCTTCAACAATGTCACAGAGCAGAATCAGAAATGATGTAGGTAGGACATAATTTCTACATAATTTCTGATTCTGCTGGGTGACAGAATATGAGGAGAGTATCTGAAGACACCAGAATACAGTGAGGTAACACCATCAGCACCCCCTGGCTCCTGTCCTGGTTATGGATCACACACCAGCCCACTTGTTTAGCATAGCAAGATCCCCAAGGCAGATCACTCTCACTTCAGCCAAACTGGTTTCTTGTTTCTTTTTCCTAAGTTTAGTGGCATAATACAATTTTAATCCCTCCAGCTGGGCAACTGCTCTTTTTATGGCCATTGCTTTTCTTTTTCTCTATTTCATTATTTAATATCCTTTCACAGATAGTGGCACTCGGGCTAAATATTTTCAAAATCAGTTTTAAAAACCCTTTAAAGTATTACTTGTGTGGAGGTAAATTTTAGCATGACTGTACTGGATTTAATTTTTATAGGGGTCAATGTTACTCTGTTTATGCTTGTAGATATTTGCAGCTAAAAATGAGCTTCAGAAAAAATATTAATGAAATATCGCCAAGTATACTGAAAATTATGCATTGAATTATTCATCACATTATTCAGCTCACGACCCTTCCAAATATATATTTTTTTAAATCCAGGAGTAACAACACAGTGTATAAAGAAAATTACACTAAGAATCCAACTTGTTAAACTGATGCTTCGTTATCCTGTTCTCTAAGAGGACAGAGAGTTCAAGACCATGTTTTGTTGAAGAGTCCAAGAAAGCTTTCCTTGACTTCAATAAATAAAACTCTGCCTTTATTGAGGATGGATTTGGGTTACTGCCTTACCTCAAGACCTTCCACATCTGAAAAGAGACACCAAAAATATCTTTGAGTTGCTGCACTTATTCTCAAAAAAGGGCAGCGAGAGTAAGTGTGCAATTGCTTTCTGACTAAATCCTAACAGGCAGAAGGTAAAGGAGGGAAAACAGACCTCTAGCAAATGAGTTTGAATCTCTATAGAGCTTCTTGCTCCCAGGAAGAATTTTTTCTCCTTGACATGCTTTACTTGGCTGTGTGGAGGCTACCTGCAAGTGTCCCTCCCACACACTGACATTGAGATGGCTCCAGGAAGTCTGAACATATTGGACTGGGAGGAAACAAAACAAATTTTCTTCACCCAAGAGGTAGTTATACTGCAGGACTTCATCATGGAACTTTGTAATTATGGAGATTTGTGGTTCAAAATGGTTCTGGGCAAATTAATGCAAAACCAATTAAACCTGAAGATTATTAAAGACAAATTTTGGTGCAAACAGAAATAAACCCCCTCCAGAAGATCCTGAACTTTCCTGGGTACTGGCAAAGCACTCCAGGACATTACCAAGTTTACCCTGCCCTTCCCCTCTTCCCTGGCATTCTGAGATTGCCTGGTTTTCCAAGTGGACCTTAAGGCTCATCAAGAACAGCCTTCCTCCCAGTCCCATGCTCTTCCTCTCTGCACTACTCCTGCAGCCAGCCAGGAATGTGCTGAAAAGGCACCCCAGTCTGATAGGAATAAAGCAAGTCACTAAAGGAGCCATAAAATCACATTTTACTGATGACACCATAACTTCTCCAAGCAGGCTGATCCTACAAGAGATTAAAGTTCACTGACAAAAAGATTTGCTTCCCAGAAAAAAAACACAGATGAAACTCTCACAACATAAGTTTCCAAGTCCTGCCAGGAGCCCCTGGATAAATAATGTCCCAAGTCAATTGTAGCACAGTCATCTTCCCAGAGCAATTTATCTGAAGAACAGGCTTAAAATATCCACAGAGCTGTTCAGTGCTTGGGCAGCGAGTTACAAATATTTATTGATTTAGCTTTCCAACTGACTCAAGTGTTCAGCCTGTTATCTAGGATGAAGGTTTGTATTTCCCTCTGGAGTCCTGCCAGAAAAGCAGAGGATTTCTGCCAAACTAGTTTATTGCTATTCTCTTCCTCCCATGGCTGTTAATACCACCAAGACCCTTATGCCAACCTTCTGCACAAGGATTAATTTTACCCTCTGGCCTGCCACAAACACAGTGAGGTTGGCTGGAGCCTTCCTAATGGACCTGCTTATTCCTCAGAGTAGCACTAAGAAAGGAGCACTCTCCCTGCCATAACCCAACTAAATATTTATAACCAATATCCTTCCTGAAAACTGCACACATACATATTTTATGTGACAAAAGAGCCATTACAGGGAGAGGTACAATCCAGCAATGCCACCAGATGATTTCCCATACAATTCATTTTATTAACTCCAGCATTGTTCTGTGCCAGACACAAGACTTTGATAGCTGGCTTCCTAAATGCCTGCTGTCCTTCACAAAACCAGACTCAAAAAAACCCATCTCAATGGTATTTTTTCCTCATTTCAAAAACAATCTAAGATGAACAGATAATCAGAAAATTTCCTTTGAAACAATTCTGTTTTCACTGATTTGGTTTCACAAGCTCACTGTTCATTGTACCCTGGCAGACACTGCACAGTGCATGCTTATAAAGCTATTATCTAAATCTGATGGTTTACAATCCCTGAGGATTTATCCATGTAAGTGCAACACAATGCTGATCAGCTGTAAGTGCCATAGGGACAGGGGTTTTAAATTATTCCCAGCCACCTGTAACTCAATTGGCCCAAAAAATTGCTATGCTTTTATCTTCAATTCATCATATCCAAAATTTTAGTGCTGTTAGCCACAAAAAAGATCTGAAGATGCTTTGCTTGCATCCACTTATGAAGCAAAAGAATCGTGATCCTGTTGTTACTGCACCTATACCAGCTTACAAAGCCCAACCAACCAGCAATACATTATTGAACAGAAAAAGCCAAAATCTCTTTAAATCCCAATTCCCCTGTTGTCTTTTTTTTCAAGTTTCAGCTTTATTAATATGCCTACTTTTCATCTTTTAAATAATTGGCAGTTGCCCAATTGCAAACACACCTTTCATCCTTTAAAAAGCCCACAAATCTCATTATGCCCTCTCCCCTTGCATCCATGGAGAACAGCCCAGTAGGCATTTGTTCAACCTCTCCTTTGAAGTACTATTGTTTGGATGTCATGGATGTTTCTTCCAACCTGAGCTTTTGAAAGAGACAATATGCTTTCTACTCTCTCATTTCCACACAATTTAGAGGCCATGTAAGGCAAGGAGATGAGAAATTATGCCTCTGTAAATTTGAAAAAAAACCCACAGATCTGGATTGTGATCCCATCTGTGAGACCAGTTTCTTCTGTTCCTGCTCCTCACAGTGCTCTGGGAACCCTGGGGTTCAGCCTGCAGGCAGAGAAGAGCCCAGGGAAGCTGGTTTTACTCTCTCAGGGACACTGGTCCCCAGCAGAGGCAGGCACAGGCAGCACAGAGTGTGTTGCTGCCTGGCACCCACCTCTGCTCTGCTGCAGCTGGGAGAAAACATTCACCTTCCAGCTCTCCTTTGCCACAGCCTCTCTCCAAACACATAGGGAACAGGCACAGCTTCCAGCACCCACAGGCTTAGGGGCAGAGGCAAAAAAAGACCCAAATAGTTGATGTGACACAAAATGTTACGTTGGAAATTCACGCACGTTGTGCATCCAGCACCAGCCCTGTGCTCACACAGCTGTGTCAGGTTCATCTCCTGGGGAGGAACCACACCTCCAGATCCACTTCCAAGGGCTGCTCCACACGCAGGTGGGGATGTGCTCTGAAAAGGCTTTTGGCACCTTGCCCTGGCTCAGGGCAAATTTTGGAGAGAACCCCAATGGGGCTCCTCTAGGAAAGCAGATTTCTCCCCTCCCCACAACTGGTTCAGGAGAAAAATACCTCCTTGGAGAAAAGTGGAAAAAACCTCTAATTAAAGAATAAAACCTAAACAATATTAAACAATAAAACCCCTTGCTGGTCCAAAAGAGATGACAAACTCAGACAGTCCCCTCCCCAGGTGTCAGCTCAGCTCATTCAGTCTCTCATCAGTCCCTCTGGTGCTGGAAGTGCCACAGCCCAGCCCTGTGGGTCACAGATGTGAGCTGCTGGTGCTCCTCTGGGTGTTCGGTCCAGAGCAGGTTTAAACAGGTCCAAGGAAAGGGAAAGGAAAAACTTCACAGTCCAGGGAACTTCTTTACCTCAGCTAACCAAACTAACTAAAGCAGAGCTCTGTCCCGCTGTCTGTCCATCCGCAGACAGAGCAGTCCAGGAGCAGGAATGTGGAGGAGTGAATGCAGGATCTGAAAACAAACTGTGTGCTTCTTCTCCCCTCCTTCACTCTCTGGAACGAGTCTTAAAGGTGCAAAACTTATTATTCAGCATCAACAGAACAAGACAAGTGGGGATAAAAGCATCATATAGTCAGCCTAGGACACACTCTCATTTGTCAGTTCAGCCACAGAGGCCACAGCCACACACTCCCAGCAGGCTCACCCCTGGCCATGGCTCAAGGTCTAAAGGCTGCCATGGCACCAGCCAACACTTCCCATGCTTGCCCAGGAAGAGCTCAGGTTGTAAACAGAGCATCTCCCAGGCATTATCAAATAGTTGCAGCTTCCTACAGCACCTTCTCTCTACCCTTTTGGAGTTCTTCTGTATTCCTGGATTTTTGCCATGCCTTCATCGTTACAGCCTTTATGCTCATGTCTCATTTATTTGGTTTTACACCAACAAAATAATTTTGTTTACTTCAGTCTCCGTGGCCTTTTGTGCAGTGTCAAGTTACATCTGAATATATATTTATATGTACCCATAGATATATGTTTATATCAAGAACACCTGAGCCTTTCATACAGAGCAGTCATAGCTAGAAAGTGAAGAATATTTTCTCTCAGGTATTTGGAGCAGATAAACTGTCAGGAGCAGAGACCTGTTTTGGGAAACTGCATTTTGAAGAGGAGTTTGAAGACAGGAATTAAGACCTAGCAAAGAAGTGATACCCCTTGCTCCAGCATTAAATAGGCTGTCAATCATTGGAAAACTATGACAAACCAGAGAAAATAGTATTTTTATTTTCCAAATAATGATCAAATGTAACAAGATTCTTTAGCTTGAAGTCCATGGTCCATGTTTGCTTACTTCACTCTGAAATTTAGATCATAAATTATCTTTCAAAATGTATATGGTGAGCATATGTTCAAATATTCTATTAAATAGTTCTTTTAGGTTTTTTGTCTCATTTTTTCCTACCATTTAACAGGAAAAAACCCCAAACTAACTTCTTTACATAAGCTTATTATTCTAATTTTTGGGTGGTTCATTAATCATTGTTCTGCATTTTCAGCAGAATTAAATTAAGAAAAAAATAAATTAATTTTTATTTTTATTCTCTCATTCAGCTAAACAGAGTATTTGAGACCTGACCAGGTAAAATACCTGTGCCAGCATGTTTTTCCTCCATTTTTCAAAATGAGTAACAAAGTGGTAGTGTTTCAGTAAACCTCTGCCAGCTAGCATTTCCAGAGCACTTCCAGCTTTCAGAGAACAAAGTTGAAGCTTTAGAGTGTTTATTTGTAATAGCAAGTGATCAAAAAAAACCCAAAAACATAAATCACTGGTTTCAACAGCACTGGAAACTCAGCAAAATAAATATTATTCTGTAACATTGGACTCCCCATCATACAAAGCATAGTCTGTGAAGAGCTGTAGGGAACTTTGAAATTTGAAATTTTTTTCGTGACAAACATCTCAATTTAATAGGTGGATGAATAAACTGAAGAACCAGAACTTTCTTTTCTAGAACAGAAAACCAGTAATGAATTTTGGAGACTAAATAAGAATTATATTGTTCACACTCCATGGACAGCCATTCATTTCACCTTTGCTATTAGTGATTTTCTATATGACAAGAGATATTCAGAGCATACATGGCTTCAGCCTTAAAAAAAAAAAAAAGAAAAAATTGGAACCATCCCCCATAAAAAGCAGATTATCCAGCCCATTGTAGAAATGCAAATTAAGCCACCACTAAAGAGCTGTGCAGAGGATTCAATTCTCCTTTTGACCTTAGCTCTTACATGCAATTACCTGCCTTGTTTTAAATAGTTGCTCCCCAGCCAGTGAAAAACACCTGCTGTTTCCATAGATGTTAATCTCTCTGCAGCCCAACCAGAGCTCTGCCTCAGGTGCCCTTTCAGAGAACACAAGGATTTAGGATACTGCAGCCACCCATTTTCTTGGGCAGCCAGAGCTTACTCCCTTCCTAAATCATATCTCAAATATCATGCAGATATACCCCCAGAAGGATGGGATGAGCCAGACATGGCAAAGACACTGCAGAACCCTGGCAAAACCCTTATTCCCTATTTCATACAATTCAGTTCACTAAATATCACAGAAATTCTGAAATCAAAAATGCCAAAGGCTCCAGGGAGAACTTACTGACATTTTGTGAATATTTGGGGACATTTTACAGACATTTTAAAGGGGTTTTCCATATACTGAGGGAATAACACCCATGTGCTGTAGCAAGCACAGGAAGGGGTGGTGGTGGTTGATGAGGATGTATTAGCTAGTGGGGCACTTGGGTGGCATGTTTGCCAGAGAAGTTGTGGCAAACATGCCACAAAAAAAATCTGGAATTTTTCACAGAGTTTTGAGTAACCTGGTCTAGTGGAAAGTGTCCCTGGTCTTTAGAAGTCCCTTCCAACCCAAACCATTCTGTGATGCTCTCTGTTGGCTCTGCTCAGTTCATGAAGACTTGCAATAAAACTCAGGAACTGAGCATCCAGATCATCTGTTAGGACTCAAACTACAGTGAAGTACCACAAAATAAAGGAGAAACTGCTGCTTTGCAGTCTAAAAGGTAAAACCCCTTGCAAATTTGCAAGAAAGCGCAGAAAGGATTTCTGCTTATGAGTTATTGCTACCTCATGGCCACAAATGCAGAGCTGATGCCTTTTCCACAGAGAGGGGAAAGTGTGCAGTAACCAAATATTATCTGAATGGGTCTTTTTACCTCCTAAAATTGAGATCTGTCCCCCACCAAATTAATTCAACAAACTGACATTTGTCACTGTCCATGACTGCTGGTAATTCATCCTCTGCTCCTAAAGAAAGAGGCTGAGTAGTAAACTACTGTCTTAAATGTGATCACAATTTTTTTATGGCTAAACAGCCCACTGCACATGCTCAAGTTCTAATTATAAATAATAGTGCTCAGCTTCTAAAGACCCAGGCTCTGCAGCCAATACAGCAGGTGAGGGATGAGGGCCCTGTCCCAGGCAAACACAAGAGATGCTGCCAGGGAGCCCAAGGCCAAGCAAAAAGGGCAACAGCCCCATCGGGGCAGGGAGAAACTGCTGCAATATAACTAATTTGCAAAAGGAGATTTCATTTCACACCTGAACTCACAACAGATATAAAAACAGGTTATTGTGTCTGGGATTGGCATTTTAGATACCACTTAGGTCAAGAAAAGTTTCCTGATCCTGTTCATTTACTGTTACTTCCCAAGCATCAAATCCTTCTTCTTATCCCATGGCCTTTACTTTTTCTCTTAATACCAAAGCTGTTTTCCTCCAGTCAAGTTGTATATAAAGTGATAGATTTTGACTTATGTAATTACAGCAGCTCATTTAGATCAAACCGATTGCATCAGTTAATCACATAACTGCTGGCAACAATAACAAAACCCAGTCCTAAACAGAAAACTGAGTCAAATAAATTAAAGAACAAATCACCCTGATGGAATCACAACCAGCTCATAAGGCATTTTATGAGAAAACTTCATCTAAATAAATCCAATAAATTCTGCAGTTATCCACTTAATACTGCTTTTATCCAAGTGGATGATATTTTACATTGAATTTTAGAGAGAAACAATAAACTGCTACATTAAAAATCAAGACAATATTATATCAGCTCCTCTGTGTCCATGAAAGCCATTTCCAGTCCAGGTGTTAAGTGGATTAACTTGCATTGCCATATAAGAAGAAATCAAGTTTATCTGGCTGGATTTAATTTCCATTCTATTTAGGGAGACTTCCCATTAAGTCAGAAAAGAAGTTAAGCTATTTATGAGCTCAAGTCTAAATGAAAGAATCTCCAAGCCTCAAAACAGTGGTTTGTCTACTCATTCAGGCTGCAAATGCCTCATCTGCCTCATCTGAACTACCAGTTTTAAAGCAGGTAACTCTCTCCAGCTGGGTGTTTGTGACCATCAACATGGAGTTCTTTGGGAAGTGCCTCCATTTGTTTTGCTGGAGCAGATCCATTCTGTGTAGCTGATTCCCTGACTCAGATTTGATCTGTTTTCTGTGCCTAAAGCAAGTGCTCAGACTATTTTGTCCCATTGTCTGCCCCTGTGGTAATCACGGATCCTTGATCAGAGAGAGACATAGCTGTCTCCCAGGATTTTCCTGGGAATCTGTGAGAAGCTGTGAGAAGGCTCAGAGAAAAGAATGAGAAACAATTCTTATCTCCACTTGCTGCACCTGTTGTTGTGCACATGTGGAATGTGTTATGGAGATTTGTTTACCAAAGGGTGGGTTCTTAATTGGACTCTGGTGATGGTGTTTGGATTGATTGACCAATTAGGTCAAAGCTGTCGTGACTGTCTGGCAAGGGTGATGGGTTTTTCTCAATAATATAACACAGAATAGCACAATAAAGCAATTGATCAGCCTTTTACAATCATGGAGTTAATGCTCATTATTCCCCAGCTGGGACCACTGCTACAACATGCCCCAATATTTAATTTCTAATGTTAATTTCCAGTGTCATGCATCAAGAGACAGCCTGTTTCCAGCACCAGCTCCACCATCCACTTGGAGCTGGATACAATCAAGCATCCAAAGATGCTGGTTTCAAACTGGGGACCCTCCAGCCCCCAGTTCATTCTCTTGGAGAGCTTTATGTTTGCAACATTAATTCAACAGCTGATAATTATCTCTTTTTGAGGTAAATGTGCAGGATGGATGGCAACATGGTCAGGGCAGTTACCAATACCATTATTAGACAGTTTCTTTAAGGTGAACAAACCACTAACAGCTCATCACCTAAACAAAATTTTTAAGACTAAAAAAATAAGAAAAAATAACCCTTAACAATAACCCTGTTTAACTTCAGAAACAGGCAAATCAGCCCAGGAAGACTGCAAATCATCTATTGGAGTTTGTTATGTAGCTACATGCATGCAAAACCAGTCCTGCATTTCAGGAAAACATGTTAGAAGACTTCTAAGTCTTGCAAACAAAAACTTCTCCTCAGCTCCACAACTAGAGAAAGCAGGAAAGCTCCATCCTCTCTGCTAACAAAATCAGGAAAACACACATACACACATATTTATATATATATATATATATATATTTATATATATGTATATATAAATTACCCTTACATACAATGATTTTCCAAAGCTTTATAAGTTTTTGTAGAGTCATGCTAGTTATATTCCTCAGGAATGCAGATGGGCTCATTCAGAGCAGCCAATATTTAGGTTATGCTGGTGATATTTTGGGTTATCAGCTAGTGAAGGATGAAGAGAATGAATGACACAAATGGGGGAGGACAGGTAGACCCAAAATGGTGCGAAATGGGTTAGCACAGGAAAAGCAGAAACTCTTTCCTCAAGAACCATCTGATTAATAAGGTAGCACAGAGTTATCTCTGACTGAACACCTACTCAATGCTACATATCTTCCTCTCAGATCTTCATCTTGCTAGGCATGAAACAAATTATGAGGTCACTGATGAAATGAACACCTGTGTGATGTGAACAGAACGTCCTTGCACTTAGATCAAAAAGAAACTGCTCAAAGAGGGAAAACAGCTTTGGGGAAATGGAGTTTGAGACAACAGGAGTGACTTCCTTATTATCTTCAAAAGGACACTGCCACGGGAATGGACTATAGCAATAGTATATAATACCCAAATGATTCAGGATGGTTAAGAGGGAAGTGAAGATTGACAGATTTGACCCCTGAGATCCTCAGATGTAAGAGAAAAAAAGCAAATTCAGGTAATGGTACTCAAGTGTATTGTCACATCACAGGATGGTTCTCTTTGTGTGAAACAAAGACAAGCCAGCAGCCTCAGTCACAAGATAATGATGAAGTACCGCACTAACAAAAGCTGCTTTGCTCTCCTACAGAAGCAAACAAAAAATTGTTGTGTGAGTAAACAACTTAATTAAGGCATTTTAAATGTAGATCTAATACTGCAACCTTTCCCAGACAGCCATGAGTCTGACCTGGCAAAGACAATTAAAACACAGCATACCCATGTGGTAACTGGGGCTCCACACCACCTTATGTGTTCTGCCTGTGCCCCCACGCTTAAGGTTTCACTTTTTGGGAGGAGGCATCAGCTCCATTTTAGATAACAGACACACAGTCATGTCTCATAAACCAGTTCTTTCTAACGTGGATGTGAGGTTCAGGACTTTCTGACACTTCAATTAAGAAAATTTTTGCATTCTGGCTCGAGGAGGAAGGCAGAGTTTGCAATATTATCAGGCCCCATTAGAAACAGAGGTAACATTGTTACTAAGGGATTTCTCTCTAATTTAGTAGAGGAGGTGTCTGGGGGAGAGCTGCTGTTGCCAACGTTTCAGCAGCTCTAGGAAAATACCAGCACAAGAATGAGTAAATAAAAATACTCAGGATGAGGGCACAAACTGAAATGCAGGAAGTTTCACTGGAGTATGAGGAAAAGCTTCCTTGTTTGGAGTGGGACAGAACTGCCCAGAGAAGTCATGGAGACTCCTCTGGTGATATTCAAAACCCACTTGGATGTGTTCTGTGTAACCTGCTTTTAGAAGAAAAGCTTCTGCTGGAGAAGAACCTGCTTTAGCAGGGGACTTGGACTTAATGGTCTTCAGGGGTCCCTTCCAACCCCTGCCATCCTGTGATTCTGTGATCCTTACCACAGCTTCAGTAGATCCTTAAAGCCACCAGAGGAATGGGTTTCTGGTCCAGTGTCCCAACAGGAAAAACAGGAGAAAGAATTAACACTTAAACCAAAGGCAGTTGATATTGCATTCTCTGAGAGTGGGGACCCAGAACTAACAAGCCAGGCCTTTGCTGATCTTTCATGAACCTCTCTAACAATCACAAGACAATGCTCTGCTTCTACATATTCCAGGACCTACAGGGACAGTGGTTGAGCCCCTAGGCAATACTGACAGGGAGCCTTTCCTTCAGAGCCCTCCCATGTCCCAGTGCAAACCTCCTCCATTCCCTGCTGCACCTTCACCTCCTACACGTGCCTGAGTCCTCCAGTTCAGGAGAGAGAGGCCTCTGCAAGGATCTGTCCAGGGAAACCAGATCACTGAATTAGCCTTTAAAAGGGATGAAATCAGGAATCACTTTCACAGTAGAGCAGTAAACCTAGAGCAGCTAAACACAGCAGATTCCTCACTGGTGCCTGGGGAGCAGTCTGGGGAGAGCGGGGTCACCAAGCAATGCCTTGCACTGCTCTTGGTGTCTGCCAAAAGACTTTTTCTCATGAAAACCTTCTTGTTTAGCACAAACCAGTGTCCTCCTGATGCCATGCCTCAGCAGGGAGGCTACACAGCAAGTTGGCTGTGGATCCTGCTCATTTCCCCTGGCATAAACCCAGATGTTTTCACAACAAATTGCATCAGAACACAGATTGCTTTGGTTTAACCTCTTTGGCTTATTACACATCCTGGGCTAAAACAGTGATGATTAAACAGTATTCCCAAGCACTGCTTTAATTAAGCAGCATCACTAAGTTATTTATGCTACACAGGAGCTCCTGATAATGTTGCAACCTTTAGTTTTAATTCCTTTAATTCAAAGTTGTGCTGAGAAAAAGCGCTTTCCTCTACTTTGGTCACCACTTCAGTGACTTACCAGATACTCATTTTCAAAAATGCTAGGAAAAGGGCATGCATTTCAACCAAAATAATGTTTATTAGAAGCAACTTCCCAAACATTTAGAGAAGCTTTATGCAGACCCCATTTCATGGCAATTATTGTATTCAAAAGACAATAGCCAAAAGGTACTTTAAATGGACAGAGGGGTTACTACCTGATCTGGCAGCAGAGATTCTTAAAGCTCAGAAAAGTCACAAAACCATTTAGGTTTTTTGCCTTTGTTCATCACTGAGGAGGCTCTTTAAAAGCAAAACAGAAATTATTTCACACTTGAGGTATATAAGGCATCACTTTAATTTGCCCAAGACCAATACCAGGAACAAAACCAGGATGTTGGGGCTTGGGAAAAGTGAACTTACCAAAACAAGAATCCAGGTAGAACCAAGAGGAAGCTGCCCATTTCCTCCTAGTTCCCCCTCACAGAGCCCAGACCTCCCCATCACCTGGACCTGGGTGACTACAAGGATTCTCCAGGCTGTCTCCCTGCTCCAACTCCCCAGCCAGGCTACAGGGACATAGCACAATCCTTCAGCTGCACAGACTCTTTGCTGCCAAGTATTTTTAGGTGCACAACCCACCCAGCTCCTCCCATTTGGTGAATGATGACCTCTGAGGCATGGCACACACATCAGCCTAAAGGCAGAAAGCCACAAGACTATTACTGGCCCTTTGAGTAAATCTCAGGAGCATCATTTGATCAGGTCTGACTCTATTTCCCTCACTTCACAGGCACTTCAGTAGGTAATAGTTTACCTGCCACTTCACAAAATGACAAGTTTTGTCTGCAATTTCTAACAGTGTCCCATAATTGAAAAAGAATATAATCAAGACTGAAAAATAGTAGCTTTAAAGGAAGCACTAGCAATTCTCCCCCCTGGAAAAGCTGCATGGAGCTTTTTAGCCATAATAGCACCAGGAGAAAATGCCAACTCTCCTGGCTTGCTTGGTGTTTGTGCCTCAGGGGGACCACGTTTTCCTGCAGACATGGTGGAAGAGAGAAAAAAGAAGCTGCAGGTCTGCTCAGGGAAGGGAACAGATTGGCAGCAATGAAATACATTCAGCACAAGCCATGAGACTCCTTCTGCTGTTTTGCCAGGCTCCCAGAGAGCCAGCAGGTCAGGTGGGAATGCAGAGCAGTTCTCCCCTGCCCTTGGAGCTGGCACTTGTCTGCAGACACAGCACTGCACCAGCCCCCTTCAGGGGACAGGGAAACAGCCACGTGTGCTCTGAGCTGAAGCCTCAGCACATTGTCCTCCAGGGGTTGGGTTTGTTGGATTGTTTCCCTGAAGCAAGCCAGGTGGTAGCTGTCTGTCTACAGAGAGGGGGGAGAAAAGTCAGCAGCATCAATGGTTGTACACCCCTTGCAAGGCCATAGCAGCTTTTGACAGCTCAAGGGCAGCTTGAGATCCTCCACTTGCTGAGCTCTTTTGACATCCCTTTACCTGACAAACACCCTCAGCTGGGGACAAGGGAAAAGCAAACAGCTAGAGATGTTGCATCACAGATATTCAAATTAAAAATGGCTTGAGACACCAGTGGGAGAGTTAGATGGCACGAAGCACAAAGACTGAGATTTTACTTCCTTTAGTGTAAGTCATTAGCGTAATCTACACAAGCTGCAATGGAGTTCCTTTCAGTGTTTCTCAAAATGTGGTTCACACTTCCCTGCTAATAATTTATGGTAATTAGGAAACTAATTAGAAAAAAAAAGTTATCTTTTTATTATTTTTGTTACTATTCATTTATTTCAGAATTTTATTTTATATTGGTAATACATCACCTAATTCTGTCAGGCTACTGAGTTCAGGGCACACAGATTCAATTTCAAGTATCATGCTGCTGATATTGCAGAGCCTGACTCTTGTGAGGTATGACCAGAGTGAAAGCAAAATACATCTATTGCAAGCACTGCATGAAAATGGCCTTTATGAACTGGCTTTTAAAATGTTTTTCTAAAACTGTGATTTGCCATATCTTCCTACAAAAAAAGTTTAAACAGTAGTCTCACTGCCAGCAAGAGATGTGTTTGCATCCCCATTGTTCCAGAAACAAACATCTCTGTCTCCTCAAAATACAAACTTAGGATCCAAAATTTTCATAAAACATGCCAGAGATTATGTAGCAGAAAGGAAGGCCAGAGTAGACCAGAGGTCATCCCAGTAGCAGAGATGAAAGTCCTCACTTGTATACAGTTGTTTTGCATGTAATGAACCAGCTAACAGGAAATTCAGACTGTGCACTGAGAGCAGGGACACAGGATGGAGAATAGAAGATGAAAAAATATGCCAGTGGTTTGATGGAATGATGGACAACACCACTTGTCCGCCATTCTGACTTAGAACATCACAAGAGTTCACGGAAGTTAGGATTAGGAAACAAAGACCATAAAAGGAAGATTCCAGAAATCAACAAAATTCCTTTTATCTCCAGAAGGGGCACAGAGGCATGAAGGGACAGACAGACTAAGAGAAGTTACAGTGCCTACTCCCTGCAGGGCAATCAGAGCCATGAAGTTCAGCCCATGCTAAAGGCTATTTAGGTAAGAAATTTGGAACTTGCATAGACACAAAATCTAGGAAGTTTAATGTATTCTCTTTAAGGAAAGATTTCATCCCATTTCAGATTTCTTAGAAGAAAAAAAAAATCAGAGCTGTGCATGAGAAGTCAGAGGTGATAAAATTCAGGACATTCAGTATTCTAAGTGGGGAAAAAGAAAGAAAAAAAACCAGGCTTGCCAGGTTAAGAGCAAAATAATAAAAATCTTGACTCTTCTTTTAGAAATAGTATTTGATAGAGTTTGAACTAGAATATAGAAGAAAAACAGGTAAAGTAAAACAAGATAGAAGAGGCATAAATAGTCTTTTATTACTACAAGAAAGTAACTATTTTTTTCTACATCTCTCTTATTCTAGGTCTCATCCATCATCTGCTTGACATAGCAACAAAATATATTTAAATTGTGTAATTCTACCAATTCCAAGAGAAATTAGAATATAATACAGAAAGAACTAGATGACACCTAAGAACTGAAATTTTGAGATATGACATTCAGACACACAACAGAAGGTACAATTTATGCACTTCTTGTAAAAGGACTTCACCAAAGACACCCCAGATGGATTTTAGTACTTCATCAGTGCTCTCTTGCCCAGACACTTGGATAGGAGAGGACCAGCTCCTTTCAAGTGCACCAGCTGGGGAAGCCAGATAAAGAGATTCTTTATAAATGCATTGTAATCTTTGCAAATCTCCAGACATGGAGATAGCCCGTGATCTTCTAGCAGAAAAAAAGAAAAAAAGAGCTGTTGCCATGATCCCCACACTGACAGACTCATAATCCAAAGCTGCATTTTAGCCACCTACACCTGCCAGAACAGACTTGTTTTGCACCCTTCCTTACCACATGAAAATTGCCTAGAGAATGATGACCTTTAAGTCCACAATTTATCATGTTTTCTTCCTATAAAATAGTCTGATACTGTAGCAGTTCTGTGATTTCCAAATCAATAGGTTTTAACTGTCATTGCTGCAATCAGCTGTCCAGTTTCTTTGCCCATTCTTGGCAGAGATGGATACATGCAGCCTTTTTAAAATACTGAATGAAGGACACTGAAAAAGTTATTTCCACCTTGACAGTTTGTCTCTGCACAGAGTCCAGGTCCAGACACAGCAAACTGAAGAGCCTTGGAAAAATTATGTTAGGAATATGCTCAGAAAGGCACCAAAGATATATATATATATATATATAGATATAGATATAGATATATAGATATATAGATATATATATATTCTTTCTGTCCACTTTTATATGAAGAGGGATTGTTTTTTTCCTTTTTCCAGTTTTGCCTCAAATTAAAATTACTTACCTATAGTACAGGAATTATCTTGGACATAACCAAGAAAGAGAAACAAAACACTGCAAAACAATCAGTCATTATTCCTTTTTTTTTTTTTTAATTTATTAGGCTCCTTACTATACAGTAATTTAGGTTAAAAGCATCAGTAAGGCCAAGGGGCAGGCCATGAAAAATATTCTTAAGCAAAGGATACTGGCAGTTTTTAGCACAGCTTGTGTTCAGCAATGTCTCGTGCATCTCAGAACCAGCTGTGCAATGAAATATGCACACCACAAGGTAAAAAGAGTTCTGAGGTAACTCCCTAAATGCAGCACCTAGCATTTGCAAGACAGTTTATTGCTTTCTGTGGTATTCAAATGATGATCCCTTTGGCCATTTGTAAATCTTAACAGCAGCTCAGACTTTTTTAATCATCACTTTGGAGTCTAAAAGGAAGAAAATACAATTAATAACATACCCAGTCACCACGAGAGCATGAGCTCTCTTCTCAGTTCTGACAACACGTGGCTCTAAGAAACAACTCCCAACTATTCTGCAGAAGCTGCCAAAGGCAAAAGTAAAAGCTTTTGTAGAGACATGAGTCAACCAATTTCCCCCTGAATCCTTGTCACTTACTGCATGCACTTACTGCATAAAATCTGCATGTCATATTCCTGAAAAGGTATAGACCCAGCAGCTCCGAGTGGTAGGAATGAGTGACCATCTTCATTTGTTCACTCAGGTGCACAAAGGTATTTTTGAAGCTCAGATGAGGCACTGAAAAGAGGTGTGGGGTAGCATGGTACACCCAGGACCTGGGCAACCACGTCTCCTGCTCAGCCCTGGTTTGTTTCCAGCAGAGTATCTCATATCTCACGCTGGCCAAGAGCAAAATCTGGCCTCCTCTTCACCTGACTGCAGGCCTTAAGATCTCAACCAGGTTGTGGGAACAATAACATTCAGTAAGAAAATTATTAAAGGCATTTTCCTGCCTTAGTTTTAGGTGTCAGTACTTCATCATGCACCCCTCCTACATAGAATTGTTACAGCTTTAAATTCTTTTCACAGTTGCTGAGTCTTGGAAACTTACTCAAATTTTTTTCCCCTTCAGATTTCAGACCAAGACCAAAGTTCAAAGAAAGTCATTTAACCAGAAAAGTAAAAGAAATCTCAAATGCAAGACTTAAAAGTCAGTTTATCTAAAGATTTCAAAGGCTCTGTTACTTTAATTAAACTCCAGGAAAATGAAAGGAAAATTAAACTCCATTTATTATTGGATGAAACACAAGAATGAAATCAAAAGTTAGGAAAGCAGTGAATTTCTCCCAGAGAAGATTGATTACCCTAATTTGGAGGATGGCGACTGTATCTCCTCGCTTTAGGAGCAAGTTAGTCATCTGGTCCATGGCAGCTCATCTCCAGCCGTCTCTAAATTTTCACATCATCAGAGGGAACAAAGGAAGCTGCTGGCACACATTTCTCTTCCTGACACTGTGCTCTACCCACACCATCATCACACCAACATGCCACCATGGCATCTGCCTGCCTGCACCTGGCCAGATTTTGGGAGACAGAGGCTGACCAAGTAGAGTGAGTAATGCAAACAGGTGAATAATAAAAACAACACTCAGCAGCAAAAGCTAGCAGTAGGCTTGTGAGACAAAAAACCAGATTCAGTAGAAAGTTTTATTAATTAATTAAAATTCAACAAAAAACTTTTGGTTGATTTTCCTGATTTCAAAGGTTAAAAGCTCAACAGCTCTGTCCTCCTTTCTCTCTTAGGACCATGGATGAAGGCCTTTCACTGCCAACAAGTGGGATGGGAGATGAAGAACCCACATCTGGAAATTGCCCTGCAGCTCCCTGCTATGCCGAGATTCTCCAGGACCTGTAGGGCATCATGAGCAGTCTGACTCCTGCAGAAATCTCAGCTCTGGCAACTTCAGTCCAAATTACTGGCTGCACAACAAAGTCTTCCATAACACCCTTCCCTGCAGGTTTCCAGGCTTCTTAAGGCACAATTGTTGGCAGGAACACACTCAGATCCAAGCTTTGAGCCACCTAAATGTTACCATTGGCAGCTGGAAATCTCAGGGCTTGCAGGCTTTCAGGTTTCACAGGCACCAGGACATCAATAACATACAGGGATATAAGTGAAACTTCAGAACCACTGCTTTAATTAGAGAGCTGTTGGACACAAGGTGGTAACTAAATGTCAGAGAATGCCAGGTATCACACAGCTTATAAACACACCACATGATGAAGAATTAAATTATGCACAGGATAATACTAGCAAAGCAGGAGAGGAGAATTTATTTGTATAATACATGAAAATAATACTCAGATGTTTTAGGTCAACCCCTGTAAGCAATTTTGTTTCACATTATGAGTAACTTGGTTCTTTGTAGTTCCTCCAGAACTGAAGAGGTTTTCAGTGGTAGTACTCATCATGTTTACTTCTGCGATTCAATCCCAGATCTCCTTACCCAGCAGTGCTTTAGTGATCCCTTTGGAAAAGGAAACACACTTGGTTTTGAAGGAGGGGAGACATTCCTTTCTCATTAACACCATGTCACAGTTCTTGGACCCAACGTTACAGCTGCAACCATAGGACCAATCTTTTAGAGCAGTCTTAGGCCCTGCTTTCACTGTCAATGAGACATGAAAAGCTGATTTGTAGAGCAAGACACTTGGTGCTAATTCAGCATTCACTCTGCATGCATTTCTAAAGGCCATGCTTCAAACAAAATCTTACATGGTGCAGCAGACTGAACGCTGGCCACGCAGCCAAGACACACAAGATGTACAGTGAGATGTACATCATGCAAGACATGCATCCTGAAACTCTGCTTGATTGGAGAAGCCCATTCATGGGCTGACACCACCATGCAATGTAAATTGAAGTGTGAAATGCAGGGAGGACTCAGAGATTCATCCCAAGAACATTCAACTGACCCAAAGTAAGAATGGCAGTGTAGGTGCACCCTTGTTCTCCCAGCTGCTTCCCACACTACCTGTATCCCCCAGCACTGTGGGAATACGCAGTGCTGAGTTAAGATCTACTCACATAAACTGACTTTAGTTGGAGTGAGGGTTAATTCTTTCCAGTCTTGTGATACTGTCTACAATATCAAGGCCTTTGCCTTCTATATGCAAAAGTAAGCAGCAGTCACTAAGCTACACAATCCAATTTTAATTAAGCAGACCAAGAAAACATCAACCTGTAGTCCTCTAACTCTCTTCTCTCTCCACTGCAACAGTGGTCAAATTTTAATTATATATGATGAAAATCCAGGCTGGATAAGGAAAGTTTTCCCAATTAGTCTTTTCACTTGATGACAAAGTACTCTAAGCTTCCTCAGAGACTTGAACCTCAAATGACTACTGACAAGATTAAGAATTACGTTCACTTTTTTTTTTTTTTTTTTAATTCTAATAATGAATCACAAGAATATTAACTGCTTGATATTGGAAGTGCCTAGAGCCAGGCTTCTATGTATGCAACAAAACTGTTCTCATATGCCAAGCCAAGATCAGCTTAAATTTATTGATTACAGAAGCTACAAAACACAGAAAATATTGATAGCCAAATTATCTGGCTTAATATAAAAGAAATACAATGGATTTTGGAATGAAACCAGAACCATAACATTTACAAGTATTTTCAATAACCAAAAACTCCATGAAATTACAATTTCAGCAGTTAGTAGTGCACATTAAAAAAAAAAAAAAACAAACCACCCTCAACTTGATCTCTGATCCACAGCCTTAACCACTGGTGTTATATAGCTGGACTAATAATCTTGAGGGTATGTTTTCACTGATGGAGGAGTGCTCATTTTCTTTTCCTCTTCTCATTTCCAGATTTTTTAATGTAGTTTCTAACAAGAGAACTACCCCACCCCCCCAAAAAGCCCCACCCATACCTTTGCCATTATATACAATTTTAACCCTATTTTGAGACTTGGTATATATTTTAGTATTGATAATCAGTATTTCTTATGCTATTGCACTTTCTATGAAGCACTAAGTCACAGCTTTATTAATTTGTCCAAGACATAAGGGGACAACTTACTTTTCTTGGAAAGTGACAACACTGATAAGCCACTAAAAAAAAAGAAAAATTTTTCTAGGCTAATTATAATATCCATTATGGAATGGATATCCTTTAATAATAGTCTTTATTATGAGAATAAATACATAAAACAAATGCAATATATTAGCCACATTTCTTCATATACATTCAGAATAGAACAAGCTAATATGCATAATCAGCAGAACTAGTTGAACAAACAGATTTTTAGTAAGCCAACAACACTAGAGGAAAGTTGGAATGTTTATGCACCCGTAGCAGACAAAGAGCATGTGATTTCAGAATTTCTTTTGTATTCATTTAAAGAGAAACACACTGTAGTTGTAAGCACAAACTGCATGAACTGATGGAAGTGTTTAGCTCCGTGCGGTGGCCGTCTGAGGTTGTTCTGACTGCAACTGCTTCCCAAGGTATTCCCTGAAATACAACAAAAAATTAGATTGAGAAATGTTCTGGAGAGTGGGGAGTGCAACAGTGGTGGGAATTACAAAGTGTATAAAGAAGAAAAAGCTTTAAATTCAGAATTAATCCCTCAAATAACATCGACTAGAGCAACAATGAGCGCACCCAAGCATCCATTAAGTGCCCTATGAAAATAAAGTACAAATCAGACATAACAAAGCTGTCTAGAAAAAAAAGAGCCCAATGGGAAACATTTATAAGCCCTGACAACTGACACAGAACACCTATGAAGCAGATAAATTTTCTTGTTAAGTACATATTTTAGAAGCTGTGGCAAAACATTTAAAAGTAACCCTTTCAACAACCCAGCTGCAGGAGCACAAGTAACACAAAGGACATACTGGCAATATAAGAGGCAAGCAAATAGACACTGACTCAGTAGCTACATATTCAAGTTGAGAAAAATAAAAGATAATCAATCCAGGCCCACTGTATACCAACATCTTCTTTAAAGTGTCTTCCCCACCTGCACTTTGAAGTGCATTAAGCCACTTACTTTCTATGGCTCCTCTCAACACTGGAACATCTCCCAGATTACTGGCACTTGCCCTGAGCAACAGTGTCTAAATCCCATGGAAAAATACTGCAGAGTTCTTCTGTATGTTACAGTCCTTCACTCTCTCTTGTGAAAGCAGATCAACACTTGACAAAAAGGAACCATAAAAAAGCTGAAAGCGGTCTTTAATAATAGTACCTGGGTTGCTGCTTGTCACAGAAAGTACAATAATTGTACCACTGTATCAAGTGAAAGAGAGGCTTCAGGACTTGTGAAATGTAGGCGTTCTTTTTCTACTGCTGATCATACACTTAGAACTGTGCTTTCTCACTACACAGATACTTCAACCTACACAGGTTAAGCACTAGAAGCATCTCAGAGGGATGATATTCAAAAAGAAGTCTCAAAAAAACCCCACATAAATCAAGAATATATGCTTTTGCTTTATTAAAAAATTAATGTAAAAGATCAGGTTTTTTGCATATTTCAAAAACTAGTTTTCAGCTTAGTGTCCTGTTGAACAGTTACCCCTTTGCAATTCCTATTGCACAATGAAGTTCAGCACCTCAACTGCATCACCCAACACCACTTTTCTAAGTTTTAACACTAAGCATGTAGAAAATCAAAAGTTCCTATAAAATGGTAACATCAAACACCTCTAGCAAAGAAAATAACATGTAAATTTGCATGCTGAACCATATGTTATGGTTTAGCACCTTCATTTACAGCTCTACCAGGTGTTACTGTAAAATCACAGTATTTTAATGCTTGGGCTCCACTTAATAGATACAACTCCTGCTTGTAACAGACAGGTTATCACCCTCAAAGCGGAGGTTCCTGCTGGCAAAGAAGGAAATGAGCTGCTCTCTTGTGGTTTTGCAGAACTCAAAACTGTACCAGCAAAACAGAATTTGAGAGTCATCCAAAAACATAGACAGCAACTATGGAAGAGCTTCTACACTCACCAAACCTTTTTCTGCTCCCTCTATGTTTCTGGTTGTCTTTTTATTTTTTTTTCATTTGTTTCATGCCTATATGTATGCACTGATTCTAGTATTTCTTCTCTGACATCCAGCCTTGAAACCAACTGACACTTGCTGCATACACGGCTCTGCTCATCACATTACAAGCCCACAACATTATTTATTCTTAAAGCACAGATGAACCATATTGAATGTGAAATTCCCACTTTCCTACTTCAAAATAGGAAAATCAATCAAGCTAATAACCCATAACACTACAACTATTATAAAGCTTGCACTGCTTCAAATGCATGGCCAAGGCTTTCTAAAAACCCCACTAGAGTGCAGTGCAGTCAGCAAAAATCTCCAAGGCAGCAGAGCAGTAGCACATTTTGTATGTACTTAGTGCCTTCACAGACATATTCAACTTCTACAGTAAGTAGAACAGTATCTTCCCTACAAAACCTTTTGTAGGTGTAAGGTTTAAGTCCAGGGTCAAGGAAAAGCTCACATCCCATTTCCCCACACAGAATGAGTACCTGCAGTTACATCTCTACATTGTCATGTTGCAAACCCAAGTGAAAATCCCATAGTGTTCCTACCCCATCACCTCTTTAGCCACCACCAAGGGCCACTGAAATGCAAAACCCTTGCATTACAAGTTGTTAGAATTTTCACTTAATTTTCTCTTTGGTTATCACTTCCATTTGAGAGCCACTGGTTAACCCAGGACAAGTTATTGCATGGTCTAGATTAGATGAACATGGAATCATAGAATGGTTTGGGTTGGAAAGGACCTTAAAGATCATCTGATTCCAAACCCCATCGTCCAAACCCCATGGGCAGGGACAGCTTCCACTACACCAGGCTGCTGAGAGCCCCCTCCAACCTGGCCTTGAATATTCCACAGGATGGGGCATCCAGAGATTCTCTGGGAAACCTCTTTCAGTGTCTCACCACCCTCACAGGAAACAATTCTTTTTGATATCTAATCTAGCTCAGCCCTGTTTTATTTCACAGCCATCATCCCTTGCCCTTGTGAGAAGACCCGCTCCAGCCTTCCTGCAGGCCTCCTTTAGGTACTGTACAGGTGCTCTAACATCTCCCCAGAGACTTCATTTGTCCAGGCTTAACAATCCCAACTCAGAGCTTTTCCTCGCAGCACAGGAACATTTAACTCTTGCATCCTGGTTATCAAGGATTTTTTTATCAAAAAATCTTTGATAGTCTTGAATATCTGCAATCTCTAGCTTGGCTTAGCAGACTGAGGTTCCCAAGAGACAGAATGCCTTTCTTTGACAAAAACCAAAATAAATATATTGATTTTATTTTTCTCTATCTAAACATAAACCTACAGTCCCATACTTTTGAAAATGAAATTGAAAAGCAAGTTCTAAAGAAATCCTTCAAAAAGTCTGCCATTTGACTCAATACACTCAAAATACATTGCCAACATACACTGTTTACAGACAAATCATAAACATATGACAAACAGTTAAACAAACAAGATCACAGGACAGGCAGCAGATAGAATAGTTTGAACAACTGATCAGTTTTGCCAGCCTTATGTTGCATTTCTACCAGAGGTCTAGTAACCTGGAGAGAAGTTATTAGACTAGAAAGAGACGGACCAGTTTTACTAATTTATTGTGGCTTTACAAGTAGGTATTTGAATTACACAACTGATGTACTTCCAATTCTAAGCAGGCTAAACTAACCTATGAAAACACTGTCTTGTGCTGCACTCCAGTGTTACACTTCCAGCCATCCCTGGAACCTCTGAGCAGTACACATGAAGTGGCAACACCACAACAACCATCTGTCTAGTCTCCATCTAATCCAATGTGAGACAGAGCTGGAACACCCGCCCTTTAACCCATTCCAGCTGTGTACGCCTGTTTCTCACAAGGCACCCAGGGTATTCTGGTGAGACAGCACTTTTTGTTCATTTAACTCCCAAGTGAATTGCAGTGAATTGCTTTCTACAAATAAACTCCCTTGAACATGGTTACTGCAGTGTCACATTAACTCTGGTCGTGGCTGGAAGAATGGCAAGTGGAGCTCCACAGGGGTCACCACAGGTGCATTTTCCTACCCACAGAGCCAGAGTCACAGAAGTCAGGAAATAAAATAAAGAAGCCATATCAAACCTGGAGTGATGTTAATATTTGGTTTCTGATATTAACATGTCTTACTGCTGTATCCAAAGTTATAATGCTGCATATTTTTATGTATCTTTTCTATATATAGTGTAGAAAAACATACATATATACACATTACATACTCCTCAATATAATCTTTACAGAAGCAAACAGGAAGAGAACAGTTATAAGGGTAGTAAAGTAACAAACAGAGACATCTTCCTAGAGAGCTGTGCTGGGAAGACTGCCAAAGCTGGAATGCTACCACTGGAGAACTGCTGTTCTCTTTTATCATTTGTTTACTGAACACAATTTTTTTCATTGACTCAGTGGATTTATTCAATATGAAATATTCCAATTTAAAAATGGTATTAAAGAATATAAAATATGTGTCTATTACACCAAAGTCTGCCATGAGTGGTTTTGAAGGTAAGTCATCACAAACCAACAACAAAAACAAAGAAACAAACCTACACAGCAGAATCAAAGACACTTTGACCAAACAGCTTGGGGCTCCAACACATCAAACTGAAGATTTTTATAAATTATCTTTTTCAGTGAAAGCATGGTGATTTTCACCATGTATCTCCTCGACCTATAAATGTGGCTGTGGATCTCAAGAAATAAAAGATACTGCAAAAATCTCTGCAATTCTCAATACTTAGTTTAACAGATTCCACTTTACACAAACAAATAGAACAAAAGCCAACTGCTAAGATAAACCAAATCCAGGACATTGATTCTGTTTAATTATTCACAGTAAAGAGATGTACAACATTCTGATGAGCACATAAAAATTAAACAGTCTGAATGGTTGTACAGAAGGATTATGAACATTATATGAGAGGTGCTTTGTGTTTCCAAATGGAGCCCTTTCTTCAGCTGAATGCAGTAATATTAATAGACAATCTACAGATTATCATGATTACTGAAAGCATTATTCATAGCATGGTTTAAAGCCCTCCTTACAACGTGAAATGCAGCATTAAGGTGAGTCTTCAAACTGAGACACAACAAGAACCTCCTTTCCTCTCAGCAGTTTCCCTGGTTTTGTCCAATCTTAGAAAGAATTATTCTAGACTTCCAGTTCACAACTTCACATACAAGCTATGAAGAAACAGCAGATCAATGAGCTCTTATAACAAAGCTATTACTTATGCATTTGATTTTAAAAGAAAATAAACTGTGAAATCCAATTCACTATGTGTCTTTCTATTAGGGAGACAAAGCACCAGCCATTTTTCCCTTATCAGATATGCTATGAACTAACACACAGCGCCATTCTGTGAATTTAAAAAACCCACTTGACTAAAACTTGCAATGTGGTTTGAAAACAGTTTTATATTTAAACAGAAGATTTAGTTACAAAGAATTTTTTGCTTACAACACTTAAGAGCTTTTTATGTAAGAATGACCAACATCAACAGTGTTTCACTGAATTTTCCTACCAGGAAATCAATTTTTAAAGAACACTAATTAGAAGTAAATTATCAAAAAGCTACTTCTTTGGTGACATGTTTTTGGCATAGTTCATGAAAGTGAGCAATTTCTTTGAAAAAAGAAATTGCAAACTGAGCAGAATGTCTGATATCTTCCACGCTAACAAGAGCTCTAGAAATATAAAAAAGTGTTTCTGAAAAGAGCAGAGATCTCATGACAAAAAACATGAGCACAGTGTGAATCCCAGAGAGCATATGCCAAATAAAAAAACACAGCCTCTACACCTACATGAAATGAAGTTTTACAGGAATACACATTTATGTGCAAATAAAAGACTGAACACTCCATTAGATATCAAGTGTGCCTGTAATTAATTGGATTTTTGCCTAACTTGTCTCATTCTAACTAGGAACTGTTCTCTTTAACAAGATTAATTTTTATCAGAGACACTATTTTCTTAAACTTTTCATTTAGTTAACTTCTGTTAAGAACCCGGAGAAATAAATATAGTGGAAGTCATTATCCTGTAGGTATTGTTCCCTAGATTTAAGCCAACTACTCTATTAAGCATTCCACACCTGTGTTGGGATGGGGGTAAAAATAAGGGATGAGGGTGGGTGCAAACTTCATGGCTGCCAGTTAAAAACCACTACAACCTGAACAATTCACTCCCAAATGCAGGCATTGCACAGAAGCTATCTGTAGAGTAACAGTTTCTAAATACAGCATATTAAAAATCCTAGGCAGTTTCAGATTTTTTACTGTCCTCCTGCAGAATTCCTCATTTTAAAAGATGGAGAGAAAGTAATTTTGTCTGGGCTGTGCATTTAGAAAACCATGTATGAACCTGTTGCGTATTCAAAGCTTGTCCAATTTGTTGCTTCATTCAGTACAGTATGCTCTTTATGAATTCCACTTCCATACCATACTTGATCGTGCTCAAGTGACACATCCTAACTCCCACTGTTTAGCACCTGCCAGCACACTCATACTCTTCATGTCAGTATCAAGGAGGAGGTCAGGAGCCCCAGGCCCAAGCAGGTGAATGTCTGAGAGGAGCCTGTGCTGGAGCAGGGTCCTGACAAGGATCTGCAGATTCATGGAGAGAGAAGCCCATACTGGAGCAGCTTTCCTGGCAGGACTTGTGACCCTGTGGAGAGACACACACTGAAGCAGTCTGTTCTTGAAGGACTGCACCCCACAGAAGAGTGATCCACGCTGCAGTAGTTTGGGGAGAGCTGATGTCCATGGGATGGACTCATGTTGGAGAAGTTCATGGAGAACTAACTCCCATGGCAGGGACCCTATTATGGAGCTGGGAAAGCATTCCACTCCCTAACCAGTGGGAGAAAACAATGTGTGACAAACTGGCCATTACCCCCATTCCCTCTACCTGCAGCCCTAGGAGAGGAGGGGGAGCTCTGAGGGGTAGAGAGAAGGTGCTTTTAAGGTCATATTTACTTATCACTATCTTGCTCTGGTATTGTTAGTAATAAATTCAATTAATTATCTCTAATTTGAGCCTGTTTTACCTGTAACAGTATTTGGTGAGTGATATCTCCCGGTCCTCATCTCAGCTCAGGAATCCTTTGTTCTATTTTCTCTCCCCTGTCCAGCCATGGAGGACAGCAATAACAGCAGCTTTGGTGGGTGCATGTACCCAGGGTCAACCCACCACACAGGCTCTTACTACCAGCATGGGGTGCCATGACTAACACATTTCAAGTCAGATTGAAGCTCAGGATTAATTCCCATGTACAGGCAGTAAGTGATGATAAGGATAATTTTGCTCCTCGCTTCAACAAGTGCATGATCATTTAACATGCAAATGTAACTGGAATATTTCACTTGAACTTATCTCATCTGAAAAGCTGACAGCAGTTACTGCTTTTGCCAATGTAGCTTCACCATTTAGGAGAATGCCTGACAGTCTGATTTCCCCCCATTAATCCCTGACTTAAAAACCCCTAAGGGAAAGCCAGTTGAGCAGCCTGTAATGAACTACTCAAATTACTTAGGAGTTAATTGTCTCTAAGTTAAGCTAACAGTCAAATGATACAGCTGAGTTTTAGGCAGAATGCTACTTCAGCTGCCCCATGGCATTCCCTCAATTCAAGCATCACAAGTTTTCCTTTGCTAGCTCCAGGCACAGCACTTGCACCAAGCCTTATTGTGGCAGAGCAAAGCTTTATTTTCTAATCTCTCTCTCTTAACCTTCAGGAAAAGCCTGACTACCTCTGTCACACGTGTCACAGACAGTAATGCCAAATTGTTCTCTGCCAGTTAAACTCAAGGAAAAAAACACAATTGCTTTGAGTGAAATAAATGTAATTCCAGAATAAGTGGAAGCAAGAGGAAAAATGTTTCTTGTTTTCCCAGGTCTGAAGAGCAAGGGAAACAAAACCTTGAAGCTGCTGAATAACATATCTTATGACAATGCAAAGCTTAGTAAGTAGGCACTTAAATCACAGTGTGTGGCAGTCAGGGGACAGCTTGTGTGGTGAGATGAGACAGCAATGAAACAGAAGAGCTCCCAACACTCATCAAAAGCCAGATCTACACAAAGACAGATCTAGCTTCCCCCATACAAACAACATGTCATTTCCTTCACTTAAGCTCTAAGTCCATGCCAGGGGGAACACTACTTTGGCAAATAAGAGCCAAGGACAGTATGTCCCAGAGGCTTGTTCCACTATGCATTAAACAAGAAAACATTCCCTACAGAGATGACAATGTGAATCTGGAAGTGGCACTAAGTTACACAGATTCTTTTTACTGACACCTCTGAAGATCTGAAACTAGGTACTTTTGCCATCTCCCCCTCAGTCTCAAGTCTAAAGGGTCACAAACTGTGAAAAGTAGGCACAGAAATGTTCATACCATTAAAAAACCAAAACAAATCTAGAAGACCAGATGTTATGTTTTTACAAGAAGTAGTCTCTCACTGAAAGTGAGAAAAAGCCAGGCTTGGCATTCAGGAAAACTTTCCGACCAATGAGGTTTGTGCTGGAGAAAGACCAAAGGTCTTCCTACCAGATTTTCAAGACATCAGAACACACATGAAATAAAGCCCATCCGTACTGCAGAAGGCAGTATCAGTAACTAAACTTTCCATGCTGTAATTTCTATTTAAAAGCAGCTGGTTTGTAATACTCAGAATGTTTCAAATGTATCAGAACAGCATAGTGAGAAAAGAAATGTGTTAAACTGAGAAGCAGGGTAGAGCATAATATACAATAATGACCAAAAATTAGATTGAACATGACTATATGTTTAGACTCCATCTCCACACTCAAAAATTTCATGTGATTTATCAAAGTACTCATTACAGGTGGAGAGTATTAGCTGGAATTTTCACAGTAGGGTATTTAAACACCTGTTTCTCTTTTATAGAAGGTTTCCACAGCATCTAAGAGTAGGATATAATGAATATAACATGCATGAGAGTAAAAACCTTAAAACCTATATTCTTCAGAAGGAAAAAGAGAAAATTAGCTTTGTTTCACTTATGATACACTGCAGAGAGAGACAATGGGAGCTTTTTGTCAACTGAGCCAGCCTGTCACAGCAAGGAGGGGACTTAACTTGTCCAAAGGTACTTAGTAGTCCATGTTCCCCTACCACTTTCACACTGCTAGAATCATCCCTACTCAGCCTTTCAAGAAGTTCATATTCTGTCATAGGTGAGAAAATTGACAGATGTTATAGATATGTCCAAGCACTAAGCTTTTCAGAAATAAAAGGTTGTTTAAATCCAAAACTAAATTAGTTTTTGGTATCTCAACACTTATGTTCCAATATACTCAAATGTATTCCTGTATTTTATCTAGCTTTAAGGCAATGCCAGACTGAAAATATGAGCTCTGGTGCACTCATAATTAATAACCAGATTAAAAACTCCTAATTAATATTTTTAACTCTCCATGCTTTATGCTTAGCATACCTAATTAGTTTGGCAACTTCTATGAAGTTGTTTCATGAACACTGTTTTTCAGAGCTTCAGCCCTTCAATGCTTCCCTATAAAGGTCCTGTGTGCTGTTGGAAAGGCAGCCTCACACACCAGCAAGCTCTGCGGCAGAACATGCCAAGACTTCAGGGTTATTAGAGAACTACTCAATCAGCCCATAAACTTCTGCTACTCTACACACAGCCCAAATAAATTCATAGAATCATTACAGAATCCTTGGAAAGGAACCACAAGAACCATCGAGTCCAGCTCCAGGCCCTGCACAGGGCCAGCCCAAGAGTGTCTGAGAGCATTGTCAAAACACTCTGAACTCTGGTGCTGTGACCACTTTCCTTGGGAGCCTGTTCCAGTGCCCAATCACCCTCTGGATGAAAAACCTTTTCCTAATACCCAAACTAAGCTAAAATACATTGTTCAAGTGAATTACTTGTGTGACATTCACCCATGTAAGGAAGGTACTCAAATCAACTACCTCCAAAATACACAGAAAAACTAAGTTCTTACCATAAGCATCATATTAATCTGCTGTTTAAAAACTGTTGTCTTAACACATAAAAATGTTATTTCTCCCCTGAAAGAAATCTACTTTCTTGAATCCTCACTCCACAACAAAGATTTCTCATGGTTATTAGTATGTTAAATAATCTTCACATACCAGTTGTGAACCATCAGCTTCTGCACAGCCAGCAGTGCATTATAACGAACTTGCTGGTCTTCGTGATGCATGTGGTTCATGACCAGCTGCTTACCACCAAGCTGTTCAATCACTCTGAAAAACAGGAGAGGAGCAAGTTTTTTGACATTACTTTCAATTCTGGGTAGCTATCCTATCCAACCACTTCTCATCTAAGGCATTAAGAAATTAAGTTTAAATTATATAACATTAATTTCATTAAAATTATTTATTTGCCAAGATACACATCCCACTTGATGTGTTACAAATACATATTATCTTCTGTAATAACTACTGATTTTTTAAAAAAAAGATATTTTAGGAATTCACAACAGAGACTGTTTATACTGGACTTCTGTTTGCTATTTTGAAATAAATAATCAAGAAAAGAACCCTTTTCAGAAAGGGTTATTTACTTTACACAGCTCTGGAAAAGGGTTTGCAGGGTACAGCATTATCAATTATTAGGCAGGAGAGGTAGTGCCATTCACCCCATAAATGGATGCCAACCAGATCACTCATTTTTTGCAATAATAAAATCTCAATCTCTTCTGCACTGTCTAATACAGAAGAATGTTTGTAATCACACCAAGATCTATTAAATCACCCACCTCATACACATAGTGCTTTTTGAGATTCAAACTGTACTAGAGCCACAGCTACTCCTGCACAAGATGCAGAACTGGCTGTTAAGGTACCATTCCCAGAAAAATAATATGCTTCAGCTGCATCTTTCACTGCAAACTTCCCCACCACAGTCAGCCTTAGCTTTTTAACAGTTATACCAAATCCCCTATGAAATACTGATGAAACCTTGTATTGCATGCCATGAATCTATTATTTCTTAATAAAACTGGTGGAAGATAACACACTTAAAACTTTAAAAAGTATCACCATCCAGACGACTTCACATGCAGCATTTCAGTCTGTCATAACAGTAAGTTGGGAGAGAATTTGCAAGGAATATATAAGCTGATTTACTCACTGACTTTCATATGGTTTTTTACATCAGTTTTCTCACTCAGTAGTTAAACATGCTATCCTGTGAAGACACTATCATTTGCTTTAGAGGGTTAACCTGATGTTGTCCTGCCATTTAAAGCTTGCATTAGCTATCTGCATGTAGTACTGCTCTTTTCATGGCAAGATTAATGCACTGCTGCTGCACAACACAATGCATTTTTGCAAACTACAGAACAGGTATGAAGACATAGCATGGAGATGAAAAAGAGAATTTTCAATTTCATTTTATAACTCAGTCAAAACTATCCTTAAGACCACAGGGAATATTATTTCCCAATAATATTCAAACATTTGTTCCATAAAGCAGAAATGGATTCAGAAAAGTGGAATTGTTTCAAGCTGGAAAATCCTTGCCAAGAATTCAAGAAGTTATCAGTAATGTAACAGATTCAAAAAAACTTTTATGCCTGCCTTATGCAGCCTCATCTTTTTAATGAATTAAATATAAAATCACTGCACACAAAGGCAAGAGTATGAAACACAAATAATAATTTTTTCTTTATTGAAGGACTGACTTAAGCCACTGGATTTTCAGGAAGTCAAAGGATGTGAAAAAGGCATTAAACTCAAAAGTTTTCTTATGATAGAAGAAAGCAAGAACCAAAATGAAAGGTTAAAAGCCTATAATCACAAATGGTAATAGGCTCTTTCAGATGACAATACATGACTGAAATTATGGCTGAGAACATGAGGAGATGAAAAACAGCATTATCATTCTTGCATAATGCTGCCTACAGGTACAGATCACTTCCCAGCCATGGGTTTAACCCAAAGGTCTAAACAGTAAAGAAGGTTCACAGCAAATTATGTTCCTTCAAGTTCCAAACGTGTCCAAAACACTATATTTAGTTTCCCCTCTCCTCAATTGCTGCTTATTTTACAGAAGTAATAGAGCCCAGTGGAACAGTTATACATGCACATCCTCTGCAGTGACTGCTCCCCATAACATCACTGCACTAAGCCAAAATTTCATTTCAAAAAAGTCTCTGGTCGCTGAAGATTCAGCTTTTAACATGACCCATTTAGAGGGAGAAAGAAGACATAGCAAATAAAGACAAATGAATATAATTTAGACTGTTATAGCAGAAAACAAATATAAAATCCACACTACTTATCTTAAAGCCAGGGTGAAAAAGGGAATGCAAGTTTTTTTCTGACTCCTGAGCTAAAGAAGAGAATGGCTCTAGGTGTCCATCTCTTATACATGTAAAACACAAAGCCCACATTAACAGCATTCAAGAAATTCTAAGTGTTGATCATGCATAACAATAACCTGTGGGCCACATGGAAGCTGTGCTGGCAGTCTGCATTTATTTTTAGTGACAGGAAGCAACAGTGCTAAACTTTATTTCTGCTGTTACACTCTCAGAAAATGCATCTTTGTGAGCCTCATGAGAAGCCCATAGTGATACTGGCTCAACAATTTCATCCACAAAGTGTAATTTTAAAAGCAACTTAAAATTATTTAACCATTGGAGAAGAGCCATGAAAAAACACAGCATCTTATTAACAAACATTTCTTCTGTCAGACAAAGGGAAAGATTAGCCAGAACTGTAGCTCTAGGTCTCCAATGTGCCCAGCAGGTGAAGTCAAGTAGTTTCAGTATCCAATTCACCTCTGCAATCTTCAAAGGCTAAGGGATGATCCAGTTAGGAATTCACAATAAACACTTTACAGAAACATAAGTATTTAGGACACCTGAATTTTTTCTCTTCTAAACCAAGGAACTGTATCCCTTCTTGAAGTGAGTCATGCAATGAGAGTGTGAAATACCAATCACACGTGGGAGCAGTATACAACTATGTACCAAAAAAACATAAGAAATGGATTATTATGCTGGAATGGACACATAATCCATAGGTATTTTAAGCTTTTAGTTAGTTCCAAAATTGCTGAAGTCATATTTGGTAAGAATATACTGGATCATAAATTAAATTCTTTAAAAGAAAGATTGAGACATTTCAGTTTGTTCAAAGGAATAGAAAGCTAAATAAGCCAAGTCTGTAAACAGAAAGCAGCTAAACTATTAGAATTTGAGATAAGAATGTGGGTTAGAACAGTATCTAGGACACTTTTTATTTGCTGATGACCACTTCTTTTGAAGGCTGGCACATTGCTGAATAGGCTTAACAGCCTGGGAGCTAAGTGGAGCTGCAGTCCTAACAGCTATACATTTTCCCAAGCACAGACAGAAGGATACAGGTCCTGTTCATCCACTCTGGTTTCATAGCTTTGGTCCAGCAATCACATGGCCATACTGGCCCACACATTCAGGTAAATGCATGCTAACTGTTTAAAGATTATGGCAAACATGTAATAAAATAATTTCATACAAAGAGCAGGTCAAAGCAGGAACAACCAGCATTAGCCAGTCCTCCAGGTTTGCCACTTGCAGCACTATTAGTTTCCACCTTACTGAAGCATATCCTCCCTCTCCTTCAAGTACCATTTCAGTTCTTACAGGACAACAAGGGCTGGAGTCAATATATCTTCCTAGCACACATATGGCCTGAAGTTTCAGTCTGTTGTCCATGATTCTACTACTATCAAGACAGCAGTCTGCACAAGAAGAGTTCATGAAATTCTCAACAAGGCTAGAAGGCTGTTCTCATCTTATCTATTGAGCTGGTTTTAGCTGAGGTAGTTAATTTTCCTCTTTGTACTAAAACCAGTGTTGATTTCATTATTGCTGAGCAGCATTCGCACTGCACCAGGGCCTTCTCTGCTCCTCACCCACCAGCAGGAGGGCTGGGGCTGCACAAGGACTTGGGACAGGACACAGCCATGGCACCTGACTCCAGCTGACCAAAGGGATATTCCATACCATATGGCAACATGCTCAGCACTTAAAACTGGGAGGAGGAGGAGGAAGAGGTGAACTATTCAAAGTGATGGTGTTTGTCTTCCCAAGCACCCATTACTCATGATGAAGACCTGCTTTCCCTGAGATGGCTGAACACCTGCCTGTTTGTGGGAAGCAGAGAATTAATTCCCTATTTTGCTTTACCTATTAAATTGTCTTTATCTCAACCCACTATTTTTTTCACTTTTACTTTTGTTTCTCTTCCCCCATTCTGCTGTAGAGAGAGCGAGTGGCTATATGGACCCTGAGTTGCCAGCTGGGGTTAAACCATGACATACATTAAATCCTGTGCAAAAACCAGGAACAGACTGCTTCTTTGCTAAAAATTAAGTCACATGTGCCTCTGTGTAAGTGATGAGCCAGTTTCCTGAAAAAACCAAAGGCTTCTTTCTGCTTCAGTGGTCTCTACCTTAGAGGTGCAATTACTCATCTTTGTTCACAGGTTTTTAAAGCAGGAAAATATAGCAATGTCCATGTGTATTTCAACAGCAATTTGAGCTTATAATGAACATGAAAGCTTTCACAAAAATGAGTATTTTTCTAGCTAAAACATGCTTAAATGGAAGAGTGAAAACTGAATCTGTGCATCACTGAAATTACACCAGCAATTGTTTGTGGAAAAAAATTTCTCTGTAGTCTTAAGTCACAAAACAATCTTTAGCATTGCTGGAGTAGTCCATGTCCACTCCAAGTCCAGTAATTACAGTCCAATTAGTCATAGAGAGGAAAAATTATATGTTGATTAAACTCTTGATAGTTCCTCCAACTTCTTCTGGTGCCTGGCTTCTGCTTTAGTCTAAACATTGTATTCAATACTTTAATCATTGGTTCCCTTCACAGTTAAGAGACATTGAAATCTATTAAGTCAAAGCTCCAGTTTGCAGTTTCGAATCCGATCTAGTTTGTGTTTCCTTATCTTCCCAATAAATAAAACTTAAGCATAACCTGCAATCCCTTTGTAGCATATTTTAATATAAATAAGCAGAAAGTGCCACAGGCACAGTACACACTCCAGCTACCTTCTAGGATAACAACATACTGGCATTTTCCTACCGTTTCCCACGGGGATAGTGTCGTACATACTCTCCCACATCATGAGCAGCTACAGCCAGCACCTGTGGATCATCAGAAACCTCCAGAAGTTTTGTCAGGATCCTAGGAAAGAATTTGAAACAATGAAGTCCCAGGCTTTGAGTTTTTTGGTTTTTGGTTGGTTTTTTTTTTTTTTTGGTTTTTGTTTGTTTGGTTGGTTGTTTTGGGGTTTTTTTGTTTGTTTTTTTCTGTTTGTTTGTTTTTTTTCTTTTCTTATTTGTGGATGGTTTTTTAATCAGTGATAACTTGAAATAACAAAGCCCATAAGTATAAAAATGCTTTTCAAGTCACCCAAACAGTAAAGCTGGAACTTTTTCCAAACAATGCAGTTGTTAACAAAATTGGGAACCTGGTCTAATTAACAGAATTATTTAAAGTATTCACTAGAGTCAGTTTAGTGAGCTACAAACACAAATACCTATATCCAAGGATTACAAAATGTCTCCTTTTTTTATACTTTGGCTTCAAAACCAACAGTCTGAGTTCTAGACAAACTTCATTAAAAAAGCAGTTCTTTCCTAACTCAAAGACTGAGATGAAAGCTATGCTCCTTGCAAATTACTCCAGTGCCACCTTATTTTCCTAGCATGCATAGAAACACAGAGCTGTTAGAAGCATAAAACAGCTTCTAAACTCTTAACACTGTCTGAATTTTTTAATTAAGTAGTTAAACCACCATTAGTGGAAAACAGCTACAACATTACAACACTGTTCTCTAGCCAGTAATGAGAAGGGAGGAAAATAACACAGATTATGAAGGTTAGGCACGGCTGAAAAGGTTAAACATAGAGATCACTGGAAAATTAGAGTACTCTATGCTTAGTGAGATGACAAATGTGTTCTAGTCAGACAAAGTTAGAAACAAGCTGAAATTGGTAGGTTAAAAATTCAACTGGAATTAAAAAAAGGAACATTCTGGTAAAATTCAATTACTATAGCCACTGCCTCCCTAGAGGCCAGAAAGTGACAGGAAAACCACTTCTCAATGAAAAGAACTCCTACTTTTGACAAGAAGAGGAAGCAGAAACTTGAACTGTAACACTAAGCAGAAGACACCAAAGAGCCATCTAACGATGTTTAACGAAATACAAGCCCAGCATCAAAGAGAGCAATAATAGCAGAAGGTATGAGAACAATTATTTTTAACAGTAGTGTGAAAGTATTAGCTTTAAAAAACTAATAAGCAGGCAAATAAGGAAAAATAAAATTATAATGCTCAAAGAAAATAAGGATTGTCTGTCAAATGCCTTACAAAGCAAAAAATGAAGTTCTGAGGTGCAAGAATCTCCCCATTATGTTGTGGTGGAGGGTTGGTGGGATTTTTGAGGATTGGTTTGTTTGGTTTGGTGTTGAGTTTTTGGGGGATTTTTTTGAGACTTGGGGGTGTGTCAAGAACTACTGAAGATCACTGTCTTTGTAGCAGCAGAAGCGCAAGAAATTAGGTCCCAGAATCAGGAGAAATAAATACAGCAAAACATTGTAATCACCACAGGAAATACTAAGCCTCAACATCAACTTCATGCCACAGTTGTCAGCATCTAAGATTTTTAAGTCTATAATCCTACATATTCAACAATATGCACTCAGGGAAGAATTTATCAGAATTTTTCTAAGGTGTCAGGCCAGCCGAAATGCACATAAATCTCAGGATCACCTTGCTCTTGCCATGTCTTCTAACATCTCACATGCTCCATTTGACCTCCTGATTTCTGTTAGATCTGGCACTTACTAGCAAGCCCTGAACTGAAAGAACACCATGTGTTATCAGTTAATGACAAGAGCCAGGCATCATTTCAGGACATAGTTTCATATGCCAGACAGCCAGTCCTTGACTGCAAATAAATATGAGCTCAGGTTCACTTCATCTAACAATCTATGTACTCCAAATACAGTCCCAACACAAAATACACACATTGCAAAATTTTTCATGGAAGAGTACCACAACTTTCAACTCCCAAATATGCAAGACAGGAGTTCATTACTCAGATCAACATCACCACACAACACAATCTAAGATTAAGATACAGTAAAAACATTTTTTTAATCAAATCAAACCTGCATGCAAGTTAGAGGAAATATCTTTAGTTTATCATAAATACATTTTCACCAGTAAAAGCAAATAAACAATTCTGGTTTTGAACACAGCAAACTACACATTCTAAAATAAGCAGGATGTTTTGCTTATCTAAAATAAGCAGGATGTTTTGCTTTCATTCCTGACTTTGTGTTAAAATGTAAAACTTTATTGGATTCTGGTTCATTTAAACACAGAAAACATTAAAGGATCACATTATTCAAGACTTGAAAACTTACTTGAGTAGTTCATAATTCTTCTCATTTAGTCTTACAGCATTCTCCCGCCAAAACTTCTCAGATTTATGCACAGGACTCCACTCCAGTCTTCCTGACTTGAGCTCAGAGCTGTATTCATCAAAGGAGCTGCAACACAAGACCTAAATGAGATATTGGCCAAGCTTCTACAACCACTTTGAACCATATGCCCAAGCGTGTCCCCAACAAAGCTGGAGCTCAAATTGCTGTGACACATTTGGAAGTCAGTGCTCTGCAGAGTATGAGAATTGTTCCCTGTTTCACCATTTGGTAACTAAGAAAATGCATGAGAGGCAAGAAGAAAAATTTGCTTTTAAACACAACCCACTATCTGCCCCAAAACTATTCCCAGAAAATAAATTTAAAAAAAAATTAAAAACCCAACCACACAAATGTAACATTTTGGAATTTAATTCTCTGTTTTTCTGGGTTTTTATGTTTTAACTTCCCCCATGAAGGATTTCGGTCTACCTTCCCTCCACTTAAATCTTTGACACTACCTACAGTATGCACTTCAGTTTAGGCACAAGACCAAGAACAAGGTAAACACTAGCAAAAACTTGAGTTAATCTGGACAGTTGAAATTATTCTAATCAGGTAGACTTCAGTTTTGACTGGAAATCCTTTAAGATCACTTTCGAGTCCTTTAACAATCTCTCAGTTACAAAGATCGCATATATAAATGAAAACTTGTTTTCTATTTATTTTCTTTTCAGCCTCTAAATACTGACATACAATTGGAAACTAACAACCAGCACATCTCTGTAATGCTCTCTCTCACTAAATAGCATTTACAGATCATAATTCTGTAGATATTTTAGCCTTACAAAAGAAAAAGTTCTACCAACATTCACCTAACTGCATTTTTTAAAGTGCACACTGCATAGCATACCTAAGGTCCTGCACGCTCTCACCAAGCTTGTCCAGTAGAAATTTGATATCTTCACTGATGTCTTCATCATCATATTTCTGCTGATCCAAATTCTCTAGCTGCTTTAAAACCTTACATTGAATCATGGCAAGAGCATATTCTTGGCGAGTTTCTCTCTCAGTAGATTTCTCTAACAAATTCTAGGGAAGTAAAGATGTATTTATTTTGTTTAAGAACAGACTACTTTGAAGCAAAGCATTATTTTAAAGAAATATTCTTAACTTTTTAAATTACTAAGTCACAAAATTGACCACTTCCTGAAATAATCTCTTTCTTTAATAACAGAAAGTACTAATTCACCTGTTTTTAATATTTTCCACATGAAACTGAGGTGACTACAAATACTATTCAAAGAAAAAAGGCAGGCTTATATCTCAAAGACCAGAACTTCCACCATAAACAGCCACTTTTATCTTGGATTATCATTTTAGTTTTCTGTGCAGCAGTAGCATGAGGCAGAGAGCCTTTAAAAAAAGTAACCTGAAGTCTTATTTCCAATTCAAAGTTACCATCTGGATTAGATCAGCTCTTTTCAAGTTTGGGAATATTCCAACTAGACATTTTTACTTAAACAGAAGCTTGTTGGTAGGATTGGAAGTATAAGCACAGAATGCAGTAGTCAAGTTCCAATATCATCTAGTCATTACATTTCTACTCCATTTTATCAGCTTTCAATTATATTTTTCAATCAGAGCTGGCCACCTGCACTTTTTGATAAAGCTGAAAACATGAATTTCATACAAAAGACAAAGTCCTTAATAAACAGAACAGGTATTCATATAAATAGGACTTAATGTCTGCCAGAAATAAGCAGTGAAACTATACAGAAGAAATTTGACTGCATGACTCTTGTCACTGAACTATTACACTTGAGGTTCTTTTATATCAGGCATCCTATTAGTTACTGAAGCAGAACACTGCAAATCAATTTTAAAACTTGAAAACTAAATATAAGTCCTCTTACTGCTTTTAATGGCCATATACAATTAGCTTTAATGTGCAGAAAAAAGGCACCCCAGTTTTTACTTCAGTAAGAGAACTAAAAGGTAATTCACAGAAAGAAATGCTAATTTACTTAAGAGTTAAAACTGCTAATTAGAGCAAATGAAAAAATAATGAACCTTAAATTAGACAATTCAAGGGGTTCCAGGAGCAGGTGGATAAAGGTTCCAAAGAACTCCTAGTTAAGCTAATTGCTAGCAGATGTGGAAGTTATTCCCAATATTATTACCTATCTCATACCATAGTGGGATGCTCAAGCTTTTCACAGTGAATTTGAAAGGGTATGTTAAAAAAGTAAAAACATAAATATATGACTATATAGAATGGATCAGTAAACTACGCAGTAATAAAAACCAAAATCTTGAGGTATAAGAATAGTTCTAGGCAGGAAACAGATGTAGAAGAGGATAAAAGTATGAAAAATGAGGGGATAAAATAATAGGTAGAGAAAACAGTAGATTCAAAGAGAGAGGAGTGTCCAATACTTGTTGCTTTATAGAAAAAATTATTACATTTGTAGTTATATACTTCAGGCAATAAACTTGACATAAAAGTGAAATATGTCAAATTAGGAGAAGTAGTAGACAGGACATCCAAGTTGCCAAGACTCACGAAGCACTTTCCATAATGCATAGACAGACAGCTAGAATCCATAATGCTAGAATCATCAAGCCTAGTCTTTTATTCAATTTCCTCCCCCCCTCCCAGAAACTGTGGCATCTCATACAGGAAAAGGACTACTTTTCCTCTGCTACCTAATTTTACTTCAGAACTCACAGCTCTGATATCTAATTTCTAATCTATTATGTTCTGGCCGCCAGTTAACAACTCATCTTCACGCCAACACGAGTCCTTAACGTTGGAGAAAGGAAACAGCTAAGTTACACTCCCCCAAGCTTGTATCAGAAACAACAACTTATTCTTTCTTAGCCTTAATTAAAAGAAAAATTAGCTTCATTTTTGTCTCCTCTTGCAAAACACAGTAGATCTAAGAACTAGCAATTATTTCTCCTATTTTTTAATGACCTCAGAATAGGAAGAAACTGGATATTAATTGCTGAGCTTCTCAGGTTCTTTTTCTCTTTTAATTTTTTTTCCAATTTGTCTTGCTATATGTCCCTGCTTAATCCTAACATCAAGATCTTTAAGAATACTACAACATCTAGAGAATAAGAATAGTAAAAATATAGTAAGAACATATAGTAAGAATAGCTCTTACTGAAGTTTTCATACCACTGTACTCCTTCAAGAAGACAAACAGCAGATTCTTATGATCTGGCTTATCCAGAAATATTTCAGTGGCAGATGTTTCCAGATAGAGAGGCAGTGTAAGCACTTTGATACAGCTTATCATTGCTAATCAGCAAATCAGTAAGCCACAATTTCCCTCTCCCCATTCTAATGTGCTTGCAACACCTACTATTAGAACATCCAGGAAAACAAACAGCTTCCAAAACCTGCATTTCATACTCAGGAATACCAAGTGCTGCTTGAAAACAGCATTACAAGTTGTTACAGCTTTCCTGTATTACTCACAAGATACTTGGCAAGCATGCACATAAAACTAGTAGCATCCATGAACCTAAAATGGTACTCTCACAGTAAAAACATCAAGCCTAGGTACTCAATTTTTTTCTAATTATCTCATATAGGACCAGGAATTTTCAGGTAACACAGACACAGTAAGTCAACTAATCACTCTTACATGGGTATTCTCATCTGCTTTTACAGAGCCACCAAGAAAAAATTTTTGGACTAGTAAATAAAAGTAAGTTCTCAGTTGGACTAACATATGCATTCAAAATAATACTCTGTTAATTAAAGCTTCATAAGGTAAAATTTATCAGCTATTAGTAACTGCAGGGTTTTGCAGTAGTACCAGTAAGAAATAAAAAAAGAGAAATCACTAGTGCCTGTGTTAACATTTCTTTTTTTAATCAAGCTTATTTTAAGAAGGCATTGAATAGCAAATATTTATTACTAGTAATAGACTTTATACTACCTCTAGCAAAAACTTAAGTTTACAAAAAGAAAAAAAAAAGACAAAAACCCAGCAAAAAAACCCCAAAAATTTTAACAAAAAACCACACCAAAAAAAAACCCCAAAAAACAGAGAGTTAAGCTTTCAATCAGCTTATTGATATGGTCCAGCAGAAATAACTGTTCATCAGTGACATTTGAAACCCAGGAATTTGTGAGGGAAGCACAGCACAACTGCATTTAACAGGTACTCACCCGAAATGCTGCGAGGATGATCCTGGTTACTTTCTCTTTGACAGATTCCTGAAGAATATCTGACAGCACAGGGACAATATTGTACCGACGAAGATATTCACACATTTGAGGGCTAAATGCCAGCAGCCACACACAGAAAATCATCTGATACTGCAGCTGAAAACCGCATTTGTTGCTCAAGACACCCATGATGCTAAAAAATTGACATAGTACACATTTAATTTTTAAATAGTGACTACATAGGTTGCATTGCTCCAATCTGAAATGCTAAAAGAAACGGTAACACAAATTTATTGGAAAGAGCTGCTGAGAATGAGCATACAACATACACTTCATAGTAACCTCCATCACTATTTATCATTGTATAAGCAGCTTGTTCAAAAAGCCATATTTTAAAGAGATGGTTTTTTTCCTCATTAGCCTTAAAGCCATAAAGCAACTTTTTACATTTGAACTGATGTGGTACTGTATCCATCTTCTGGTTCACCAAGACAGTTTTTCTACTGGTATGTTTAAAGCATTATTTGTCATTCTGAAAGAAACAGAAAAATTACAGCTACTCCTTCAGACTTAAGAAGAAATAAATGGAACAAAATCTACACAAATTGAACCTCATTCCTTAATTGTTCTTGTCCACAGGAGTGTCTGAAATGAACTGAAGTACTCATTATTTAACAGCAAGTTCTCAGAAAATGGCTCATAGATACAAATATACAAAGTACTGCTAGAAAAATAATAGCACCACAGATCTTCAAGAAGACATCATGCAGAAGGTTTGCTCAGATGAAGTTTTGAAATTTTATTAAGCAATTTACAGATCAATTTTGAAATAGATAACTCAATTTAAAATTTAAAAAAGAATCTACATTCAAAATCACTTATCAAGTTTAAGACCATTTCAAACATGGTGAAACACAGGATTATTGTAATGCTTTAATACTTGATTAAAAAGCTTCCTTGGTATCAAGCAGTGTCACCTTGACACACAGGAACATGACCTGAAATTTTACTTCACTAGGAATTTTGACTTTTCTCCATTTCAGTGTAAAGGGATATTTTTCATTAAAGTGAAAATTATGTACCAACCATCCCCAGTAGATGCATAGATGACAGAAAAATTATTTATAGGCAAGCATTTTTTAAATAAGATTAGTGCTAAAATCCTAGCCTAATGCAAAGCTATTTATTGGGAGAATTGGGTAAAAGAGTGACCTACTTGAAGCCGTATGTGGAAAAAAATTAGTCTTAGCCCTAGAAAATGTTTCTCCTTTCACTAATATTTTCAAGCAGAACAATTCCAAACTCAAAGACTAGGATGATTAGCAGAAACTCATTTTGTTAGTCCTTGCTCTACTAAAAAATATACAGAACATGTTCAGGTGAAGACAAATGGTTATATTTCTGTTCAGACACACACTTAAGCAGTTCTTCTTGAACAAGGAAGTTGCATCAGTGCCTCAAGAGTGCAAATTTCATTTTTCTATTTGACTCTGTTCATGTTTGAAAACAAATCTCTTTTGTAGGCAAACAGAACAGCTGTCTATAACAAGAGAGTTGTATTCCAATAAAAGGTCACTGGGGGATGTAATACTAAGTGCATGTATATCCATATCAATTGAAATAGGTGCTCACCAATTTACTCCATCTGCTTCTACCCATGCAAAGCGATATTCATTGACCCTGAGCATCAGCTGCAGACATCCAGCAACACACTGTACATACTGGGAACTCTGGGTGAAAAGAAGAACACTTCTTACCAGAAGAGTCAGGTAGTAAGAGCTGAAGTACAGTTTCCTTAATTAGGCTTTACTGGCATAAAAGGAGAGAGTTCTGAATATTAAAGAAGTGTTATGCAAGCAATACTACTTTACATTATCAGAATATTTGAACATGCCCTCCTTCAGTATCTATGAATGAAAGCTGTCTTCTGTTTGAATAAAGTTGCCAGAGCATGTTTTTCTCTCTTCTTACTCAATTGACAGCATTACCTTCACTAATACTAAACATATATTAATAAGATATGCTGCTGATAAAATGTTGATGCTTTTTTCCTCCCTATAAGCCTTTTCCTTGAAAGTCTCACAGTAGGTCACTCACATAATACAAGATCAAACCTTTCCAACATTTAAAGAGGCAAAGAAGTTAGGCAATCCCATATGAAAAGAAAGGAGGCAATAAACAGAATTGAAAATAAAGAGTTATTCATTCTGTGTCTCTCTTGAGAGATTTAAGTCCTTTATGTAAAAATTAAGTCTGTGCATCTGGGCTCAAATTATCTAGAACATCAATTTCCCTGTGAAAGCATTCATTTTCACACCCCGTGCAAATAAAACAGCTATAAACACACAGACAGCTCTCCCACTCCAAATAATGCATTAATTTATCTGGATCACCAACCCAGTGAACTTGAAGTTTTCTTTTAAAAGAGTGTCATAAAAGCATTGTCTTCCAACACCATTATAATTGAAACTTCTTAATAGATTCCAGTTCTCATTTCCTGTATAAAACGCTACAACTGCATCTCTAATTTACTCTGAAATTAGCCAGGACCTGCTTGAAAATCCTGCATAAGCTAGATCTGAAATCCGAACACTAACGAAGCTAAGACAATACTTACCCACTTTAATTATCCAAAACATATTTGCACTCTGCTGCTCTGGGTCCCTGCCATGGCACAGTACATCCATGCAGCGCCACAGTGCAATGAATACTGATTTCTGAGCACGTCAGAGGAGCTCATGGCTTCACAGTAAGTGCTGCTGTGTGCTGTAGAACTATATACTCTTTTATGGCTGTATGACAGAGGGCTGTCAGTCTAACGAGCCCTAACACTATGTGTCATCGGAGGAAGGAAACTTCATTTCCTCTCAAACCACGACACTATGAAACACAGATCTGCACATGAAATACTGAAATACTTCAACTTATATGCTCACGCCATTGTTTTATGCCCTACCCATAGTCATGAACAAGTCTCACTTCTTTTCTAGTTTAAACCCCAGATGGGATAATTTAAGAGATTTCTCCTCTACAGGAAGCTAACACTTTAAAGCCATGACTACACTTTGAAGAACAACAAATCCCAAGTTAAATCTTCTGAGAAACTGTGACCACTTTCAGGCTGCAAAACGAACAAAAGTCCAAACTGAATTGTACTCCACATTCAAGAACTATGATAAACTGCCTCATCATGCCACAACACCACAGAAAATCCAGTCAGGATGATCATTTGCATTTGTTATACTGCCACAGTTAATTTCCAAGCTCAGCAGCTCTTCAGCTACATGAAATTCAGTATTTAAAAAAATGTGGATGCCAAAAGGACAATCTGTTTTCCTCTGAATTCAAGCTATTCAGACATGAAAAGCTTACAGCTTTGAAAGCACTCCTGCAATTTCATGATACAGTGGTTTATGGGCAATATCAGCTTTAATATCTGATGTGCCCTTTTCTGAGCTCTGCATAGCACAACACCCAAAAGGGTCTCAGTTTCAGGTTTCTTCTACAAGTCCAACCACTCAATGGTAAACAAACAGTACTGAATCACAGAATCATTTGAGCTAGAAAAGACCTCTAAGATTACTAAGCCAGGAACTTAAAACTGTTTGAATATTAAATTAATTTTATATATTTTTTTCAAGTTTTAACAAAGAGAATCCTAGATACATCAACAGCTTTAACAAGACAAACTAACTTGTAAAATATACACTTCCACTGCCAATACTCTATGTGAAATGAAGTGTTTAAAAATACTTTTGTTTCTTGGCGCCATCACCTGGCACTCTGTTGTACAGTTCTGATTCCAAGTACTTCTTATCACTGGCACCAGAAGAGATCTGCACCTTAATCCGAGGAATGAACATCACCTGCCCAAAATAGCAGATTGACAGATTTCAAAGATATACTCACATCACTTGTGGAGACTGCTCCTGAATCCACAGAACCCCCTGTACCACGCAGTTTCTAAGAAAAAAAAAAAAAAATTAAAATCAGAGTTGTTCTTCACCCTTAAGGAACAGCTGTTACCAAGTTTCTTTCAGTTCTCCAATCTTTCTAGTCACAAAAAAAATTAGACTCTATTAGATATTTTCCTGCTTAATATATTACCGCCATATATAGTAGTTATTTCCCACACACACTTCATGTCTAGAAGAACAAGCTTGGAACTGATCTGGTACATGAACATTTTTAATTATTTAAGTGTGGATTTATTCAAGACATTTATTTATCTTAGAATTTGAAAATTGTACTCTTGCATCTTTCTGAATGAAATTTCAACTTTAAGATTCTCCTTCCAGAGGAAAAAATAAAATTCCTTATTAATAAGCTCAGTTTAGGAACCCATGAAAATATACAATCAACAAATCTACTGAATGTTTCTTGGCTCTCCAGAATCCACTTCTACTACAGCACTAAGAGGAATGAGTGACAAATCACCGTGTTTTGAAAGAAAAATGTCAAGAAATTAATGCAAAGGAGAATGATTCATCTTTGAAGGACAAGCCAGAAGTTAGTGGTTCAAACGGAGCCAATACTATAAAAACACTGTACAAGTAACTCGGAATTTATTCAGTTTCAAGACACAGGACTAAGAGTAAAGGCTTTGTACTACAGTAAACTGGAAAAAGGTTCTGATATTCAGTTTCTGTTGCCATGTTACTTTTCTTCCCAGCAAAAAACTCTGATAACCAAAATAGTAGAGGCAAGACAACAAACTGTTGTCTCATATTTTCTCAGTGTCCAGAAGAAAAAAGACAGTGCTAGCCAACAGAAAGGCAAAAATATTTATTATTAATTTACATTTCAAGGACTGGAGTAAAGCACTTAAAATACTAAGTTAAAAAGTAAGTGCTTGAATAAAGAACATTTAGCTTTAAAAATGACAAAGTAAAAATATCATTAAAAAAAAAAACATATACCTCTTGTTTGCATATTTATACATTCATATTCTTTAGAAAAGTTTCCAAAGTTACTATAAAGTTGAAACAAAAGCAGCTTTTTACCTGTGAACTAAGCTGAGTTTTAATCCAGTTGAAATAGTAATTCAAGTCACTACCTTCCATAAGCTCCCTCCCCCAAGCAGCCAGTTTGGCAATAATTCTTGCTGCCTGAAAAAGAATGCAATAAATCAATTTTTCAAACACAGCAATTTCAGAATTCAGTGAGAAGTTCTGTAAACTCTGGAAACCAGTTTTAGATAAAAGTTAGCCCCTTACAGAAATCTACCTGTTTTCTATGTAGGGGACTCTTCGTGCCTGTTATCAGTTACCTGTAGCTGCTGAAGTTCACAAGGCACTAATAAAGAACTCAGAAGGAGATGGAGGGAAGCTGTCAATGAGCTACTGCTGTAGGACACTACTAGAGTCAGAAATCAATCAAAAGCAAGACACTTGGTGGCCTAACACATGCAGGCTTGATTTAAGCAACTATGGCATATGCCAATACAAATGGTAACATGGTATTGAAGGTTTTTTGTACTTAAACTGAAGGAAGTCATCTTCAAGAAGGCAGAAGTTTGAAGCCCAGAAAAGTAAAATGGAAGGTACAATCTAAGAATGAAGTTCAAGAGTTAAACTGTGGTCAAGTTAGAAATTTCCATGATGCCTATGGCTTTAAGAATACTTTAACAAGAGTATATTTTTACATCAGACTTTCCAAATTATATTTGAAGTAAATCTACACTGCAGCCTGCAGTTAATTTGCAAAAGCATTTGAGCCAGCCTACATATAAAGAGACAGTGTAACCAAGAAATTACTGAAGCAGGGGTTCATTTGCATGCACACAGTTCCATGATGCAGTGAGGACACTATTCCAGCCACCTTTCCACCTTACTGCATTCACATGTGCAGCACCACCACCACTGATTGTAGAGGGATTACAAGTGTGAGTCTGGAACAACAATCGCTACACTAAAACTAAAGAAGATTAAGAAAATTAAGAAGATCCCCTTCTTAATGCAAGTAAGTCACCCTAAAAAAATCCCTCCAGCTTTAAAACACAAAATATCAGTTCTCTAGTCAACAATTCTCCTGAGTTAAAACTGCTACCCAGCCCCTGAGGGAGAGACCATTTATGCTTAGCAGAATTTGAGCCTACACTAAGGATAAGTATTTTTGTCTGCCTCGGGATATCTAATGATGTGGCATCGTAAAGCTTCCAGTGTGCACAGTAAGGAGAAAAATAAAATAAACCAAACAAAAAACACACAATCCTAAAATTTGGGTTTAAAAACATTCATACTTAAAAAAAAAAAAAAAAAACATGCACCATACTAAAAGGTATAATAAGGCAGTAAACTTAGTGGATCCACTTCACATAAGATTCTCTGTGTCTTGTTAAATTATTTGTATATTTTTGCAGTATCTAAAGAAGACAATATCTGATTAATACAAATCTGAGTAGAGAAATGCTGACCATCAAAATTTCTACACAATATGTTTAAAACCACTGTTCCAAGGAGACTAAATACTTTGCACTGCAAGAGTCTAAAAATTATGCTTTACCTGCCTATTTGGACAGTCAGCATTGTCTGACTGCTCAAACTGCAGTTTTGCAGGATGGATCTTCAGTAGCACTACCACCAAAAAAAAAAAAAAAAATCACAAAACAAACTGCATTGGCCAATAAAAAACCCCAGCAACCTCCTCCCTCAGCTATATCAAGAAAACTGATTCATATCCATGCAGTCAATCAGATTAAATAAATAAATAAATAAATCAAGCCTGACCTTTTCCTTGAGAACAAGCCAGCTCACTGTTCAAGTTGCAGTACCACCCCAAACACAGTTGCACTGGCCACACCCCAGGGCAAACAGCATGGCTTTCTCAGTGTCCTGGGATCCTTGCACTAGTTCTGCCCTCACAGCTTAATGCAGACCAGGTAGTGGCTCTCTAGTTTGAGTCTCTGATTTGACTCTACCAAATCATTCCAGCACAAACACATGCAGTGTAGAAAAATTCATAGTTGTGCAGTTTTCTCTTCCCCAAGCCATATAAGTTTCACTGTGGGAAACTGTGGTGTCCACTAGGAATTTACAGTAATACAAATGTATTTTTGGCCCACAAGAAAAAAAAAAAAAACCAAACTGCTGAGAAGAATATTAAGATTCCAGAAAAGCTATTCCATATACAGGAGCAGCAAACAGTAGTCAAAGCATAGCAGAAACAATACACTGCACATGGCTGTGGGTTTGGTTGGGATGGACTTAATTCTCTTCAAGCAGTCCATATGATGCAGTGGTTTAGACTGGTGTCTGAAACAGTGCTGGTAATGTATCAATGTTTTAGCTGCCACTGAGCAGCACTTGAATAACATCAAGCACTTCTCTGTTTCTCACTCTACACTTCCAGGGAGTCAGCTGATAAACTGAGCATATGACAAAACAAGGCTCATTGAGGTAAAGATATTTCCTTTGCACAAGATGAGAATTTGAATTCTAATATTTGTATTGTAAATCAAAGATGACTCCAAAGAAGGGGAGAGAGAATCATTAGCCTCCATCATCAGAAGGCTAATCAATTACTTTATTATACTATACCATGCACATTTCATCTAAACTGAATCTGCCAAGCACTCACTCTTGCTCACAACTGCACAAAACTGCACTCATCTCTGATTCTCTCATGACTGTGCCATGACAGTCCCCCCCACACACACTTCTTGGCCCTGATAGGCCAAGGGAACAAAACATCTTCACTTTGGGTAAACAATCTTTATATTGCATTCTACTTTAGCACAACACAGGCACAGCAAGCGAGATAAGAATTGTGTTTTCCTTCTTCTCTGCTTGTGTCACAGCTTCTCTCTGTTCAAAAGGCACGTGAATACCACATATTTGTACAGCATTGAACTGCAGTTGTCATAAAAGATTTTCAGGTATGTTTTACTGTACTTACTGTTCTAAAGCCCCTGCTTTTCTGAATTTTTAAAATCTGCCCTAATCTCCCAGAAATAAACCAATGCAAATTAACAATGTAACTTTGTTTTTTAAAATGTAGTTAGGTGAAACTTTTGCTAAGAATAACTCATCTAGACTGCAAGAAGAAAACTTTCCAGTCCAGGCAGAAGTTTAGTTTCAAATTCCAAAAAGAGAAGAAAAAGAAAACCAGCATTTTTCTCTACCATCTTCAGAGATAGGTTCATTTAAAACTTACCATATGCACAGTGAAGAGATCTTGTCGATTCAACATTGGCAGAAAATAGGACCATGCAGTGTTTTTACCACGTTTTGCATAATCAAAGAAGATGCAAACACGCTGATGATTTTCCTGTAAAAATTGAGAGAGAGGAAAAGATGACAGATTTGTAAAAGCATTTGACAGAGAGCAGCTATTTGCTCCCCGGTATGTTGGCACAGATTATCAGAGTGTATCCTGGCTTGTAAGAGCCCACGGAAATTTTTCAGTTAGACTGAAAAATTTCTTGTGGATACAGCTCATTTCAGCATTTTAACATTAAGATTAGAGATCTGGGGTGGAGGAAACAAACCTTGAAGCCTTAGTTGTATCCCAGTACTGCAACACCTGCTTGAGCAGACCACATTTCCATTCCTCTCAATGGGAAATGAGCTCCTCTCTCCTAGATCAGGCTGCAGCTGATCCAGCACTTATCTCAGGCAACCTGCATATCTTTAAGAGGACACTGCCACCGGAAGTCTGTTCTCGAGGGCTCCTACCCTGAGCCATAGAAACCAAAACTACCTGAGCCTGGGCACAGCCTCTTTAAGTATTTCCCCTAATAATCACGATGCAAAGCAGCTATTACAGTTCTATTTGCAGCAGGCCAGAGAACAGGCCATACAATCATGAAGGAAAAAGAAAAGCTCTGCTGTTTCCTAAGAGCCTAGAATATAGACAGACAGTCCCAAAAGAATCTCACATTTGAATTCTTGCTTTTCCTCAAGCATTTCCATATGCTTTCCAGTCAGGCTTCCTGGTGAATTGGAAGCTTTCCTTCTGAACAGATGTTTCCTCACTGAAGTCAAACTACTACCACCAAGTACACAACTCCATGAAGGAAGGCAATTGAGAAACTCACAAAAGGACAGTATCTCAGTCTCCACTGTGCAGACATTTTAATTTTCAAATTCCCCTAGCAAGAAAGGCTTTTCTCCATCAATTCTGCACCCTGTTATTAGCTCTAGGGATGAAGAACCAGCTAGGCAAGCCTCCTTGCTGGAAAATGATCCATTAAGCACAAGACGACCTGAATGTACCCATGATTCGAAGTGGCATCTTACTAAGCCTTAGAGCTGCAACCAACCCTTTCTTGAAAGTAACAGTCCTTACCTGAAAACACAAGTTTTCTTACTTTTACTCTTCCAATTCTCTTCCCCATCCCCCTGCTACAGGAGTGAGTCAGTGGCTGTGGCACTTAGCTGCCAGCTGGGGTTGAACCACAACAGTATTGCACCACACGGGCTGCAAATTGCTGCCCTGATCCCTGACTGAGGAAGCTCAGATGTCACCAGTTATCTGCCAGTTATAACCCTGACAGTGATCCATTTTCTACGTGGCATGCATAAAAAAGCACCCAGAAATGTTCTCAAAATTTGTTGAACAAACTATGAAATGAACAAAAATAAGATCACAGTGACACAGAGCCTTTGGTGGAGAGTTTTTGCTCTGTGAGGGCCTGCTTGATGAGAAATGGCAGTTCAATCAAATAAATCACTGTTAGCATCTGAATGTGCTAAACAGTCTAGCTAAGAAAGATCAAAACTTACCAGATCAATGAGTTCAGTTTACAACATAACTAAGGAAGAGACAGACAAGTCTGGAAGCAGAAACGTTGAAATAATTTCAATATGCTGTCAGTCAGAAGACTTGTCTGGTTCGCTGTTAGGTGCAGGATCAAGACAGAAGGGAAGCAGTGGAAAACTCCCCGCAGCCCTGAAATATGTAGTGTTGCACTTTCCTAGGAAGCTACACTGATGAAAAGAAAATTCTGAAGCTCTTGCATCAACAGTTGAATAATTTAGCAGCTGTCATTTCTGAAGAAGCATAACAAAGTTCAGGTGATGCTGCTACCTGCACCAACTAGTGTGTAGGTTCTTAAAGATTTCATAAGTAATAGACTGTGCAGTGTGACAAAGTCACTAATCCAAAGAAATTGCTTGAAAATTTATCAGATGAAGAGAGTAAGAAATGTTTCCTCAAGGATGGCAATATGCTAACACTTTCCACCTTCAGAAGTAAGCAGAATGGTGATAATCTTATCCAGTAAACACAACCCTAATTTCATGTTTGCCAGTGTTCAAAATGAATCTTTCTTACAAAGGTCATCAAATCAGTAAGTAGAACTGCTGGAACAAACCTAGACATCCAAGTAAGCTTTTGGTGAGCTCAAAACACAGTTGACATAGTTTTTACCACTTCACAAGCAAAGCACAGAAAGATAATAGAAGCACCACAGTCAGTCATTATCAGACAAAAGATGAATATTGCTACCTGCAATAGTTTTAAAAGTTCCAGCTGTCAAAAGCAGCTTCAAATATTATTTGTTCATCTCATGAAACTGCAGCAAAAATACTTTCTTGAGGCAAATTTTACTCAAAGTCAATGGCACCATGACAGGCCATGTCCTTGAACAATTTCTTGCTTAAAATGTTTGAATGTACTGAATTAAGTCAAGTCAGGCAAAGACTGGAAACTTCATATCCACCACAAGAAAAATGGGGCAAGACTATTTACATGAGCATGTACTGACAGGACAAGGGGCAATGCTTCAAACTGGGAGTAGGTTTAGGTATTAGGGAAAGATTGTGAGGCACTGGAACAGGCTGCACAGAGAAGCTGGGGAAGCTCCATCCCTGGAGGTCTCCAAGAACAGGTTGGATGGGGTTGTGAGCAACCAGGTCTAGCTGAAGGTGTCTGTACCCACAGCAAGGAGGCTGGAAGCAGATATCTTCAAGGTACCCTTCTAACCCAAACCATTCTATGATTCTGTGATACTGTAGGTTCTTGTGTCCAGGCAGTCTGCAGAGACCCTGCCCTAAACTCACAGTCACACCATTATTGGCCAATCTACTGCTTTCTGACAAGAATCTTACACCTTGAAAATGTGCCATGAGGCACCACTGGCTGTATGTTCCAACCCCTGAACAAAACAGAAGTCCTGTTTCAGCCTTGCAGAGTGGAGATGGCACAGGTTAGGAAACTCTGAGGTAATGCCATGTGGATGCCTCCACACAAGCCTTCTATGCCAGCAGCCCTGAATCCCTGAATAATGCAATCACACACACCATTGCAAAAGTCAGTACGGCCTTTCAGCTACTGAAACACAATTTCTAAAGTGAAAAAGGCATTCAATACCAAACAAAAGCAAATATGTAGTGTGCACCAATATCTCTATTCTGCTGTATCACTATAAAGCCTGAATAATTTAAAGCCATTACATTTAACATTAAGAATTCCATACATGTCACTTCTACATTAAGAATTCCATACATGTCACTTCTAGGACAAGGTAAGGCCCAAAATACAGCCATGTCATAAAGTCAAGAAAACACATACATCTAACCACTTATGACAGAAACAACAGAGCGAAAGAGAGGTTACTCAAAACTACTTTTGTGAGTACCTAGAACTATTTCATCTGTTCAAAAGTGGGCCAGTTAAAGCATTACCTGTGGGGTATTAATTCCACAGCAGAAGAGACATCATCAGCTATCATCTACTGTAGCTTCAGGATATGTGCTAATGCCAAAGCACATTAGCAAAATAAGACCTATGAACACTCAAAAGTTCTGAAAAAGGGGCAAGTGAAATGATGACTTCTCTGGCCACAGATGCACAGAAAGCAAGACCCATTCCTCACAAAAGTAGCCATAATAAGCAGAGTTCTCACACTGAGCCAAAGTTTGTCATCCAATGTGTAAACCAAAACAAGGTATTCCCAACCCAGCATCCTAATCAAAGAATGACATTGAGGATCATTTTGTCTTCTCTGCTTCTCGACATTTGTGTCACACTTGAAAAAACATAAAACTCAATGAGAAAAAGTGACCAAGCCACAGGTAAGTAAATTGCTGCCACCACCACTAGCTACTATCCTATTAGCACAGATGTCAGGGTACTCACTTAGGGCTCTATTGCGCAGAGAAGCACATGAAAGAACACCATGGTCCCTGTGTTATACAAACTGTGGAGAGGTTCACACTTTTCAACTTGCCTGTTGAAATGCTGAATACCCACAGCAGGAACTAGAACTCCATGGTTCACCTCCTGGGGCAATACTCTAAACTAATAGCACTAAACACATTTCACTGAAACCTGGGATCAAATATATCATAAAACAGGAGAGGAGAAACTATCAAATGCAGATAGTTTATGTGAATACTAAGAAAAAACCTCACATAATTCAAGCCATCTTGTTACATCACTCCAAACGCCTTCTCTTAGCCAACTTCAGAGCAAAGAAACGTAAAAGCAGGATTACCTGACTGAGTAAAGTCTCTTCTTGAGATTTTATCAGACTTTATCCCAATCAGCTCAGCAGTCTGAGACCAAGTTTAATAGCCTACTCTTATAAGGCACTGTTGTCCACAGCTACAAAGAGCTGTTACACTGAATTAGAATTTCATCATTTATAATTAAACCATGCAGAATTTCAGAACATGCTGTCCCAAACAACATAACTTATGTTGGAAACCTGAAGCTGCAGAAAATACACCTTCTTGCTGAGGGTGGCCAAATTAATACCTTCAAAGGAAAAATTTCAACAACTTCAAGTGAGAAGTCATATCCTCCCTATACCGCAGAAAGGGCTGAGGTCACAAATCACAGAATTTCAGAATTGTTTAGGTTGGGAAAGATCTTTAGGAACATCAAATTCAACCATTAATCTAACACTGACAAGTCTACCACAACATAAGCTGATATATCAAATGAAAAAAGTATTTAGAAAAAATTCTGAAAATTAAGATCACATAAAATGAAACCACTATGCAACACTAGCATTAAAAACTAAGTTTTGAGCTGAGAACCAACAGACAAGCACAAAAGTTTATTTCCAGAATTTGAACTTATTACAAGCTAAATTACCCTTATAACTTGAGGTCTAACATTTAATCTCTGAAGACAGGATCTGAAAATTTAGCAGAATATTCTTAACACAGTATGACAAACACCTGAAAATACATGAATTACACTAAGGAAACATTCAAGCATGCATTTAAAGACTTAAAAATAATACAGATTATTGACCTACTTGCAGCATATCATCAACCATAGTCAGAATGTACTGAACAGTCTGTTCCTTGGAGATATGAGTCATCAAGTTTATAAATGTTTTAGCACACTAGAAAAATAAGAGACATTAAAATTAATATTAGCAATTGTCTTTGTTCCTTTTGATAATATAAAACAGGATCTTATTAATTCACAGTTAAGTCTTACATAAGCATTGAGCATCCCAATATCTTATTCAATCGCAGTAAGAGATGAATACATTTGACATTATCTCACAAAGAAAATTCTCTGTCACATTGGTTGCTACCCCTTACAAATTGTTTTATGGCTTTCAAATTAAATAAGTACTTGCTAGTGAAAGTCATCAATATACTTCGTGGCAAGTCAGATTAGAAAAGCCTCCCTCCCACCCTTCTTTTAATGGTAATGAGAGCAAGTAAACTGACAGAACAGCAACTAAGAGTCCAAAAAAGGTTCAGCAATATGAATGGGGGGAGGAAGACAGGTAACTCCTCTATTCACTTACTATATACCTTGTAGAAAAATCTTTGTTCATCTTTGAAGAATGTTACAATTTCAGCAACAGGCTGAAATAGTTACATTACTTTTTACACTTCCTCCTCCCCCTTCACCAAATTCAGCTAAAACAGAAAGAAAATTGAATGTTGAACTGCTACATTGTAATTATGTAGTGACATATAAAGTACACCACGTATGTTTTTATTATTATGCAAACTATGATCCATTAGTTAACAGTAACACACCACAATTTGGAGAGAAGAGAAATACAAAACAAAAACAAACAGCCTAAAACTAAAGTAGAAAAAATGGCCATAAATGTTTGTGTTTTGAAAGCATCTACTCTTCACTTTCCTCTCTGCCTCTACCAATCCTCTTGATGTCTGACATTCTGTGCTAGAACCTCAGGCTGAGATTCTACTGATTCAAATATTATTAAAGTGTCTTTGGGCATCCTGCCTGGTCTCCATAAGGGCAAAGGGCCAATTCAGTCCTGAATCAGCTCTGCGCAATGTAAAGGTCTCATATCTTACCATGCCTAAAATGACATGAGACACCCATGTCTAACTGAATCCATCTCAGCAGCCAATGGACTTCATGCTGTAACTAAATTATAATTGCTAAGCTAACTAATCAGCAATCTTACTGGTAGCAGCTGTCATCAATAAACTATAAAGAAAAAATCTCAAAAAAAAAGAAGTGACTCAAGTACAAGTGTTCATGATTAAGTAAACTGGGATGAGGGAAGACTTGAGATAGTTTGTCCCACAACAGAGTCAAAGGTAGATGATATTTAACAATTATTTGGTTTTAAAAACAATGAAATAACATCCAACCCATATCTAAGGAAAAATAAAAGAATCACGATAGCAAGCTTTATACTTATTCCAGAACGTCTTAACTGTATGTATACAGTTAATAACAATAAAACAAGAGTAGATGTGAATATTTCCTTCCTCCCCAAAAGAGACTTCATTAAGAGAAAGTTACTTGATTGCCTTCTGTTTGCAACAACTCCTGTTTTTCTTCTGGATTTCTTTTCTGTTCAAATCGCTGAATAAACTCACAGTCTTCACCTGAAATCATCTGACCTCTGAAAAACAAAACATTAAACTGTAAGTAACATGAACAGTAAGTTGGAAATAACTGTACTGGGTTCACATGGCAAGGTTGTGTTAGGAGGGGACTGCTTGGGTGGCTCCTAAGAGAAGACACTTCTCCTATGAGAAGTGTCAGAGCCAGTTCCAGCCAGTTCCAGGACAGACCCACCACTGACCAAACCAGAGCCACTCAATAAAGACAGTAGCACCTCTATGATAACATATTTAAGGAGTAAAAACTGCTGTGCAAGAGCAGCCATGAGACAGAACTCAGAACATTTAAAAAAACAACTCTGCTGACTGCCAGAGTAGTGCACAAAGAGAGAAAGGAGGTGATCCACGTGCCAGAGCACAGATTCCCCTGCAGCCTGTGGTGAAGACCATGGTGAGGCAGCTGTGCCCCTGCAGCCCATGGAGGTCCTAGGTGGAGCAGAGATCCACCTGCAGTCCATGGAGGACACCCATGCCAGAGCAGGCAGATGTGTCTCACAGGAAACTGCAGTCCATGCAGGTTTTCTTGCAGGACCTGTGACCCCAAGGGCCTGGAGCAATACATCCCTGGAAGAATGGAATCTGCAGAAGGATCCATGCTGGATGAGTTTGTGAATGACCATAACCCATGAGTAGGACACCTCAGGATGGAGGAGGGGAAGAGTATAAGAGGGAAGGAGCAGAGTGAGTATTATAAATGGCCACAGCCTACATACCCCACTCCCCTACACCACTCAAAGCAAGGAGGCAGAGAAGCTGAAGCCAAGTTGAGCCTGAGAAGAAGGCAGGGGGTAGGAGGTGGTTCTTGGATTTTTTCCTATTTTTCATTTACCTACTCCATTTAATCAGCAATAAATGAATTTAATTTCACCAAGCAGAGCCTGTTTTGCCCACAATAGTAAGTGTACAGCAATCTCCCTGTCCTCACACCTCAACCCCAGTGCTTTTTGTCATTTTTTTCCCCCTGTTCTTTTGATGGAGCATGTGTGTCCTGTCCTGATGGACACCTAGTGACCTAGTGTCAATGTCAACCCACCACACAAACCTTGTTTCCTTCATCTTGAGCTATCACAGAATCATGAAATGGTTTGGTTTGGAAGCAACCTTGAAGAGCCCAGTCCAACCTGGCCTTGAACACTTCCAAGGATAAAGCAGCCACAACTCTCTGGGCAACCTGTTCCACTGCCTCACCAACCTTACAGTTAAGAATTTCTTCTTTACATTTAATCTAAACCTTCCCTGTTTCAGTTTAAAACCATTGCCCATTGTTCTGTCACTATATGCCTGTACAAAATACTGGAAGGTCTCCCCAAAGCCTTCTCTTCTCCAGGCCAAACCACTCCAACTCTCTCAGCCTGTTTTTGCAGGAGATGCGCTCCAGCCTCTGACCATCTTGGTGGTCCTGCTCCAACAGGTCCATGTCTTTGTTGTGCTGAGGACCCTAGAGCTGGATGCAGCATTTCAGGCAGGGTCTTGACAGGGCAGAGTAGAGGAGATACAGTATCAACCATATCACTTTACCAATGCTATAGCCCACAAAAAATGTAGTGGGCTCCTTCCTGCAAAGGGTCTCATGTAAAAAAAATTTAAAACTTATGGTGGAATAATCTCTCAAAGTCTTCCCTGTGCATCACCTCTGAACAGCATTCTCTAAATAATTTTTAAACTTCCAGGGGCTGAATGCAATGTCAGTGATAAGAACTGAATTACACACAGTTAGCATGTTATGCCAAAATGATAATACATAACATGAGTAACAGTCTAATCCAACCAAGAAATAAGTGCTGAAAAATTGTCACTTTAGTTTTGCTATAAGCACTGAAGAAAACTGTAAGGAGAACAGAGATCATGGTTACTAACTTATTTTTAGCTTTCACTATTCACACCTTAAGTTTAAAAACTGATATGCATGCAAGTTCATCCAAACACATAGCAAGCGGGCTTGATACAGTGAACTGTTGTGAACACCTATAAGATAATAAATGTCTACTTAATCTTCTCTTTGACTTAATATTCAAGTTGTTACTGCCATCATCAGTGTTATTTCAGAAAGCTGTAGACTCAGCTCAATAGTCAGACAGACTTGAAGAACACTACTGGGGTTTTTATAATACAAAACTTCACATCACAAGAAATTAAAAAACTTGTCAAAATAGCAGTCAGGTACACTTCAGGCAAAAAAAGTAATTTTAAATCAAGTAGTCCTATAAATATCCAAGATTTCAATAGGTGACTACCTTTACTAGGTAATACCAAGAGGGCTTCAGGAAAGAAAAAAATAATGCACAGTCACAGGGGATGAAAGCATTAGACACTCCTGCTTCAGCTATTTCCAAGATTCATCTCCTCTTAATATTTCCACTGAATTAAATGCCTCTTCCATTTGCAAAGCTATGTAGCATGAACTCTTCATCCATCCTTTCCATATTCAAGGTCAGTTTTCAGATGTTCCATGACTAGAGTTGCAGGAAGTGTTCACTTTTTTATTACCCAACTGGCTCACCTGGGTTCCTGAAATAGAAAAGTAAGACCTACAATGTGTTCTTTTCTTTCCTCTTACTTAAATTATTATGTCTTGAATATGGCCTCACAGAGCCATCTTTTATCAATTTACTATTTGAGCAAAGAACATAAGTAGTCCAGTGCCATGTGTGCTACTCCTATATTCCAGCTGCTTTGTTACAGATATCCTCATATGCACTGAGGAATGACAATCAAGATTTACTAGAAGGAAGATTCCTAAAGCCAGTGGTAGGGCAGTCCTTGCCCAACTTCTGCAAAACCTTAAATAATTATAGATGAATCATATGTGATTGGCCAATGATGACCATGCTGCTACCATGCCTTTTAGACTGACCTATGTTCTTTCTTTCCTTTCAAGGGTGGATTTAAATAGTTATGGAAAGAGGTGGACAATCAGCCACAAATACTGAATTGAAAGGCTCATAACTAGAAGCTTCTTTTGTTTCAAATAATGCTGACCAAGCCAGGAAGTCACGGATCATACTGATACAAAAGTAACCAGATAAGTTGCTTGTTTACAAGAATATTGCCTTTTACAAAACACTTCAAAGTTGACCTAAGACAAACCCTTAATTTTCAGCTTTAATGTTGAAGAAAGCCTCAGCCCATGAAGAGAGATACTTCTTTACAGTCAAGCTATTAGAAGAGGTCTGCTAACTGCAAAAAAAGCTTTCAAGCTTTTGCTTTTATCCTACATTAGGCCACAGGAAAAAAAAAGAAAAAAAGATGTGGGGATTGATATTTCTGTGAGGAAAAAGAAGACATTAAAGTTTATTCTTTATTGCTTTGTTAGCACCATTCAAAAATACATCTTCCAAGCTGTACAAAACATTACAAGGGATCTGACAGCTTTTTAAACAAGCTGTTAATATTTTATCAACAAACTCATACATCTGATTAATAGTTTTAGTAATTTCAAATGCATCTCTTCCCATTCATCTTATTTTAAAACTGAAATGACTGATTATACAGTAAACCTTAAAAAGTGTTTGGGGGGAGGGGGGTGTTTAAGAAAAACCAACCAAAAATCATGAGAAAGTGCAGAACAGCCTCAGACAGCTGATACTGAGTCCCATGATGCTATTACACATTTTCCTCAACCCCCTCTTCAAAGCAACAGAAATTTCACAGCGCCTTTTAGCAAACAAGCAACCAAAGCCTCCCTTCACCCCTCTTCCTAGCAGCGATTTAACTTGTTATTTTCCAGGATGTGTCAACAGTCTTTTGCTAAGACAGAAGTCACTTTGAGCTTCAGCTGTGTCCTGATTTCAGCTGGGATAGTTAATATTCTTCCCAGTAGCTGATACAGTTCTGTGTTGCAGATCTAGTATGAATCCTTTATTATTTTTTCTTTTTTTTCTTTTCTTTTTCTGTTCTATTAAAGTCTCTATCTCAACATGTCAATTCCCCCCCTTTTTTTATTTCCTCCTGTGTGAGTATATCAGGTTTAGGACAGGAGCCCTGTAAGCACCTTTCAAAGCTCTGTTCCTGGGATACCAAAAGCTGCCTTTGAGAGCATTTGCTAGAGGAGACAAGACTGAAACTCAAGGATTCAGAAAGCATGAATTTGCAAGACCACCATTTTTAAATCCACCTGATGGCTCAATATGACTCAGAATCTTGTGATTCTTTGTTTCATTTGTGCATTTCCTCCATCAACTCTTCTTCCTTTTTTTTTTTTTTTCTTTGGATGATTTAGCAAAAGACACTCTGAAGGTTAGGGTATTTTTGTTTGGTTTTACTTTGTTTTGGGGTTTTTATATTAAAAAAATTACTATATATGCAGCAAATATGAAGCTCATATGAAGCCATCATATCAAGGCATAATTTCTTTTATCCAAGTATCTACAGTTCTTTGCATGTACCTAGAGACACTAAATTTATCCAATTGCTCAACAGTTTTAGCACAACAAAATTAAAAAAGTAAGACAGAATGTACTCTACAAGACTCAACCAGATTTGGGGGGGGGGGGGGGGGGGGGGGGACCCAGAAAACAAAGCAGAAGAAAATCCCCCACATTCTACAAATTAGGAAACTTCTATATTTCCTCTAAGACAAGACTGACTTTTAAAGTCTGAGATATCTAACTTGCTTTAGAAGGTTCTTCCACCCCCAGGAAAATAGAACAGATATTTTAGCATCAGAATTCACAAACATGCATGTGAAGTATTTGAAAACACACAGGAAACCATGTAAAAATTAGCCATCAAGTATCTCATCTGCTTAAATATAAAGTACTGTCAAATGCAGTGTATCTAGAAAACCTACAGTGCAGTAAGGTGCAAGCTAAAGTCTGAAACAAGTGCAATTTTCCACAGAACTCATTTACCACCCTAAGAAAGCAAACCCAAACCTGCTTCAAGCAAGCCAACACACCCTCCCCCTGGGATTCTGACACTCTGAAGCAAATGCTGAAAGCAACCACACAGAGCAAAACAGCAAATGCCCACACCTCTGAACTGCAACCAGCCTCAAGATCCAAAGGCAGCAAAGTCCATACAGAACGAATGGCTTCCACAGACAGACCTACACATCACCTTCCACTGTTACAAGCTTTGTTACTTTCTTCTCCCACAGACCCCAGCTGGAATCCAACATAAAGAAAGGATACATTTTAGCACCAGAAAATAAATTATCTTTTTCCACAGCCTAATTTTGTAAGGAGCAGTGGACACACAAGCAAGCTGGCAATACAGACAATTATCATAGCTAACAGTATACAGAAAAAACATCAAAAGTCAGCAGTTGTGTGTTAGTGTAGTTTGATATTCAGTTTACAGTTACAACCTTCAGAGATGAATAAACACTGTGTCAGTTAATCTTTAGCTTGAACTGACTCTACAAGAAAAGTCAAGCTACTAAAGTCTGACCAGCTACAAATAAGCCATTTTACTTTTGCACTGAAGAACAGAGAGAGGAAAAAAAGAACTTCAGAATGCCCTTCAGTGTGACCCTGAGCCCAATGCTGTTGCAAGTGATGCAATCTTCAAAGCACCTTTATACACATACAACAGCCACAGGCAGAGGAAAAAAAACACCTCATCAGAATTTCTTGTGAAATTCTTTGACTTCAACTATCTAAGTACTATCTACACTTATGTAGTTTCTTCAACTACATGTAAAAACTACATTTATGTAGTTTCTTCAACTTCAAGTTATGTAGTTTCTTCAACTACATAACTACTGCCTCTAGTTTAAGAAGCATAAATCATGTTTAAGAAGCAAAAATCATGTCATACCTGAGCTGATATGTTAATTTAGGGAAAACAAAAATATTTCCTTTAATTTAAAAACATCTGATGAGTTGAAGTAATTCCTTCATTTATATTTATATGCAAATTTACCACAGTAAGTACACAATCAGAACAAGGAGCTCAAAAGAGAACTGTCAGTTCTCAAGCACCCTATTTTCCTTCTTCACAAACCAGACCAAAACAAACCACTCTGACCTGCCTCTAACAGGTGCATCAAAGAAAGTACTTTCCACTCATTTAATAATGTGCTTCATTCCAGAAATGAATCAATATAACTGCACTGACTGACTTTCCAAGAAATCCCTTAAAGCTCAGCCTCAAAGATACCATCACATCCAAACCTGTCCATCGTAAAAAAGTACAGGTCCAAATCAAGGTATGAGTTTATTTCCCTTGGAAGCACCAAAAGTTCTGTTTATGTTTTTCAATAACTCATTATAAGGAAATTTCTTAGCCAAAGAAGTTATCTTTAAGAAGCTCCACAATCCCTCTGGCACCATTTAAGTCAATCCTTGAAGCCAACTTAGCCAGATAGCCAGGCTTTGTGTCTCAGTAAATACAAGACTCAAAAAATTACATTTATTTCAGAGCAATAATAAAGAGGACACACTGTTATTGGCACACAAAGGACACCAAGCATCAAAAAGTCTCACTCTTCCTCTCATAGGATCACAAACAATAGCCAGATGCACTACAAGAGCCACCAAAACTTAGCTAATTCCAAGAGAGGAAATAACTAGTTTATTCTTCCTTCATAGATTCCAGAACAAAATCAAATAAAATTCTACAGATAAAATCCAAAAAAGAACCCTGCCCTGGGGTCTAAAGTTATATTAAAATTTGCTGCCAGATTTACAAACTAAACTCCCCATTTCACACACTGCACCAGAGAAAGAGAATTCCAAAAATGAATGAAAATTATTAGCAGCAGACCACATAGTCAAACAAATAATACTACACAATTCAACTCCTTGTCAAATAGAACCATCTCCAATACAAAAGTAACAGATTTTTCTCACCAGCCCAACAAAAACTCGAGAGAAGCAGTGAAAGAATCTCATATTCATTTCCATGAACAGTGAACAACTGTACTCCCACTTTCACCCCAAGTAACTGCAAACCAGCTGTTCACTGCCACTAGGACAGCACAGGAACAGCTCTCCAGGTATCCTTGGGACACACTTCCTATCAGACAGATAAAAGGGCACACAGTAACAGCAAAAGCCCCTTAGATTGTTTGAAAAGTGCTTGGGAGCCACCACTGTCAGGTTACCACACCAGCCTTTCTCTTTTGCCTGCAAAGCCACTGAGTACCACACTCAATCAGGAACTGAAGAAGAATAGCCATCTTAAGAATAGCCTAGCAAAAAAAAAAAAAAAAAACAACGTTTTCTCAGAAGATCACTAAGAAAAGAATAATACAATTCAATGAATGGAATAAGCAAGTCTGAAATACACAGGACACGGCAAAGCACGTAGTCATTAGTAAGATTTCACTGGGTTAGCATTTCTCAGCTTACATGGGCACAGTTTTGCAAGATTATTTATTATATGACATATTTATGTGTACAACAGCAATCTGAAAAAAAAAATCCCTATTTTTTAAAGTGGTATAATGTTGATAATCAGAAAGCATCATCAGTATTGTTTGTAGCTCTAGAACCATGAAAATTTCTTCCACTTTAGTTACAAACCAATTAATTTTAAAGTAACTTGCTATTATAAACAGTAATTTACACTTTGTCAGTATTTCTCATATCCACCTGTCACAAGGAACAGGCTGCAAGAATGTTTCATTTCACTTCAGAGTACAGAGGACTAGTGAAAGTCTGTTTCTTCTCCCCATTTCCTACCTCACCCATAAGTTTTGTCCTCAGCTTGTCTCTACGTCCTCTCAGGACAATACCCCTCTTGCTTCTCCTAGTGCCATCACATCCATGCAAAAGGAAACTCTGAGTTTGTCTGGAACAGCAGCACAGCTCTCCCAGACTGAAGTATTTGTTTCAGCCTACTCCCCAATTTACTTGCTTAAGCTGTCCTACAGAATTAATGTTCCTTTAGTTAAGGTACAGCTTATTTTCCTGGATTACCACTCTAATTTTGCTAGTACAATTTGCATTCCCACAAAAAGCACTTCAGCAATAGACACACCATACTTACACTTAAGACAATTATTACTGTAAACTCTTCTTAATTCAGCAGTCATCCAATAAGGCTGAAATTGAGACGGGTGTTTGAATTATCAGGAAAAAAAACCAGTTTTACCACAAATTTGTGCAAACCTATACTATTTGATACTACAGCATTCAGCTGATACAAGTAGAGTTCCCCTTCTGGTAATAAGTCATAAGAAAATTTTCCACAGCCACTTCCATTTCATGTAGACTTTTTCCAATTCCTTCCATGCAGACATAACATTATTCACTGCAACATAATGCTCCACTGTAGCCTAAAATCTCAAAAAGTTTAACACTTAAAAGGGGAAAAGAATGTGGAAATGTTTTACTTACTGGAGATATGACTGCCAGTTTACTTTGTTTGCCCGAACTTCAGCAGCTTTGGCAGCAATGATGTTTGTTGGGACAGCAGCATCTACAGCACCTCGGATATCCATCTTGACTGATAATTAAAATGTACCTAGAAATGCAAATCAAATTTGAGACCTCTTATTAAACAGCAGAGTATTTGTCCAATATTTTAAAGAAATGAAAAGAAAAATATGTTTCCAGGTGTCCCATTCCTTAACACTGTACTAGTTTGTTTCTGAAAAAAATCCAAGTTTTATAAAGTATTTAAAATGTGGCTTATTGGAAACAAACAAAAATAAGCTATACCTACACACTCAACTGTAGCCAATAATAAGCCAAAAATAAAAGACACAAACCATTACTAAAAAACTCCCAGACTTGTGAATCCTTGAACAATGCAATTAAGTTACTTGAATTAAGGTGGCTCTTCTGCATCATCCAAGTAGCCCTACAGATAAGAGAATCTGTCTTCTCTCCTAATCTTCTTTCTGTGTTTAAAACTCAGTGCACATCCTCCCCACCCCCATGCATTGGGACTGATTTACTTCAGATATTTGTCTAAGAGCATTTAGACATTAGAAACATGCAAACTACAACTTCAGGGAAGAAAAAAAAAACACAAGTATATAAATTAAAACTATGCTACACAGACTTAACAAAAAAATCAAGATCATTAGTGTACAGAAAGCAAACTGAAAAATAAATACGAACAGAAGCTCTTTATCAGAATACAACTCATTACCACAGATAGTGACCTTCACCACTTCTTCCCCCTGCCTTGATGATTTAAATCTCCACCTGACTGTGATGCCAAAACAAGAACTGTGTTGGCAAAGACTCCAGATCCAGCTAGAGCTGGAATTCCTTACAGCCTGAACTGTACCCAGCCTCTCCACACAGCCTGTTTCTGGACTGTGCTGGCTCCCTTCAGAGACCAAGCAAGAGCAAACTGGCACATTGCCTATCCCTCGCAAGCACACCCTGCCTTTATGACTGAATGAAAACACAGTTCTAACAAAAGAAACCAAAAAAATTAGGAACTATCCTGGGCAAACAGAGAAGGACAAATGCCCTCCCTTTGAAATCACTTCTCCGAGCAGACACGCACACAGGCGGCATCACTCTGTCCTTCAAGGACCACGGAAGGTTTCCAGGCTCTCTGACCCACCCAGAGCCACTCAAACACTGCCCGAGGGCAGAGTGGGTACCAGCGGTCCCAGGAGCTGCAGTTAAGCCGCAGAAGCAGAGAGGCGCCTGGAACAGAGCAGGCACGGTCCTGCTGCTCCCTGCACAGCTCACCGGCACGGCCGGCTCCCGAGGGGCCCGGCAGAGCCCAGAGCCTGGCGGCAGCCGCGGAGCCCTCCGCACCCCCCGGGCCCGCCAGAGCCCCCGCCACAGGCCATGAGGCGGCACGGCCCGACCCCAGCACCCACCGCTCCAGGGCCCATGGCAGCTTCCACTCACCGCAGGGGCGTGCCAGCGGAGGGGACCGTGCAGGGCCGGAGGGAAGGAAGCAGGGAGGGAATGAAGGGAGGAAGAAGAGGAGCAGAGGCCGCGGGCGGCCTTGGGCAGCCCGGGCAGAGCGCGCACCCGCCGGCCCCGGTGCCGCCGCCGTCATGTGACGCCGCTCACGTGAGCGCGACGGCGGCCTGCGAGGGCCAGGCCACCCCGCCCGCCGCTGCGCGCAGTCAGTGCTGCGACTGTATACACGTATTTAGAGCACATAAATATACACATGTAGGTTTGTATATACCTACACATGCCATGGAGCCATAGGATGGGCTGGGTTGGTGTGGGAACCCAGGAAGTTCCCTTAGCTGCCCTGGAGGGCTCGAGACCCTGCCCAGGGGGCTCAGAGCCCAAGACTCCTGTGCCTTTGATTTAGCCCTCGGAAAACAACAATTACCAACCTTGCATGAAGGATTACAAGCCACGACAGTTTAAGTAGAATGATAGTGAATTTATCACGGGGTGAAAAATAGATTTTGGGGTTTTTAGAATGGGGGTTCGGGGGGGGCAAGATGGAGGAATCGGGGCGTGTCCAGCCTTTCTCCTTCTTCTTCTTCTTCTTGGCCTCCATCTTCTGCTGCGATGTTGGCACTTTTAGATTGGTTTAGAGTAGAAGCTCACTGTCTAACATGGGTGAGAGATATTGGAAAGTAATTGTAAACATTGTATATGTAGTTTTTAGTATAAAGGCATAACACCACCCTAGGGGCAGGCAGAGTGCCTCGGACTGTCTGCTGAGTGGATCTCAGCTGGACAGGAGAACATATTTTATAGGTAAAGAACAATAAACAACCTTGAGACCGAGAAATGAAGAGCTCTGACTCCTTCTTCAAACGCCGGGCTGGGAAAAGAGACTTTTTAACATTTCTCGAGGTCCCTCTGACCAGCTAGAGATGCTGAGACAGGTTGGAAGGGAGCTTGGAGATCATCTGATTCCAACGCCCCTGCCATGGATGCAGCCAGGACAGGGTTGGCTTTCTGGGCTGTGAGGGCACATTGCTGGGTCATGTTAAACTTCGTGATAACCAACACCCGCAAGTCCTTCTCCTCAGAGCTGCTCTCAATCCTTTCTCTGCCCAGCCTGTTCTTGTGCTTGGCATTGCCCTCACCCACATGCAATCCCTGTGTATACATCTATGGTGTTATACAGGGGATCTAATCCCTGACTGGGAAGACAGGATGAAGCAAGTGCCCACAGGTGCCACCTGTTCTGTTTGCAGAAATGGCTCAGCTTTTTCAGAGTGTGAAAAATGCCAATCACTGGTTTTTAGAATTTTAAAGATTCATAGTAATAAAATGGTTATAAAAATAGTAATATAATTAGAGTATTAAAAATTTGAACAATTGGGATTCGGACAATACAAGATAATAAAAACAAAGAGTTACAGACATCTGGGTACCTTTTTCTGGGCAAAATAAGCCCGAAAAAGGACACACGTTAACAGAGGATTAACCCTTAAAAACAATAGCCCACTGCATATTCATACATCCATACATTATGCATAAATTCTATTCAAACAGAGGATTCAGTGTCAACAACTTCCTCTTAATCTTGATGGCATCTTCAGGGATGGGTGAGGCAGGGAGGAGTTAGCTTCTTCTGATAAGGGAGTAATAAATTCTTTTTCTCTAAAAGATTTAAGTGTCTCGTGGCTGCTATCTCGGTGCGAGTACCTCATTCCTTTCTTTAAAATATCCCACCTACATAGTTTCTGTTTCAACATTATGTTATGACCTAAAACTATATTTGACACACTACTTAAGAAAATTAATACACCATAATTTTCTAATATAACACTTTATAATATTCATTTTAATATTTGCGAAAAGCCAATCATAAAATACGCGTTTTTTTCACACAGAGACAGCGCGAGTCTGCCTGGGAATGAAACTTGAGACTAAAGGCCCAAGTGTTTCAGAAGCTATGGGCTTAAGCTTTTATGTTTCTGAGGAAAAAATATCTCAGTGCATTCATTTGCTGAGTGGGCTTTTCCAGCCATAGCCTGCTGAAGCACACAAACAACACTCCTGGTCAGAAATGATCCCGGACAGTCATTCTGCTAACAGACAAGGAGAAAACAAAAATAATCAGGAGTTTTTTGTATGAGCAGATCAAGACAGCCAATGTAGAGCTGGCTTAGAGCTGATCTATTGCTAACTTAATTTTTCTAGGGTCTCTGTATTTTCCATTTAGACAATACACTGTTCTTTAAATTATGCCTGGCATAATAGGTGCCAAAAGTTGGGGGAGGGGGGGAGGTGGGGGGTGGGGTTGATTTAACTCCAGGATGGTTGTTGTCACTGTTCTACTGATTTATACTTCTTCCATAGAATTTTTCTTTTAAAATGGGTCTTACTTCATACCACAAAAAAAAAAAAAAACCTGCTGGTTTCTTCATAACACAAGCGTAAATTCAAGGTACAGTCCAAGTAACAGCATTTGCATGTCTTTCTGCTTCATCAGAAGAAAGCTCCCTAAGCCCTGTGCACACTCTGTGTCATCAAGTCTGTAATAAATACATCCATTAATGTGATTCTGTGGATTACCAAACATGTGGGACTTGGAGATTTAATCTAACAAATTTGTGATCTTGCACATTGCTTACTCACAGTGATAAGAAATGCTGGCACAGCTCCTGATCTCTAGCATAAAAATCTCCAGACAGTTTTGAAAAATCTCTTACTTTGAAAGTTTATTTGAATCTGATTATTGCTTCATAACTGAGAGTTGGAATTTAGCCTTATTTAAACCAGTTCCTCTTTTAAAAGAGTGTTTGTAGCTTCAGTCCTGTGGCATTCAGTATTTCCTGCTTCTGCTCTGCCTGTTTATGGCATGTCTCATTTGCCACTCCTTTTGTGCTGAGCATCGGGCCTCTGGAATAAACCTATTCACCTTTTCCACAGTCGTTTCAAATCACATTACCGATGATGGTACATATGGCTCTACCCATTTTATAAAGGAACAGAAGCCAAAGGTCTTGCAAGATAAACAGAACAAGGCTTGCAGCTTTTAAAATGCAACTTGCTTAATGAGGGCACGTGCTGGTTTTGGCTGGGATTGAATTCGTTTTCTTTGCAGTGACTAGCATGAGGGTATGATTTGATTTGTGCTGAAAACAGGGATGGTTTCATTGCTGCTGAGCAGGACTGGCACAGCACCAAGGCTTCTTCTGCTCTTCACCTCCACCCCACCAGGCTGGGGGTGCACAAGAGTCTGGACAAGACACAGCCAGGACAGGTGACCTCAAGTGACCCAGGGGATGTCCCACACCATATGACATCATGCTCAGCATATAGAGCTGGGGGGAAGAAGGTGAAATAAAGGGAGATACTCAGAGTGACACTGTTTGTCTTCCCAAGTACCTGTTATGCATGATGGATCCTGACTTTCATGGGGATGGCTGAACACCTGCGCGCCAAAGGGAAATGGGGAGTTCCCATTTCAAAAATTCCTTGTTTTGCTTTGCTTGCATAAGCAGCTTTTGCTTTCCCTATTAAACTGTCTTTACCTCAAACCATGAGTTTTCTCACTTTTATTCTTCCATCTCTCTCAATTTCATGGGGAAGGTGAGCAAGGAGCAGCATGGTGCTTGTTTGTGGCTGGGGTTAAACCACAACAAGGCTTCAAAGGCTTGTACAGTGATCCTACAAGCTACCAGTCAGCACATCAGGCTTTGCTTCCATGAAACTCCCTCAGCTGTCCACAGTGATACTTCTGTCCAGACCCCAAACTGTCCCAGCACTGAAAACACTGATGACTGTGCATTCTCTTACCTAGGCCTAGTATGGTATTCTTCCATTTTCACCCTTCCAAGCTCAGTCCAAGAGTTTAAGTAAACCCTTGGAAACTGGATCAACAGCTCTTAATGTGCATTTCCAGCTGTCAGTTCTAAGACTCAAACAGAGTTGCTCCTCACCATGTGCCCCTATGTCTAGTGGGGTAATGTCCTGAATTCTTCCTTAGACATGCAAAGACATTTCTTCTGCCAGGCATCACCTATTTCAAGGAAATCATCCAAAGTGCTGTCCTCTTCTCTGCCCAGCATATTTCTTCCAGGCCTTTAGCACATTTCTGGCTTAACCCAGGAGTATCACAGTACTCTGTCTGAACCTGAGTACAGGTATGTACAGGGTTGTGGTTCTCTCACTTCTAGTTCCTGCTTCCATTATTGTTTCAGTACCTTGCTGTAAGCAGAAAATAATAATTCATGGTTTCATTTTGGTGCCCAATGTGATCTCTTGTTCAGAATATGTATCAGGTCATCAGTGGGCTTTTTTTTTAATAGCAGACTATTTTTTGCCTATTTTCACTACCTGCAAGAGTTTATCACCATCCATTCAGCCTGGAGTCTGGCTAAAATAAGATGGATTGCTATTTGCAGTCAAAATTTTGATACTACAGTAACATAGTCATTTGTCTGTAGGAAAGTTTTAAAAGGAGTGATTTGGCATGTTGACTTCATCATAAATTTCAGTCTGGTTTTACTATCATTTCCAGGCTGTTGAGAGGCTACAGTAAAAAATATTTCCCTATAACTTTTCTGAACTTTTCTGTAACCTTGGAGTGAGGCATACTGATTAAAAGTATGCATCTGCTGAATAAGCAGAAATGCAAAAAGGTGAGAAATAATTGTAATAATGATTGCTTTTATTTTTTAACACAGATTCCAAGGGGTATTTAAAGAACTGTGAAAGTAAAAATGACATCTGTACCAGGCAAGGTAACAGAATCTCTAGCAGAGGAATCAAAATAGTGAACCCAATGTGCCATGTTAAAGATTGCAAACAATATATTGTTCCTGAATATATATATATATAATTTTCATATTCTTTTATGCCATGCAATGGGATAAAGGCATTAACACAAATTTACTGTAGCTCTGTAAGGGACAGTCATGTCTCACACCTCTGCAGGGTTCTTCATGTGTACAGACAAGGTGTGTAAGGTGTGGTACTCCATCCAACAACTCACCTCGGCTGAGAGGGAAGGTCTGGTCATTGATTCATAACTCCTGAATGAGACACATACAGCAGAGGGTAGAAAAAAATCAGCAGCTTTCATAGCTTTCATAGGAGGGTCTTCAACAGAGTGCAAAAAGCATCTGGTTGGAATCTGTTCAGCACACTCAGAAGTGTTTGAAAAAAGACATATACAATAGTGCCATATAGAATTATGTATGTATGTACTACACAATAGAGTAGTGGAAACTTTGCTGGTGACAGTGTTACTCCTTTGACAAGTGCACAGTGGAATTGTGGGCTACCTTGTCAGAGTGTGGTGGGTAAGCTACCAAGATTCACATGTGCTTTTATCCCCCATCTCCAAACACTTGGCTACACCTGAAAATTTTCACCAGTGTGAGTCCCATGAGGCATTCTCTGTGTGAAGGAACTTCATTGCATTGCAAGAGAAAGCTTTGAGAAAGGAAAGAATTGTACAGTTTTTACAGGAGCCTGTCACCACTATGACAGCAAAAGGCAATTCTCAGCAACCAGTACAAACCCATCCTGTGTTATCAGCTTGGAGCATCCCATGGTGCCTTATCTATGCTGGTTGGTTCTCTGGATCTTGCTGAAGGTAATGACTGTAAAAGTGCTGTGTGCCTATTTTTTGACAAGCATCTATGCTTTAGGAGTCAGGTGTGCAAAACAATTCTCATTTAGCTATTTTTGGTCACATCAGTGCTTGTCCATTAAATTCTGGCAATGCAGCTTCACTTGAAGTTGCTATGTTTAGATGACTTTATTGATGTGTGAACCAGAGTGAAAAGTGAAAAGCACATCAGCATGCAGAAATAAAAGTCATCAATTTCCTGGATCACAAAGAATAAGAATGCTCAATAGTTTAATACTAGAAAATTAATGCAGATGAGTCATCCTCACACTAAAACTACAGACAGCTGGATCGTGAGAGTGTTTTTCTGTTCTCCTTTCTTTCTTGTAATAAGAACAATGTATCATTGTGTATCACTTATTCTCCAAATTACAAGAGTGTTTTGCACACCTGCCATTTAACCTTTCAGCATTCTGTACATCACCTGGATCCTGCGTGTCTGCACAAGTATTTAACATGTATAGAAGAAAATGCTTTGAAAATTTATCCAAGCAGAACATGCTTAGAAGGTTAGGAAAGTGAGCACACTTCTCTAATTCACAAAACAATCAAGTATTTTTTTTTCTCTCCTGTCTAATTGTGGAGGAAGAGGCCTCATTGAAGAGACCTTCCTGCATGGAAGCAGAAGTGATTTTTCAGATGTGGAGTACTTCATTAGATGTTTGTCCTGAGGAATTACAGCAAGATTGGCCCATTGTGAACTAGATTTTTACTGCTTCATCTGTCTTTGTTTTCTCCTCTTATTTTATCTTCATTTTATTGTGTGTATCATGCTGGGAAAATGTTATTTTGTGAGTATCCTTTTTAACAAGTAACACCTGCTTCCTGCAGCCTATATAGACTTATCTGATTTCTAGGTCGTAGATCATTTGATAGATCATGGATCACTTGGATAAGTTTTCTTTTAAATTCATCAGATTCTTGTCCAAAGGACCTGGCAAAGCTAATATGCCACAGTTGTGCATATATTACAACAGGCAACCTTCTGATTGCTCCACCACCTCTTTGAAATTAGGATTTACGAGCTCAGTGAAGGAACCAGACATAACTTATCTGCAGCAGGAGTGGCCTTTTTGAAAGAAATATAAACTAACATGTTATTGTAATAAATACATCTTCTGCTTTTTCCCCTCATATAATGGAACAATGCTGTAGTGCCAGAAAGTTGGAAGTGAAGTGCTATGCAAAAACAGGCACAGAAAGGTCTGTGCAGTACTCTTTGTTGCCTTGAGAAATAATGCATCTGGGGTTAAAATAGAATTATTTTAGAGAGTAGGGACACGTGTCTCTGTCTCATGTACGTTCCTTTCTCTGTTGAAAGCTGAAGAGTCTCCAGCCACTCTTTGAGCCTACTTTCACCATCAGTCTCTTGCTTTGTGTCAACAGCTTTTGTCTGTACAAGGTCTGTACACCTGGAAGTGTAGAAGGAGTGCTCTTCTTCTTCATCTCAGAAAAAGGTAAAGTCAGAACAGTAGCTTTTTGGAGAAAAAGTGAAATGCTGAGCTACCCAGTGCTGCTGATGGTAAACCTGGCTAGAGGACAGAAAAAAAAAAAAAAAAAAAAGTTGTTTTCCTAAGTCTGAGCAACAACTCTGACAAAGTCAACTTATTACTGGAGCTTATGCTACAGCTTTCTGTAACAGAGTTTACTATACAATGACTTCTAGTGCCATTGTCAGGCCTCATTGTTCTTAGTTTTTCTCCTCAGCATTTACTAGATTTCTCTGAGAGGAGGACAGAAGTGTGACCGAGGCAGTTCTTCTCACAAGAGACACTGTGTGGGCAGATGTGTTATATCTACCTTGTATCTACAATGCTGAATTGCCAAAACTTTGGACTCTTGGTAGAAAAAAAATTGTTGGGTTAGACATATTTTTTAGTTTGAAAAAAAGATGTAGACAATAGCAAGTGGGTGTTGGCAAAAACCTGGCAACCCTCTATACAGCTGAGAGAAATAATCTATTAATAATCTACCTGGAGCCATAATCCTTATATTTAGTGTGTCTCTATCCTGAGACACTGCTGCAGCTCGTGTGCTGTTTTCACTGGTGCTGCAAGGATTAGCAGCAGGCCATCTGTTCAGCCAATGAGGAAAAACATGTGATTGGCAGGTACCACTGACCTAAGACAGACATCTCCTTTTGGTGCTGCCTGCAGAGTGTAACTGTGTGCGGAGCTCCTTCTTCTTTCACGTTGTAAATGAAATACATTCACTCTGAGGTGATAAAAAGTGTCTCATGGTTGTTACAGCTTGTTTTCCTGGCATGTTCAGCCACTCTGTGCTTGTCTTTCTCCTTTGCAATTTACTAAAACCTACAAAGTTGTAAATCTAATCTCTAAGCTGGCACATGCTGAAGGGATGAGACACTGCAGAAATCCGAGGACAGATAATCCTGTTTGTCTCCAGAACTCCTCCAGGCTGCAGGAAGAACTGGCAAGCTGCAAGAGGCCTGGACATTTGTCCATCAGTGTAAGGACAAGCAATCTTTATGTTGTTGTCATTCAGCCCAATGTCTGGGATTTGGTTTAATTTCATCATTAAATATAAGTGGTGCTTTTCCAAGAAAGGTCATTGTAAAATTTGATTCAGGAACAGCCTTTTTATTTCTTGATGTGGAGGCAAGTTGTGCTCTACTTCAGGACTCACAGCTACCATGCAGACAACTGTCAGGCAAAGGAGAACCTCCAAAAAGAAGATGAAGCAGATATTAAAGCTGCACAATGGATTTTCAAGGTAAGAAAAAAATTCAGGATTAGTCATACAAATGTCCTGTGGGAGGGGGTGAAATGGTGTATCTGGAAAAGAGGAGAAAGAAGTGTTGATGTAATGAACAACAGCCATAGGTTGTTTATCACCAAGACATGACTATGCATGCAGTTTTCCTGAGCCTCATCCCCTGCCCTCTGTTCCTCAGCAAGTTGCAACCACAGTGACAAAGGAGGTGGTGGTCTGCCTTCCCACTAAGTGTCTGCTTTCAAAGAATATAATAAACACATCCATCTAACAAAAATTATTCATACTTTGTGAAGCTAATCTGTTACTAAAAGAGTGAGGGAAAATATGTTGCTTCATGGTGTTTAGACACTGAAGAGTTTTGCTGTTTTTACTGGTACTATGTCAGATTATTTTTATTGGTAGTTGACAAAAGATGATATGCCAAAGAAATCAAAGTGCATAATACTGAAGTCTACTAGGGAATAACAGTAAATCCTCTTTAGTGAACCTATAGAGTATTCCTTAGTTAGAAACAGCAGTCATGTATCTTCTAGATTTTGTCAAAAGCCTGAAAGCTGCCTGAGTGGTGAACTGAAATTATTTATTTAACTATGCATGTTCCTATGCAGCATAGCAAGAGAGACAAATGCCAGAAACTGTATCTTATTAAAGTTTTGGGGCAAAAGTAGTGCATCATTGTGCATGATAGGGGAAAGGAAGTGATAGCAAAGTCCTGCACTCCTGGAACCACAAAGGTTGTCTTTTTTCAACTAAAAGCATAGAGATGCTAAGGCATCCAGGTGAGTTTGTTGGCAGGGTTGGGGAAAGTTAAGACAGGGGAAGGAGCTATTCCCAATTCCACATCTGCCTCACAAGTTAAAGCTAGATTTGATCTCTCCATCCCATTTCCTTAGCCAAAGTATAATCATTTCTAAGAGGCTGTTTCATTTGAATTATAGGAATGCACTCATCAGAAATCCTAAATTACTTTCACTGCTTTTGCTGAGAGAAAATGCTCAGCCTGGTTTGCAGATATCAGAAAACTGTTTCTGATAATGAACAAAGTACACTCTGTTCAGAATTTCATGTCATTCTGGCCTATTTTCTGTCCATTTGGCACATGAGACTGGGGACTTCTTGACCCTCTTGAAGGCAAAAGGGATTTTGTCATAGATCCAATGGCTCTTGAAGTTAACCATTGATAGTCATCGTTTCTGAAACACAGATTCTGAGTTCCTCATAACTCATGTCCCCAGTCATTTCTCATTTAGTCATCCTTTAATTCACTGCAGGTGAATTGCTCCCTTCAGCTTGCTGATTGCTTTAGTGGATATTGCCTGAATTTGTAGTTTGTTGCTGAGGTTATGAGAACATGATGCACAGGACTGAGTCAGTGACCTAGCAGAGGATAACTTATGCTTTCTCTATTCTGCAAAGGATTTGTCTGTAGAGGGACATAAATGCCACTGGAATGTTCAGAGTCAGTTACTGTCCACAGTTCCTTTAAGAGCACTGTTAAAGGAACTTCTTCCAGCTTCCCTTCTCCTGCTTGCTCTCTGTTCCATTTACTTTGTTTAGTGCTTTTGTTTCTAAGTGCTGCAGCTCTACTGGTGTGGCTCTCATCCCTGGTAGCAGAGACAGCCTGCAGGGACTGCCCAGGAGATGCTCTGTACCACTTTCTGAGCTTAGCTGAGTTGAAATTGCTGGAATATGGAAGCTCAGGTATGAGGCTACACTCTCTGGGGGAGCATGTCTCCAAAACTTCATAAACCATATCAGCAAATGATCCTTTCACATATGTAATGTAAGCAATGTTACTGGTAGCTAATGGGTCTACAAGGATTGTGTTAGTGATAGAAGTTAGAAAACTTACCCATCCAGAAGTGTGTACAGCCCTAAGGCTGGGGAACTAAAATAAACTGCAAGCTTTACTTCACTTGGGTGGGAAACGCCTTTCTCTTTTACTGCTAGGGAACCACTGCACAGAGAGGGTTTACATGATTTCCTAGTAGTATTTAGGAAAAAAACTTCAGGTTTGTAAGGTTCAAGACCTGTTTGTGACTTACATTTCCAGAATCGAGGAGATCACATTAAAACTTTCTTTTTTTTTTTTAATAACTCCTGGTGACCTTGAAATGTACAGAAAGTTCAGGTTCTTTTGGTAAAACATTTTTATATGTGACACTGCTTGCTGCAGAGAGATTATGTTCTTAGACCTGTAATTTGTGTGACTGACAGGGTCCTTGATCAGACTGATTCCACAGTCCTCATTAATTCCCATGCTCTCCTCCACTTTAGATGAGATTTCGGATTTGATACTTCTTAATGTGACTGGTGGCTGCTTCTGAGACCAAGTTGGCACCTAATTCCACATGCCAAAGAGTAAAAAAGCCAAAATATATTAAAAAAATTTTCAATTAAAAAAACCCAAAACAAACAAAAAACCCACAACAACAACAACAACAAACCTAAATATTTTAATGGAACACTTGAATTAGGTTTATTTATTCTTCAATGTGCTTTCAAAGAGAAACTGAATTACAAGAGAAATGTTTTTGAAAAGTGGCAGGCAGACCTTAAAGGCCTTTTAAATTCTCTTCAGAACATTTAAATTACCTCAATGAGTTGTTTGTTTTTATCTCCATTTGCACTGCTTAAAAAACCTTTCTCTCTGGCATGTTGATTTGCATGTTGATTTATAAAAGTGTTAAAAAGCAAAAGTGAATAAACTGCTTTTTGCCACTATCATCAACACAAAGACACAAGGACTTTCTTAAGCCAAAGCTAACACAGACACATTTATGTGTGCTCCCAAGAAGCTTTTTGCAAGTAAACAAAACAAAACACCCCTGAAACATTATGATGCCTTGCATCATATGATTCTCTGCATAGGGACATAGTGCAAGGCATCAAATATATCACAGTTTCTTTCCCCTATGGACAAAATTTAGCCAAAGTCCTGTTCCACAGAGCTCATTGCTATACTTTCCTCAGAAGAGGATGAGAATGTTCCCCAGAGAGCTGCCACTTTTTAGTTCATGTCCACATTACACCTGGATAGAACCTGTTTTACTTCTATAACGTAATTGTGGTTTCAAAGCATACAGTCTCCAGATTTGGTTGGGTCTACAGGAATAATGCACCTACAGACAGCAGGGGACTGGGCAAGTGCAGGTAGGAAAGCAGGGTGAGGGCTCTGAGAGCATTAATAAGTCTTCATGGTCCTGACTAGCCTCAGCTGGGACCTCTACCCTCACCCATGGACCAGCAGCTCCATTCAAGTTTAGCCCACAGGGCCGGTTCCCTTGAGCTGAGCCTGAAGGGAGGATGGTCCCCAGTCAAGTGACAGCCATGTAGTGGAGCCTCCCACCCTGGGCTGACTTCCTGGCTTGACCTTGGCTGTCACCTGTCAGTGTGGGCTTGCCTGGTGGCTGTGGGACCTGATCATAAATCTGATCTGAGGAGCTGACTTCCACCTTGCTGTGGTACTGTTTTATCATCTGGATCTTTCTTGAATTTGTCTCTGTTCTGTTTGCCTTGCTCGTGGAGTGGGAGTGGGATGTGGGATCCCTTTGCTTCCAGCTCATCTTCTGTGAGGACACAGCCCTGTTCTTGCTAGGGATTGAAGCAGAATCCTTTCCAGCTTCTGCTGACATTTGCCTCACCTGTAAGGGCTTCCTTTGCTCCACAGGGCATGGAGCAGAGAGGTGAAGAACAGCACAGTGTTAAGTGAAAAGATGTGTGCCAAGGAGATGCAGAGAGCCAGTATGAACCCTCCTTAAACAATAACCTGTAGGCTGAGGCACTGTGATACCTGGTTATACCAGAATGGCTTTCCTGCTTGCCAAGTCCTCTCCATTTAAATTCTGTGTGGGGGACCAGGCAGAAATGGAAATGGCCTCGAGCATGCTGTCTGAAGGAGTAGCCCCAGGGAAGCATCCTTTATCCTTGGTCTAGCTGATCTAGCTCTGCAGGAATCCTTTGGGCCTGGACATGTCCAACATTATTCTATGAACTGCTTGTAATGTTAAAGTCACTCATGACCATGCATAGCTCACCTAAATTATTTGGCAACTGCTGTGAATCATAATTTCTTTGATAAAATATAAAATAGGAATCCATTCACAAACAATTCCAGAAAGGTCAAAAATCATAAAAGTTATTTGCAAAACTTTGATGCCAGTTGAATAATTGCACTGATTTTATCCAAGTACTCCAGTGTCTTCAGCTGATGAGTGCTGGCAGTCATTAATTGCTGTTACTCTTAACAGTCCCTCTGAAATCAGATGCTGTCTTCATCTTTTGTAAGAGTAGGAAAAGTCCTGGTATTAGTAAATATACTCACCCTTTTCAGTCAATATAATCTCCACCATGTTTACAGTATGTTTTTCATACTTTGTCATTTTTGTGTGTCTGAAAGCTTGTGATTGTCAGAGGGTGTTGAGAGCAAACCAAGAACACACTTCTGTGCTTCTGAGCAGATCTTGCACATAGTTAAACAGGCTGAAACATAATTGAATAGTCACATATTATCTCTTATGTTTGAGATGGGCAGGGGATGCAAACTGCATGGCTAGGGATTGAACCCCTTTCAGATGCAGCCAGCATTCTTTGTCCATGCCAACATAGTTATTTGTACACAGCAGATGTAAAATTTGAGATATGTTTGACGCTCTGTTTTATTCAGGAGCAAGATTTCAAAGGGAGACAGAATTCTGGGAGAGATATGAATATTATGGGGTATTTGGGACCACCAAGTTATGAGCAGGTAGTCATACTGATGACTTCTTTGATGATACAGTATACTGTTTGATAGGTGAAAGAGTGGGTATTTTGCCAAATAGTTATAGACTAAGATAATAAAATAAAATCATAAGCACTTCATTTTTAAGGTAAGCAAAGTTATTTCTAGGATGAGCTGGAGAGCATTATCTCTCTGTGGTGTTCTCTGGTGCTTAATTTAGTTTGCTGGACATGTATCCTTAATAACAATAGTATATCTTGTCCCTGAAGTGCTTTCACTAGTTAAGAAAGGACTACTCCTGCACAATTTTACAGACAATCAACCTTTATGAGACCTGCAGTGTTGTCTTGGTTTCAGCTGGGATAAACTTAATTTTCTTCCAAGTAGCTGGTGTAGAACTGTGTTTTGGATTCAGTGTGAGACTAACTTTACTAACAAAGTAAAGTTTTAGATGTTGCTAAGCACTGTTTGCCCTAAGTCAAGGACTTTTCCACTTGCCATGTTCTGTTGGTGAGTGGGTGCACAAAAACTGGGAGGGAGCAGGGCAAGGACAACTGACCCAAACTGGCCAAAGGGACATTCCACACCACAGGGTGTCATGGAATGTTGGCCAGGAGAGCCCAATTCAGCTCTGTGGGTCCTGCTGGGGGCAGTGGAGGAGCACAGTGTGCTGTGAATGGGGCATCCTGCAGCAGACCTTGGAAGACAGGCAGTGAGCCACTGGCTTAGCTTCTGTCAGTGCATGGGACTCATTTCACCACTTGCTGGCTACCCCTGCACAGCCTTGCAGAGATCTTTAGTGCTGGCTTTGGGCTTTTCTTCCCACATTTTCTCCAGGTGTCCATAGTATACTAATCTGCTCCAGGCAGCTCAAAGTATTGAATAAAACTCCTTTTATAACATTATCTTTTAATCTTTAGCATGAAAGTAAGAACAGATGAGTGTGGCTTAAGCAAGAATTGTTCTATCAGACAGAAAAAGTTATGGTCTTTTACTGTGGGGGTGGTGGGACAGGTTGCTTAGAGAGGTTTTGAAGTCTCTGTCCTCAGAAGACTCCAAACCCTGCTCAGCACAGAACTGAGAAGCCTGAGGAACAGGAAGCAAAACAAGACAATATGCAGAGACCTCCTTCCAATCTCAACTATTCTGTGAAACAAAGAGCTCTTCAAAGAGGCTTTCTTTTTAAACTTTTCTGTAATTACATGGCATAATGATATTTTTAATTCATAAATTCTTTTTTGTTTTCTTTTTGCATCCAGAAACATTTTTCAGAGAATAGCTGGCTGTATTGCTCAGCATTGTCTATGAGCCAATAATAGCTGCATAGACAGCAGTCAGAGGGCATTCTTTTGTAAAAGTTGTCAAAATAATAATGTACTACACATTAATGGGTGGATTACTTGCATATTAATGGTGTGCAAATTTTCTAGTCCTCATAGATAATTTGTACTAATTTGCAATAATGTGTTTTTCTAATTTAGTGATTTACATATTTTACTATTGAAATAGCCCTAAAGCTTCCTGTTCACACATACACCTTTGAAGTGGGCAAAATGCAGATTCCTGGCCTGATTAAGATATTGCTGTCAGAAAGAATTTATTGAATATGAAAACCAAAAGGCAAAGTGCTTTTACACTAGTTCTGGAAATTTTTCAGCAAAACAACCCTAGACTGACCTGAATTACAGAGATTGTTTTTATTAATTTACAATGGCCTTCTTTAAGTGGAACAAAATGTCATGCTGATTAATAAATATCCTACTCAGCCTAAATCTAGATCAACTCATTTGAGATATGGGTAGCTTCAGGTTTACAAATACATTCATTTACTATATCCTTTCACCAGCAAGAATTAATTTAGATAAAGGATGCAGGGAAAAGCAACATTACTCTGGAAGACCATGGAGACCTTAAAAAAGCATCTAGTTTGGAGTGTCTGGGAATCAAACAGCTTTACTCCATGATATACCTCTCAGACTCAAACTTGATGAAAGTAAACGACTTTTGGTAAAATACAAAATTAAAATGACATACCTTTCTGCATCACTAGCCCAGCATAATGCAGTTGGTGTTGCTGTGACTTGCAGCAGTTCAGTCTGATGTGTTAGAGATCACCCATAACATAACATTCCCATGGTACTCTGATTTATTTCCAATACACCTTATTTCTAATTGAAAGAGGTATTGGTGTATGGGGTTTTTTCAGCTCATATTTCACAGGGATTTCTGAGTACCAGAGGATCCTGAAGTACCAGATCAGCAAATCCTTCCAGTGACCAGGAGAATGATGTGGGGTGCAGTATCATGGTAATCAGAGGGCTGGAACAGCTCTCCTGTTCCAGAGGCTGAGAGAGTTTGGGTTGTCCTGCCTGGAGAAAAAAGGGTTCCAGGGAGATCTTAGTGCTGACTTCCAGTGCCTAAAAGGAGCCCACAAGAAAGCTGGAGAGGGACTTTTTACAAGGGTGTGGAGTGACAGGACAAGGGGAAATGGGGTGAAGCTGAAAGAAAGTGGGTTTAGCTTGGATAAAAAGAAGAAATTCTTGACTGTGAGGGTGGTAAGGCGCTGGAACAGGTTGCCTAGAGAGGTGTGGATTCCCCATTCCTGGAAGTGTTCAAGGCTAGGCTGGATGGAGCTCTAAGAAACTTGGTCTAATGGCAGGTGTCCCTGTTCATAAGGTGTGGGAGGTTGGAAATGGATTATTTTTAAGGTCTCTTCCTTCCCAACTCATTCTATGATCTAAGATTATCAGAGGCAGTTCTGGGTGGGAGTTTGAAAGTGTCCTCTGACATTTGCTGTTAGGATCAGCCTAAATATCCCTGTTTAAATCCATTACTCCTTGCTGTGTATGCTGTGAGTATGAAGAGTAATTTACTCCTTCTCTTTGCCTGTTTGTACACAATGCATGCTACCCAAGATGTATTGCTCATGAGTGAAACAAAGATACAAAAATCATGATTTCCACACTTGCTTTTTCACAGTAGTTTCTTTCCACAAAAATTTCAAAGATTCCACAGGAAAATAAATGTTTATTTCAAGCTTTTTAATACTTACTCAGTCCTACATTTGCTAGCCCCTTCTAGGACAGTTTTTTACTTCCATTTATTTGTATCTTTTCCTAAGGCATATTCAGTCAAAAAAGAGGTGCAAAAAGAGATCAGAAGCCTATCACAAATACCTTACTTTCAAAGCCAAGCTTCATGTTGCCAGCTGACAGCTAGGTGCATCCTTCTGAGAAGGTCAAAGCCAAAGCCATGCCAAGCCAGGAAAGGCAAGGGAGAGACCATCATCCTTCTCCCAGAGACCACATAGGGGATAAAACCACCTTGCTAATGTACAATGAAAGTAATTTTATATTTCTTCACAAGCACTAAAATTTAAAAGTGAGACAGAGAGAGCATTATTTTTCCATCAGACTCATCCAAAACATGGGCTGAGGAAATTACTTGGGAAATGGCAAGGATCTCTGAGCAGATGAAGCCTGGCTCACAGCAGCCTGTGCCTGCTTATTGACAGTTCTGGATGTCTCTGAAGGCTTGGCCTTTCCCAAAGCCCCTCCCTGTCCTAATGGTGATTTCAAAACTCTCAGGAAAATAGATGTTGAGATCTTTAAGCTAACAGATATTTATCCTACCACCTTACGTGGCTGGAAACAGCTCAGGAAGCTAATTGCCTTCAATATTATACATTTAGTGTCAGTCTCAAAGTAAATCCAATCTAAAATACCATATCAACTGTTAAAGGTAAGAGCAGGCTAAAATAAATCAGGAGCTGCCCAGTGATGCCTGCCAAGCAGCAGCTGATTGTGTCACAAAATGTCACATATTTTTTTCTGGTTCACTGTAGCAAGCACTTAATTACTCTCACAAGAAGGATGAAATTATTTTCAGGAGCCTAGAGATGTCAGGTCTATGCTGAGGAACTCATACAGGAAAAGGGGGAAGGCTCAAATTTGTTTTGTTATTTATTTGGTTCCAGCTGTGAACACAGCTTAATATCAGGAAGTAGCTGTGATTTTTCCTGTGACAGTTTGTGTGATTTACTTTAGGACTAAGTAAAGAAGAAAACAGTTCTCATTGTTCTGTTGACTTCACTGGTTCCTTTGAGAATAATAAAGCTAAGAACAAAAACAGTGGGTCAGGCTTAGACCAAAATAGGATAAATTATTTGTTCTTCAACTGTAAAACAATTTATTATGAGAGACAGGCAGATTATAATATTTTAAAGTATTAATTTTCTTGCATTGCAGTGCTTCATTTTGTAAAATCTATGCTCTTTTCTTTTTATTTCCAAACCAATTTGTTCAAACACACAGATTCTTATGAGACAGTTGTCTTTGGGGAAGAAAATCTCCTTTAAGGGATTCCTTGCTAATGCTGTAGTATAGTATCCCAGATGAGCTTTGGCACTCACACCCTTTGTGCCTTTTGGTACTTGGACCTCATGTTCAGATTTGCAGAGGTGCTCAGACTGTGCTGAAGAAGCTGCTGAGTTGCTCCTCTCTGACCCCTTGTCCTGCTTTTTCATTTGCAAATTCTTGCTCCATTACATTACCCAGGATTCTGCATGGTAATGCACGGGACATGTACAACATTTATATTTAATATGGGCCCTAAATAAGATGGCTAAACACTGTTTCTCAGCTTTCATCCAGACCTTCTGAATGGTTCAGCATGGAATAGTTTTCCAGTCATAAGACTGACAAAGTGAGTCACAGCCCTTAAAAGCCAAGGACATTTCTTGCAACTAGCATAACTTAATGTTCACTGAAATGCTTGATTCTGATTTTGATGACAGACTAGTCTTTCTCACTGTGCTGCATTTATTCTACTCATACAGACTCTGTGCAGTTAAATGCCTGTGCTTCATTTCAGTACAAGAATAATGTCTTAATGAATGATTTACCTGGAGAACAGTGGCATGGTTTGTGAATTTGTTTCAGATTCACAAAAAAACTATGCTCTCTCATTTATCCCTCTGGGTTCTAAACAGGTTCTTACCAACCTTTCCAAATCATCAGGAGAAGTAAGTTAGAGGTGTTACAGAACAGAGGAAGAGGTTAGACTGTTGCAGACAGGAAAATTTCAGTCCCAGTTTGTAATTTCTGTGTTTGGTCAGAGGTATGGTTGAAATGAACTGCAAAAAGGAGGTTGGAAGAAACATTTTGACTGCCCAGGAGCAGAACATGGTCTTTCAAAGTAATGTAATGGAGGGAAACAAGCCTCAAGTGTGGCCTTGTCAGTGAGTTGATTTGAGCAGTGATGCACAAAGATGGGACACAAAAATAGGAATGTCCAAAATTCTATCCATCAGGAGTGCTGTTCTCCCTTGTTCTCCCTCTCTCAAGACAATTCTAGAATCCAGAGCAAAGGGCAGGGCAGTGCAGGGATACATGATAGACAGACCTGGAGAGGCCAGAGGAAAAGCCCAGTCTGCATAATGGAGGGTCAGTCTCTCTGTGCATCAAACAGGAGAAATGTGGTTTCACAGGAGCACATCAAGCACCTCCCTCAAAAGCTCAGTAACTCTGAGTTGGTTTTTTGTTGGTTTTTTTTGTGGTTGTTTTTATTGGCTCATTTGTTGGGGTTGTATCTGTTTGAAGTGTTTTGTTTGTTTCTTTATTCCTTTGTCTACTTGAGGTCCTCTGTCTTTAACTTGTAACTCAGTATCTGTGGTGTCAAGGGAGACCTGGGAGCAGATATCATTTGTTATGCTGCTTCAAGCCTAAGCAAGCACAACACTCAGCCAGCAACTTGGGCTGTAATTACAGTCTCTCTAATCTAGGCAGATACTCCCATAGGGGCAAAATCACATAGGGCATCTCTGAAATAAATGTTAGTGAGATATTGTTCAAGGAAACTCCAGGGCTTCCTATTCACTTCCACAGGCATACTCACTTCTACATAACAGGGATAACCTGACCTCTTTAAGAGAGTATTTGTTTGGTACCACTGATAAATCAGTTCACTAGGATAGATAACACCTGAAGTCTTCCCTTTCTCAAAATATGTTCACAGCTTCTTCTCACTGTTATCCTTATCAAATCAACTCCTTTTCCTCTCATCATCATTCATATGTCTTTTTAAGATGCTGGACAAACACTCCAGGCCACCAGCTCAATCTAGTTTGCAATGAGTCAAATACAGAATTTTGTCTTCATGCAGCACCAGCCTGCAACATTCTCATTGATACTGCCCTTTAACCTCATACTCTTCAGCAGTCTCTCATTACCTGCTCTTTATTCTTTTATTCTTCTTTTTCAAAGGAATTATAGTGTATTTCTCCTTTCATCTTCTCTACCACCTGTCCTACAAGTCCATTATATTTTCTCCCATCAGTCTTTTAACATGGCTGCATAATTTTCCCATTGATCCATATTTTATAAGGTCCAAAACCTGATGAAAATTAATGGCAGAAATCACAGTGTCTTCCTCAGAAATCTTGTCAAGCTGGAGTGTTACTGTGCAACCACCTTGTGCAACCAGGCTTTCAGACTCACTTTGAACTACTCAAAGATTCTGAAACCTTGATCTGTTCAGGGACACTGGTTGCAAATTACCCCGTTAATCTTCCTGTCTGAATCAGCTCTGGACTGCAACTACAAACTGCTCTATAAGACCTAAAAATTGCATTCATGGCAGCTTTGAGTTCTTCTTTAATTTAACTATATTTATTACCTTGCAAGTAAGAATCCTGTAATAATTAGGTTATGTGTGACCCAGAATATCAGAGATACTTCTGCAGGTCACGGTTGGATCGGTACCTCTTGAGTGACAGTGATATTATGGAGATATTTTTACTTTTCAATCATGAAAAAAGAGAAATATTGTTCTCCAATAGATCATTTAATTTCCATTTGAACAGAGAACAGGAGCCCTAATAGCACAAGGAGGAACAGTGCTTTGGCAGTAATCCTTAAATGTTGAGGTTCCCCATTCAAATTGTAGGTGCACAGTGACACCTTCTGGAAGCTTCTAATGAGCATCCCTGAGCCACTTCCTCCATGGTCTGGAAACTCGCGATTTTTGTACACAGAAGCAAATCTTTTTCTGATCAACATTTTGACCAGAGATTTACCACAGGGTCTGTCATGTTGCTGGTACGTACACTAACAGAACATGGTCGTGATGGAAGAGATTTTTCTTTTTAAATCAAGCCTGTAAGGGTTTTCAATTATTCCAAATAATCCAAAGGTTTATGGGGGGAAAAACAGAGGATAGAATTAGAGATGTATGCTAATCTCATGGTTTAAAACAAAATGTATGCATTTTGGTTGGCATTCTATTTTTAATTAATTAATGTCATACATCAAGTGAGAGGATCAGAGAATATTGTGAAGATTCAATTTGCCAAACATGACAAATTAAAGGAATGACAGCATTTCTTAGTGCATTTGCACTTCAGCAAAGATTTCATTTTTGTGTATATGACATTGCAGTTTCTAGTTTGACCTTCTCTGTCCAAGCCACCACATTCCTGTGTAGTCAGTAAATCTGCCAGAAACTCTGCATCACCAAGGATTTTAAGCACAAGTTGGGCCACAGAGCAGGCCAAAAGCTGTCCAAGGGCTCACAAACCCCACAGAGCCCACACCCACACTCATCAACTGCACTGGGCCAGAATGAGGAGTAGAACCATCCCTGAGCTGACTGACACTCTGAAACCCAGCATTCAGTGCCAATTCAGTATTACTGGAGAACAGATCCTTAGCTCTAATATTGAATTCCATCTCAAATGTTATTTCTCTTTAAGTTTCCTCTGCCTTAGAAGTAATAAAGATGTGATATGTAGGAGGAGAAAAGAAACAGAGTTGTGAGCAGAGATGGCAGAGGCTTCCTGCAGCTTTGGAGCAGACCCTGACTGATATAAATACTGAAGCTAAGGGTTTTGTCAGAACATACATGTGGGACTGGACAACCCTGAGAAAATACATCACCCTAGAAAATGACCTGCAGTGATGAAATAATTATCAAAGCACTAAGCAGAGTCACCAACTGCAAAAAATTCTGCCTGCACTGAGATCTAAATCACATCTAGCCATTCTGATAACGTTTCAAGCCCTAATGTAATGCAATCACAGGTTTTAGCATCAGATCTTGAGGAAACCTAGCCCTCCAGAAAAAGGCTGAGACACCCTGTGGCTGCATGAATGACATGACAGTGGAACTTTCACACTTTGGCTTACACAAAATAAATTCTACTGATCAATTACACACACCACTATCAATGTTGATGAAAAATTAAATACTAACAGGCATCCCTACATGTAGGACAATTTAGTTAGTGCTCTGTGGGACCATACTACTCTATGGTTGGTCTTACATGTTTGAAGATTCCTCCCATCAATTTTGAACCTATATTTCCTACTTGAAACCAACTACTGATAGATCCATAAAGAAAAGTGGCTTTGTCTGTAAGAAACTGATGTTGAAAAAACACAAATATTTAAAAATTCAACAAAGCTGCTTCCCATAGTATCATTGGTATTATGTTCACTTCAAAATATGGTTATTTACATGCATATTTTATTTTATTTTTCTTTTTACATTTTTAGTTTTTATTAAGGGGTAAGGGAAAGCAAATACTAGAATACTGCTGATACATAAAGAAAATTGAAGTTCAGCTGAAGTCCCTGGAAACTCATTCTCCTTCTGAAAATATCTCCTTTCCCAGAAAAGCCTATCAGTCTTCAAAATGATTTGTAACAAGTGCACTTTAATGTCAATGAAAAAGGTAAAAAATGGCTTCTTACTCCCTGTTTGAATTGCTCCCTAATTCCCTATGAATCAGCTCCATTCAATGGTCTAGAAACTCTCTTTTTAACAATTTAAGGGAGCAGGAAACACTGAAATACACTAGAACACAAAGGCTGCCATAGAAATGTGTATGACTTCTCCTTGGGCAGGGAGCAGAATTTCAAGTATGAGACCAACAATCAGCCCTCACACCTTAAAGGCAAACAGGCCCCAAAAAAGCTGATGTGTGCATTATGTCACCCATTAATGTGTGACTGCAAGAATGTTGGAATACAATGTTATTAAATTACAGATACATGTTCTGTATTATCTTTCTTATCACCTCTCCTGAACAGAGAGAACAAATTAAAAAGATGCCATACAAGTTTTCATTTTAAAAAATACAATAAAATAAATAAGAACAATAAGAGATTTCTTCATTTCCACAAAGGCAAAATTAGGAAAACATGTTAACTGGACAAGTATGCAGAAAGAGGGAGGGTGGAGTCTAAGAAGTATTAAATAGCACAGGTATCCTCATATAAAGCCATCTCTTTCTGATTTAGAATTGAAAAACTACTGCATGCTGGATAGAATTTCCTCCTAAAGGTTTCCCAAGACCTTATGAGTCTAATGTGAAATATTCAGGAGAGCCAAGTAAAGGGTGGAGGTGGGTTTTGTAATGCCTACTATACTGGTAGATAATACCAATATTGAAACCAGATCTCCTGATCTATTATTTACCATGAATGTTACAGAAAAAATGTGCCACTATATGGGATAATTATATTAAATGCACAGTTCACATGCGCAGCTCACAGCTAGATTTTCCATAACTTATTTTTTGAAACAGAAATAAGTGCAAGGTCAAATACTCCTGAGCCTTGCTAAATTGACATTTTGCTTTCCCTCTGTCCCAGTGAAGATAAATTAACCTGAACAAAGTAGAGCAGTAGAGGGGACCAAGAGTAAGGTCACAGAAACACGTGCAGAGCAAGCTGCTCTGATGACTGGGGGAATTTTCTTTCATGCATGAGAAATGCATGTTCACATTCCTTTAGGGAGAGAAAGGGTTCCAGACTGGATCTCTCAGCTCTCTCAACTCTAAACCCCATTTCATCAAAGTCCAAGCCCTTGTTTATGCAGTTCTGTCTCATGCAGCTGGACATCAGCCTGCATCCATCATTCACGGGGAAAGGAGGAGAAGATAAGTGCATTAACAATTTTGTGAGGACTTTATGCCTCCCCACCATTCAGCTGTTTCAGGATGTGGTTGTGTACACACTCAGTGATGCAGAGGTACCTGCCGGCAGAGCGAGACAGAGTTTCCTACAAACCCCAATCACTGGGAAATAGTTAGCTTAGGTGGCTTTCTTTATCTAGCACCGTTTATGCTAGGGAGCATAAATACCTTATTTTTATACAGTACCTACCATCATTATGCATCATGAATTCTGAAAAAAAAAAATAAATAGCCTTCTTTGATAAGATATCAGTTAGAACCATTTGGGTTGGAAGGGACCTTAAAGATCACTTCATTCCAAACCCCCTGCCTGCTGGCAGGAACAACAGATCATGACTCTCCTGAGACAAATGGAAAGGATGATGGAGTAAGAACATACCTTCCAAAGGGATTATATTCTGCCAGCATTTTAAACCTAAACTTGATCAAGCATTCCTGCTAAGATTTAGGATGCCACATGGGACTGTAGTCTAGAGAGGTCTTAGGGGAGCCACATTTACTCACCAGTCTGAGAAATGACTGCCTGTCCTGGTAGAGTGACCAAGAGCTGAATTCAAAGGCCAGTGGTGCTAACTGGTGTTTTGAGCTTGGTCTTAAACCACATAAACAACCACCTCAGTACACTTACTGAGTCTTTGTTCCCTTTTCTCTGCCAAGGAGCGAGGCAGTGTCATTTAATCCTACCTGTCAAACCTATAATAGCTCCATAGGTCCTGTCTGGGCCTTAGCAATTGTAGTTTGGCACAGAAATCTGTTCAACACCAGTTCTGTGCTTTCTTCCACAACCAAAATGGCAGGGATTTGCAGAAGGGCTCCTTGCCACTGGGCAGGAGGAATACTGAGAGGGGTTGTGGGGTGGGAATCAACCTTTCTATTTTTTCTGCTCTCCTGGGAACATTGTCCGGTTTCTGCCGTAGTTCACCTCTCCAAACAGACTTAGGGGAACTCTCTGCTGCTAAGCAACAGCAAGCTCTCCTTCTGTGTAGGAATGGCAGCTTTCCCTGCTGGTTCCAGCTCTAAGGAACACCTTCCCTGGCATCAATGGCACCACAGTCCTGTTCTCCCATTGCTGTGGCAGTGCCTTTGGCCTTCAAGGGCAGCACCATCACGGTGGGAAGGGCTTTCTTCACACCATGGAGACTTCAGCTCCTCTCTGTCTCTTTGATGTCTGGTTGTAGGCCAGAAATAGGGACAATGTTGTGGGACAGTCTAAACCTTGATGAAATCATGAAACCCCCCCAAAAAACAGGTAGAAATCACGGCTAGAGAAAAGGGAAGCAGAGCAGTGGTTTTTGTCCGTTCCTGCTCAGGGCCCATGCTCCATCAAGGCCGTTCCTTCTCTGTAGGACAATGGCACTCAGCAAGGAAGGGCAAGGTCGTGATACCCTGACGCTCGCTGATTGGGGCGGGCCCGCAGAGCTCCCCGGGAGGCGGCGGGGCAGGTTCAGGACCCTGGACAGCTCTGGGCGGCGAGGGCTCTATTCCGCTCCCCGCCGGCGCCGCAGCTCCGTCCGTCGTCTGCTGTTGGCTTTTCGGGAGGGGATTTTTTGGGAGCTGCTCTTTGGGTGTAGGTTGTAAGTGGCCAAATTCGTTCCCGTGCTCCTCCGAGACTATGGCCAGCCCCGAACCCCAATGGGCACTGGCTGGGTACGAGAGCTGTCCTCCGGCCCTCGCCAGTAGCGCCGGCTTAGGAAAGTTAAAAGGACGGAGTGTACCTGGGGGCAAGTGGGGGTGCGAGGGCATCAGCGTGTGGGCTCACGGCTGCCAGCACTCCAACTCTCATCTGAGCACTTCGGGGCTCTGCTGGGTGTGCTGGGCCCCCGCCTGCCCCCCGGTGATGCTCACTTTGTGTTTTTCTCTCTTTCTCTCTCTCTCTCTTCCCGCCCCGTCCCTCCGCTCCCACACCTCCCCCGCTCGCCGCAGACTCCGAGGCCTGCCAGGCCCCTCGCCTCGCTGTCAGTTCTGCTCTCCAGCCCCTTCCTGCGGCCGCAGCTCCCTGCCCGCCGGCCTTGCCCGCGCTTCGTCTCGGCGCCCCGTCGAGACGCCCCGGAGCCCCGCTTGTGTCCCTCGGGCTTGGCGGCGCTGCTGGCCGGGAGCGGGGTGCCCGCCCGCTGCCCGCTCGCCGCCCTGCTGCGGGGCCGCTGGGCTGAGCCGCCGCCGGCCCCCGCCCCGGCCCCGCCGCCGCCCAGCCGCCTCCCCCCGGAGCGCCGGAGATGCCCGGCGTGCCACGGAGCCGTGCCGCCGCAGCCCCGCGCTGCCCCCGAGCCTCCCGGCGCCGTGAGTACCGCTCCTGGGGCCGCGTCCACCCTTTCCTCCTCCTCCTCCTCCTCCTGCTCCCCGCACCAGGGAAGCCGCTGTCCGCCCACGTGCCTTCGGCAGGCAGCGGCGTGGGAGTCTCGGGGGCGCCGGGCGAGATCCCGCGGCAAAGCCCCCGGGCGCCACAGCGGAGCCCGCTGGTCCCATCGGCCATCCCCAGCGCCCCCGGGTCCGCTGGCTCCGGCGAGGCGGCTCCTGCGGCCGCCCTGCCCCGCACCCGGTGCGCGGGCGGGAAGGGAACAGCCCCGACGGCAACGGGGTGCCCAGCTCCAGGAACCGGGAACGCGCAGAGCGTTCATGCACCGGGTCAGTCTTGGTTTCACGGGAAGACAGTGTCGGTCTGCCCGGGAGCGGCGGAGGTACTAGCAAGCCGCAGTCGTCCCGTTAACCCTTGTCCCGGCAGACGGCTGCCCGGGGGGTGGAGATGGCGGATCATTATCGGTGAGAGAATCCCCTAAACGTGGCGATGTTCCTAAGGGCGCCTCCGGGGATCGGGGTGAGCGCCCAGCCCGGCGGACCCCGGCAAACGCCTTGCACGGGGCCGCGCTGCCGCAGCCGTGTCACACCTGCCCCGCGGAACGGGAGGGAGAGCCCGAGAGAGCCCGGCGGCGACGAACCCGGCGCCGCTGGAAAGCAGGAGGCGGCTAGGGGAGGGAAGACGTGTGTATCTTAACACGCAGTTACTTAAAATGCGAGCATGTTCCAGCGCCGGGTTGACAAGCCCGGCTCTCCTCTAAGGCATCTGTGAGCACAGAAGCACCAGCACCGAGCCCCACGGCGGCACCGCCGCCTTTCCAAGCCCTTCCCACTCCCTCCCATCCGCGCGCACACACGCACACACACACACACACACACACTCCCCACTCACACGCTCTCACGCCGTTCTCTCCGGCATTTCTCCCTGCGGCGCCCGTCCCATGGCTTCCCCCGCACCCTGCCCAGTCCGCCGCCGCGGAGCGGGCGCTGCTGTGTTTAATCCCTTTGCAAACCGGCCCTGAGCCGTAGCAGCCCCAGGTGCTCGCCTCGCCAGGGGCGACCCGGCGGCAGCCCACCCCGTCGGGCCGTGCCGGGGCGGGGAGCCCGGGCTGCCGGCCTCGCTCCCTCCGGCTCCAGCCACGGTGAGCGAACCCACCCGCGGCCGCACCGAGACGAGCCCTCGGGGCCGGGCGCATGCGTGGGTCTGGCGAGCCGCCGTTCCCGGTCGCCCAGCCCGCCGGGACCGGAGGGGAAGCGTGGGAGGAAGCCCGGCCGGGCCCAGCTGCCGACACCGTAAGTAGCGCTCGGTCCCGCTCGGCGGCTGCCGGCCCCGGCATCCCGAGCTGCGGACAGACGCGGGCTCGCCGCCGGCAGCCGCGACCCCGGTGCCGCAGCTGGAGCCACCCCGGGTGCAGCGGGACGGGACGGGACGGGACGAAACGGGACGAAACGGGACGGACGGCGGTGGCCCCCGCGGCCGGGGCGGGACAGCGGCTGTTGCCGCCCTCCCCGGGAGGAACGGCGGGGACTCGGCGCAAAAGGCGTTTCCCCCGGTCTCCCGGTGGGTCGGGAGCTGCAAGCCGGGAGCTCCCGGCGCTCGGCTCTCACCGCCACGTCCCTCCCCAAGAGCTCCCAGCTCAGAGCCCATGTAGCAACCGGCTGACCTCGGCCCCGGGAGCGGGGTCAGGATCCCTCCCTGGGGCTGGACCGCACCCCGGGCCGCGCCACCTCCCTGGCCCCAGCGCAGGTACCACCTCGGCTCGGGCCCCGCTCAAGGGCCATTCCGCCTCGTCTCACGAAGATGAGGCAGCATCCGTGCCCCCGCCCCACCGTGAAGGGGGTCCCGCTGTGCGTCTGCTCTCGGAGCCCGGGGCTCCCCTGCCAAGTTAGAGAGAGAAGCAGCAACAGGCGAGTGTCTCCGTAGGGAGACTTCCAGTGCCAGCCTGCCTCATCAAGCATCCTTAGAGAAGAGAAAGAGCTCTTCCCGAGCTCTGTCATTAGGTAATAGCAGTGGCTAAGAAAAAGCAGGTAACGAAAATTGGACACAAATACAGAAAGTGAAATAAGATTATCCTTGCAGACTCCAGTAAGAACCTACAGTAATTTAATAGCGGTGTAATTTACTTTATGCAACCGTTCCATTATTTCATTTTTGCTGTTGAAAAATGTAAAATGAAAACTTTTCATATGACGCTTGTTGCTATGACATAATGGCAAGGAGTCTCCTTGTACCTCTGTTACAGAAACAGAATGTCAGCATCGAATCCAGTGCTCTTCAGAGCTGTGGGCTGTGGAGGTAGCTCCACCACTGCTGTATTACAGGACCAGAAGCAATAAACGCCCGTTCGACTAAACAGAACACCAGAATCATTACCCACTAGGAGATTCCTAGCTGTGGTTCCTAAAATTAGGAACGTCATGTTAAAATTAGGAGTGTCTCTCTAAACTCAGAGCCAACTGAATGTAAAACTAGCACTGTATTTTATAAAATGCTCAAAGGTGAGAGAACAGTTGCTTTATTTCCCCTTTAATTTTTTATCTACTTCTCACATCAATACTTACTTTATATCTTTACTCTGGGTCCCAAATACTTAATCATGGGAGCTTTACCTAAGCTCTTATACACCTCTACCCCTTGCTTAGAACAGACTGAGTAGTGATGTCTGAGGACTGATCTTAAAGTACTGGGGAGAAGTTTTCAGGCTGTAGGGTGCCTGTGTCTCTTGGAGCTCAGGTCAAATATTGATGAACTTGAAGCATTTAAGCAACTATCAGTACTCAGTCACTTACAGAAATTCATCCCATCTTCTTGTCACTAAGAAAACTGACAAAGGAGACAGCAAGTCTTGGAAGTACTCTGGAGATCTCCTGGCATTCAGAAGTAAGAGGACTCTTAGCTAGAGGTTCATTACTCCTCACTCGCTGTTTTCAAAATTCGTCAAAACCGGGTGAAGCAAAGAAACCCAGAAAGTGTCAGGGTCAAAGTGAATGCGTGCTAAGCCAAATTCTGACCTTCCTTCAGCATGAAATTGACTTCGGTACTGCTCCTCCTGGCTGACGCTGCAGGCTGGCACTACAGTCGGGCTCACCAGGCAGAGGGTTGCTATCACAGTGCCTGCCCTGCAGAGCAGCCAGATGCCAGCGTAGTACAATCCGAAGTGAATCGCGACAATCGGAATCAATAGGAAACAGTGTGTGAATCACTGCTTAATGCACTCCAGGGTGAGTCATCCCGATTCAAACCAGCTTTCAGACCAGTACAATGTCAGTCAGCTTCTCACACAGTTCGATGTGAGTCAGATCTCAGCACCGAGTACAATGTGAAATGAGTCACTGACTAATACAGCGCCATGTGCCTCCAGTACCCGGTGCGAGTTGTCAGAGCTTCTGTGTGATATGAGTCACTCCATAGTACAGTAAAAACGGGCTTTTTGGAGGCCATTCATAATTAAGCACAATGCAACCAAGCGCTCAGGAGGAGATAATGGGAGTGAGCAGAGTAAACTGCTGTAGGCACCAGCTTCACTGCATAGTAGAGAGGTTTGTAAAATATTAGGAGGAAAGATTTTTTAAATGTTATTGTTTCTTTAAACAAGCTGCATAAAAATAACTAGAAACAGGTGCTTTCTCTGACATCAGAGCCAGCAAAAGCAGGGTTGAAGCAGTGGTAAAAATCCCAGCACTGGAGAAGTCTGTGGGATTTTATGTTGGTTTTTCTTTTAAGAGAGCAGATCAGTCCGTGTGGCTGACACACATCCACGGAGGCCAACCCCAGATGCCACAGAAGACAAGGCAAGGGATGCTGACAGCTTGTGCTGTGCAGACTAGAAGATCCTGACACTGATTTAAGTTAATTGCAGTTTGCAGTGACCTAGTTTGTGAAGGACTCAGCATGGGATGAAGTTGTAGCCATACTTACATTCATACTTCCCCACTGTCATAGCATCCACTTAATCAGCTGGACAGAAACTACAGATTGCTTTTGTTGCTTTTTCTATGCAACTCATAAAGAATTCTTGAATGTCTTTCTCTTATTACAGGACAAATAATGACAGTGACCCTGCTAATTACATGTTAGAGTAACATTTTCAATGAAGTGATAAAATCTTGTGATAAAATCCGAACTAAATAAATTCTTTATCCAGAGGGGATATAGGGATATAGGGCATCCCTCTGAAAAACCAACGAAGCCCCCACAAAAATCCCATTGAAGCCCCAAGTAACTAGGTTTTTAACAGAAAAGTCAGATTTTAGTCAGAGAAAGACTAGTGCAGGAAGGTTTTGCAGAGAGTGGCCTCGTGGTGGCCAACTGGGCAGAACTGAATACCAAAGAAAGAGGAGCAGAAGACATCTAAGGCATTGGTAAAAAAATACCTATGACAGGTGACATGATCAAGGCACCATTTACCTCTTACTGTGTGGGTATGATACCCTTTCAGCCATTCCTTTTGAAATGGAAAGCAATGCTTTAAGCTGAACAGATGAACTTGGCTCCTCTGAGCTGCTGCTCCTCTGGAAAAATAAATTAAGTAAAACAAGCAAAGGTACTCAGTTTCTGGACACTTGACATGAAATTGTCCCAGAGCTGTTAGTTACAGGATAACACTTTTACTTGCAACTTTATCCACTGAAGCCTTTAACAGGCTTGGGCACAGCAGTGACATAAAAAGCTGGTTTATTCTATGTGCTGCCACTCTTCTTTCTGCCAACTTCTGTCTTGCAGTCACAAACTCTCATCCATTTCAGCCACCCCACTACAAGATGCCAAATCTCCAATAATACAAGTAACTTTCTAGGAGCTCTTGCTCTTAACCTACTAAGTGGGCAATCTGACAACTATGCCTAAAGCATGTGCATATGTGTGGGCGAGTTCATTAACATATATTAGAATTCTTTTCTGACTAAAATAGCACACTGCTTAATGCAGAAAGCCTGCTTGTCACATTTGTCAATGAAAAGGAAGAAGCACGAGCATCAAGTTTCCTGTTCATATTTCAGCTGACAGTGAACTGCCACAGGCTTCAGTGGGAGTTTGTTGCAGCCCCAAATATATCTGAATTGTTAAAAAATAGATTTAGAGATTTATTTGGAACTTGACCCCAGTTGCAAGCCTCTTATAACATTAGTAGATAAGAACAGAATCTCTTCCAACTCACTGGTTTTCATCACTGGGAGGATCCAAAGTCAAAGCAACTGAGAGAGCTAGGTAACCTCACCTGAAGCTTGCTGACACCAAGAGGTGGCTTTCACTGTTTTAGTGGAGTTTGGACGGGGCCTGAGTATTTGCTGAAAAGTGACTGGACTGTATGATCCACATCTGTGCCCTCACTCCAAGTGGCTGTCAGCTCGTGTTCCAGCACAGGGCTTCCCAGGCTCTGGAGTTCCTGGGGAAGCTTCATGTTGTGGCCATGCAAATCAGCCCCAAGAACAAGCTAAAGGCTTGCACACCTGCCTGATGGTAATGTATACAAGGAGGAAACCTTGCATCTCAGTAATTAAGTTTAAGTAATAGAATCTTTGCACTCTGAGCTGAAAAAATGTCATTGTGTTTTAGCATAAAGTGGGGATAAAAGTATAAAGTTTTGTCTACAATCTTCTAATCTTCTGCATATTCCTAGGTTTGGGGCTTTTTTTTTTTTTTTTTTTTTTAGTTTGGTTGAGGTTTTGGTTTGGTTTTTAAATTGACATTTGTGGCTTAGATTTTAAATATTCCTCTTTCGGGAATGCTATTTTCTTTGTAGCCCACCTTTCTACTGAGAAATTAACAAATACTACAAATGTTACAACTAAGCCAAATATCACCTGAGGTGTTTTTAACCAGGGAAATAATTTTCACTCCTGACCTTTACACTCCTTTGTGTTTATAAGGTTACATGGAGAAATGCTTCATAATCTGAATGTCAGATAGGTATGCTTTGAAGTGCAAAAGTTATGACAGACATTCTTATCTCACCACTTCAGCATTACTCTTAAGGCACACAGAGGTTTTGCCACTATTGTCAAAAGTAGCATCTCTGATGCTTTCCTAAATCCTTAGACTTTTTTTTAATTACTTATTAGCATTCAATAATATGAACACATACATTTTTATATGATTCATAGATGCTATCTAGAGGGATAAGAAAAAAGAACATATGCCATTAATTTTCCTCTATTTTTGTTTCATTGCTCTTTAGGGACAATTTTATAATGGACTCAATTTGTTGTTATCATTATATAGAGAAGGACATCTCTTTCCTTCGGAGACCCAGGAAGTTTGCACCTTGGCATCTGCAGAGATGCTACATTAGATTGACTTGAAACAATGAACCAACTGGAGACAGGCTGATCACCTCAACACCTTCTCCCCATTCTCATTTAAGTTTTTGAGTAATTGGCACTCTCCATGTGGAATTTAGATGGTTCTGTGGATTACTCCAGGCAGGACCCACTGCCTGGAAAAGTTTCTTTATGTTCCAGTGTGCTGATTAATATCCAGGGTGGAGGATATCCAGAAACTCCAAAGCTACAAAATCAGCCCAATTCTGCACAGACTGCAGGTAGTCAGAGGAGGCTTGTAAGTGTTACTTGTCCATAGTCAGAAGAAACTTCCTGCAGATGCAAAAATGATCATGCAGGATAGACTCATGTACACAATTTAGGGAGGTAGAAGATGCTTTGTAGCTCCTGACAATCACCAGGGATGGATTATGCATGTGCTGGAGTGGTCCCAAGGCACATGAGACAGCTATGTGTAGGATCTGAGCAGCAATGCAGGTCTCAGAGCCTCATGTGACCCAGCCAACACCACCACCATGAGGACCTGTGCAACAGAGCCCCCTCTTGTCATCTAGACACTGACACTGACTGTCCCATTCAAGGATTTGATTCCTCACAGTGAATCAATATCAGCAAAATTAGACCCTACTGACTATTCATGTTATACTCAGCAAGAGTCTGAAACCATACCCACTCTGAGTATAAACAGAGCATGAGATGGTAGGGGTTGAAATCCTTTGGTTAAAGGTATCTTACATCATTCCATCAGTAGCCTTAAAACATTTTTGGATTCCACAAAAAGCTTGTACAGGATAGCAGTCCATCTCCAGTTTTCTAATCCTCTGTGTTTTCTTCTCTAACCCATTTTCAAACAAGGCACATTGCTGCTCCAGATGGTGGGGACAGAGAAGGCAGACTCCAGTTCTCAAAGTGCAGAGAACACCCAGTACAGAGGGTTCTCATACCATTTTTTTCATTCCCATAGCACCTTCAGAGAGGTCTGGAAATCAGATGTCCCAGAGTAACAACTGTAACATTATATGAATAGAAGACCTTTTCACTACGAGGTCTAAAAACATTCTCTCCTTTTTGCCCTGAAGGAGCCTGAAGTCTACTGAAGGCAAAATAATTACCCACCTTAACTCCCACAGATCAGTAAAGTAATTGCTTAAATTGTTGCTAATGTGGGCTGTACTCTTAATGAGCAAGGACTTTTGTTAATTCCTACAAATAATATTCACTGGATTAATTGATAAATCTACTGCCCATCCCTGCACACAGCACAACTCAAACCAGCAACTGCCTGGCAAGGCTCATTACACGGCTCTGGTGGCTGCAGCAAGAAGCAGCAAAGTGCAATGGAAAACTTCCATGTCCTACAGTGAAATTCAGGATATATTAGAAGCAGCAGAAAGACACCTACATATATAAAATGAGGCTCTCCTGAAGTTAGGTAAACAGTGCTGAGATAAATCACTTATTGCTTGTTCTGTGCACCTGACCAGCCTGACACGGTTTTGTCCTATGGGACTTAGACTAAGTGCACCAAAGGAGTTCTACAGCTCTGTAATAACCTACACCACTGCTCAGCTCTCTACCTTGCCATCCTGTACATGGGCCCTGGATTGTATTTACCCCAGGCTAACTCATATGAATTAGAGATATGAATGTGTGAACATAAATTATCCCAGAAGTAAGAGTGGATGTATTAGGCTATATAAACAGCACATGTCTGAATCCAAGTTACATTTTTCTAATCAATAATAATAGTTAACTGTCCAAAGCAGCAAATATTGTTAGATATATGATCCTTCCAAAAATATTTTATATGCTATCACTCTCTAATTGAAATGTGAAAATGCTTCATTTAAAAAAGTATTGGTATCTGGAAGGAAATTAATACTTATTCATTCCATTCATGTGAATCTGAAGCTGACAGGAAGAAATCTGAATCTACAAATACATTCAACATTTCAGTGATCCTTTCACATTTTGAAACAAGAAAGGTTGGGGAGGGGCAGTTGGAAGCTATGTTATTTTTTCTGATTTGCTATTTCTGGTCATTTAGGTAGATTGGGCCTTCAGAGTTTTAAAATGGGTTGTAGTTTCTATCTATATTGTTGTTCTTGTATTTTATTCCTCCTGCTACACAGGTGCATCTTCTGCTACCGTGTCATGCATTTGTCTCTTGGGAGAGTGGGTGGTTCTCACAAATACAAAAACTATTAAGCTCTACAAGACAGAAATAAATTCAACATTGAAAAAAACATAGCAGCCAAAGTGCAGCAAAATGTAATGCTGCATTTTGCTAAAATAACATTATTTCTTCTCCTAACACTTCTGTTGAGTCCATGACACGATCTGTACATTCCCCCTTAAGTTAAAACAGCAGCATTTCCTAAACCTGGACAAACATTTTAGAAAGGAAAGCAACTTTTAACCCCCAAGTATTTATCTCATTAGATTCAAGTCTGATATAGATTAAAAAGAAGAACTCAAAATTGGTAGCAGCTAATTTTAATTCTCCTACAATTGTCACGGCCTCAAAAGAAAGTTTAGCAACACGAAACAAACCTACACACAAAGGGATCTCGTGACACAGGAGGATGACTAGCTATGTATCCAAAAATCAAATACAAATAAGATTAAGAAAGCCATACTAATCTTTGTACAAGCTAGCATTTTATCTCTCAAAGACTTTGAAGTCAAAACCTCAGGAAACCCTTTCCAGCTCCTTGGCTGATACACCTCTGTGCCAAGAGCTCTAGCTCTCCAAGGCCCCTCACTCATACCTTTTGGTCTCTGCATCACCACTCCCCTCTCATGGCATTCCCAGACACATGAAGAATTCATTAGCCCTTGGCCTTCCATCACAGCACTTAAATGAGTGAACCTTCCAAAGGATTCAACACCTTAAAACTTCCATGGGGAAAAATCAGTGACTTAGCTTTTCAGTTCCCTTGAGGCCAGAAGTGGCCTTCAGCACTTCTGGTAGAATTTTTAAAGCAAACAAAAAAGGAAAAAAGAGAGAGATGTTTCTTACTCCCCCCTCCCTTTGTTGCTTGCAGCCCATGGGATCGGAGAGGACGGAGATACGCAAACGGCAGATGGCTGCGACCCCGGAGAGCCCAGGTGCTGCACAGGCTCAGCTCAGCACAGGAAATCGAGGCTCCAATGCCTGCTGCTTTTGTTGGTGCTGCTGCTGCAGCTGCTCATGGTAACTCCTCTCATTCAAGCCTCTAGGGAACAGAATAGCGGGGAAGGGACACATAGCTCCTGCACAGGACAACATAAGCCAAAGAAAACAAATTGTATAATTCTGCAGATCTGGAACACAAAGAGATTGCTGTGCTCTACTATTAGGCACAACCCTCTACTCCAGTGTACTCTTTCTTTCCCCTGCCATTGAAATAACAGATTTTAAAAGTAATATCTGTATCTCTATTGCTCTTTTTGTCAATACTGTGTAATGTCTGTTTCGTGCTGGATGGGGTAACCTCAGCACTGAGCTTCACCAAGGCTCCCACTAAAAACTGAAGGCAATGCCAGAATATGTCAGAGCTTTATTTTTAGATTTGGGCCTTGACAAGAAGCACCAAAGGTGTTAAATGGAGTTAGAAGAAGGTGGAAGGATTTGTAGGTCAGAAAATGAATAAGCAGGTGCCCAGCACATTTCTTTTCCCCTGAAGGTAACTGGATCTGTTGTCATTAATTAGTTTTGCCAACTCATGGCACCTGCAATTCCTGTGAAGATAATCATTGGGATCAGAAACTTTAAACACTGTGGGTATTTGCTGAAGTCGAGAAGCTAAGCAGAAAAAAATTCAGAAAAACTCCCATTACAAAAGCCCCACTCCTGTTATGGAAGCAAATTCATCAATCAAAGCAAAAGAGGAGGAATCACTTAATTCCTTAAATTAACAATGTGTTCACATCACTTTCTTACCAGCCCCTCCAGATCCAAGTGTTTTCATTCTAAACTGAATTAAATCTTCTCATATTCAAAAGCCCTGTATCTGGTTAAGGCAAACTGTTACTTCATGGGTAAGAGTAGAACTTGCATTCAAATAAACAAAAAGTCTTAAATAGCCATAGGATTTAGCCAAAATTCTGACAGCAAGTGAATCCTTCTTAGAGATTGACTATCTACCACATAAACACTTCAGAGCAAGCAAACCTGGCACTGAGGTGATGGGGGGGGTGGTCACAGATAACCTTACAGCCTGGGCTAGGAATCTATTCCACCCATGTTGTTTTCCAATAGCACCCTGTGGCAAATGCTTTGGAGAACACCATAAGAAGGCAAGGAAAGAGCAGACTGATCATTTCCTTGCTGTTGATACTCAGCTCGTCAGAAGCCAAGACACACAAGATTCTGCTCTCCCTACTGCAAATAGTGAATATTTTGCAAGGACAAAAGGCTGCTTGGAGGTTTGGGTTTTTTTGTGAGATGCCAAGAACTCTGGCTCTGATCCTACCAAGCTTTTCAGCAGGTGCTTAGAGGTAAACTAAGGTAGAAATTAGAGAGACCATGACTCTGCCTGTACAGGATCAGTTTGTGACCTATTGCATCTATGTTAAAGCATCCCATACAAATTTCAATGCCACTTCTACAGCTGTCCAGTGCAATTGCAAGTGGCTCAGTCCAGAGCTGCATTACACAAAAATGGTTTTCCATTAAAGGAAAAAATCAGGCACGTTTATCTACTAAGTCATAGTATATAAAACTTGCATTTTACCTTATAAATTGTTGATAGAGTGGGTTTTTTTTTTTTTTGTGATTTTACCTGATATCAGTTTTCCAGAGTTATTCTGTATCTCACTATTCAAACAATTCAAAGAAAGCAATTTACTCAACAGGGTTTGTGAAAGTACCCAAATTTCATGATGCTTAAAATTCCTATTTGCATTTAAGAATCATCTGGGAAACCAATACAGGCTCAGAAACAGAGTAGCTTGTTTCAGCTATAAAATAATTTCTGATTTTTTTGAAACAATTGTTTTCTAGTAGCAAGAAATGCAAAACAAACCGTAATTAAGCTATTTATGTTCCCCATTCATAGACCATTTCCTCAAAATAGCCTAAGCTCTTGGAACAGAAAGATTATGAATAGGAATAAAAATAACAGTCTCCATGAGTCATGCTGCTGAGCTGCTGAACATCCAATATTCAGCATATTCTTAATAGTAGATTTAGAATGAACTGAAATGAGTCTCTCAGCTGGGTATTCAGAGCCTGTGTTCATTCCTACAGTCAAACTCAAGCCTCCAGCCTGTTACTCTTCCAGATCCCAAGAGGATACAGTATTGCACTACTCTCTTTATTGTTTACTTGTACATTTCTAGGGAAAGAGCCTGCCTGTAAGTAATTTTCTGAAGCATGGCATGTTCTCTTAGGGAAACTTTTGTTATTTCTTTGGTCTTTTTCCTTTTCTGTGCATTATCCCATAAGACTGTATTCCTTTCTACTGGATGTGTTGGTTCCCCTTAATCCAAAAATAGCTCTGACAAGAGTAAAACCTTCTGTTTGTGTGTGAGAATACATCACTTTACATATTCAAAAAAAGGCTAGAACCACTGATAAAAAGGGTAGTAAAGACTTGAGACCCATATAACCTAACAGAAAAAAAAAAAAAAAAAAAAAAGAACTAGCATTACTACTTATATTTTTCCTTTTTTTTCCTGAAAAGGTACGTTGACATAGTTCATTGGTTTGAACACATGGTTCAGATATTGCTGAAAAAAAGTGTTTGCGCTATCTGCTCCCCATCTTAGCAACACAAAAGCTTTTCTATATCTTCAAAACATGGACTGCCATGGCAAAGATAAAAGCAGGTGTCTGCAGATTATGGACTAACAGTAGACAAAAACGGAGAAGGAGATGCCCAGAAATCAATAAGGCTGCAAATAAGACTTGGCCAAGAGCTTAGAATGCAAAACAGGCAGAAAAATCCACAGGTTTAACAAAAAAACCTTCCTAGAGATAAATTATATTCTTAGGGATTAAGGCATCAAAACTTAGAACATTAGCATGAAAGAAAGGTAAAATACAAATGAAGTTTGCTAGAAGTTATAGCAACTGTGTTGCCTTGTTTCAGCTGGAGGGCCCGTTTCATATAAATAACAGGCAGTTTAAAATATAAAAAATAGTGGGTCCTTTTCTTCTTGACATATTCTAAGCAGCTTTACAGATTATGACAGCATGTGTGTATGCACATGCATTTCTCACCAAGCTGTCACAGCCTGGATGAAGTGGAATGTAGTCCCCACTCCCTAAAAAAATTTTTTATTTTCAAATCCAGTTTCAAATGAAAATGAATCATCTACAGCTACAAAATAATTTTTAAAAACTAGAGCTATCATAACTAACATTTGATGAAAGAAGCAAGAGTTCACAGCTGCCTTTCCACAGGACATCAAAAACTGTCAGCCATCACTAGTGCTTGCAGCAAACTTTGTTTCTGTAATGCTACAAACAAGTGTTTCCATTCAGACATAGTCAAAGTGATACTCACCAATGATAGATTTGCTCTTTGTGCTCCAGACCTCACATTTTGACACATGTATTAGCAATCTGCTAAGATGCAATCAATCACCACACAATCTGGCTGTATCTACATCTGAACTCTGAAAGATGCTTACCCTTCCAAAATCACATACAGAAGTCTTCAGGTCACTTAAATCTTGTGTCCTGCTTCTGAACTCTGGCTTTCCTATGACATGGTATCACCCTTCCAAACTAGTCTTGGCCCTCATCACAACTGAGAAGAAAAAAATTGCAAACAAACAAATCCAAATCAACCTACCTTGAAACCTAACTCAAATAACACCAGTGCATCAGGTTCAGCTCAAGTAAAAGCATTGCACTGAGCATACCCAGTACAAAAACCAATTGAGAATAGATTTGGTATGTGACAAAGGATATGCATGTACACATATACATCCCATACACACTTGTGTGCATCTATACATTTATAATTGGACCTGACAATCCTTATAGGTCCCTTCAACATGAGATATTTTATGGAACTATGCTCCTTCTGTAGAAAATCTGTATTATGGAATATTAAACAGCATTCAGCTACACTCAGGGTATATACAATTGTAAAAATAAGGTCAGAATGTAACTGTAGGTAATCTGCCTATCATTAGCTTCTGTCCTTTTAGAATTTTTTTTTTTTTTTTTTTTAGTATAGAAGGCAAAGTGTCTGGTGTATGTTCAGCCTTCTTCTCTATAAAGTAGACCAAAACTTTTTTTGCTACTTTTCAGTCTTACTGTTAGAAATCAAGAAGAAGAGAGAGCAAGGAGAACATCTCATGAACTCCAAGCAGAGGGTATTCCAAACTGTGAGGAAAGGTATGGTCTTTATTAAGTGTTTTGTCAAGCTAAAATGAAACAAACCCAACTAACCATACTAAGTAATTGCAATGGTTTACCTGAAATATGAAAATAACTATTATCTACTTGTCATTTACACCCAATTTGCAAGTCACCTGTTTTTTACCCCCTAATAAACCAAAGGTCTGATCTATAATATTTTACATCATTTATATGCAGCACATAAGCACATCCCCACTCCCATGACAAATTAAAACCAGCATTGTAAACTGAAATGTTACCTTTTTTCCTGAAATAATTTAAAAATACACCCTGTTCCCACCCAGCAAGTATGCAATGAGCTTTAACTGACAGTGCTCAGCCTAACAATCACAATAAACTGGAGCTTAAATATTTCCAAAAGTCAGGCAACAGTTTCTTCAGAAATGCTCAAACAGGTAAAAGCACCTGGGAAATGGTAACATACAGGTGGGTACCTTCCAAAGTGTTTGAATAATTTTTTCTTGATATGTATTTTCATTCAATTTTTAACCATAATTTAACAAGGAATATTAGGGATAGAAAAAATGTCTAGCTGTTGCACAGGTATTTTTTTGTTGCATTTACTCTGAGCAGTAAACTGCAATTTCTGCATCAAAGCAGAGGCAATCACCTGCATCAGAGCTTTTGATAAGCACACTTTCAAAAAACATCTTATAGATGTGTTTACACGAGTTTGCACTTGGGTGGTTGCAACGAGGAATCAGAATCCCATGAACCTCACAATTTTGTTCCATTGTGACGGCAGATGCCTCCTGCCAGCTGCAAGCAACTTGAGTAACAATCATTTGTTTCTCTCCTTTTGCTCTTCTTCCTCCTTAAGCCCTGCTCCCACTCTTGAAGAAGTAAATGCCTGGGCTCAATCATTTGACAAGTTGATGCTTACTCCAGCTGGCAGAAATGCTTTTCGTGAATTTCTGCGAACAGAATTCAGCGAGGAAAACATGCTTTTCTGGATGGCCTGTGAGGAACTAAAACAAGAATCCAACAAAAGCGTCATTGAAGAAAAAGCACGACTAATTTATGAAGATTATATTTCCATCCTTTCTCCAAAGGAGGTATATTGCTTTCCCTAATTCATTATTTGATGTTTCTTTGCACAGTTAGTTCTAACATGTGTTTAAAGCTACAGCAATACTCAGGGAGAACTTCCCCCCACCCCCACATTCCACTGCCATCAAGTAGATATTTAGGGGAAGAAGGCAAACATCATTAAGGTGAGATGGTCAAAACTACTTTCACTGGTTGTAAGGAAGTTCTTCCTATGCTACCCTGGCAGGCTGATGTGGAATTTTTAGTTTGAGGCACAAATATATGGCTGATCACATTATCCTTGCAGAACTCAAATTTTATTTGTTGGACAAATCAATTCCTTTTCTTGTTACACTCGAAGAGGGTATATACGTTTCTCCAAAAGCACAGTAACCACAAATAAAGTGTCATTTTCTCACAGAGCAGCTGACAAAATATGGCATAGAGCAAAACAATGACTTTCCCAAAATTTTCAAAACTATTTTGCTGTTAGCAAATATGTCAAGTTTCAAAGACACCTCAGTACAGTTTGAATATAATCCTGCCAAGCAGTCTAGAATTTCAAACCTTTCAACATCCTTGCAAAATTGCAATTTAATTTTCTTTTTGTGCCAGCTATACTTATGTACTTATAAAAATGCTGTTTAAATCTACCCAGTCTGTTCCTGCAATACTAATATCTCGCTACAGACACATAGGACCTGCAGGAAAAAAAATTACATTACTGTATGTTGTATGGAATCGTTATATAGCCCTAATGATGTGGTTCACATCAACTCACTCTGCTTTTTAACAGCAATTTGATTAAGAAACAGCTTCCCAGGTTACATTGTCCACCTGAGTCATACTCTTACTCCAAACTCAGTCTCTTTACAACAGCACCAACTCTCCAGGAAATGAACTGTCACAAAAAATTATAAATGCTCTCTACTACAGAGCAGGAAGTTGGTCTGGAAATAACCCATCGGTCTCAGTAATAATGGGATTGCAGACAGCCTTGTTCCAATAAGGTACCTCAGTGAGGACATTACCCATACTCAAGATATTACTCCACTCAAATTTAAACAGAATAATTTTTTGCATAAGTAAGTTTATTTAGCAGTTTTTACAGTCTTGGAGGACACCAGCTGAAATGCTTAAAAAAGATGGTTTTTTTCAACCAATGAAACAAAACTAAGACCCCACCTGTACTATTCACCACTATTATTTACATGACTTTTTATTTTAATACGCAGGTCAGTCTGGACTCCAGAGTAAGAGAAGTTATTAACCGAAATATGCTGGAACCCTCACAACACACCTTTGATGATGCACAGCTTCAAATTTATACCTTAATGCACAGAGACTCTTACCCACGGTTTATGAACTCTTCTATTTATAAGGACTTGCTTCAGTCCTTGTCCAAAAAATCCATTGAAGCATAGAATTTTTTCTTAAATGTATTTATTTTAAAACAGACGGGACTCTGGGCTACAGAAATCCACAGGGAATTTAGAATTAATCAGATATTTACCTGAAAATAACTCAGGCAAGTTTTACTACAGACTGAATAATTAAAATCCGCACAAAGCTCTGACACAATCAAGTACAGTTTCTGATTAAATTCAGTATTACTTTGCAAAAGGAAATGAAGAGAAATGAAGAAGAAACATTGTTCCAAAAATGCAGTATTTTTTCAAACACAGCAGACGATTCAGACACAAAGCTATTACAACTTATGTCTGAGGTACAAATACCAACTGAGCACGAAACTGAAACTGATTTTTAAGTGGAGTGTTAGAATTTTCTGGAAAATCAAACCAGTTGCTCCATCCACACTGTGACCAAAGTAAAAATATTACTGTCAATACTGTGTTACTCTAGGCACTGCCATCACACCTGGCATAGGTACACTCCCCTTGTTTTGGTATATTTAATGCATACATGGTGCACTAATGGAAATTGGCATGGCAGTCTCAAGTTTATGAAAGTTACTGGTTGAAATAATGCTGCTTATAAAAAAAATCTTTTGCTGAAGAATTGTTATTTTAGTATTAGAATCTGCTGAAAGCATTAAGTTCCCTTTGTTGATGTTCATAAAGTTAAATTATTTATTTCAGAGGAAGACAAGTCTGGGCATTCAAGTTCCAAAATAAAGCACAAGAATTCTCACATATTTTTCTCTTCCCTCAGTAGGTGTTTGTAAAACCCTTCACTATTTTTTCCCAAGACGACAACAGTTTCAACCAGCTTGGGTTTGTAAATATGAAATTCTCCCATTCCCTGACAGATCTTGTAAGGTTTCCATTACAGATATACACTCAATTTACTTAATAAAAGCAGGAAGATGGAACTTGTGTTCTGATACAGCACCATTTCAGACTGTCCAACAGCACCAGCTCTATCCAGTTATAAACCATGTTCATTTACAGCATACCCAAAGCATTACACTTAATTCCTGGTCATATCTCAAAATCAGTAACCACAGGAAATAGTAGGAAGAAAGCAAGTTGAATCCACATAAACTATCTGTAGATCTGTTACTCTAATGTGTTATTTCTTTCAAATCACATGATTCACTACAATTCCACTACATTAAACTATGGAGTTTATAGTGGATTTCCACTGAATTGTATTTTTCCCTGTGTATTTATTTAAATGAGCCAAATGACTCGTATAGGTTGGAAAAAGACATATGGGAAACAGAAAGACACAAATAAATGCCCCCAGAAAGGGGTACCAGACAGACAGAGTTCAGTGATGTATACTGTAGCTTTCCAAAACCTACTCTTTGCCTAAATCCAGCACTATGGAAAATACAAAATGGGAACTTTCTCAAAAAAAAAAAAAAAAAAAAGAAATAGATTCAAGAGATCAATTTGTTTCCTTAATGCACTTGGCAAAATACAGTAGGGGCACAACAAGTAATGTTATGCCCTTACTGTATTTTGAAGCACATACTGATTTGATTTTTTCAGTACATAGCACCACAGGAGAAGAGCTGGTACATGGTAATTTATCAATGCTATGGGCTGGTTCAAGCCAGGCTGGATGGGCAACCTGGTGTAATGGAAAGTGCTCTTGCCAGTGGGGATGGTACTAGATTAAGGTACCTTCCAACCCAAATAATTTATGATTCTATGACCAGTTTTCATCATCTCCTTCCAACAACAAAACAGCATTCAACATGTCAGCACAAAAAAGTAAACCAAAAAAACTAGAGAGAGCAAAGCAAAGTGATTTTGCCTGCTGTAGCACAGTGCTGCATGACTAAGAGGAAACCCTTCCATGTACCACTAAAGACACAGTTCAGTTAGTGTTTGCCACTGCTTACCCTATCAATGCTGCTTACCTCAGCTGAATATCTATTTAACACACACAAAGCACTACCAATACAATTTCAGTTTATGTGAAATACTACAATGTAAGTAATAACTTCAACAAAACAAAACAGGTATCTTCAAAAGGCAGCACTCATGGGGAGCTTGCAGTCAAACAGATGATACTGTATTTGTTTTAATCAGTGGGTAGGAGTGCTCTAAACCTCTAAGCTGACAAATAAAGTTTACCTTGGTCAAATTCAGCTTGTTGGAAAGATCATATGCACACATTCAAAGCATGTCACCTCACAAAATGAAGGATTTAATTTAAGTTCTTCCTCTTCCCTGCAAAGATACTTCATTAAAAGTTTAAACACTCATAGTCCATATCAAACAATATATTCTACTATTTTGCAAGAAAAAAATGCAATGAAGTTAGAGGGGAGAGAAAACTATTTTTTGGGGGCAGTTTTATGGTTAATATTAAATTACAAACAAAGAAAGTAATAATTTCTAAGCTTATCCATGTGCCACAACTTCTAAGCAATTAACATTCTCTAGGCAATTTTCAGTTTACTTCTGCATTACAATATGTTGACATTTGCAATGTGCATTCTTTCCTGAAATATCTTAACAAATCTTAATGCTGTGCTTTGGGCCTAAGATTATACCCACTACCAGTAGCAGAATGCTGATACTTAGACATCCTGAGAATACTCCAAAAACCCAAACAACCCACCCCCTTAAATATCTTGTTATTTTGAGGCTGGTTAATGTTGGATTTAATTGATGGCATGGAGGCAAGGAGGAAGGTGGGGGGGGAGGGGGAAGAGAAGATGAAAACAAAAACCCACCCACACAGGCAACAAATTTTTAATTACATTTCATTGCTATATACCTGTTCATGGTGCATAAACTTCTCAGGGCAAAAGAAAAGTGCACTGAAAAGGAAAAGTTTCCATAGACAAACTGTTACATGAGTAGCAAGAGAAAATAATCATATTGACATAAGACATTATTTAATCATGTAAGAAATTATCAGAAAATCAATTTATCCTAGGTTGAAAACGAGCATGGTATTGTTTGCCTTGGCATTTATCACACTGCAGGATATCATTAAGCTGTAACAACTTTCCAGTCCACTGGCATTCTTCCTTCAATGTCTGCACATCATAAAGCAGTAACCCCCACAGAACATGCTTACTGTTAAAGACTGCTCTTTTCACCAGCCTGCTAAGCACTATTAAAATTGCATGGGTTCCTTCAGCCAACATATTGTGCTTTACAATGACCTTTAAATTCCAAAGTCATTAGCACAGTACAAATGGAGGAAAAAAATATATTCTGAAGGGTTTTACCATATAAAGTTAGATCAAAAATCATCACACAGGCATCATGTACTTAAGCAGTTTTGGATTACAAAGGATATCAGAAAAAAGACAAAGTGATGAGAAAGGCTATCATATCATAATGTTAAGTATTTTTTAAACAACTTTGCTGTAAGCAGTTCTAAAGAACATGTGTCTTCTGCTATAAAAGGTATGAGTATTGTTTCAATGACATTATGAAATTTTTTTTATAATAAGGTTGTAACTAAATTAATCCCAAACTCTTTGAAATGGTAAAGAATTCAAGAGTAGTGATGATCTAGTGAAACAGAAGCTAATATACAGCTGTAAAAAAATCAAGCTTAAAATAAATGCTCAGGTTTGTTTATATGAATAACTAATATTTCAAGATCCATTTCCAGAGGCATGTGTTTGAAAGGTAATACAACCACATTTTACAGAATGAAGACTTCATGTTGATGAATTAAGTCCTGTCCAGGCTGGTAAGGGTTGTGAGTTTCAATTAAAAACTCATGTATGTGATCAAAAGTGGAATCCTGAACTCCAGATAAAAAAAGGCCCTTCCTTGGATTCACAAAAGCCAAGATCACTGGGCAGATATTTCTCTTCTGCTTAGTGATAGTCAAAAAGAACCATTCAGTACAAGATAGCTTAAAACTCACACTTTCTCCTGAACAAGACAACAGAAAATATGAGCAAATGTATTATATATGAGAAAATGTCTTCTAATGAAGGATCCAGATGTTGTGTTTTCTGAGCAGCACAATCCTCTAGCCTTGCTTACACAAGACTGGATCCTTAAAGAACACACACACACATGCGCACTTTAGAAGGAATGTGGCCTACTCTTTCTCTCTAGTAGAATTGTGTACAAACTACCTTAAATTGCAGGACAACTTTGCTCCATCTGAGAGGATTCAAGTGTTCATAAAGGTAATAACCAAACCTGCTATTCTTGGAGAGATTCATCAGCGCTTCTGCTGGCATGTTTCAGTGCATGAAACACCCCAGTGTACTGGGTCAGTCTTGGCACAACTGCCGCCCAGTAGACAAGCCAGCCAGCTGGAGAAATGAGACAGCCCCAGCCCCACTTTTGCATCCTCTTTGATACAGGAGGGCAATTTCAGACAGCTGTTAAAACTGCAGCAACTGTTGAACAGAGGTCCATCCACAGATCAGTACCAGAAAGTTTTATTTTTGGATTTGGGTAACCAAAATAAAACACTAATATAACTGATGCATTTTTAGATCTAGTTGTTGCACTCCATCTTTCACTGGGCAAAAGAAACGGTTCTTTTTACCATGGGGGCAGAAGAGAGAAGGATGAAGGCTGCTGCTCAGGTATCAGGTGAAATCACATTTTATTTCAACACCTACTGGGATATACCTGCATCACAGAAAGTGCTACCACAGTTCTGGTTCTTTTAATATAGTCCAGATATAATCTGGTGACTACAGAAAGACAATTACTACATTTTCTCAAGAGATATTTCTTGTAAGTGTCACAACCAGACACAAAGATCAAAGGACACACAGTGTGAGGAATATTATGAAAACCAACCACTGCCTGCCCTGTACATGTATAGTATGAACAGCTATGGAAATTTAGATCTACTTGGCATCCAATTTGCTGTCATTTTAACACAATTTTTTGGACTTGTTCTTTTACAAAGGTCCCCAACCAAAGCACTCTAATTGAGTGTAAACATCTTTAATTGGTTTGTTGTCCTCAACAACTTGAAAAAAAAAGATTTATATCTTTTAGTAACTCTTAGGAAGCAATCCTGCCAATGGACCTACACACCGGTTAAAAATTAACCCATGCTACTAGTAGAAAAAAATTTCCTAAATGGCATTAGCATAAGTTGAGTTAACGTGTTTATATATAAAAATCTATTCAATAAATTTTAAATGCTAAGCAATTTTCTGTCTAAAAATATAGTCTGTAACAAAAATTCTTCTATTTTAATAATTTTCACCCTTCAGCAGAAAAGCCACACTCCCTTGCATAAGCTGACTGGAAAAGCTTACTGTATCAAGTATTAACCAAACAGCTCTCAAAGTTCAAGTGTCATCATACTATTTCAAACTCATTCATTACAGCTGCCACTACCACACAAAAAACATTCAACATAGAAGAACTTGGTTTTCCTTTACATTCAAGGAATTTATTTCCCAGGAGCTGTCATACTCTTCCCATCCCCTCATGAATAATTTATACAGTGCCAAAATAGACCTACTCAGCCCCAAACTCTAACAAATTAAGTAATATAAAATTAGATTTAATGAATTTAATCTGTTCTAAAGATGTTGACATGTTTTTCCTTGAAAACACATTTGCAAATATTTCTAAACATGCACTGCTAAAAAGCAAACTCTAAAAAAGCAGTATTTATATCATTTCTCATATGGAAAAGATCATAACTTTAATAATTTATTCCCACTTGCTGGTCTATGATGGACACCAGATACCCTACACGTCAAAAATCATTTCATGAACAAAATCAATGCCATTTAAATGAAAGGAGTATAGTATTATCTCCCCAGCCAGTTTAATGTAATGAATTGGTGAGCTGCTGTTATTAGGATAGCCTACAACACAATGCCTTTGCTTATTTACAAAGTCTAAGCCCAAGCTGGTTCTCAAGTACATTAAGCAAGACCGAACACTCAAATCAGATTTAACCACTATTTTAAGACATTCTTAGAAATAATGCCTGCTGATAGAAGGTAAAATACATGCTTTGGGCAATAAAATATATTGCATTGATCAAAGCTGGTTACATAAACAAGCTTAACCAACCATTGCAAAGAGGTCATCATATCCATTAATAAATATTCAAACCCCATGACTGCAAATTTAGTCCTAGTCCAGAAAGAGCACACAAACTAGAGAGTTATTTAAATTGTGTTTTAGTTAACAACTGAGTTTAATGTTATGAGGAACTTATATATCTTTTCTGCTTGCAAAGCAAAGTGAACAGAGCAGAGAGAAACAAATTTCATTCTTACAACCAAGCAAATGTGGAGAGGCAAAATACACACAGGAGGAGCATGTATATTTCAGACCACAAAAAAAATACAGTACATTATTCACATAGTTAGAAAAAACCAAGACAATTACCAAAATGTTTAACTGGTAAAAGTTTAATGTCAACTTACTTATAAAAATGAAAAAAATATTTTAAAATTCACCATACAATTGAGCAACCTGGCCCTACTGACTACCAGCTATAGGAAGGCATTTAAGGAAATGATGGTTGTGTCAAAACAAAGGCTAACTTGAGGCATGTATGCTGCTTTGAAATAAAAAGAAAAGAAAAACCAAAAAACCCTCTCATTTGCAGGAAGCTAGATGCTTAGTCTAGTTTTTAAAGCTAATTACAAAATCTTCATTCATACTGGTCCAGATGTCTTGACAATTTCTTCTTCTAACAGAACTGTCAAAAGAAAATAATGTTTTATGAGATCTTCATACATCTTAGGTCTAAATCTCTGCAAGAAGAAACAGAAATACAGCACCATACTTAGGATATGGAAATGACTAATCAAAGCACTTACTTATATTTTAACCATTCCTTCAGGCATCTGTATACAGACACTTTGTAACTGCCACCTTACAAAAGGTTTTAAGGACAAATATACTTTTTCAGTTACTGCAAACAATTCCATCAGATGATTTCCAAGCTTTATACATTATTTAGATATCTCAGAGCCTATATATGAACAATATCCAGCAATAAGCTATGTAAACCAGGATACATAAAATATTTTTTTATGTGGAAATCTTATCGTACACCATGGCATGGCTCTGCAGAGCTGCAGCATTCTTAACATAGAAAAATAACAGAATGAGGTTATCATGCTTCCTATGGCATGCCTTCATTTCAGTGTTTCTGTTTTATTGAACTACCAATGTTTCTCAGAAACTTTATAAATTCCTGTTTCCCAAACTTAAAAAAAAGATTTGATCAAGCTATCACTGCCCTACACTTATCCTGGCACAGAAATACAGCAGCAGTCATCTCCCTTTTCTATTGCTTCTTCTTTTCAGAATAGCAAAAAACCAGAAAAAACAATAACAACAAAAAGCCTAAAAAAGGCCTGTTACATTCACCAAAACAGACATTAAAACCAGTTAAAAGAACTTTGGGTGAAGAAAGAGAAAACAGTGACTAGTTTGTCACCACTTAGCATGGCAAAGCAGTAGTGTAACTAAATGTTGCAAGGACTAAGTCCTGACTTCTCTCCCCCTCTGCCACCAACCTTCTTGAGAGATCTCACACCTTCAGTCAAAAATATATTTTTTTTTAAAGCTATTTTGCAATCTCAACATGTAATATCATTAATGGGTTAAGAAGTAACTGAAAGTCAAGAGAAAGTGGTTTGTCACATTTACTGTAAACCCAAATTAACCACAGAGGCTGGCTGCCTGCTATCAAATATGCAGAGCAGTCTAACAGTCTTACCTTCCATCTGTTTCCACATTCATTACAGACAACAAATGTTGTCATGGGTTCATCAGCACTGCGGGTTTGAACCTTTGGCAAAGGCAAGAGCCAGAGTGGAAAAGGAAAATTAGTATCTTCAATTTTTGGTAGTGTGTGTTCAATGTAACTGTTTAAATCAAAGTTTAACATTAAGGAAACAACTTTGCATAAAAATACAAGTTAACTTTATGTATCAACTGAAACTGGGCTTTTTGCCTTGCTATAAAGCCATGATAAACTTGGATTTTGAGAGATTTAGTAGCACTAAAATACCAATTTCTGCATTGAAACTGCACATGTACTTCTAGGAGAAGATTCTGCACTAAAAGTACAATGGCTGCTACAGCTTCACATACATTTACCAATGCAAAGGCTTAAAATCTCATGACTGAAAAACAACTTGCTATTTAAAGCATCTGATAAACAGTACAAAATATAAATGCAGCTGATCCTACAACGAAAATGACATTCCCTGTAGCACAGTTAAGCCAATTAAAGCACCCTTTCTGTGGTTGTAGAAATGACTACAAATCAGGGTCTAGTGTTGGGCAAAGACTACATTAAATATATATAAAAATACACATGTATATATATGTACATATAATTTTCTGCTATTTGGTCCCTCTGTAAAAATAAGCTTACACACATTAAAAACAGTGTTTCTCCTCCACATAAAACCCTTACAAACATGATGTATTAAGAAGAATTAGCAAAAATTCAGCATTGCAAAGAAACTCAAGTTTCAGTCTATATAGATACTCAGCTTGGATCTACCTAAAATTTTTGGCAAATAGATACAACAGTCTTGCTTTACATAAACACAACTAAGTAGATCTAGCTATCTTCATGTTTTATAATTTGTCAGCATTTTGCTGAAAGTTCATTTCGCAATTCCAAAATTTTTTCTCTAACAATCTTTATACAGGACTTAAGGTTTGAAAAAGGAAAACAAAGAATGTGAATAATCACGCACCTGGGTGTATGTACAGTTCTTCTTTTTGCACTTGCCACATGTAAACAGATCAGTTTGGGTACCTCCTGTTTTAGCCATCTGGTGCTCTCTGATAGCTTCTTTGGTCAGATTTTTGCGCATTTCTTTCAGCTCATCACTTGCCATCTCCTAGAAAGGACAAAGAGCAGACAGAGTTTACTAGAGAGTTTTAGCTTTAAAACAAGTTACCACTGTGTGAGCCAATACAATTTTTTATTCAGAATCCATGAACAACAACTCTGTTGAAGGGCAATGTAATTCTACACATTTTTAATTTTACAAGACTTAAGCTGGGCTATTTCACAGCACAGAAGCTACAAGTTAAAAATGTTCTCTTTTTTAACACAGGAAAAAAAAAGTAGAAATTACAACATCAAGCATCTAGAAACATTTCTATGCAAATACACCTCTGAAGTTCAGAAATGTAAGCGAGGCAAGGATTTAGAAGTCCTCCAAAGAGCCAAAAAAGATGCTCTTCCTAGGTTAGATCCTTGGATAATTATCTCATTGACCTACATAACATTTATTACAGGAAAAAATTACATTTTTTTGACTTCCATATTTGTACTGATAAATACAGTACAGCCATAATTAGCCATATGTCACCAGAAATCATATTAACTTCATTTCTAAGCACTAGCCAAAGAGCTCAGAATCATCCATTTTCTTTTTCCTTTAAAATAGTTTTAGTGCACCAGATCTCCACAAGATCTAGTAATCAAATGTGCATAGCAAAACCAATTTGTTACATTTTTCTTCAATACAATTTTATTCACCATCCCATGTAGATGTGGAATGAAAATCTTGTATCAATGCTCCTTCACTACTGTCAAGAAGTTATCTTAACACTAAGAGGGTTTTAGCCATTTGACATTTCAATCCAAAACATTAATCAAACAAAAAATGTGCACTGAACAGGACAAAATATATGTTTGTGCATATGTACATAAATATGGAGATGAAAGAATATCAAAATACATACTGAAGGTACAATTTCCTTTTTTTACACATTCTTTCACCAACCTCTGTTTGCCCTAACCTTTATGTAAAGACATATTAAAAAAAAACACCCACCAAAAACAACCCACCACAACTTTCTTTTGGAATAAAGTTTGTCACGATTTTCATCAACTGACCACAACTAATTTCTCTCAGTCACCAAGACACTCCTTTATATTTCATTTGAGGGGGCAGAATCTAACACATAGAAGCAGAACTACAGAACTGAAACAAGATGTTAACAAGATGTGCTTTCATATTTCTCTCCCATAAAATCTCATTTTTCATTTGAATTTCTAGATCTATTTCTATCTTGTAAAGACACTTTCATGCCCTCTACCCCAACACAGCCCTGTAATTCAATTTCTGCAAGCCATAAAAAAAAAAAACAAAAACCAAAACAACAAAAAAAAAAAAAAAAAAAAAACCCCAAAAAAAACCAAACAAAAAAAAAAAAAAAAAAACCCAAAAAACCCCAAAAAAACAAAAAAACCAAAAAGCCACAGTCATTCAGAAGTACACCAGCTTGCACAAATTACTTTTATGGCTAATAAATACAGGTCAGGGTGTAAGTCCAAGAGGGAAATAGTTCAAGACCTGTGCTTTACTCACCTCTGCTGTCATTTTAGCAAATTTGTCAGGAGGAATGTTTCCACATAACACATTTTTCCTTAGGTTAGGGTTCTTTGCATCCTTGAGATTCGCTATCCTACTTCGTACCCTATTTTTGTATTTCATATCAGTGTTTTTTAATTCTTGAAAAATAGGTGCTTTGGATTTAAGGAACAAAACATGGATAAGTAAAATAGAGTAAAACATTAACAAATAAACCAGAGCATTAGAAAGGATTCATTCTGGGGGGCAAGTTCTCCCCCCACCCCAACCAACAGCTACTTTCCTGTTCAACACAGCAGAATTCACAACCTTCTGAAGCCTAATCATAGTTTAGTACAGGGTCAGTGAAATATGAATTTTTGGGTAGTAGGACCTCAACTGTAATTGTGAAAAGCCTCCCATAACTTTATGTCCAGTTTCTTGATCTCATCCTGAGAATTAATTAATTTCTGAATGAAATATTCAAACAATGACAGCTCACTAACACTAATTTTTTTTGTTAAAAAAAGAAGCACAGACCTCTGTTCTGGAACGATTCAAACACTGGTACCAGAACCACCCTTTTGAGAACTGTGAATTCATTTAAAAATAAACTTGTAGAAAATTAAATAAACACACTAGAAAATTATTAAGACTGTTAACAAGAAAAGATTTTAAAATAGCATAGAAGAGCCCAGCATTTTATGTAAGAATTCTCCAGTAAGATATAATATTGCTGCTACAAGGAAACATATTGAGCCAAAAAGAACCCACACACACTCACCTACATACATTACTACATATTTTAAGGCAAATCATTTAGGCTGGGCTGGTTTTAAAACACTAAATTTATGTACTGATGTGTTGAACACAGTTACCATTTTTGTTTTATATGAAATATAAACACATCCAATATATAGAACAAGTTAATTAATTTGAAAATTACTGTGTTTTTCAAAAATACTCCTGCTCTAGGGCACACAGATATACAACAAAGGATATCTTCTTCAATCTGAGAACCCAGCTCTTCTTCATCAGCACCAATAGCAATGTAATCATCTGAGGAAAACAAATGATAAAATATTAGCAACCTGCACTCTGTGTTCTATATCCCTGAGATCCCTATAGTTCCAGAATGCTCAAACTCAGCAAATTATAAAACAGTTGCAGTGAGTCTTCTTGTTGTATATGTAATTTTAATCTACTGTGTACTTAACCTTTCAAAATTTATTAGTTGCAACAATACAAGTAAGTGAAAGAAGGCAAACAGAATTTTAAAAGAGTCAAAAACATTTAAAAACCAAAAAACTTCTGATACCTAGTTGCAAGCACAAATAGGAAAAAAGACCACTGTTATACAGAAAAATCTAAAATATTCCAATGGGCTTGGCATCTCTCCCATCTCCACACCCTGTGTATAGAACAAACTATCATAAAAGGGAAACATTTTATATGGTCTTTAATCAATTGTTTTAGTCCATACAATACAAGAATAAGCAAATAAATGTTTTGCATGCATGGAAGAGAAAGATTTCATTAGAAGCATGGTAATTAAATAACAAACAATCTTATTGGATTTTTTTTAAATGCAAAGCAGAGATGTATCATAAAAGACATAAATTAGAAGAAATAGACCACAGCAGTCTTGAAGGCAGCAAAACACTTGAACTAAAATGTCTCAACTATTTCTGACCAAAATGCTTCCCCACAAGAAGTCTACCTTTCCAAGACAGCTTAAAAACAAACTGCATATAATGTTTGCCTCCTCATTTCAACATGGGTATATTTCAGTGAGTAACCCAAACATCATGGTCTTTAGTCTTCATTGCTTATTGTCTATACCTGAATTTATATGAATCAAAAGAAAGAATAAAAGAGTGAAGAGAGTAAACACAGATGATTCAGAAGTCTACTTAGACTGGGCCAAGTTAGACTAAGTTAAGAATGGAGAAACAGGAGCTGGGTCATAATTTTGACAAAGAGAAAGATGCACCAGAAAAAAAATCAGGTAATTCTGAAAAGTCCAGTTTTCAGTTTGCTCCTTATCTAGCAAATCATTCAATTTGTCAGTTTAAAGACACCCAAATGTATATGAGAGATAAAAAGAAAAAATCCCAGAACAGTCAAGGAATTTACAGATACCCAAAAGGCATGAGGTTAAGAGCAATGTAAGACTTTATTATTGCAAGTTATCTTAATGAAATGTCAAGAATAAATCTAAATAGAAAGGCAGCCTTCAAAAATTGAAATCTGAAGGCTCCCAGGACCACTGGTGTAAGGCAGTCCTGCATGTAGTCACACCCTCACAGTCAAAAAGACTGAGACAAAAAAAAATAGCAGCCTCCACAAAAACATTCAAATGAAGCATTAAGGAGGCAATAATATTCCTGAAAAGAAGATCCCCTGTTGGCAACGTATCAGATGAACTGAGCCACAAAATGTCCTGAATTAGCAGCAACAAAAATGCATTTTGAAACATCCCCAATGCCATCAAGGTTACTCATTGCACCTTCGGTGAACCGGTTTATGGGTCTACACACAGAAATTGATGCAAACAGGGTTTACTCTACCCTACAGGGTAGCAGAAAAAGTATAGTGGGAAAGACAGAAATAGAGAGGAAGGAAATAGTTAAACTTGAAAACATTATCTACAAAGCTCACCTCCTGTTCTGAGAGCTGCAGAGAGCATTTCTCTACATTTCACTCGTACAGAGTCTGAAGTGCTTGGAGCCCGGGGAAAAGAAGGGATGAAAGAATTTGAGGGAGCACTACCCTCCTCCTTCCTGCTGCTGGAATTGCTACTTGAACTGCTAAAAAAAGACAAAATGAAAAACAATATTAATGTTTTTTCCCCCTTCAAATAACTTTGTCTCTGAGCAAAATACGGGTCTTTTGCTACATCCATTTGATGGTATTCCAAAATAAGAACACAAGCCACCTTTTAAAAGTTATTTATAGCTGTAGAGTCAGTACAATTTTTAAAGTGTTTTTAGACTATTCACTAGGGCATTCCACACAATAGAGACAACAGCAGGTATTTCATTCCATTATGTGGCACATAAGCTTTAATTCTCAGTTCTTTACATTAACATGAAATTTTTTTTCCTCCCACGGACCTTTACTTTAAAAAACAGTGACGATACATCACATCAACATTCACTCTGCAAGCCTTGCATTCAATCTGCTTACTGTACTGAAGGGGTGCCATGGTCACAAACCGCCCCCCCCCCCCCAACTTATGTAGTTTTGCAAACTTTAAACCAAGCTTTCAGCTTCCATCTGGACATATAGTTCGAGGTTAAACTTAAATTTTAAAATGGTTGCTGAAAAGAGATTACTAAAGTCAGAAATGTATAGAAGAAATGGGCTTGTGAATATTCCTTTGTAAATGTTCTTTAGCTCCTGCAGTGACATTAATGCAGGCTTCTTTTTCTGGTAACATACTTTGTGTTTACCAAAAAAAGTGCAAAATGTTTATTAAACTTAAAAGCTAACTCACAAAAGAAGCATATGCAATTACCACCAAGCAGAGAAAGCTGTTTAACAATTCTCAAAGCTGGCTGCTAGTACCAAGAGAGGACAGAGTATCTGACAGACCCAACAGATGGAATAAACAGAACTTGTCTGGCCATATCTTGACCTATGTTTGTTGGGGTTTTTTTTCATGTCAACAGTAGCACAGTTTACTTCCCCAACAACACACTGTTTCTTGTACAACTCTGTCTTTCAGAAAAGAACATGGCAGCTGTCTCTAATATTATCAATTCAGACCAAATAGTTTAATGTTAATTTTCAGTGAGTGAAACTATTTGCACAGCCATTAAGAATTAAGCACCTTTCTTCTCTGGCATCAGGGCTGTTTTGTGAGGAAGATGCAGGCTCCTTTTTCTTTTCTTCAGAATCTTTATCAGTTGAAGGTCCATCTGGAAATACAAAACATGAGAAACTCTCTCCTACCCAGAAATAGTAAGTGATTTTAAAGCAGTGATAAAATATCATGATTTTTCCCGAATCAGTTAGAAATGCTATCATCTCCCACTCTCTGCTTTGACCTTCTCTTGCAGTACAGCCTTCCACTTCCCAACACCACCCTCCCAATGCAGGAAATGGAAAACATGACAATTCAGATCCTTCAAGTCAAGTCCAGCATCTGCTTAAACTGGCAGTAAAGACATGATAGAAACATCGACTTTTCTGATTAATTTTTTCCAACACTCCTGCATTAGGTAGACAGTAACTTCCCAGGTATTGCATCAAGTCTCTAGAATTTGTCTTCCATGCTTTATATACTTAAGTTCCTTCTACATACATGCCATTCTTTTTAATTATATTGTGGAAGACAGCATAGTTGGCAAAATATAAAATCACTTTCATATTTTCAAAGGAGTTTTCCAGACACACAGACAGTATTTTCTGTGATAGCTCTTAAATTATTTGCCTCACTTTTTAAATATATTTGAATCTGCCATTCCCATACAGGTTATGTTTCACTATGATTTTATAAAGAATAAGGACAAAAGTCTTCATAGAAAAGAGCAATCACAACATTTAACTCAAGCACAGCAAAAATGCATACACCCATTTCCATTGTAAAGAGGATTTCAGAGTGGCTAAATTGAGTGCCTGCTTTGATTTGTTCTCTAGAAAGGATGGCTCTCTACTGCCTACAGAGAAAGCCTAGTGAGATTGGCATCACTGATTGACAGATTTCATTAATTCCTCTTTGCAAGCTGCTATAACACTTCTAAATTCGTAGACTGTATTACTGGAATAAGAATATACTACAAACTTGAAAATTAATTAAAAACAGGACAAGAAAAGGAGGGAAATCTGTTAAGGCTCAGTCTTGCTAACAAAGATGTCCTGAACTAAGCATGCTAATCCTTGTTTAAGCATCTAAAAGTATCCTTATTTTCAGAGGAACCCCATCCCTGTGCTTCTCAGAGGAACTTGGTTGTATGCAACACAAATCTGGGTCTCTTCAAACATAAAGCTTTTTAATTTTATTTTTATAGAGCAGAAAATAACTGTACTGGCTTTATTTTTATAGGAACAATAAACTGAACATGATTTTGATCCTTTCCTTAACCTGTGAGTTAAGGAATTTATCCAAACAAATACCGCTTTGTTAAAAAATCATCATAAAAGGAGAGCAGAGACAGCAGTACTGGATCAAACCAGGCACCAATCTACTATCCTGTCTCCAGCTGCACCTATAAAGAGATGCACACAAAATAGTACAAGTGCCAGAAAAGCACAAGATACTTCTCCAGAGTATTTCTCCAGCCTTCAAGAACTCACCCATTGTTTGCAAGGTTGTATTCAATCCTTGATAAATTTCATTTAGGAAAAAAAAAGATAATTTAACACAGATGATGCATCAGAGGCTGATTGCCTTTAATAAACTGAAGATGTTATTTAAAAAAATTCTTAATAAAGAGACCAAATTAATGACTTCTGTTTATAAAAATAATTTCACTAAGAAAGCAAACAAGACTATAAACTGAATGGATCACATGAGTTCTCTGCTATGACAACTGAAGTGCACTAAGAGAAGGAAAACAACACCCATTTTTAACATGCATACTCACTCTCTCTATGGCAACAACTGATTTCATGATATAATCTTTAAAGATGTTCCAAATATGCATACAATCTTATTTAACTTCATAATGTTTTAAGAACATGCTCATTTTTGTCAGAGGCTTTAAGACAAACCAGTAGATCAAACAGGTATCTTGGGGTACTGCTCAAGTCCTGCAAAGCAGGAGCTGTGCTTCAGCCCATTTACCTATACATTTTTTTGGCACACAAGTTGTCAAATTCAGGTCTGACTTGTGTATCTCTGGCTTATTATGCACACACACCACAGTGGTATAGCTGGCACCCAGATCACTTTTATCAAACACTTCCATTTAGCCCAGCACCATTTCACCAAGGGCAGGCACTTGCCAACACCTGCCAATACCCCAGTGGCTTCTTTCCCTTATGGAGGGCAGGGTACACAAGGCACACAGATAAAAGCACAACTCCTCCCACAGCTGCAGACCAGTCTATGCAAGGATATCTCAAACCAAGGTCAGACTTGAGCAGCTGAAATTGGACATCTTTAGCAAGTATGTCTTCAAAACTACAGCTTCTTTAATCACCTCAGAATTTTTGCTTAATCTAGTTTCAAAAAGCTGAAAATAAAGTTAATAATATCCTAAGTGTTTAAGTTGCTTTATGGCTCATAAACTGGAAAGCACTAGAAGAGATGCTTTCCATCTTTAAACTCACACAGTAATAAGGATATCTTGTTTTACTGAAATACTGTATTGACAAAAGAACAGAGTGCAATTAACAGCCTGCGAGGCAGCATTTCATCTATCCTCTGGGGATAGAAAAATTATCCTTGACAAATTAAAAGTCCCTACTAATTAGGTTATTTTACATTCAATGACCAGACTCTAATACAGAGGAAGAATGACATTTAATGGGATCTAGGCACAACCACAGAAATTTTAACAAAGTAAGGTGGAAAAAAAAGGCCCTTCCGTGAAATATCTTTACAAATTCCAATGTGATGCACCTCAGGAAGTCTACAGAACATTATAAATATTTATATACTACAAACTACAAGTTGTGCAGTTCCTTTTTGCAACTCCATACAGTTATTCAAACTTACCAAATTTTTCTTCAGAAACAAGTGGAAACTGTCACCAATTTTAGGACTGAAAACTGTAACTTCGCAGTTTTAGCTATTGCATCTTCAGGCAGCCATAAAAAAAACCTCAACGCTTTGATTTTTTTATAAGAGAAGTTAATTTATATTAGTATTTCTTCTTTAAAATATAAAGAACATGGTAGTAACAAGAATACACCATTAGTCATTGGAATAAGACATTCAAAGTTTAAAAACAGCACTGCAGTTTCTACCTGGACTTGCAATTAATTTTAAAGACACTTGAAGCTTCTCCAGTGAAAAATCTCTCCAGGGTCAAAGAAGACATAACAGTGGTTTGTGTTATCAAACCAAAAATTTTAACACAATAAGATACAGCCAGATAACATAACTAATCTGAATGTTAGAAGCCATTAATAGCTTTCTCCTAGATTATTCTATATTACAAGCCAACACTAGACATTTGCTAGTAACAAGAAAAAACTAGAAAATATAAAGATGAAATGTTATTAATTTACAAATCTAACTTCAAATTAAGAAAAATCTTAAAGTAAAAAATTTTTCCAGAAACATTAATGAAAGGGGGCTAGTTATTACCTGGAAGCACATGAAAATTTAATTTAGCGAGATATCGTGTGCTGCCTACTCAGGAACCACCACCAGAACTTGGAAAGTTTTCTGAGTATTCAGTTTAAATAAGTTAAAGGAAAGAGATAAGAGAACTGGTATCAAATTACATAATTATTAATTCAACAATGACCTTCATATGCAATAATTATTTAGACTCCCTTTTCCAGAATCTGACCAAATAGTCTTGAGATGCACAAGCAGCTACACTTGTCAGCAATTCCTCTACAAGACATAGTAAGGCATGAAGGTAAGATCAGTAAAAATTTCTTTTCAGTGGTAGCTCTGGAAGGAGGAATATCTAAAAGTCCATAAATAAACAACAAAATTATGAACTATTTGCTAAAGATTTTTTATCATCAGTGTCAAAAGACCATGACACATGGACTTATTTACTCTATGTGTTTTTCTTTTGTATAGTATAATGCATTGTGTGTTGTTATCTCTCCACTGATTAGCTTAACAAATTACAGACCTACTAACAGTACATGAACAGTTCCAAATGTACACTTCACAAGAGGTGATTTCTACAGCTCATATTCGATATGAAAATGAAACCACTGAAATTGTTTTTGCACTTGATTCTGCTTGATGTCTTATACAGACATGTACTCTTCTTATCAAAAGTAAATAATATTTGTAAATGCTATTAGACTCTAATTTAAGAACTTGCTTTGCCAGGAACATTTTTTTTTTTTTGAGCAAACGCAGTAGGCTTTGAGATGTCCTTGAACAACTTCACTTATGACTGCATTAACATACCTGTAAGATAGTCCTAGACTGCACCTGCTGGCTCCAGAAGAATCAAATCCAGGTTTGAAATAACAAAGGATTTTGTGAGCAAAGTAATCTTAGTAAAATACTTCTGTGATGCCTGACTGGTGTTATTAACACTTAAACACTCTTTCAAAATAAAATTACTCAGGCATGCTCTTCTTTGAAATAGGCATTTCAAAATGTTTGTGGCCTCATTTTAAGTTTTCAATACTGGCAACAGATGATCACTTAATAATACTGTACCATGCTTCTGCATTTTCAGTTCAGTATATAAAGTAACTGGAGGAAAGTTTACCTACAGGCCTGGACATTTTTTTTCAGTGTATACTCTTCAGCAAGTAATTATTTATTATGAGGGTTATATTCCTTAAGGAATTTTTGTTGCTTTTCTAACATAAGAAACACTCCTGACAACCTAAATGAGCGTGCATAATTCATTATCTGCACAGCATACTCTGTATATTCAGCTACTTGGCAAAACAATCATTATTGGTAAATCCCATGTTATAACTGAGCAGCACTTTATTCTGAGAGCTGAATTTAGCTTCTTATGCAAATTGTGACCATCTCTGCTGTGTAGTTTAACTTTCAGAAAGTATCTGAAAGGGACCTTGCACTGTGAGGTAACCTTGCTCATCCAGTGAGTCTCTTCAGAAGGTTACAAGCCCTCTGCTGCACAGCTTCTGACCCCTCCAAAACACATTTGGTAACCTGGGAAGGCTCAAGTCAAGCCACAAAGATCTGGTGATTCACAACTCACTTTGATTTGTACTCATGTATCCCATGCATTCCTAAAAACTAAATTCTGATAGCATTGAACTGAAACATTACATGCAGCCTGAACAGTGAACAATTCTTGCCTAAATTCAAAATGTCATTTATAAAAATAACTCACAAAGACTTCAGAGCTCTGAGTACAATGCCTGGTAGGATTAACAGCTGTCCGCTTCTGCTGCCATCTTTGCTCCATACCATTTTACATGCACTATAAACAGCACAATCGAAACTGATTTCTCAAGCAGCTCAACATACGGTATTTCGCATTCTTCCAAGAAAGTCAAAACTAATGATAAAACAGAATAAGAGTACTTTGTAAGATTCCCACCCATACTTATACCCTATCTTTCACAGAAACTTTTCACATGAAACTTTACATTCTAATAAGTTACTGAGCAGTGATAAAAGAGGCAAAACATTTGCCTTACTACGCTTTATAAGAAGATCTACATTACAACCAAAGAAAATTTAACTACCCAAATTCTGAATGTAAGCAGTGCTGTAATTTCAGGACTAATTTGATTTTATGTAGTAAGTGCACATACCACAGCTGGCACAATAATGTACCCCCAAAAATATCTGTTCTGTAACAAAAATTACCACATGAACGAAGGTCACATACTCACTGCCTCAAGAAGCACTCAGTTCTGATAAATGTCAAATATTTCTTATTTGCTTTCCAGCTCCTCACGTTTGACTTCACCTCAGGCAAAATGCCTTAGTTAGAGTCTCCCAACTGTGTTAAAACAATCTGAATCTAGCAAGCTACAAAAGGGGAAGGTCCACCTTGCTCCAGCTGTTTGTTACTGCTACAATCCCTGTGCAGCAAACAGCAACTGCAAACAGGCTGGACTTAGAAGTCAGAGTTGAAATTTCAAGCCAGAAGAAATGAACAAAACAATTTGTTTCCAACTGGTCAGTTCCCAGCTCTGGTCTTCTGGAGAGCCACTCCAGCACCAGTTGTAACACAGGAGGGAGCAAAGAGGCAGAAGTGAAGTCAGGAGCGCTCCTTTGCACAGCAGCCTACACCCAGACTGACCTGCTGTGACCTTCAAGCATCACATTCTTACCCAGACTACTACAGCATGGAAACCCTCCAGGCAGGAGTGACACTCCCCAAGTTTCACAATGTTTGAACACTTAAACACCAGTAAACTTTAAGTAACAACGTATTAAGACAATTTTGACTGACTTAAGGAACCCAAGCATTAAAAAAATGAGATAATTATTTTTAGTGTCTCAACAAAAAAATGGCAAATCCTTTAGTCAAAGGACAGCAATAATCAGGCAGATCTCCCACTCCCCAAGGAGAGCAGCATCTGAGCACACTCCCAGTGAGAATTCTGTTGAAATGAGAGTATCTTCTCTACTATGCTGTCTAAGTGGCAGTATTAAAAATTTGAACTTCGAAGAAAAAAAATTAACTCTCACCAAATACTGATAGGTTTTGTTTTTAAAACGTAGACTAATAACTTTTAATAACTTGAGAGCTAAATCACTCAATCCAGCAGCTCTTTTAGAAGTCTTTAGAGTAACTGATGCTAATATGCAAGTCAATTTCTCCATTTATATACCTTATCACTTCTATATACTGATTTAATAAAGCTGGACTTCCACACTTAAGTTTAAAAATAAAAAGTATATTCTTTCTCTATTTATCAGTCTGATCAGATCCTTATCTCTGATCAGATCCTACACTGAGATCTTGTATATGCATTTACTTTTATTATTTAAGGTCATTATGAATGTTAAAGTGTTTTATCAGCATGTCTAGTATTATCCAATTTTAACTTCTAAAACTAACATAATTAGTAGACAGGTTAAAAGTCTTTAAGGTAGCTTTAAAAAGTTTGCTGTAGAGACTGCTGTTTCTTACTAGAGCATCAAAGTTTAAGGTTCTGACAAACTGTCCATTTCTACAGAGTATTTTCTATATCATTTACAAGACAGTAATAAAGTATCTGATAAAACACTTCATAACTGATAAAAATGAAGCTGAGTTCAAATGGAAGGGGACCTGGTATTTGGTATATTTGTCCAGACAGAATTGTAAATATTTAAATCGTTAAGTAAACTGTTATTCTATTTTAAAATTTTAAGCTTCAAAAATCTTAATTTACCTAAGCTTACACACAAAGAAACACAACAGAGTGCACCACAGTGTATGAACAAAAATATCTGGACATATTCTGAGATATAAGTGTTTTCAGACATATTAAGTACTACCAAATACCCTTGAATAAAACCTTAACAGAGAGGTTTTAAGTGTATTAATTGCTTTAAGGGAAATTAAACAAAAGTATTAAGTTGCTAATTAGTAAGCTGTTTAAAATTATGAAGGTTTTAGTTTTAGAAAGTGCAGCTCTGTTTCTCGCTACCTGTAAGTTTTAACAGATTTTAATGTTTTTAACGTTTTTTTCTCTTCATAACCAAACATCAAAGCCTCCACACTCTCACATGAGATTTTGCACCAGTTCTTCAGAGCACTTGTTATATTTGATGAAGAAAATAGTCAAGAAGTTTGTTAGTGCTTAGTGCTGCAGTACAGTCACTCCTGTTTAAATGCAGGCAATGAGACTTCAGAAATTAATCACATCAGAGAAGCTGATTTCCTGCTGCCAGCCCCAATAAAATACATTAACTGTCCCTCTGCACACACTCTCACAGTAATGGCCTGGTGACAGTCAAAGAGTAAAAAACCAATTATACCAGCACAGGAAGTTTCAACATTCACACAGAAGCACAAATATGTCTAAAGCAAGGCAGTGACAATAATGAACACCAAGGCTACACAGAATTAAAACATGCAAGAACAGGGACGTTTTTGTTGCCATACCTAACAGCTTCTTCCAAGACTTGATAAGAGATTTTGCTAAAGATGTAACCTCTTCATCTGTGCTTTGCTTGCGTATTGCATTCACTGACATTCCAATTCTGGTAGACTGCAAAGGAAATAGAAATATACATTATCAGAAGTGACATGAGGACAATTTAACAAATAAATTGTACTTTGACATTAATTTGTACTTTGTACATTAATTTTTACAGTATCTTTTTTCTTTTTCTTTTGTGGTGGGTTTGTTTCCTTTTTACTTGTGATTCTCAGGACAAAATACTTCAAGCCTTTAGAAAATTATTTTAATGACATGGATATTTTAAAAATAAATACAACAGTATTACCATCTGTCTTCATCATAAAAATCTGGGGAGGGGTGGGCAGTGATTGTGGGCACAAGGCTTAAGGACTGTATTTATATTTCAGCACTCTAAGAAGCTTGCTGACTTCTTCATTGACATCATATTCAGAATTTCCAATAAGTGGCTGTGGGAAGTGCTGTAATACCCAGCTGGGAACAAGCACGTTTTAGGTACCTAAAATTTTGGTGGTACTGAGATTCTTTAGAATCATTAGCACAAAGAGATCTGACTTTAGACAGAAGCAGTACTCTCTGTGTTTAAGATTTTAAAGAATGAACTATCCTATCTTTCTGAAAAGGCTAAGACAGTGACAAGCTTTAAACCTTTGCCACTACTGCCACCTACAGAGCGAATCTGAGAGCAAGTTACAATCCACGCCTTTCAAGACTCAGAGGACGAGGACATAAATATAGCTCAACAGTAACATTTTAGAAGACTTATGGCTAATGTGTACATGTAACAAGGAGAAAAATTCCACCCTTTTAGCTTCACAAGAGGAGAAAACCATTTACCAATATAAATAAGGATTTTATTATCTTTTTGTATTCTGACTGATGACTAAATTTTTTTATTTGCTGTTAAGATGCTCAGTTTTGTTGCATTGCCATTTACAGGACTCACTAAATATAAATTACTCTACTTACTTTTGCAATAGATCATCATTAACTTCCTTCTTCTTGAAAGGAAAATTTAAATCTTTCTGGCTTGCTAAAAATGGAAATTATTTGTTCCCGTAAATTACTTCTTACAACCCAAACAACACTTTCTGAGGCACCATGGATGTGCTAAATGACTGGAAACATACTGAAATAATGCATAGCTATTTCAGCCAAGGAAACACATTAAAAAACCTCAGGCCTGAGCATCAGCTCAAAACATGCATTTTGAATTAAAGAAAACAGATGGTTACTCACCTGTAACTAATATGTTCCAAGATGGACTCTGATCATCCACCTTAATGGTACTGGCCATTTCTCTTGATATTTTGAACACTTAAATCTCCACAATATGTTCAGACAGTAAAAAAATAACATGTCCTTGAAAATCCATAAAATACCACATCTGGATGAGAAAAATGTATCTACCAAAAAACCCAACCATCCATTAATAGCTGGGCACAATGACAGCCTATGCTCATCAGTGAAGGGAAAACACACAAACTTGCAGACTTACTTAGCTAAGTAAAATCCAAAAATTCAAGTAAAACTCAAAACTAACCCGAAAAATTTCTTCTCCTGATCACACAAGAGAGACAGTTTATGGGAACTTTCTGAACTGCTTTCTTAAAGCAGTACATAAAAACAACTCATTTGTTTGCTTTTATAGAGCACTGGATCAGGTCTACCTGAAGAGAGGAAATAATGATCTACTAATTTATCTGCCTTCTAGCTAGCACAGGTAGTCACAAAAGATCAGTGTTATATTCTCAAAATTGTTATGTTTTAGTGACAAACCAGCTGACAATATTTGAAATTTCCTTAGTCATCCTGTTTGTTGCCATTGTTAAGTGAAAAACTCAAGTATTCTCATTCTTTCCCACTTTAAATTCTAGAGCACTTTCATTTGCTTTCAGAGTAAAGACAGTCAAAGACAGCACAAGACAGCTGTTCTCACCCTGAAGCACTGAAGCTTTGGCCAGCAGGCCTCAGTAGGTGCAAGCACTAGTGAGCACAAGTAACCAATGACTGAACACAAAGCAGAGCACATGGGGGCAGCAGGTGCTCTCTAAACCAGAGCAAATGCAAAAATGTAAGGAACACAGCTGGGGAGGGAGAGCAACCACCGAAGCAAGCAGATGTGCTTCCACCTTTAAACTCTAAGTGTATGAGGATAGAGAATTGGTGAGCACTGAGACCAAAGCAGAGCCAAACCTACCACTGAAGAATAACCACCCCTGGGTTTCCAGGTGTTGCCAGTGAACTGTCCTAAAGCCATTAACAAGGGCTGCACATCATAGCCTAGTTCTGCACATGTGTGTGTAACTTCCTGTAAAACCTGTTTGTGAAAATACAGCCTGACTGTGTCACTCACTGTTTAGCTCTGCACTAACCACAATTAGCACCAGGGACACGATGCCTTTAATGCTCGGAAGCTGCTAAACAGATTTGCAAGTCAGACCACTGGATAAATTGTGTGAGGAAGCCTACTGGCTCCCTGCCTAGCTGAACAAGGATCAGCTTGCTTACATAAAACTCATCAGATGCAACACAGTGGTATTATTGCCTGTAATCACTTCAGCTTTCTGTGAAAATAAATGTGGCAAGAAAGATAGAAGACACCAGCACAAGTCCATACTACTAATATGCACCTTCCTATTGCACATACCTGTGAAACTCGTCAGATGACCTCATAATTTCAGGCTGAGGTAGCAGCAATATTACACAAAAAATCATCACTTCTCTCATTACACAGGAATAACAGAGCTAGCAGAGCTTTTCTCAATGTAGCCAGCCTTCAAAGCTTCTTAAAAATGGGTATGGAAGTATTTTCACTTTTGTTCTGCATTTTATCAATTCAAACACAATTGTCAGAAGTCTTGATCTGCACAGAGGAAGATAGTGCCTCCACTATCTCATGATCATCACCCTTCCTGACAGAGGCACACTAATGATCCACCACTAGAGCAATGAGTATGATTTCTTCGCATTTCAGCTCTTGCTCCGAGTCCACCATTTCTTAAGCAAACTTGGGAGGCCAACAAAGAAAATTCATGTCAGATTTAATATTTTATCAAACTCTCAAGGGAAAAAAAGAAAGTAAATTTGAGTCCAAAATTGTTGCTAAATGCAATCTTATGCAGTGGAACTGTTTTGAATACAGCAATGGATATTTATGAAAAGCTTCCTAACGAAGGTACAGACAATGCACTATGCAAGAGTATCCCAAAGTACTTGAAATTCCAGAGCTCTTGCAGAGAGATTTTTAACTCCAAAGGCAAAATAATGTTATTATACTTAATGCAAAATATAATTTGCATTAAGACCTGCATAAAGAAATTCCAAAAAATCAGGTTAACCAGAGGGCTTTTCTGGGTTTTGTTCTTGTTTTGTGGGGGGTATTTTTTCTAGGGGGTTTTGAGTTTATTTTCTTTTTAAAGAAGAAGGTTGAACATAGGGGACAAAGCATCAGAGTTGTACCAGCATTCATGCATAAAAGTGACACCTTAAAAATCCTATTTTCTGTCAGAAATAGTATTAGTAATAACTTACTAAGTACATTCTGCAAGTATTAGGACGCATGAATCAAAAATGCTATCACTCCTGACACCTTTAAAATTTGAACTTTATAGCTAATTCTTTATCTGTGACCATTAATTTCCCCTTAGAAAAAAGTTACTTTTCAGTCTCCTCCAATTTAAGTGGCTACTACAGCAAATCAGATCTCACATTTAACTGAAATTTTAAAATTTTCACAGATAGGGAATATCTGGCTAGTTGGGAACAAAAGTTGCTCACTGATGAATTACATGACAAGCTCTGAAACTTGTCATGTAAGGAAAGTTGACCAAGGTTATTTTTTGAAAGAATTTACAAATAATATATGAAATATTGTTAAAGATGGGATTCTAAGCAACATTAGTGAGAGTATACATGCAAGTGGGAGAGATCGTACCCCTCCACCACTCCAGCCCAGGAGAGTAAAAGTGGAGTATAATAACCTTAAGAAATACATTACTCAGAATGAGGGGGGAAGGACACAGAGTGTGTCTCAAATACAACTTGCCTAAAAGGTATCAACTATGTTTCTCCTCACGAGGCAAAACCAGAACTAACTACACAAGAGAAGATGTGTGTTTCTTTCCTTCAAGAGGAAAGAAACACACTCATTTGTGTTAGAGTAAAAATGTAAGATTCTATGACTGGTAAATTTGTAAGTAGCTCTTCTCCCTTGTCCAAGACAAAATTTACAACTCTCAACTCAATCAGAAAGATAAGCTTTAAGAGTTTGCTACTGGAAGAAAATACTTAAGATAAATGCGCTACATCAGGTGAAGTGAGACTAGATTACCATGTAACAAAATGCTTCCAAGGACTTTGGACACAGGAATCTATTTAAATAGTGTAACCTTCTTTCAAATCTGCTGGCTCCACCTTCTTCATTAGGGAATTAACATTTGCAACACAGCAACAATAAAATCATACCTGTAGCAACTCAAGGGTCATGGGAATATTCTTAAGCTCCTTCAACAAATCAAGAGCTCCAGCCTAAAAAAAGAAAGAAAATAAAAAAGTCAACTTAATAGCAATCAGGAACACCAAATAAAATATCAACAATTTAATCTTATGCACTGGGTTCAAACCACCACTTCTCAATTTATCCACAGAACTAGAACAAGGAATGGTCCACTTCACAAACTCTAAGCATTTAGAAGCCTTAACTTGGAAATCAAAGTATTCACTCAAGACTAGGGGAGTTTTACCTCAAGTAACTCAAATGACAATCAAAGCATTCTGTCAATTATTGCTTAACCAACACACATCTTCAAGGGTGCTTTGCTTAACAGCATCAGAAACAATCCAGACAACAGCAGCGACTTTCAGTTCAGAACAACCACATCAGTTTTAGGACAAGAACTTGTTGAGTTCATACACAGACATCACTCTTAACTGTATTTGTAGTGATGTGGTAAAGCCACACATCGTGGGCTTTTCTTTTTCCCCTGCTAAGACTGTTAGGAAAGGTACCAACTACTTCTGTGTAAGCAGCTTTCTAGATAGATGATTCAGGTTCAGAGATTGCGCTATTAGATGTTAGCAAAGTCTCTACCCAGCTACTTTAACATTTCATTCCTTAGCAATATAGGCCTTACTTTAAAAAAAGTTTGTATAAATGTGAGCTCTGTAATTCTCTTTAACCTCTCCAACCTTGATGATTTACCAATGCTACTTCAGCAAAGTTCTGCACCATCCACTCCTGACTGCACGTGGCCTGTCAGCCCACACCAACCTCCCAAAGGCTGAGATGATTTGGCTGTTATTCAAGTGCACGTGGTGCTGAACCTGGAAGCTATGAACAGAAGGGAGGCAACAACTGCCTGTGCATCCAAGAGGCTGTTCAGTTCACTCAGGCTCAGTTCATTACCTTTTCTTTTTTTTTTTTTTTTAATTCATGAGGTTTGGAAATAAATCCCACAAAATTTCCATTTGCAAATCTGTGGAATTTGATTCACTTTTTTTTCCTTACCTCTTAACTCATCCTATTTTATTTTGCATTTTGCTTGCTTTTCAAATTCCCTCTAATCAACTTCTATTATAACACCAACTGTTGCAAGGAAACTTAAAATATTCTGCTACAACTGCAATCTTACACTATAACCACTAAAGATAAAATAGCCACCAGGAGGTTCAGAAAGATGGAAGTGGAACTTTTGGGGTCACATCTAAAAACCCTCAGCTTTGGACACCTTCAAATGTTGGCTACAACCTTTGTTTTACAAACACTTCTGACCCAAAGAAACCTCCAAACCCAAACATTTCACCAAATCCCACTTACGTAAATTCAATTAACATGTAAAGCTAAAGTTTATTATTTTGCCATGATAGTAAAAGTTTCATTTAACTTTTATTCATGTTGTACAAAACTTCTCCAGTCTTAACCACAGAATTTTAGCAGCAATGATGCAAGACTGAGAAATGTCACAATGTTTTCAGGTGCTAAATTGAGTTGGCATACTAAACCACATCTTTCTCTCAACAGCCATAAGGGTGGTTTCTTCTGTGCAAACACAGATCCAAATAAAGCAAGTTAATTTTCTTCACTGCTACAAAACAAAATCAAATTCAATTTTCTTAGCCAAAACAAAACTCATGACAGAAGTCAATGTGCCATTTTAAAAAATATAATCCAATAAAACTTACCTCCAAACTAATTAAGTTATTAGCACACTGTACAGAGCGTGTAATTTTAAAATTAACACAGCTGATTGTAGTCTGCAAATTCAATATGAAAGTAACACCGTAATGCAAAGTAGCATTCTCTTCATCTCATCTTAGAAATATAGCCTAGTCAAAATTCCTTTGCCTGTTATATCCCTTCCCAACTCACATGTGAAAACAAATTTATTATTCCCAGAGTAAATGTTTTCCAATACTAGTAACTTGATACATAGCAGATTGACATGCAACAAACTTGAAAATAAAACAAAACAGAAAACAAACAAAAAACCAAGCAAACAAACAAACCCACAAAAAATCCCACAAATTAACAAGAACAAAAACAAACAAAAAAAACCAACCCACAAACAAAAGACAAAAACAAAAAAGCCAAACCCAACCAAAAAACAACAGGTTAACAGATGTTATCTACATTTTATGCTGGTTTCTACACCAAATTTCCAAAATTGATAATGCACTAATCCTTTCTAAGCCTTCACTTCTCTAATCAATTAACTCTGCACCAAGAATTAGATGCTTTTAAATTAAATTTAAATTGGTTTTAAACTCATACCAACTAAACAGCTTTTCATAATCACTCCTCTTAGCATAAAGTCAAATGCTCTGTATCTCAAAACTAGTGTGGAAGTTGCACAGCTTAACTTGTAATTACTTTTCTCCTAATGTAAAACTTCTGTGTTCAAAAACCCCACCAGTCATTAAGAGCATTGTTATAAACCCTCTTTTAAAAGCATTTCTATAATTTTATAGAAAATTAAAGGCTATGTCCCATTCTCCTAAACTAGCTGGCCTTCAATTTACCTTGTCACTTAACAGAACTCAGCTTCATACAGACTTAGTAGATAACTCCTCTCAGTTTCTTTCAGTTGGTCAGACCACAGCACAGAATGGTATTCTATAGTCATATTTTAAAAGCTGAGCTTCAGGCAATAGAAAATGGAGTACATTTTTGAAGACAGCAGAGCTATCCAGTTATAATTCTGTTCTACTTAAAGGAGTATACATTTAATAACACAGACAATTTTATTTTCTTCTCTAAATTTACTCAAGCATTCTTGAATTTTTTTTTTCAATCCATGGGTGCAGCCTTAGTTTTCATACCAATTCATTACAGCAGCTCAATGAAAGAAAGGTGTACTTACATACAACGGAAGCTCAAAGGAAGGCACTACAGGTTTTAATCCAATCACAGTTCTGAAGGAGGAGTAGTATCTATTTCAATTTGAAGCAATGGCAAAAATGTGTATTGCACAGTGCATTAAATACTAAATCATAATATTTCCTCCTTCAAAACAAAAGAACTGCACATATCACTATTCACTAAAATAGTTATGTAATCTGCACAGCTACAATTAAATCCTTAGTCAAGGCAAATCACCAAAAATCTGACTCAGAACGAGTGTCGGCATGGCCTGCCCTTTTAACTCATCAAAAGACATGTCACAGAGTGCTTTGCCACAAGCCAGAGTCACCTTTTGTATGAGAGATCAAACATTTCTTGTCATCTGACTCTTGACAGCTTCAGAGAGAGCAAATATCAAAGCTTTTCTTCCTTTCTTTTATTATTAATGTGTCTCATCAAATCATTCTCATTCAAAGACACAGACGAAGTACCTGTTCTTGATGAGTAAAAATGGAGAAAGGAACACAAGAGGCTGTCAAGAGTATCATTATTCAGTGGGTACTTGTGTAAGAATGCATTTATCAATTTTCCTTCATCTTTGTGAGACAATAAAGTACCTCTTCATAGAGACTACCTTAATAATTTTGCTAAAGTTAGCATTTTATCTGCAGGGCAGAATTAGGTAGGAAATCACTTTGTGCAATAAAGAAATACTTTGTAAATGACAAAGACTTAGAAAAACAGAGGCATCTCCTGGTTTGAATACTAAAGTACATCCTCTCCTTTGATGCCCCTAAGGGTTTTTATCATGCCACACACACGGGCTTTGGACAAACTGACAGATCTCCACTCTTGGCCACAGAGTGGCAGCTCATTGAGAAAACATCAGCCTAACAAAGGAGCCACTTGTGTGTAGCAAGGAGCCTGATTGAAGGAGCTCGGTTTCAACACAGCACAAAAGCCCAACGCCTCTGGGGCTCCCATGCTCTCACTCCTCGCTCTCACAGCTGGGACAGAGGTGAACATGAAGGTCCAGCTCAGGCTCCAGCCATGCACAGCCCGGCCCAGCTGTGCCAGCTGTGTTCAGCCCCATCACACCATCACTGACCCCCAATGAAGTCACCGCAGCACTCCCCAGAGCTCTCAAAGTTAATCATGTTACACATGCTAGAGAGTGAATACATGTTCCCAGCTGCTGTCAGGAATTTTATCCAAACTCCTAAGCCTCTCAGATCTCAGAGAAATACCCTGTGGTCACCTGCAGCATCCCTGGTAGGGCTGCTCCCCAGGAACAGCAGTCATTCTCATGCTACCTGAGAGCTGTCATTTTCTTTCTGTTATCAGAAGTTTTACAAATAAAATGGAACTGGCTGCCCTTTATCAGTCTCATGACCATGATATTTAAGCATTTCAGTCAGTAAGTCTTCACCCTTTCAACACCTTGTAGGAAAGAGCCACTACTTCAGTTTTAGAGAAAGTGGGACAGCAAATGCTTTTGCGCTTAAATACATGGAGAATAGAAATAAAAACAAAGAGGGAAAAACAATGGAATTAATAAATGCCAGTCATAAAATATTCTTTCTTCTAGACAAGGGTCTTGCTGCCACAATGTATCATTTGAGAGTTCAAATATATCAGAGCTAAATCATACCATATTATGGAACCTCATGAATTGAAGCATGGCTTGTGTGTACTGACAATGAATTTGTCTGTATTCTGAACTAAACAAATCTTCTTGGTTTAATACAGTCAGTATTTCTATAAATATGCAAATATTATTAATAATGCTCTTTATACTCCCAAGTATTAAGCAATGACAAAACTACTTCTATGAAGTGGAATTGCAGTGTTGACTTCTCAACTATTACTGTTACTAAGCTTTTAATGCACTATCATAACATATAGAAAAAAAACCTTTAACTTTATATATATAATAGTTTCTTACAGGAAGAACAACAATCACATATACAAGCACAAATTTCCAGAGAATAACAATGTGCCCACCCGATAAAGAAATAGTAAACAGAGTTGACAACTTACTTGCATGCTATTTTATGTATAAGCACGATCATTTATCTGGTTGTTGCTCTACACTCTGATTGTACTTACTTTGATGTGTTTGCAGGCACCGTATAAACACCATATGTTACCTCAGTTCTTTATGAAGGGCATACATGACAATAACACTTCAGCTAAGCCAATTGAATCCTGCCTAACTATATTCTTCATCCGTTCTGAGGCACAAGTTATTCTCCAGATTAATAAACACAGTTAGAAGTGTTGCAGGTTACAGGGGAAAAAAAAAAGAAGAAGAAAAAATGCTCACATTCCTCATCAGTTTGTGAAATTTACCCACTCAACTCTGGCCCTGCCGCAGCTGGGTTCGGGCTCTTCACTCATATCTTAGTTTATACATCCCACCTAAACCTCCAGCTTTCACACCTAAACGCGACAACATGCCATGTACAGGGGGCTATCTCCGCAGGGTTCCAGGGGTGACAGGATTTCTTTCCCCGCCAAGGCCAGCCCCGCGGTTCCAGCGAGCAGGAAGCGAGGGCGCAGCCGCTCCCAGCCAGGGCCGGTGCCCGGGCGGGAACCTCCTCTCGGCCCAAGGCGCTGCAGCGAGGGCGGCGGGGCCGCCCCGTGGGGGAGCAGAACCGGCTGCCGTCCCCCCTCCTCTGGCGGGGCCCGGGGGAGGCGCCGCGGCCCCGCGGGGCGGCGAAGGAAGCGCCGAGGCCGCCGGGCAGCGCGGGGAAACGCGGCGGCGGGAAGGGACAGGCCCCGCGCCCGCGGGAAGGAGGGAGCGGGGGGCCGGCCGGGGCCCCGCCGGGGCCCGCGGCGCCGCCGCCGATCCGCCTCCCGCCCCGTCCCGTCCCGGCGCTCACCGCGTTCTTCTTCTGCACCATCTTGTCCATCTTCTTGGCGATGCGGATGATCTCGTCCTCCGTGGCCATGGCGGCGGCGGCCCGGGCGGCGCCAGGCAGCGCGCGTCGAGCGCCGGCCGCGGGAGGCAGGCAGCGCTGCCGCTCGCCGAGAGCGGGGGCGGGGCTGCGGCCGCCCGCGCACCGCACTGCCCCCGAAAAAGCCCCAAACCCAGCAAAAGTACAGTGAGATGTCTGACCTCTGACAATCTTCACTGGCCACTGCACCGAGTCCGACCGAGCTTAAGAAGAGTTTGGACAACCATCTTCAGGCCCACAGTGTCATTCTTCGGTGTCCTGTGCGGGGCCCGGAGTCAGACTCCATGATCCCAGTGGATCCTTTCCAAATGACGACAGTCTGTGATTCTGTGACCCTCTTACCCTCCTCATCTCCCAGTAATGCTGCTAACGCTGTCCCTGCTCGTACCCGCGGACACAGTGCGAACCACGCCGCCCGGAAACCCCTTCCTACGGCAGCGCTTTCCTGCGGCTGGCAGGAGGCTAGATATTACAGCAGACACTTGATTTTCACTAGCGTCAAAGGGATGGGGAAAAGCCCCCGTTGCCTCTGACAGAAAAGGTTTTTATACATACATATTTTTAATAGTTACTTTTATATTAAATCGAGTGAGGGTTTTAAATTGTAGCTTAAGAGTGAAGTTTGGAAGATAAAAGCTCCAAGGCAGTACAACAGAGCTGGAGATAAACTTTGGCATTGGCCAAGCATCACAGTGTGAGGTGCTACCGTGCTTCTAAGTCTAAGTCTTAGATCTAGTTTAAATCTTGTGTGTGTTCCAGTGGGATATACCACATTTATAAAGTTTGACATACAAATATTACACATCATTTACTAACGGAAGTCTGTTCAGCAGTGGAGCTAGATGCCTTCTTACTGTGATTTTTGATTGAGAACAGCATCATTAAACCATTTTTGCTGTAAAACAGGAGTGTTTACTTCACCACAGCAGTAGGCACATCTGAAGGTCACAGGAAGATTATCCCTTCCTAAGATCTGGAGGGTGCTTACACAGCCACTCAAATCCACCATTAATAAGCAGTCAAATGCTGTGGATGGCCCAGTTGTGAACCAAGGTCTGTAAAATATGGACATTTTGGAGAACAGGTGAGGCAGACCTTTTCCTCCAACAGCACTCAAGGAAGCCATTATAGCAAAAAACCATCAACAGACTTGTCTGTCATGCACTGAGCAGCAAGACTGTCCTGTGTTTTGAAGCCAAACAGAGATGGGTGGGTTTTGGGCACTACTGCATCCTGCTCAATGGACACCATGGCCAACTCTAAGGCCTGCACATATTAGAGGCAATTAATATTATCTGGGACCTACATAGGGTTTTCCCCCAGGTTAGATCTGGGCCATGAACTGGACAAGCATACAGAAACTTTGTCTGCTGCCTTTTTGTTTATTCTGACCAACAGGGGGTAAAAAAACCCACAAGAACAAAGAACATATTTTTTTAAGGAAAAGAATACCTTTTCATTCAGGAGCAGATTATGGGAAGACAAAAATAAAAGAATGCAGCTTCTGAAATGTGCTATTCCAGGTTTAATTCCATTTTGTCTAGATTTAGTTACCTAGTACCTGTAATAATCAAACACTGGTATTTAACCTGATGCTAACCTCAAATGAAGTTTAGCATCATTGTTCCCCACAATCACATAAATGATAAAAACAACACACAGGGTGTTGGCAGCTCATAGCTATTGCTACAATACAGGATCAACACGCTTGTACATGTTCTACAGTAGGTGCAAGTTAGGTCAGGGACAACACAATCACAAAACCAGAAATCTCAAATCAGTCACTAAGGTTAGTTTAAATATATTTAAACTCTGGAATAAAGTCATCCAGACTTTTCTAAAATTTCTTTTAAAAATACAATTCAACACCTACTTCACTGTAAATGCATGGAAAGAGTTCAAATTGCAGATGAAATCTATTGACACCCAAAATGTATCAGGTAAGAAACTGACAATTATAAATCAAATCCCATGAGAGCACTTATAAAAGACAAGCACATCATACTTATTTAACATCTAATCTTTAAAAAGTAGCATCAGAGAAATATTTTAGTAGGGAAATCAAAGAATAATCAGATGCCAATGCATACCCTTTTTCTTTTTGCAAGTAGATGCATTAAAAGAAAACATAATATAGCTCACATTATTTATATTGCATGCTATAGTACCAGAACAGGATCAGTTAACTGAAAAAGTACTAACCAAATTGTTTATATCAGCTGCTCCACCACCCTGGGGACAGCAAGTCTTTATTGAAAAGGAACAAACACCACCCCTCGTGCTTGTTCTCTTTTGGCTGGTTCTAAACCAAGCAGCTTTGTACAGCATCAATCTCTTCTGTAACATGTCTCTCCAAGTCCAAAGAAGAGTAAGAGAGGGAAAAACAACCTAACTGACCTTTTCCTTTCTGTTCAGCATTATTCTCCTAAATTAACACATTAGACAGAAGAAATAACACACTGTTCGTTGGACCGCACTTACCTGTTATGGCACATCCTCACCTTTCTCTTGCAACATTTTCTAAAAGGTTTTGCACACCTGCTCATGCAGAAAGCCTGTGTCCAACTCTCATTTGCTGGACCATGGGGCTTTCTGCAATACCAAGACTTAGCAGGCAGAGATGACTCTTCCTAAAAGAGTGCACTTCTGAAATAATGTCAATTTTTACTGGCTAGTCTCTTTTGATATGAGACAGCATCTTGGAAATTTGGGGCAGGAGGGGCAACAGAGTAGTACATTCACTGCTGCAGAATTTGAAGTAAAGAATCCCTGAACTGCTATCAAGGCTCTTAAAATCCTTAAAATTTTCAGGACTGATACTCTGTATGGAAAAGCTCCCCTTATCAGGTAGTAACAAAACTGTGCAATATATAACATTCACAGCATTGCAAAAGCTTTTAAGTAACCATGTTATGGTTACCCTCTCCTCTTTATTTGAGCCCTGGGTGTGATTCAAAACAGAATCTCAGCTGTCTGAATCAGCCAAGTGGTCACCAACCTTTGCAGAGGAAGAGGAGATGAGTCCAATCACAGACACATAAGAGGAGTTATAGCAAATGGAATTTCCAATTTCTCATAAAAAGATTTTATTCAAAAACTTCTGAAATAGCAATAAACATCTTGATTAGTTGTTCTATGGCTATACAACAGAGGGGCTGGATTTTTTATTTACTTTTTTCAAAATGTTATTTACATTTTCAAAATGTCTTCACTTTTTTCAATTGAGAAGCAGTAACAGTAGGCATTCAAATATTAAAAAAAATTTAAGCTAATGTTTTGGGGTTTTTTACTTCTATTTTAGTGTCTAGAGTTTTTAAGTTCATTAGGCTTCTCTATTCTGTGGCAACTTTATCTATTTTTTTAATACAGACTTAAAATATTTAAGTCTTTCAAAGATCCCCTCTGATAACTTCAAATACTGCAACACAGCTAGCAAATTATTTCAAGCACAAACTACTTTAAGAGTTTGCTTGTATTCCCAGCTGAAGAACATTCAGACTCCATCTGCTCCATCTGTTAATGGAGAGAAGTAGCTCTTTAAAACAAACCTTAGATGAGGGAAGTCTATTTTCTCCTCACAAGCATAAGCTAAACCTCCCACTTAGATGCCTGAAGCAAATTCACTACACCTCTGCAAACTGGCTGGAAGTTTTAAGTTTTACAGATAAAAAAGGAGGCAATGGGTTGCTCTTTTCTAGTAATTGGTCCTAAAAGAAAAACATTATCTACTGGTTCACTTTGTGGACGCCCATTAAATTATACAAGTACTTTGTTTAAATCAACTTTAATCAGCTACATCAAAGGTACCTGTTCAACTCAAAGAGAATGAATAAAATCTGTAATCCCAAAAGCAAATGTGGTAAGATGAGAGTGGCAAGCAATGAAAAGGAAGAAAAAAAAAACGGGGGGGGGGGGGGAATTACAGCTATTAATCTTCAAAGAATCCCATTCTTAATTTAACCAACAGACATTCTGAAAACTTCTTGAGTCACGTTCTTCACTTACACTGCTGCTCTCATACTATATTTGATAAAGTTTAATACACTACATTTTCTTGTTTTGGGAATTTTTGCTAGTTTTAGGCAATTTTTCTCCTCAGAATTACCTTATCAGGGATGTCAGGGCTGAAAGTAAATAGAAACAGAACATTATTCAAAATGTTTTTCTAAAAATATAAACTGGCAGATTGCTATGTGTAATACTGCATCTCTATTGTTACTAGCTATTCTTAGACTCTTGATTTCCCACAACCTATTCACATAGAGCACTGCATCTACCACACATTCCCATACATTTATGAAATTCCTCATTATACTCCACACTTATTTTTGCAGTCTGTGGAGACAAGTGGCCTTTAAGTTGCTTTAAGCTGCTTGAAGGGGGAAGTCTGCCTTTACCACACTATACTCCATTCCCTCTCTTCCCAGATAATCCCACTTTTTCTCTAGAGTGCCCTGCACTATGTACAGCACTGACTGCCTTCAAATATTAAACTAAATAGTGTGTGTAACCCCTGACCTGAAAATTGTCTCTCTAACAAATTTTTGAAGTGGTGTGTATGCCAAACTTTAATCAACTTCAAATCCTTTCCAACAGCACAGAACACCCAGAGAATGGTGCAGCAATCCAGAGTGAGAAGACTTGGGCTCTTCAGTGTCCTAGAATAACTTTACTAGAAAATAACTTAATTTCTTTGATCTTTTGAAATTATTGCAAATTCTAAGAAAACAAGTTAAAATAAAATTAACCCAGAATTTGAAAACCACCACCCAATCATACTTAGGATTCTTTCAAACAAGTAGCAAAGATTAACTTGGTAAGTGATTTTTCTTTTTAGTAACTACACATCATTGTTCTTATGTACCATACAATACATTTTCAAGGAGCCTCTAGAGTGCCTGTTTCACAGCACTGTTGAGTAAAAGCTCAACTTCCTTCAGGTAAGTATGGAAAAAATCTTTAGTACTTGCCCAAATACCAATTGAAATTTATTTCACAATGATTAAAAATTGAAAGCTTTTACATTTTCCCTAGTACAGAAATAATTTCCAAAGCTAAGATTTCTTATCAGAAATAAAATTAGTAAAATAAATTACATTTTAGATGTTTATAGTAAATATAAATGGCTTATAATTCTTAACACAAGGAATAAGTGTTCAGTATTTGTTTGTAAAATTTAAGAGACAGGCCTTTTACATATGGCTTCATTAACATCTTACAGTTTGCCCTCAGTCATATCCATCAACACAAAAAGACCTCTACATAAAAGATGCATCCAAATGATTTCAATGAAGTGCAGTATACTCCACTAGAGAGAACATGTTTTAATTAACAGTTCTAATACCAGTTACAGTGTACAGTACTTTTACCAATCTACTGTGTTGTAATTATACAGAGACCAAATCATACAGCCCTCACCATAGTACAGACCCCAGTAAAGTTTTACCTCAAGAATACCTGGAAAATTTAGGTTATAGTATACAATTCAACATATTTATTCAAAAGTGGGCAATATATTCCAACAAGAAGTCAGACTTCTGAGAGTACAATTTAAGTACCATTTTGAAATTAAGAACACATTAAGGAGTTAGATACCCATTGAAACAAACTGATCTGCAAGCAAGGTATTTTCTTATCAATGTTTTCACAGGTTTGATAGACATCATCTCCTTTGGTGGAAAGTCTAACATGACAAAGAATAGACATTATTGGAAAGTTTCAAATTGTAGTTTAAGAGGATAGGACATTCATATTTAGAACACTGACAGTCCAATTTCTCCATTTTAAAAGAATACTATGAAAACTCCCCCATCAGACTGAGCTATTATCCAGCCTCAAATACATGCATTATAACAACAATCCCAGCATCAAATCACTTCAGGTAGTGAAGATGTTCAGCTGCAAGATCATACAGAAGGCTTTCAAACCAGCTGGGAAATTACAAAAGACATGAGCTCAACATATACAGTGCAATATGGGAGGACACACAGACTTGAAGTTTCCTCTAGCTTCTGGGCTCTTTAAGAACTCCCAACCACAGTATAAACATACACTCCTGAATAAAAAATAAAGACGAGTATTCTTCCCAGAATACAGAAATTCAAAGTCAAAAATTTACTTATACTGACTTTGGTAACACAGCTCTTTGTAGATATAGCAAGCAGTGAAACAACAATATGAAAAAGAGTCTTGTTATGATAACTCAAAGTTTGAACAAAGTTAACACATAAAAAGCATTTCCAGAAAAACATCTGAAAGTATCATGACAGTGACAGCTGAAGCTGACTTGGATTAGAGTGTCTAAGTACTAGAATATGATCACAAACTGTAAACACAGTTCACCAACTTGAAGAAAGTGCTATGGAGCTAACACAGAAGGAAGCTAGGGCAGATCTCATTTTAACATTTTAGAAATACTTTTCAAAACTAATTCTTGCAGAAGGAAAAATATGTGAAATGACCACACAGTCAATTAGAAGTTAAGATAGATAACCAGAGTTATCAACAAATCTACAAACAGAACATGAAAACAATGAAGGAAAAATTAGAAGCTTGTGCAAGAACTTTGGAAATACACCAATGCTCAGGGAATTATTTAGACAACAGGGGAATGAAAAGAAATCTAAAAAACAAGGAGAAATAACATATAGTTTGCTTACCAAGACTGCAATTTAGTAGAATTGCAAAATCAGCTAATGCAATTTGGGAATGACTCCAAGCTAGGACATAATGTTTTCTCAAGAGAACTTTGGCACAACTACAGTAAGAATATTATGGTTTCTTCTGTGAACTAAATTAACTGAAAGACAAATTGGCAGATCTATAGAAGAGAGCGACTGAGAGAAATTACTAATTAAACTTCAAAGTTAATAAAAATGCCCTCTTAACTACACAGATGGAATATCTAACACTGTTTCATTACCATTTAGGAAAAACTCTTTTTCAATTTTACATATTAAGAGATGTTGAATAATCCAGAGAAACTGGATTAGAAAAGAAGCAGCTTCCTAAAAATGAAGTGCAACATGAAGAAAAAAAAAAAGCACTGAAAACTGGTTGCTCAGACTAGGTAAACAGGTCAGATCTCTGGCAGCAGCAATGTTAGAGGAGAGATATAAAAGTGCAATTCTTCAGGTATGTATTTGTACTGGCAGATACCTGATGTAAATCCACATACACTGTAAGGAGACCCCCAGGAGAGGAAAAGTACCTTAAATTCAGGTGTGAAACACAGTGTTGACATGACAGATACATCCAAAATAGAAATATTCTTTGACTGTAAGCATATTACAGGATAGAACATTGGTTTGCAGCAAATGATGTAGTAAAAATGTAGTGCATTGATTTAAACATTTCTAATGTGGTGACAGCCTCTGAATGCCACAGAACAGCTGCTCCCAGCAGTAAATTATGGCTCTGAACTGAAAAAAAGCTACTGAGTGTGCATCAACTTCTGTAAACCAGTGCATTCTACAATCTTAAGGTTCTGAAAGAAGAAACATTCTGTATCTATCTTGTAAATTTACTCCTTTTTTCCCAGGATTGGTCTTCATATTCCTATGCTATACTGTTCTGGGGAAATGTAGAAGGACAGATTTTAAAAGAAAATGCTTTGTTCCTATTCAGAAAAAAAAATCAAGTCTCAACATGTAATTTGAGAAGGTATTATATGGTATTATCTAAAAGTATCACTTTAAAATTTAGCTAAATTATATCCCAATTGCACTTATATTTCTAGCAAAAAAAAATTCAAATAAGTATGTGTTGCAGATGAGAATTCAACAATACACAGAACTACACAGCTGCACTATTTTCAGTTATTTTCTCCAAAGCACAGAGAAAAAAAGTCAAAACAATATTCTGTAGTTGTTCATGTGAAATACATAAACAAATGAAAACTACAACTAAAGCATCAGATGAATATTCAGTATGAAAACAAGATTTTTTTTTAACAAAACTCAAATTAATCCTATGCACTTTTTCAGAATTCTGTTCCAAGTCAACATTTGCAATGAGTTTAAAAGAAAAAAGACAATAAGACAAACAACAGTCTAATAAGGAATGAGTCCCTTTAAAATTTCCACAGTATTTATCTATATGAACATTTTAAAATTGAGGTGGTTTAAATATAAGAAATACCTTTGCTGACTTCTAGCCATTATAGAATAACCCTCCTTATCTGTTAAACAATTAACATATAATCCTTAAGCTTTACCCCTAGTAGCATTTATTCTATCATCATATGCCCACTACATTACATGTTCTGTACTTTATGCCCACTGTGTTTTATGTTGTGTTCTTTATGTATCCATTACATAAAAGAAATGTCACAAGTTTTCAATGAGTTTTAAGAACAAATCACATTTCAAGTAAAACTAAACTGGTCACATCTATGATGCTCACTTAAATTTAGTTCTTTATTACTTGTACAAATAGTTTGAAATTCTGCAATCAAGAAAAAAAAATCAGCCATCTTAAAACAGTTACATTCTATCAGTTACCTAGTTCCCTCATTCACATCGTTCCCAGCACTGGGTGAAAAATACTAAAAAGATTATAATTTCTTGTACATGTGCATTATTTAATCTTCATTGTAAGTGTAAATTTGCAACACAGTAGTAACACTGCAGGTATAGAAATAATGTTTCCTATCAGGCATATGAAAAGATTTAACACTCTACCACAGTTGATGCTGGTGTATTTATATAGAAAGCTTCTCACAGATCAGTTCAGTCTACGGGAGGTAGATGTTTGTCTATGAACTGTTTTACATCCATCATTTCCTGTTTAAAGATAAAAGGATGTATTAGTTGAAGTCCTCTACTACTATGTAATCAGCTACTCTAATTCATGCTTTAACATTTAAGTTATAATGAGCAGATGGGCTAGGAATATTGAGCAATCAGTTACTTAATTACCAATCTGCACACAAGTCAAGGCTGATAACTTCACAGGGCTGATATATACTTAGCAGAGGCTAAAATACAAGAAAAAAGTGCAAAGACTACTTTTTCTCTTCCTCTGGAGCTGAACAGGCAAGCTACATATTAAGTGAACTTGATAGCACCAGGTTGACTGTGTAGCTAAGGCCATAGCTTCCTGTATACTTAAAACTTTTACAAGTTAGCAGCAGCATGGAAAGCCAGCAACTCCTCCTCCTAACCATTCAGTTTCATTTTCAGCATGCTTCCTTCCTTAAGGAAAAGAAATGCAGCAAACAAGACTGAGAAACTAACCCATGGTGGTTTTTTTTATTAAGTCACTGTTGTAAGAAAGAACACATTACAAATATATTTGTGTAACAGCTCAGCAATATTATAGGCTACATGCAATACTACTCTGTAAATGTTACAAAGAGGTTGTTCAAAGTTACAGTTCCCACAAGATGCAACAATCTAAATTAACAATGTTACTGCTGCTGGCAAATGGTAAATCTGTTCTTTGCCTCCTCTGAGTTCTTGCTCCCATCACTTTGCGTGAGTTCTAGTGCTCAGCTCCCTATGGTGCAAACACTGAAGACTGCAGCTTTTTGCCATTTTAGCAAATTCAAATGATTCAAGGAAGTTTCTGATCTGCCCCAGAGTCGGTACAAGGAGGAAGTGAGGGTCACAAGGTCAGGAGCAGAGGGAGTCCACCCCTTTCGGGCAGCAGGAAGTTATTACATCAGCTCAGCTGTCTGCTGAGCCAGAACCATAAACACAGGTTCTGAGGCTGCCTCTTCCATAGTGTCAGACCTCCCTCTCTACTCATTTGATGTCTCCCTCCTCAGAACTACCAGGATTCTTCTCTCCAAAACACTATCTTGGATTTATGCTATGAGAATTGGTCTTTTAATTATAATTAGTTTTTTCACTAAGCAAATAATCAAAATTTGGGAAAAAGAGCATTTTCTAGACCAAGTCACCTGGTCCCCAAAATACAATCTTACAAGGAATTTCTCACCTGTCATACAAACTTCTGCTTTGGATGCTTTTTAGCCCAGAATTCAGTAACTCACCAAAATAAGTAGCATGAAGCACTTATTAAAAAAATAAAAAAAGAAACAAAACCAAAACTAGCAGAACAAACAAAAACTAACCCCCCTACAAAAAGCCTATAAATATTCGTTTTGAAGGAAAAATAATTAACTATAACCAGCTAAAATGGGGTGTATTTAGAAAATTACCTCAAGAGATGAACTATGCATCATGCCAGAGTAAGTCTTGAAAGTTACATTGGCTGGATTTATCATAGTCTTCAGCTTCTCAACAGTGAGGGAACCAAACATTACAGGAACCAGAGGGTCACAGTCCCCGTGGCACTGAAGAACAGCAATATCCTTGTTGACACCACTGATAGGGCCCTGGGAGGGGTGGAATTAGACAGGAGAAGAGGACAAAGAGACACTAAGTGGAGATAAGGCTTACACCTCTGAAATAAAACAACCCCATGGCACTATACCCTGTGGCATGACAAGCAAATTGAATTCTGAGGGGAAATAGTACAACATATAGTCTGCAAGCAGCTCCTTATGAAGTAAGCTCTGTACCTGACAAGACATTAAGCTCAAAGACCTGCAAATAAAATTTTGACAAAAAGTTTTGTAACAGAAAGTCATAATTTCTGGCCAAGTAAAAAACCTGAAACTTTGCTCAAATGCCCAGTCTATAATAAGAGAGTGCCTTGCAATGGAACAAATGGCAGGCAGAAAATTAACCTTCAAGAAAAATTTGTTATATCTGTCACCAGAAAAATCCTTTCCTTAGGATTTTTCCTCCTGAGAAACTGAGAGGCCTCAAAAACAAAATGAAAACAATGATTATCTGCTGCTGTGGAATGCAACAGCTGGATCTGTGATTGGTGGTTATCTGCTTATCTGTTAATGATTATCTGCTTCTGTGGAATGCAGCAGCTGGATCTGTGGTCCAACCACAGCTGGATCATGTGGTTGTTTTTAATTAATAGCCAATCACAGACCAGCTGTCCAGACTGTCTCGGTCAGAGACAAGCCTTTGTTATTCATTCTTTTTCTATTCTTAGCTAGCCTTCTGCCAAAATCCTTTCTTTTATTCTTTTAGTATGGTTTTTAATATTATATATATCATAAAATAATAAATAAGGCCTTCTGAAACATGGAGTCAACTTTCTTGTCTCTTCCCTCATCCTGGGACTCCTGCGAACACCATCACATTACATCCTTTAAATTTTCTAGTAGTGTCATTTTAAGCAAAAATAGCTACTGAGTGTTTCTTCATTTTCCTTACTTAAAATCTAAAATTTTAAGGTCCTATTTTAAAAACTTCTAAATTATCAAACAACACTCATCATCTAGTAATACTGATGACCACTAATTCTTGCACAAGATTCAATCTTCAGAGATACTCATTCCCTAAGTGCAAATCATCTCAGGAAAGAAACAAATACCTGAGGAAAAGAAGTCCGTAGAGGAAGCCAGCAGCTGAGGGCTATGACACCTGCTAATTTCTGATGTGTTGTAAGAGCTGTATACAATGATAAAGCACCTCCCTAAAATAGAGAGATATAAGTATTATTAGAAAAATGACAGTAAAGTTCTTTTTAATGTTTGCTTCAAATCCCTGATTTCTCCTTTAAAAGCCTTTTCCTATTGCAATCTATTCTTCTTTAGAGCCAACAACTAAAACCAGTATTTATGTACAATGTTTGTTTTGCTTTTTCTCCTCCCTTCCATGTCCATGTGGTCAATTAAGAAGTAAGCCAGCAAATTTACTGTAACTAACAGTTGTCAAAAAAACCCCCAAAACCAAAGACTATTACTTACAACACTTTATCACTGTAATCATTTTATCACAACAGTATTATCAATACTTTAATATTTAATTCATTTGCATGCAGACTGGGGGGAGTTGATGTATGGCCCAATCAATCAACTAACCTACATACCACAGATGCCTTACAAATGTAAAGGAAAAGATTTCCCAAATAAATCCAGACCACCAAATATCTACCAAATTCGATTAAAAATAGGACCAAAAGTTTCAAGCAAAACTATGTAGGTTATGTGCATAAAGATTTTAAACAGACTATTTATTTTAGTACTTTTTTTACACATGTATGTTCATTTTCCAGCGAACATTAATTATTTGCATAAAATCAAAAACCTTCATTTCTTTAAGCAAAGGAAAATTGGTACATTAAAATTTTAGAGGCATCTAACATCAGCTGATTTCAATTTAAGTGTCTGGGTTTCTGAGGTTAATAAAGCTAGGTTACTTCCCTAGAAAAAAGACAATGGTTCTTTCCAACCATACCTTACCTGAGAAAAACCTCCCAGAATAATTCTATTAGAAGGAATTCCGTTTCTTACTTCTTGATCTATCAGTGCTTTAACTGCAACATAAAGAAAGGCCAGCTGTTAAAATCCACTCCATTCTCTAGCAAGTCCAGAAGATTAAAAATGCCTTCTTCCTGGCATCAAGAGAAAGCTAGTGAAAGGAAAATCTAGGCTGCTATACATTAAAAGTACCAGAAGATCTAGAGCACAGTCAGAAATATCAGTGCCACTGAATCATTTCCAAAGAGAAAAACATGCAAATAGGTTTTGCAAAAGAGCCAGTGTTGGGAAGATGGCATCTTCTTCCAAGTAAAACAACTCAACTGCTCTGACCTGCTGCACTACCCAAAAGCTCCTTAAAAAAACCCTAAACTTGTTCCCATATTTCAGAGTATGAATTACTCTACTTACTAATAAAGTTAAAAAACAAGCATACAATAAACAATTAATGTAGCTAAATTTGGTCAGTGATAATACCCTTTACATATATTTTTTTCCTTAAAAACGTATTGGCTTTAGAAAACCTGTTTCAAATTGATACTTCATTTTCAAGAACACCTGGAAGTACTTTTAAGACATAAAAATACTCCTAAGTATACCATTCTCCGCTGCCTGCTTGATTCCAGCTTCATCTTCCTGTGAATCTGGAGAAAGTCCAATGATATCAAACCTTACAAAAACATCAACGAGAGCATTATTCATTAGAGCATCCATTCCACTTCCTTAATACACAAATAATGAAATCTGGATGTTTTCCAGACAAAAATGTTAGCTGTTATATTGTTTATTACCAACTACCCATAGATAACAAGAAACAGTGCACAATCTGTGAATGTGGCTTAAAAGACTAGATTTACTCAACAAGGCTATTCTTAGTTTTGACATCTTCTGTAACTTACTGCAGATTAAGCAGCACAGTTTTGATATTTGCTCAAAAAACATTAGCAGGAATTTTGCTGGACACAGATATTAAAATATGGTTTGAAGAAATAGAAGAAAAACAAACACAAGTCACTTGGGGGTGGAAAGCCCAAAATCCAATAAAACTGAAGATTGATTTAAGATCATTGAAATATACCATATTCTTCTGGTTCTCTATTCAGAATGGATGTTCTAAAAAACAGTTTCTACATATCCTACTGACCCACCAAATACTACTCACTAGTAGCAATATTTCCATTCCAAGTCTCTACTTCTACTGACTAGGAATTCAGACGCAATGCATACTACAGACCATACCTGTAGAATAAAATGGGGTTTTGTTCTAAGATATATAAACTAGTCCTGAGGAATAATCACTACCACAGATACAAAATGATAATTTGAGTGCACTCATGACAGCCCTTTTAGTTCTGTACCTTTATAAGAAAAGATCTAAAGTAAAAAGGTTTACACTTGCATGTGATTAAAATCAGATACTCAGGTCGTTCATGATTTTAAGTTAAGAAAAATGAGTTCATAGCCCCAGATATAATTTGATTAGAACTATCTGCATTTGGACAAATACTTACCATGATGGCATAGACATGTTCATGTTCAAAGAAACAGGCATAACTGGCCTAGAAATGAGAATGAACACTCCTGACATAAGATATACACTGAAATTCAATAATGCAGCTGCAGTTATATCATGAAATTGCATATCCTCTGTTTTACTTTTAGGCAGTAATTAACATTAGCTGTTTTGCGGCATCTGTTGAAGAAACTCTCTTGAAACAAGCCAGCCCAAACACATTTAATATTCAGGGTTGAATTACCACTCTCTATGGAAAGCAAGCAATGCTGCTTTAAATGTTCATGTGTGCGAGTGCATGCATCTCATAAAACGTATTTTAATATACATATATCATTTACTTATTTGTAATTAGGAATTATTTATCACAGTTCCATTCATAAATTCAGCAGATTAAAGCACCTTATACAGCAGCATCACCAGGAAGCAGCCAAAAGCAGCACATGGTGGAGCCTGGCCGTGCATGCTTCTGTCATCAGCTGAATCTGCTTAGGCAGTGCCTGCCCTCACTGCTGGACTCCTTCCCAGCCCTGTGCTGCTGTGTGCCATCTCTTCAGCCACAGCAAGACAGCTTCAGGGGATCATGCCATGGATCAAACCTGGCTTGAGTTTTAATCTATAAACTGAGCAGTATAAGTTCTGCAGGGAAGGACTAAAAGAAGACAAAGGGCAAGCAAAGAAAACAGTAGATATTGCTAAGCCCCTTTTGAATGGTTCAGCAAAGCTGGGACATGTGGTAAAATAAATAAATAAACAAACCACAGCTCAGTAATACACCAAAACATTGCTTCCTTCTCTCCCTATCATCTCTGCTCCATGTCTGCCAAGACCACTTGAGCAAGAGACAATCAGAATTTTGTGTTAAAATAAATTAAGATTATACTTTATTAGTTTTTCTACTACCAAGTCAATAGTATTTATTGCCTTATGTACTGGTGCCTGACCATGCTTAGAAGTATTTCACTTCTCAAATTGCACACAAAAACCGCTCAAATCACGTTATTTGCTGAAAATATCAATATCCTGTCAATCTTTAAATTTCTTTGTAACCTATAGCAAGTTTCAATCTGCTATACACACACCCAAGTTTAAGTACAGCTGGCTAATGTAAATTATGTGTAATGGTAAGTAAAATCTTAAAAAATTATTCCACAATAAAATTGGTTTTGACAAAAGATTGTTGGGGGGGAAGATACCAACAAACAACTCAAGCCACTGTGAAAAAATTCAAAATAATATAACTTTGTACCTAAGACTTTCCAAATATGTTCCAGTCTGAATAAGTACCAGAACCAAAGTACAAATAAAAATGCAGTTTTACCCCAAAGTAAGTCACACAGAATTTCCTGAAAACAAAAAACATTTAATAGCATCAACACTATTTTAGAATAGACTTCTATATAAAAAAAACAAAATGCAGAGATAGCCGGATACCATCTCACTTCTGAGGTGTCTCTCTGACATCTGCACAAGTGTCTTAACAGATGATGTCTCTACAGAAAAAGGTAAAACAAGAAAGTTACAAACTTACGCGTGCGGGCAAATGTATTTCACATGGGGGCTTTTGATACCAGCAAGTGCTTCTGACCATCCGTGCCTGTTAACAAACACATATTCAACTGCTTTTAGGTTTTGGCTTAGCTCTTATTTCTGAGCTGGTGCATCAGCACAGACCAAGTATGAAACATGCTGAATTAGATCAATATAAACACACTTTTAGAAAATATTTACATCAACCACAGTATACTATGAATGTAGTGCTAAACTTAGGTCTGTTCAGCCCTTGAATGCTTGTGGAATATATATAGTCAGGAAGACTTGATCTAATTTGGCTGCCATAGTTGTGGTGCAGCTACAGAAATATCACTTTGGCTCCAGGCAAAGCCCACTCTGTAACTGTCTGGCTTTATTAATTCATGTGCCACAACAGATGCACATGGGTATCCTGCTTCCAGGCAGCACAGAGGCTGCTTTGCTGCTTCTGCAGAGCTAAGACAGCTTCTCTGACAGCCAACTTGGCATTCTGTGAACCACATTCTTGATGTGGAACAGTAGCAAACTGACACCTAAGCTAACTCCACATGGATCCAACCCAATCAATCAGCCCTATTAATTCCACCTCAGCTTGAATGCTCTTGGATTCAGGCAGTCCTGAACAACACCCCAGATTGCAGTAGCTTTTTAATCTCAAGCAGATACTGTATATGAATGTCCATAACAAAACAAGATCTGCACAGCAGGTGAGTTAATGAGCTTCCTCCAAACCAGAACACTGGAGGGCGTAAGGTCAAGACTCACTCCAGGCCTCATCTAGACAGGAACTGACCTTGACCCAAATCTGAACCCATGTACAGCCACTGCACATGCCTGCACCTGGCTTTCCAGAACACTCAATAGCACCTGTATTTCCTGGTTTTTCTCATCATTTAGTATTCCTAACTCACCCACTAAATTAGATACTGGAAATTTGGTTCTAAGCAAAGAACACCTTTAACAAATTCGTCAGTGATACAGTTGAACTAATCAGACCAACAGCAGACCAGCCATAAAAGCACGATTGGTTTAGTTTTAATACCATCCTGAAAAGTTAATTAATGTATGCTACCTGAAGTTGAAGGCATTTCCAACACACAGACATTCGAAGCACTGACTGTAGTATCTCAGACTACTTCCTACCAGTACTTTTAGATATATTATTAACAAATTGCAGGAAATATGATTTGCATAATATTTGTAGTATCACATTGAGTTGAGTAAGAGTCTAAAGGAGAAATACCACTGAGAAAAAAATAGTTACATAAGAATTTAGGGACATTTTTTAGCCAATTATGAAGTTGACAAATTTGAAATGCAACATTGTGTACATACTAATGCAGACTCCTTAGAACAATTCTCTATATGGCACAATTTGTTCAGATTTTGACAAGTATGTACCAATCTTTAAGTGCCATTTATACTGAAGCTAAGACAGAAAAAGCATGTAACCTTTGCTAAACACTTTCCAGAGTAAGAAAAATGCAGCTGGTAAATGGAAGTGATCAATTTAGAAATTCATATGAAGTGGAACAGGTCAGTTTAAACTGGGGGAAGTTATAAAAATGTTAATAGGTTTGCTTCAGATAATTTTTTTGGGTCACTCCTACAGCTTTTACTTAAAAAACCCACAAGCAACCGTATGTCAAAGGCAGTCTATCTAATCTGCAGCAGACAAGAAGAAATACACCTAAATCACTGTATTTCCACAGAGGTGTCATGTCTTGTCAAATGCAGATGTTCCAGTGTGCTCACTGCATTTGCAAGATTGAGGCTGTGCACTAGCTCTGACACTGAAATGGAAATGCCATCTTGTCTAGGGAATACAATTTAGGTTAAAGAGAAAGTCTCTATTTTTTACCCCCTGCCAAAACAAACACTAAGCCAATTTGCAAGGACTCAAATTCCAAAAGCTCAAAAGATTCTGCAATCACTTGCTGAACATTTGGTGCCAAGATGCAGGCAGTACTGCTGCCTCAGCTGCCTCCTACCAGCAGAAAGGAAGAGGGGCAATGCAAACAAGGTGTTGTGTCAGCACAACAAATCAGAACAAAAACCTCCACTTGTAGAATACTGCCAAGTGCATGGGCTTGACTAGTTTCTTACTTACTAAATGACCAGGTTATGCAAGTTTTAATTCTGACAGCTAATTTTAGTTAGTACTTTGGAAAAAATAACATAGCAAGTTTCAACCTAGAAGCAACATTCAAGTTCTAGGTAAAAAAGAAAAAAAAAAAGGTCTTCAAAAATGTTATGTAATTTTGGCCACAAGGGAGCACAATAGACAAAGCATTCATGCTACTTATTTTCAGTATCCAAGTGCCAATTCCTTTAAAGTCTTCCACTAAAAAGGCTTCAACACTCTCTTAACTTGTTAATTCAATGGCTTTAATGAATGCATGCTTATTTCTGGGCACACACAAGCTTCAAAAGGAAACATTACACCAGAGCTAGAATGCCTCCTAGAAATTCCCTACACTCGAACATGGAAATAACAGGAACAAGGCAACAGGGCATTACACATTTTTTTGGGGGGGCTTTTTTTTTGGAGTCTGAAGATCATATTTTAGAGACAAAAATCTGTAGACATTAGGACTACTTTGGAGTTTGCCATATAGATCAAAGAGGTGTGGATTTTAGTGTAAGTATGACATATTGATGAAGAAACCACGGATTAACAGCAGCTATTGGCAAACCAACAATCCACAAATCTGGAATAAAAAACTCTAAATTTAGACAAACACAGGAATAACCAGAAACCCACTCTCAGGAAAGCAAATGATCAGAAAACCACAGACTTCCTTTTCTATAAAGTTTGTCTCAGGAACAAAAGAGAGATCGCATTCAGACCAAATTAGGTAAGTGAGTAAAGTTTTCAAGGACTTGGTGGAAAATTTTAATTAAATAGTTGTCACCATCATTGCAGGACACGTGAAGTTTTATCTGCTGTTGGCCGTTGCATTCAGTAATGGGCAAAATAAGAAGCTTAAGTAAATTTTAACTGCTCACGTGTTTAAAATATGCAGGTCATATCTGAAAGTATAATAGCTACTGAGTATGCAATAGATCAGAATACACACCCGGTATCTCCTAATCCGTGAAGAAAAATGACCTGAGGGAAATAAAACAGCAACACAAAAAAAGACAACAAAGGCAGAGGTTTAGGATCGCTGAACAAGCACACGCACCTCGCCCACGAGCCCCAGGCGCCCACCCAAGGTCAGGCACGGTTCGGAGCGCGGCACCACTTTCTCCCAAGAAAACTCCGCTTCGCTCACTTCCCCTCCCCGGCCCCGCCGCCATCAGAGGCCGCTCCCCGCGGGCACCGCTGACCTTCCAGGTGCCGAGCCGGGCCCGCCTCTGGAAGGGAAGGGGAAAGAACGGGAGACACCCGCCCGGGCCGCCCGCAATCCCCCTCAACCGCGGCCGCGCCTCGCCCCCCGCCCGCCCGCGGCCGCCGCGCTAACAAAGCGGGGCGGCGGCGCTCCCTGCCCGCGCCCCCGCCCCACTCACGGCTGCCGTCGCCTTCCTGGCGGCCGGGACGATGGCAGGCAGAGGAGCCGACATGTTGTTGCCGCACATGCACCGGGCTGCGGGGCGGCCGGCGGGACACGGGCCAGTGGCGGGGAGGCGACGCGGGAGGGCGGCGGGAGCCGGGTGGGAGGGGCGCGGGCGGGCGGGCGCCTTGTGCTGTGCTGTGCTGTGCTGTGCGGCCCAGGGAAAAAGGAAATTACGGTATTCTTAAATAAGTGAAATATAAAAGGCTAATCACGGGATGGCAGGAAAAGCAGCACAAATAGAGCAAACAACACGGCTAGACGGGGCTCATCTGTACTCATCTGGTCAGATGCCACCACCGCCGAATTAAATCTCTCGGCTTACAGCTCCCAAGGAACTGATTCTTACTCATCTTGAAATGTGTTAGGCTATTCAGGCACTCTGGTTGGAGTTACTGGATCATTCCAGTCCATTCCAAATACTTAGACCAACTCTGAATATGTATGGCAAACACATTTTAATCAAAAGGGAATACTTTGTTCTTTGTCTTCTATTCCATACATCTTTGTCAGATATTTACTCCCAGAAAAATCAATATGCTCATTGTGTTTGCCGGGTGGTAAGTGGCTGCCATCGATGCTTGTTTGGCAGCTCCAAGAGCAGCTGAATGCACACTATGCTTCTTTCACATCCTTCCCACTGCTGTGTTCCATCCCAAACAGGGACAATTTTTCACAAAGCTTTTGCTCATCAACATCACCAGCATTGGCTGCATAAAATTTATTGGAGGAGCCTTTATGCCAGCTGTGTAACACTGAATGCACATCCTCTTTTGCCATGATTGTTAGGCTGCTTTGATACAGAGTATTGATGCCAGGGCATCCCAGTTATTGCTAAAATTTGATTATTTGCACAGGTAACTTTTTGTGGTTTGATTTGTCTCTAATTTAGCGTGTGCTCCTGCCTCATGTACTGTACCCAATTTAAGTTTGTTAAGAAAATACAGTTTATGCATTAAAAATTCTTCAAAGATTAGGAGCTGCACATTATGTCAGGTGCTTATTAAGTATGCTGAATCTGACTCTTGCTCTAGATCATCTTTTTGGGACATGAACAAAATTCTGTTTTCCCTCTCTACTCTGCTATTTACCATGTAAATGTCACTTCCATAAAGTGAGCTGCTGCTGAACCTCCAGCCTAAGAAGTAATAGTCTGCTAATAAACAGAACAAGATTTTAGTCAGCAGAGCTGGAGTGATCTTACTTGAATTCCTGGTTGCTGCTAGCATGGCCCCAGAGGCACTGGGGAAACGTGAGCTCTGCATGGATTGGGCATGGGGCATTGTCTGCTGGGCCCAGACAAGCATTCAAGAAACTTATCTTCAGGAATGCCAAAGGAATTGTTGAAAACACCCGAGCTGTGAACCTTTCAAAAATGGTACATTGGCTTTCCCTTCAAAGTGAGATACCTATCTTAGGTATGATACTTTTCTACCTGATTTAAAATTTCTGTTTAGAGCAGTGAGAGTTTTACAAGGCAAAGCATGTTTTAAATTATGTCATTTTCCCTGCCCTAGAGGCTAAAATGGGCTTAGATAAGATGGTTGTCCATACCAGCATCTTGTGCATTGCTACAATGTAATGTTTCATAATTTTTTTGAAGGGGGTAAGAAGCTACACTGGTTTCATACTGCAACTCACAGATTGCTGCAGCATGATTGTCATTTTACCTCCATTTATTCTCAGGGCTGGCAAAGCTGCTGCCTGATCCCTTCTCCAAACTGAAGCAGACATTGAACATGTCAACTGTCAAACAGAAGTTTCAAGATGGAAAGCAGGATATTACACTGAGGAGTATCAGCTTTGACAATGGGAGCTGTCCTTTCTGCTCTGTAACTCCACCAAGGCAATTTCAACAATTCAGTTCTTCACTGTACTGAGCCTGCACCCCACACACCCTTCCCTTCAGACCAATATACTGATGGAAGCTGCTGTATGGTTTTCCAGTAGGTACACATTTAAAGTTAAAAGACTGAAATAATATATGTGATCAAGTACTGCAGCAGTACTAGGAATGTCTTTGTCTCAGTGTTGACTGCAGTAATTTTCTTCCCAACGTTCAGTGAGGGGCTCACCTTTGGATTTGTGCTGAACACAGGAAGGGTAATATAGAGATGTTTTTGCTGTTGCTCAGCAGGGCTTACACAGAGCCAAGGCCTCCTCTGCTTTTCAGGTTGCCATGCTCATGAGAAGACTGGGAATGCATGGGAGGAGACACAGCCAGGACAGGTGACCTCAATCACCAAGGGGATATTCCAGACCTTATGCATCATGCTCAGTATATAAAGGGGGGGGGGGGGGAAGGAGGGGGGATGTTTTGGGTGATGGTGTTTGTCTTCCCAAGTAACCATTACACATGGTGAGGTCCTGCTCTCCTGGAGATGGCCGACCACCTGCCTACCCATGGTAAAATGTGAATTAATTCCTTCCTTCTTTTCCTTTGCTTGGATGTGCAGCTTTTGCTTTCCCTAGTAATGTCTTTATCTCAATCCACGAGCTTTCTACCTTTTATCCTTCCAGCTCTCTCTCCGACCCCACTGGTGGGGGTGATCCTGTGGGAGGTTGCTGGCTGGGGTTAAGCCCCGGCCGTCTCCCACCGCAGCGGATATTCCAGTAGCGGCACGGGTGCAGCTGAGCAAGGCTCGGTGCACCGCCGGCCAGCCGCGTTTAGATGCAGCCTGATGGTTTTAGAGACTTGGCTTGGGAACACTCGGCTGAGGGATTAGTAATAAAACAGCGTAATAAAACGCCACCAGCGTCCTGGGCCCGACCATTGAAATTCTGAGCTCCGGCACAGCCGGAACACCGGGCCCGGCGCCGTCCCCTGCGCGACACCGCTGCGAAGGCGCGGCAGCTGCGGTTTACGGCGCTGCCGTAAAGCGCCGCGGCCGGGCGCGATCCCCGCGGGCGCCCTTGGCAGGGAGCGGCCATGAGCGGGAGCGGCGTGAACCGGGGCCTGGAGCTGCTGCGCTCGCTGCCCAGGGTCAGCCTGGCCAACTTAAGGCCCAACCCCGGCTCCAAAAAGCGGGTGAGTGCCTGCGGCCTGCCGGTTGGGCCGTGGCGGCAGGACTGTGCCCCGGCAGCGGGCGCGCCGCGTCCCGGTGTGCTTTGCCCCCGGGCTGTCAGAAGGACACCGTCCTGGCACGGCCGGGAGAGCCGCCTGGCCAGAGGAGGCGTGGAGAGGCAGAGGAGAGGATGGCACTGCTGTGTGTGTGTGTTGGCCTGCCGCTTGCCCTTCGCGTGCCTTGTGGCCGATGTGTGGCCATCCCCACAGAGCTGGCTGGTGGTGGTGCTGGCTGAACCTCAGGGCATTGCTGGGGCTGGAGGGGAAGAGTAAAAGGCTTCGAACTCTCAGGTGTTTATGGGATGGAATAATATGTTTGGAAATGGAAGGTTAGAAGGCGTACAGAGAAAAGCCAGCTAACATTCTTGTTCTTACTTCTTGAAAACAAACCTGTGATATGTCTCCTTATAAAGTGGTAGAGAAGTTATGAAAAAAAAACGGGGAGAAACCCATGTGGTTTATATTATATATTAATATTAGTGAACAGGGAGATGAGGTTCAAAGTCTGAAACCGTAGGAACTGAGAAGGGAATAGCATGCAGCACTCTCCTAAAAGTGCTGAAAACTCCTGAATAGTATGGAATTCAAGTGGAGTTCTGTGCTAGACTCGACCATCCCTGCCACCAAAGGAAGCTGACTTGTCCCCAGACTATTTGTGATGCCAGCCTAAAGCTGTTCTCTGCAAAAATCACATTAACTGCTTTTCTATTTTTCCACTTAAAAAAGATCTATAACTTAATTTTTCCTCAAGAATCAGCATTTTCTCAGTTGTATATGTCTCTGAAACTAATGTTTTGTAGGTACTGGTTTCTGCAATAATTGTCTAAATGTACCATTGATTGTTTTGAAGGAGAGAAGACGTGGCCGTGGAAGGTACGGGGGTAGGAAGTGTGGCCGAGGTCACAAAGGAGAAAGACAAAGAGGGAATCGGCCCCGGCTGGGCTTTGAGGGTGGCCAAACTCCATTTTACTTGGCCATACCAAAATATGGATTTAATGAGGGACATAGGTAAGTTCTAAATGTTTACCTGGAAATTAATCATTGTCTGCATTTCTTGATCTTTCTCCTGAAGCAAGAATCCAGGATGCCAAAACAGGCCTAAGTGAAAAAGTTCAGCTTCCTAAATTCCTCTCAGGTTGTTAGCTACTTTACCAGAAGAATCTCCCATTTCTTGTGAGATTATTCTTTTAATTAATTATTTCCTGTTTTGCACATCTGCTTATTTACTCTCTTCTCTTCGTAATCCTCCTTTCCTCTTCCAGCTGAGTGAATTTCTCCTCTGAAGCTATTCCTTCGCTCCTGCTTGTTTTTCTTTTTGCTTCATAACCCAGTGAACTGAATGGGAACAGTCCCAGTGACTGGAGTGAGGCTGTTTGGCATGGAAGTGTAATCCAAAGCCTTGTTTTGTTGTTTCTCCTCACTTTGTTCACCAGAACCTCTGATCTGCTGCCAGCCAAACAATTCTGCTTCTCTTGGTGGTTCTACGTTTTCAGCCCACTGACACTGTGGTGTTTGTCTGTGCTCTGTTACATCTAGGATCCTAGTAAGCTCTTTAATACCAAATCTGCTGGATGAGGCATTAAATCACCTTTCACCATTGTTCTTCTTGGGCATTTTGCTTTGTTTAATACTTCTGTCCTTTGTTCACATTGTGTTTGTGTTGTGTCCTTATTCCACCTTTTTAATGTCTTTTCTCCAGTCACTGTTCTTACCTGGAGAGGTGTGTCAGCATTTTCCAATTTTCCTTCGTTTGTATTGATAATTTAAAAAATTTTTATTAAAATGTATAACATTTTTTTGAAAGCTGGGTTTGCTTTGTCAGATAGCATTTGTGTTACCTGGGCCAGCAACCATTTTGTTGCTTTTTGATCTGGTCTTGCAAACTTCTGTGTCCATACAATGCTGTTACAGGCAGTAGTAACAAAAGCCTGCTACAGCAAGCAGACAGTTCAAGGATGAAAAGACTAATGTGTCTTTGTGAATTGTTAGACTTGATTTAATGTTCCGTTTCCTGATACCACTTCATCAAATAGCTGAGCACTTTTATATTTCCATTTTTAATGCATGCAGTAGAACTTACAGACTTGTCCTAGTTTTAGGGTTTCCTCTGAATCTTAATAATTTTGAGATGTGACTCAAATTCTATTTCCAGGTACTATTTTTTTCTCCTGTTAGCTAAATTATTATAAGAGTAAACAAGAAGCACTTTCAGTAGCTGAAGGCAGAGTGTAAATCCACAGTCCTGCAAAGGAAATGCTGCAGAATGCAGACACTTAGCTTTTGATAATAGTGGTCAAAAGTTCATGAATAACCAACAGCAAAAATCCAGCCTCCTGCAGTGACAAGAAGTTATTAGAATCTTGCTGTTTTTAACATCTGACAGCATGTGAAAACAAAAATAAAAGTACTCTTGAGTTTCAAGGTTGTTTGCAAAAATTCAATGTCAGGCTGCTGTAATGTTCCTGTGGTGAGCACTTAAGTGCACTCAAGTGATGCTGTTGGGGTGGAGGGAGCATGCTGAACAATGTCCCTGCCTGTTTATCTTCATCTCACTCCTCCTTCTGCCCCCACTTCTTGAGCCCTTTCTCTGTAAGGGGCTATCTGACAGCACAAATTCTTGTGGCTTGTCCTTTGTACGTGGCTTGCCAGTAACAGAGATCAGCTGCTTCCCAGTTTGTGAGCTGCCACTCAAAGCCTTCCAATAGCAGCCATCAAATGGATTTTAGGAGGAAGTTTTGGGTATCAGCATAAGTGGTATGTATAGACAGGAATAGACTTTGGCATTGGAAAACTGTGCTAGGGGTTGGTTTGTACAGTAAAGTTAGAACTTGAGAAAAAACAAAAGTAGGTTCTGCTGAAGGCAATGGCATGAGATCCCAGCTCCCTTTGGGGAATGTGGGTTAATGCATATTTCCTTAATATTTATCTTCCTTGATGGTGTTTTGAGGGAGATTCCTTTCACTGAGTACTTTCTGAGATGTTGGGTACAGTGGTAATGGATCAGAAAATCTTGTATGTAAACTATGTATGTACAGAATTTTGCTGATAGTCTTTGATGGTGTTTGTATGGGAGGAGTTCTTTGTTTTTTTGACAGTCTATCAGCAAAGCACCCAAGGTGGATTCACTTTGAAAGTGATTGTTATTTACAGTCTTGTTGGTTTGCCAAGACGTGTTGACACTGTAATGTTTTAGTTTTTTGGTTTAGGAGTAGATAAAAACCAGAATATCTCAGTTGACCAGTTGCTATTAAAGCTTCAGTTTGGTAAATTACTCATTGTTTTTTTTTTTTTTTTTTTTTTTTGTTTGTTTGTTTTTGTTTTTTTTTGTTTGTTTTTGTTTTTTCTTTCTCACCCCAGCCTCAGACGTCAGTACCAGCCTCTGAGTCTTCAGAGGCTGCAGTACCTGATTGATTTGGGCAGAGTTGACCCCACGCAGCCGATTGACTTAACTCAGCTCACTAACGCCAGAGGTGTGACAGTGCAGCCTCTCAAGAGGGATTATGGTGTTCAGCTCGTGGAGGAGGTATGCAGACAACAAACTTTGTACTTCAGGCTTTCAGGTTTTCATTCCCATGGTTTGGGAGCATCTTTGATTCTCCAAATTCGTTTGCTGTGGGACTTTTGTGGATCATAAATCCACTAGAGGGCACTGTGTGCCAGCAAAAAAAGAAATAACTGGAGGATGTCTTCATACCCAAGGGACTGCAGAAATCAGTTAAGGAGTACCTAAGAAAAGGCTGAAGAAGTGTTTTACAACAGAAAACTGAAATGTACTGAAAAAAATGTATGACTGTTCTGGAAAGGTTTTTTTATTCAGTGTTTTTTATTTTTTATTTTTTATTCAGCACAAGTGACTGAGAGCAACTTGGTTACTTAACTTTTTGCACAGAACAGACAATTCATAATATTTTTGCAGGATTTAATGTTCCTTACAAGTTCTTAGAGAAGAATAAACATGTGTCTTAAAATATTCATTTTAATGTTACTGTAATATGTGTTGAAATTTACAGGGTGCTGATATTTTTGCAGCAAAAGTAAATATTGAAGTGCAGAGAGCATCTGAATTAGCAATTGCAGCCATTGAAAAAAATGGAGGCGTAGTAACAACATCATTCTATGACCCAAGGAGCTTGGGTAAGAACTTCTTTTAATTTCTGGCTTTTTTTTTTTTTGGTTTTTTTTTTGGATATGCAAAGATTGAATGATCCAAATCAAACTTTCAAACACAGTTCTTAGTAGAAAGTTGTCACCTTCTAAGCTTCAAAACCAGTTACATGTTTATTTATAGAATCATAAAATACTTTGGGTTGGGAGGGACCTTAAAGATCATCTAGTTCTAGCCCCCAATTAGGAATGATAATGCATCCTCAATTTTGCCATTTTTAACCATTCACCTGTTTAGCCTTTCCAGTGTTAGTAATTGTATACTAGTCAACCAGTTAAGGAAATCTGAATAGCTTTGTAAATAGAGGAACTAAAAATATTGTTTTGCTGCATTTTTGTCTTCTGTTTCCCATGTTTAATAGCACTAAGAAAACTCAGGAAAAAATAGATTTAAAAAACACTGTGGATGTTTATATTTTTAATTTAAAATACTTTTCCACTTAAAGTGAGGAAGTAAGTTACAGAAGCTCAGAATCATTCCAGTTAAAATGGCTATTGTTCTCAGAACACTTTCACTGAAGAATGAGGCTTTGCTTTGCTTGAGGCTGCATCCTGCCTAACATTCATTCATGCAGTTTTTATTGACAATAATGCAGCTTTCATGTGTGAATGAGCTTGAGAAGAAGAGGAATAGATATTTTAAGTGTGCAAAATATGTTACCCTGGGGTGATATAAGTTCTGGTATTTTTTTTTGTTCCACAAAATAATAAAAATAATAAGATTAAAATGTTCTGGAATATAATTTGCCAAAATCAGTAAAATTTGAGGAAGATAATCCCACAAAGGACTAAATAGGTGCATGTGCCATTGAAACTTTATTTAAAATGCTCATAGAGCACTAAATTTGTCATTAGTTGGTATGCTGTGTAAATAGCCATGCAAATACATTGCTTCAAACTGGGAAATAATAATTTAAATGAGTTTAGTTATGGTTGTCTTTCCCAAGTAGTCATTCTAAATGTATTAGAAGTAGCAACTCCTCCAGACTGGCATTATAAATATCAGTTAAAACAGAGTATTTTGTGTGGTTAAGTGAAACTTGCAAACCACTATCTCATTCTGAACAAGAATATTCTTGAGATTCAATTTTTTTGCTTGGTCCTTTTAGATGTGAGTGTAGTAACTAATTTAGTACAGAATAAGATGTCATTTAATGTCTTTAAATCTGTGTTATGAAGTGCCATCACTAATCTTCTCTCACGTTTGCCCACAGAAATTTTAATCAAGCCAGTAGTATTTTTCCTGCGTGGCAAACCTATCCCAAAGCGAATGCTCCCACCTGAAGACCTCGTCCGTTACTACACAGATCCCAGGAATCGGGGCTACCTGGCAGATCCATCTAAGGTTGCAGAAGCCAGGCTGGAACTTGCCAAGAAATATGGCTATGTCTTACCAGACATAACTAAGGATGAACTCTTTAAGATGTTAAGTGCACGCAAGGATCCTAGACAGATATTTTTTGGTCTTGCTCCAGGATGGATTGTAAACCTGGCAGACAAGAAAATTCTGAAACCAACTGATGAGAGACTGTTGAAATACTACAGCTCATGAATTCAGGACACAATTGCAGGTGTACAGGAAACATCTGGGTATGAAATAATGGGTAGAAGTGGTGTGTGTTTGTTTGTTTTTAAGACTCCTATTATACTAGAAAAAACAATTTTTTCTTCATGTAATCTTCTGGTGTAGCTCTCAACTTTTTTATTGTCATAATAGAGTGTATCAGAAGTCTTAAAATTTTAAAACAATGTGGAGTCTGACATAAAGTGGGGTCTGGGCACTTTCTCTTCCAATGGTTGGCCAGTTATTTTTTCAGTCAAAAGGTTTCAGTGTTGCATTTGCTTCAGAGGATAATTCCAAAGAGTCATTTGACCTAATAATTAGTTTATATTTCCCCCTCTCAGTTTAAAATCGGAAACGTGACTGTACAAAACCAAAATTAGTTTTACAGTCGTATTGCATAAAATTATAAGTTCTAGAAAACGTATCTTGAATAGCTCTAAGAGGTATTTTTAGTTGGGGAAAAGTAAAAAGAACCAGAAATAAAGTACTAAAGATTGCATTAACCTTTTCAATTCCATAGCTGTATTTTGGATTTTGCCATTGCCATCAATAGCACTAGAGCTTGAGAGATCTTGATTTTTCTTTTATTTCTTCATATGCAATTGAGGAGGACAGAGAGTACAGTTAAACATAACTTTCTATCTAAACTTGGGGCTGGAGAGGGTAGATAGCTGTCTTAATTCAATGGCTTTTTATTATTCAGAATTTAAAACTTGTCCTGACACAAATGTAATGTTATTAATAAAAATGCATAGCAGAATCCAGAGTCAATGAAGGACAGTGACAGCAGATTATGAAGGATGGGGATGTGATGGACATAGTACACAGTTAGAATTCAGTTTTCAGCTTGATCACAGATTGCATGTGTGACAGTGGACAAATTAATTTAAATGTTGTGAAAAGTTATGAGCAAATTGTGTTCATGGGAGACAGCATTTTAATCACACCAACTTGATTAAGTCTTGAAAAATACTCTTCAACAATGGTTTGTTTTATCAGTTTCTCCAGAATACTGAATTATTACTATGCAAGAATACTGCAGGTTTTGTGTGGAAGCACTGGGCATTGTGTGGACTGTACATTTGAGACTGTCTGGTTCACTGTAAAGGAGGATGAGAAGGGAGACCAAGATGATGTATCAGAATGTGCTCTGTCTGCTTGGAAGTTAGTGAGCTGCTTCATAATTATGTGGTTTAATGGAAGCTGAATTTGGCTTTAAAATAGTCTTAATTTGATTATAAGAATGCAGGAAACAGTTCAGGAGAACAGAACATGAGATGTCATCTTGCTTTCCAATTTTGATGTGCCTTTGGAAATGCTACTTAGAGTTTCCTGTAGCTGCCAAACCATCCCATCTCATAGGGAGAGTCCTCTGTGTGCTAGAATCTCCTCTTTCTCCTGTGCAACATCTATATTTTGCTGGTGTATCTCAATGGGGGAGGATTTCAGAAAAATCTTCTTTTTCTTTCAGACAATAAAATGAAGCGGATGAATTTCTGTTGGTGTTTGTCAATCAGCCCAGATTTTTCCTTCACTCAACAACCTTCCTGATCAATTAATATGACTGTCTGTAATCATTCTTATTCTGATTAAATAATCTGAAATCAAGAGATTAAGAATAAAAAGTCACTAAATTTTGACAACTTACTCTTCAACTTCTATTGTTCCTTGTTAATGTGTGTTAAATGGTATCAGTAATGGTCATTCCCCTAACTTGGGGTTTAAGTATAGGTGAAATGTACCAAAACAACAACAATATAAAGTTGGACTATGAATAGCAGGATTTTTGTTTTAGTGGCATTAACATTCATATTTGATAAGGTGTCCAACACTTTTTTGGCACGTTAAGAATAATACTGTGTGCCAAAAAAACTACAGTTGGTGTTAACTTGAATGTGAAGTAAATAACTTTCTCACTTTAGATGTATCCTGTTCTGCATCCTGATGATTGTTGGTATGGAACCTTAAATGACAAGCAATACTTTTTTCTTTTTCTTTTTTTTCAAGTTTTTGTTATTACAATAACTTTACAATAACAATATTACTACTGCCTCCATTTGGGAAGGAGTTGGAGAGGGGGAAGAGTATTTATTGCCTTCCCTTATTTGTGCCATAATGTTTCTGTTTTTATGAATCAATTCACAATTGTATTTTGTGGAGGTGGTGGTACTCAACAGGAAAGCTACTTAACTGGAAGTGAAGAAGGAAGTTAGTCATATTAGTGAAGACCAGAAGACAAAAGTGTTTATGTATCATTGTGTATTTTGGGGAGGAGAAGATGGGGGAAGGCAAGTTTGTTTCCATTTCTGCTCTTTGTATTAAAATGAACAAATTGCTCTCAGCAATTTTTTTTTCTCAATCAACTTCTTTAATACACACACACGCGTGCATGCACTGGTTTCTGTAAGTTTCTAAATGGCTTTCAGGTGAAAGGGTAACTTGGATAAAATGATAACAGTGAAAGAAAGAATGAAAACAGGAAACAGATGTCTGGTGACGTTGAGGGATTGGATAGCACTTATTCAGTGAACGATGTCTTAGTCACAAGGCAGCTGTATCCTGGCTCTGATACTACAACGCTACAAATACCTTGGAGCCAAAACAGCCACGTTCCACAAAATCCGGTCATTCTACTTTATAAAGGTGATCTTTTATCATCTTAGAGTTGGAGAGGGCAAAAAAGGGCTATATGTTCCTTTATTTAAAACATGCAATGCTTGTCTTTTTTTCTCACTTCTGTGAACAGTAGCCAGTATTTTGTATCAGTTGTTTGCATTTTTATTTACTAGTGCAAAAAGTCACAAAGCTATAGAGGATTTCCTGTTCATTTTATCTCATCAGGAACACAAGTCTCCTAGCAACCAAATACAGAGTTGTCAAAAGCACAAGAAAGTTATTGACAAGGTTTCTAATAAGTCTATAATAAACAGTGTCCCAAAGGACTGTTGTTTATATGTCAGACTTCCTGGGGCAAGACTAAGTCAATGCTGGCATATAATGCCATTCTCATTACTTGGGTGTATGGACCATGTTTTCATGTTCGTAAGATAAAAGATTGTCTTGGATATCCTGTTTTGACAGGGCTTTTTCATGTGCAACAAGTGTGACACGGCAAGAAGTACCCAATCTACTGTAGGTGGAAAAGTATAGGGTAGCTGAGGAAAAGGAGCTTTTATTCGTGTCACAAAATGCTGAAAGCCATGTCAATTTTTATCAGCAAAATCATACTTCTGAATGACTACTTGATGAAACTGATTACAGATGTGAGACTACAAGTTAAATAAAGGTCTGTAAACATGTACATACCTTGTTGTTTCATCCTGTGATAATTAAAAATCACAAGTTTCTTAGGAACAGATTCTATTGACTGCAGCCAGTCAATGCTATACTTACAGGTGGCTGACTGCAGACTCAAAATAAAATGGATTAAAATCTGTGTTTTCCCTTTTCTCATATGTATAACAGTGATAACATGGCTTCATCATACTTCATGTAAAATTTGTGTTTAACAGTCAAAAGCTGACTGTACAATCCACTGATTTCCAAAAAGGAATAAATTAAATCAGTGCCCCTGATCTGAATCTTTGCTGGCAGTGTGCCAGCATTGTTTTGACATAAAGCATAATTGATGTTAGTCCTTCAGGAAGTCATATAAAAGTGATCAATTAGGAAGATACCTTCTCATTACTGTTTTATTATTTTCTACTATTATTTCTATTTTCTACTATTTTCTGTATTAAAACCTTAAAGGCTAATGCAAAACTAATTTTGCACTGCTTAACACGAGTTTTTTAAGCAATTTGAAATTGTTGCACAAGTCCCATATTTTAAATATTTAAGGGTTATGTATATCTAAACCATGGAAGATGGTTTGTATATCCAAAATGTCCAGTTTAATATTCTATATGCAGCTTTACGTTTTAAAATTTTCTAAAAATGTAATCAGACAGGAATAATTTTACGTAGCTCACAATCCACACAGTTTAAGGTTATGGTTTACTCTTTGTAAAGAGAGGTCCAAATGTGACAGGGTTCTTGCCCATTAGAGGAAAATTATGAACATTTTAAGCTCCTTTATCTCCCAACCAGGTGGCTCCTCTTGGTCTTTTGTAGCAGAAATATACAGCATTGTCTAAAGAAGGATGGTTTCTCAGTGGAAGCAAACTATCCTCAGATGTATTCTGTCTCCTGTGCTTAATATTCCCTCTGAAGCATCTGCATCTTCCCAAGGTCTCTTCTCACCTTTCCCGTTGTAGTGGTGGGAACTACAGGGCTCAATCATTCTCACAGTGTCATCCTGTCTGGCCCACTCTGAGTTTGAAAATCTGGTTGTTTTATGTGCCTCTGGAGCAGGAAAAGTGTTGATCATTCCTGCATCTGTTTATATGGGGGGGTTGGGGGGGATTGGCTTGAGTTTCCTGGACTGGTGTTGCTTTTGTTGTTAAAAATGTCAACAGCAATGTTGTTTACTTGTTAACCTTGTAGATTCCAAGCTACATGCCAAGCAACTTGGAGAGTCCTTTGAGCAATGGATTTGGTGTTTATCAGTCAATGAACACTCCTAGAAGAGTGCCTGTGCACTTAAATCAGAATTGCACACACTAGATACCAGTATGAAAGGACAGACAATTTTGCATTCAATGGACCAATGCCCAAATCTGTCTCTCCTTGCACTTTTCTTCAGCCTTTGTAAGATTTATTCTGCCTCATGGTAGCATTGCCCTGTCTGGGTTTTTAGTCTATAAATATGGGCAGATTAGTCTGTATTCAGCCTGAAAATCTGCAATTTTTTCATTCATTGGGCAGGTAATGAGAGCTAGAAGTTTGTGGACATAAAGTGGCTGATGAAAAATAAGTTGATATGTAAATTTATGGTAAACTAGTTCCCTAAGGGTTTTTGTGATGCTGGTATAGTTTGCTCCCTGTGCAGAGTACCCTAAATTAAGAAAATAAATTCATTTGGTATCTGGCAAGGAAGATGCATTTTTTAGTTGAACATAGCTGTGGTTCAGTGCTGCAAAAATTGGAATCCACGTTCCTTATGCAGTTATTATAGTGAGGTATTGTGTTAGTTTCCAAATTAATGCAGGTCTAAATTTACATTGCTCGCATGTAAGCAATACTTCAAACTCCTCTCACAGGAGTCTTGCTGCTTTTGGAGTAATGTGATTGATACAATCATTGTCTAGAGCCTAGAGAAAGGCCATTTTCATCTTGGAGCAGACATCTAAGCAGTTCAGTCATACTCTGGACTCCACTGACTGTGACGGGAGTTGTAACATAGCCCTCTTGTATACACCCAAAACCTCAGCATCTGGAGCTGAATCACACTCTTTTTTTTTCAGTAACTCAAGATATTTGAAGTTAATGGTCAGAATTCCTGGACAGGATCAACATCTTGTCAGTGTGTGTTGCTGAGCTTTGCCATTGGGAACTTGTGAAACCTGATCTACTAGGTTGTATTTATCCTTGAAAATAAGCATGCTCTTAAAATTACTTAGTGAAAAAAAGCAGTCTAGAGGGTCTATTGGTGCCACAAGAGGCGAGATGCTGGCAATCAGACAGTGTTATTTTAAAACTATTGGAGACAGCAGCTTCTCCAGGATTCAGAAATTGGTGATATCCCCACCTGGAAGTCTCTGACTTTCAGAGTGGATGACTCCCAGTTCCCAGCGCTTCACTGATGTTTCTGCTCAAAATTTGCCTGTTGGGCTGCCTTCTTTGACCCTTGTGTAATGTGTTCTGATGTTTGTGCTAGTTCTAATGTATATTTACTCCAAAAAGAAAGAATAGAAACTCGCCTTAATTTGCAAAAGAAAAAAATGGGAGAGCAGAATGGTGCCTCTCTTGAGGTGTCTGCCTCACAAGTGCTGCTAGAGAAGCTTAACCACTTAAGCTTAACTGAGATGCTTTACCACTGCTATCTGAGAAGATGCATCCAGTATATCTTGTAGGGTACCCCCTACAGCTACTGTGACAGCTTGTGATGTTAGTATAAAAGACAGATTTGGTAGTGATGTGCTTGGCTTTTGTGCACAGGGAATCATTTATCCCTTCCTTTTTTTTTTTTTTTTTTTTGGTTGTTGTTTTTTGTTTTTCATGGGGTTTTTTGTTTTTGTTTTGCTTGGCAAGGCCATTACACTTATTGCAGCAGGCAGTCTGAGTATGGGCCATGTACTAGGCTTGAAAATGTTCCAGACAAATTATTATTCTACTGGTTTTATGTTGGACTTGGGTGATGTGATGTTGCTGCTGCCCTGACTTCTGGTAAAATTTCTGAGCTAAATGTGGCTTTGCTGTTGAGCTTTGTTTTTATTGTTGTTTTTGGATGGCTTCAGCCCTTCCAAGTTCATCATTAAAGGCAGGTATTTACTGTAGGATGATCATGAAATTAATTACCATAGTGAGGATGTGATTGTGTAGTAAAGTTCTTCTGGGTCAGTTTTTGTGCATTCATTTGTATGTCTCTGAGGGAGTTGAAGCTCTGGGGTGCTCTGATTTTATGTTTGATGTGGGAAAGCTTATCTGTCCATTAAGAGAACCTAAGAAAAAAATGGGAGGTAAAAACCTGTCAAGTAATTTCTGCTGCATCTTGTGAAAACTGCATGTTGTTCCAATTCCAGCTGTTGTTCTTGACTGAGCTAGATGGCTTTGCTTATGGCATTTTGGGAAACTGCAATGGCAGCAGACCATGGGTACTGACATTCACCTATGGTATATAGCAGGCTGGGGCCAAAGGAGAAATAATTTTGGAGATTAGGGAACATGAGAATCAGGGTATGAGAATCCACCTGAAGAGATTCCATAGTCAGAAATGTGTATTCTGCAACACCACTGCAACTGTGCTGCATGTTTAATTATGCTTTGGTTTTGCTGACTATACTGTTATGAACTGTAAGTAGCCAAGAAATTATTTAAAGAATATACATTTTAGGTTTTCTTTGTTGTCCTTAGAGTTTTCAGCTCTGCAGGAATCTGGTTTCCAAGTATTGTTCCTGTATCCAGCAAGACTAGAAGCAAATTTAAGTGGGAGCCAGCGTTTTCATGTGATGGCAATATTCCAGAAACTGGTGCTCTAGGATAAACAGTAAATACTGTGAGGCTTGCAAAACACTTACTCATTCATTGCTAATACCCTGCTGATATTCTCATTGTTAGAGAGCAGAATTTCTCTGCTGTCTCTGCAGGTGCCATCCAGTCACATCTCCTCAGCAGGAAACCTGTCTTTGTTTCCAGCATCTGAACCTGAGGGTAACAAATATGATATTACCAGGTACACAGGCACCCCGCACAGACATCCTTCTGCAGCTGCTCCTCTGCCCTATTTAGGAGACTGCTACTGTCATTTGTGGGGCTGGGAGTTGCATCTGCTTCGTGGGGACAGGGAGAAGAAGGTCGGGTGTCCTGGTAGAGGCAAGGCTGACACCTAGTGACCAGACGTATTTATTCCTATGGGAATTCCGTGTGTTCAGGTTCAGTCACTATTCACTCTTACCTAGGTCTGGAAGGTGTAAACCTCAAAGTGAATGGTTAGTTAATTTCATGGTCATTTTTGGCTTTTGCTTTCATTGTTTCTAGTATACTCTTCTGAAGATGGAGTTCAGCTAGCTTGCAGGTTTGTTCTCACCTGATGTTGTAGAGGATTTTTCATGCAGTCTCCTGGGAGCTGTTCATGCCAGCTGTGCTGAGCAAACTGAGGTGGCTGATTGCAATCAACAGTAACTTCAGAACATCATGCTTTTTGACTTTTCCTTAATAAAAGCATGGCTGACTGCAGTATCTGTATTATTGTTTGTCATCCTGTGGTAAAGAATCCAAAATCAAATGTATTGGGATATTCTCTGAGTTGCAGAATTTTCTTCCTGCAGATGTCTGCTGACCAGAGGGTAGCATCTCACAATTAGGCTGCCACTTGGAAAGCACTACCTGTTCCATCATCATTGCAGATCCTGCTGGAAACACTCTGAGTTCTGGGATATTAAAGAGGAAGAGTAAAATCTAGCTAAAAGACTCTTACAGAATGCTTTCTTTGGTTATGTAGATTAGCATTTTGAGAGTATAACATATTGATGAGATTTGCTTTTAACTTTTACCAAAAGGAATAGACATATCAATTTAGGAAAACAGTCCCCCAACCTGAACCAAAGGAGTCATGTCCCGTGTTGACTCCAAAAGTAGACTGCAGAGGGTCTCAGTGACTGCCCATGCTAATGGATTTCACACTAATCCCTATACTGAAGCCCTAAAAAAGCCTTCTTGGAGCAGCCCTTGCAATTGGAGGAATATTTTGTCTTTTAAATGTCTCTTGTCATTTAAATGAAGTATTGGAAATGAGGTTGTGTTTGTTACTAGCACTGTGTTTGACTACACAAAGAGTCAGAGCTCAATGTTTTTCTGTGCCTGAAAGGAAACTTTGATTCTTCCTGAATGAAATAACTAGGAACTTGCACAAGCCCTGTGTTGTTGAACGGAAAAGGCAAGCTTTTTTTCTTCAGATAATCTTTTATACCTCACTCTGAACTTTATGTATGGCCCTGATTCTGTATCTGTGGCATGTTTCTAATTAGCCCATGAAAAAATAAAGGTTCTGTATTTTAGAATCTACTGATTTTTCCTCTGCTAACTGCTGTCGATAGGATGAGCCTCTGGAGAGAAGGCTAGCATGTTCCCAAGGCAAATTCTCCTTCACAGTGCTGTGGCACTAGGAAGGAGAATAGCAAATCTTGTAGAACACACACACACACTGGAGGTTTTTTCCCACTCTGAAAACTGGTGGTCCAATTCCACGTCTCAAAACCATCACCCAGTACTCTTTGTCTGAGGTGAAAGTTATATTTTCTTGTGCTTGCAGCCATCTTTGGCATCTCTCACAAACAAAAGTATAGGGTTGTTCAATTGCATAGTTACTTTGAACAATTATTTTTAAAATTCACAAAACCTGACTCCTAAAACTTAATTAATTAATAAATCTGAGCAAGGGCCACGGAACAGGTAAACATGGCTTTGACCGGGGGTAGATAATAGAGTTCAAATTATTCATGTTGAAAGAAAAATATTTGAGACTCTCAAGACCTGAAGGCCTTAAATGTGATCCTTGAGTTTATAAGGAACTATTTATATATATATATTTATAATTTTTTTTGTTAATTAGTCAGACTAAGCCAATTGTTTTCATTATTTCAGACCCCAAGTGCAGGATTCTTGACTTTGTTCAGAGGAAAGGGGAAAAATAAAGTTCTCCAGTATCAAATAAGTAAGCACAAAAAAGCAGGGCATCTGTTAGAGCTCCATCTCTATGTACTGGTAGACACCACCTCTGGAAAACCAACTCAGAGCCTTAGTGTTTGTCAGTCATGTGCTCTTGCACTTGTAGCAGTAGCACCAAAGCAGGTGCCCAAGGGTACATCCAGGTCCATGTCTGCTCCAAAATAAGATTTGGTGTGGAGCTTCAGCAGTGCAGACATGGGAACCTGTGCAGGCAGAGCCAAGGTGTGCTGATTTTGGTTGGGATAGAGTTGATTTTCTTCACAGTGGCTGGTATGAGGCTCTGATTTGGATTTGTGCTGAACACAGAGATGTTTTTTGTCACTCCCTTTTCTGCTTTTTGTACTGGCATATTGGTGAGGGGGCTGGGGGTTCATAGAAGGGTGGGAGGAGACACAGCCAGGACAGGTGACCCCAGCTGACCAAAGGGATATTCCAGTCCATGTGGCATCATGTTCAGTACAGAAAGTGGGGGAAGAAGTAGGAAGTGGGGAGTCATTTGAAGTGATGTCATTTATCTTCCCAAGTCACTGTTACATGTGGTGGGGGATGGCTGAACACCTGCCTGTCCATGGGAAGCACTGAATCAATTCCTTGTTTTGCTTTGCTTCTGTGAATGGCTTCTGCTTTCCCTGTTAAAGTCTTTATCTCAACCTGTGAGCTCTTTTTTACCCTTCCAAATCTTTCCCCAATCCCACTGGTTGGGGCAGTGAGTGAGTGACTGCATGGGGCTTGGCTGCTGGCTGAGGTTAAGCCATGTCATAAGGGAAATCACTCAGAGCAATCCCCTGTGCTCAAAACTCCCCCTGACACCTATTTCATGTGGTGACTACAGTCCTCCAGCACTGTACCAGCCTGGAGATGGTGGCACACAGAGAGCCCTGTGACCCAGACGGGTGCTCCCATATCCTCTCCACTGCTGTGACCTGGATGGAGAGCAGCCTGTGTCCTTCCTGCCCTGGATCTCTGGGTTGAAATGCTTTGTTGGCTGGATTGGGAGCTGAAGGGTTGACCTGCTTCCTGGCCTAACACAGGGTTTTGGAAGAGTTCTCCTCTGACAGAGCTCACCTACAAGGCCCCACTATCAGCTGCCACATGGCAATGGGGGAAGAACTGACTTTCCTTTCTTTGAGCAGTGTCAAACCCAGTCAGGACAGTCACTGGCCCAGTTCTGCATGCTCATAAAACCACCTGCCATCATACTAAAGCAGAGAATGAAGTTTCAAACTCACAGGCCTTTGTCAGAAGGAGCCATGAACCAGAAGGTCATGTAGGAACCAACAAGAAAGGCAGGTAGTTCTGCGGCTCTTCTGATTGTATTGTATCCAAAATTGCCAGAGATTTAGAGCTACTTCTGACTATTCAAGGAATCAAGCCACTTATATTTCCATTTATATAGTACACTTTAGCACCACTTCACTTGGATTTTGCATGTATTTAATTGATAGTGCTATTGAACCCATCATACACTTGCGAAATGAAGTACAATGGCATTTCCTACTTTCATTCACAGCTGAAGTTGCAGTTAAATGAAAGTTAAAGCTCAGTGTACCTATTTGATCTTAGTTTTTCTTCTAGTGACTCAGGATGTGTCTCCACTGCACATTCCCATGTATTTTACATGGCTGTGTACTAAGAATACCAACTGATGAAACCTTAGGTAGAACAATTTATGACGTTGAGATTGTTTGTTGGGGGTTTTTTTTGTGTTGTTTTTTTTTTTTTTTTTGTAAAGACCACCAAGAAATACATAATTTTACAATGAAAAACTGTTTTGTATCTCTGCCCACTAATACTCTTTATCAGAAGTAGTCAGCAGTTTGTGATAATTTCTGCCTAGAATGTTATTGACTCCTTTTTGAAACAGGAATTTTTGAAAACTCCTAATTCCACTTTCATATAAAAGCTTATCAACTAGTCCAAATAAAGACATCATGTGAACTTTTGTGGTCATTGGAGAATGAATGAATTTTTTTGTATGTATGATCTAGTTGTTTTTTGGTTTTTTTTGATCAGTTTTTTCAGATTATTGACATGAACAGAAAGTTCTCACTAAAATAAATAGGTCACAGATCTATTATGAAAGAAAAGGTTGTGATGACATGGAGAGAAATGAGAGAAATGACTGAGCCCTATAGGACATAGCTCATCCTGACTCATGGCACGTTTCTATTCTGATTAACCTATCTGTACTAATTTGTTCAGATCAATTAGATAACATATCTTTGTGTTTTTTTTCACATCCATTCTGAAAGCAAATGTGTCCCTTATTTACTATGAAAATATTATAGTTTGTTGCCCCTTGACTGATAATCAAAATCCAATCAGCAAGCTAGTCCCTGGCTACTACTTTGTTCTGATAGAAATCACAGTGTACATAAGCCACTGATTAAATCAAACTCCAGCCTGGTGGCCAAAAATACACCATCCTTGTATATAATCTCAAAGAATTTTCAAGGAAAACTTTGACCTGATGCCTGGCAGTCTATAGCTTTTCTGGGAGGTTGATAACTAGTTATCCATTGCTCACAAAGTTTGGAAGGCACAGACAGGGCAAGAACTGGCCATTTTGGCTTTGCCAGAACTTCATTAGGTAGCAGAGCTCTTAGCTGCAGGCCCACCTGGGAAGGAGGGGAAATATACTTTGGGAGTTAACAATAATGCCAGCTGGCATTCCTAGAATATGACAGCTTCTTATAATGTCCATATACAGTCAGAAGCTGATTCTCTTAGTTGGGTTCAGGGAATGATAGAGCCAAGTTTTCCTGTGTTTTAATCTGATTTCCTAAGGAAAAATGTGCAGCAGCAGCACAGACTTGCCTGCTTGTCATGCATTTGGCTGCCTTAACTTTTCTTTTGAAACCTCTTGAACTGTTTCAGCTCTGCTTTATGGAGGAGTAGAAGGGAAAGGTCCCACAAGCCCCATGCAGACAAGCGGAAGACTGGGAGTGGAATCTCAAATGTCCCCCATAGATTGGGGCTTAAAAGTGAGTTCTTTTCCTCTCACCAGACAGCAAACACAGGCTCCCAGACTTCAACTGGAGAATCCAGGCTTTAGCAGGGTGCTGCTCCTAAGCCATGAGTGAGGGCACATGTCTGCTGCCCTTCATGCTGTTGGAAGGATACACAAAGGTACTGACTGGAGAGGGGAAGGATGAAAAATGATCCACAAAATATCCCATCAAAAGTAAAACAAACATTTCTCCCCTGAGTATTTTACAGCTGCAGAGGTCATAATACTGCTTGTAACAGTAGTGAGCACTACTCTTTCAGCTGTGCTGATTTATACAGACTTAATACCCTTTAATGTTGGAAAATTTAGAACTGTAACTTTTACATTTGGTCACCTTTAGTGGGTCTGAAGCTGCACATCTAACTTTCTGCTTTCATATCAACAGTCCTAAAATTTTTGAAAATTTTACAAGTGTATTTAACACAAATTTCAGCTCTGTAAGTTGAATTTTCATATGCTGCCTTGTTCCAGTTTTGCCTCCATTTACATGCTGCTATGTTGTTTTTTTTCACTTGCTGCCTCTAAACAAGGGACACATTTTGTTGGTCAGTGTCAGAACTGATACATAAAGCACAAATCAGTAGAGAAAATAAAAGTTCTAATTGGTAGCTGCTATCAGCCTAGAAGATTCTCCTTAACAAGATAATTTCCTAAATTTCTGTGAAAGGAGCATTTATCCTTCCTCTTAACTTATGCCATGCAAGACTTGGTGGTTACTTTTATTGATCACTCAGACAATCATAAAGAATAATGTTTTGCTTAAACTCATGCTACAGATGTAGACCCATTTCAAATTTCCTAAAAAATATCTTTTTTTTGATGCTAATAATCTACTTTATGAGAGGAACCAGCTTCTTTTCCTCTCTGGCTGGGACTGGGGAATGCACCTGCCTGGGTGACTTGGTAGGAAGCAAGAAGGGAGCTAACTGAGCTGTGCATGGGGCTAGCATGGCCAGCATGACCAGCTGGTAATTCCTGGCATCTGCCCCGGGGATCTAGCCACCAAGATAGGATTATTGTAAAACACCAGCACCAATGATGTGGAGCAGCCAGCTGCCCTGTGGGGTCTGGGGCTGAGCTGGGTGTCTCCCAGAGCTGCAGGAGTGGGGAAGGCTGCAGCAGCAGTCTCCACTTTGCAGATGTGTTGTTCTTCTGAAGGGTTTGTGCCATTGGTGGATAGTTTCTTCTTCAAGTGCATTTCTTTCTGACACTGACTAAGAAAATCTGTTGCTCCTGTTTGGAAACGGCGAGTGAAAAGATTCAATTCCCAGGACTGAATTCGAGTTCAATTCACTTGGAATAGCTCTGCCAGTGGCGGTGGTGATCTGCAGGGCTTTGCGGTACAGCAGTACCGGTGGCTATCGGCAGGGAGATGCGCGCAGTTACACAGTGAGAGGTACACCCATACACCCATCACCTCCACTGCCTTACGAGAAATTATAATTAAGGCTGAAGCGTGTTTGTTTGGGTTTCTTTCCTCCCCAGAATGAACATCCGAGCCCTGGGGAGAAGGAGAGCGGCGCAGCGGCCGCTGGGGGGAGATGTTCCCCCGGGCACCCGGGCTCCGAACGCCGGCAGAGCCCGAGCGCTCCGCGTCCTGCTCAGCCCTGGCATTAGAACCTGCTGATTTCAGGCGGGACGTCCCGGGGGGGCTCCGAAGCAGGACTACTTCAAAATGTGTTTTGCGCCACAGAAGAGAGAGCTCTTTAAAATGGTGGGAAATGTCCCCCAGAAGTCTTTTTTGGTAACGAATTACCCGTGAAAGCTTTTAACACTTTCAGTCACGCGTGGAGATTAATGAAGCAGCAGCTTTGGGGGGAAGGAGAGTTTTGAAAGATAGTGGTTAGTAAATGGGAAAGCTGCCATCATATTACCTTTACATTTCCTGGTGTTTACAGCTGCAGTCCTTGAGGATATCTGTAAGTCAGCAAGGGTAAGATGAATACTCTTACTACACTGAAATAATGAAGTGGTGGTGAAATCCTTTAAGATTGCCAGGAAAAGAAATATTACAATACAAAAAAGCAAAGGTCTCTTGTAAAGACACATTTTGTTTCTCTTAATAGATTCAAATGGCCATGGAAAGTATTCATAAACCATGATGTCTTTGGACCAGATTTCAAAAGGATTAGAATTACATTAAGCTTCATCACTCTCCTAACAGCACCACTGACCTGCTTGTGAAGTTACTGTTTGGTGGAGGTAAATTTATTCCTCTGGCTTGTAAATTAAGAATTGAAGGTATGCTGAGACTTAATTTTCTGGGTGGGAAAACATCACCAAGTAGTCAAATATGGGAACAAGTGGCCTTGGAAAATCAGGTACAATACAAATACACAGCATTTTCATGTTCATTTCCACAACCAAATTGTGGAAAACCTGCTTTGTGATATGTGGTCCCTGTTTATAGCACGATACTCTAAATATCCTACAAAGAGAATACTTTTCACCCTAAAATCTGGCAGTGTGCTATTCTGTGGATGCAAGCACAAAATGGCCAATTTGAGGATGACAAAAAGTAGAAGCAGTGTATTTCTGCTGCTGATATATATCTGATATATAAAACCCCCCTCCAGTCTAGTAGACTGGGTAGCCATAGGAAATATGATTACTCTGCATATATTTGATGAATGATGCCTGAGAGTTTTGCTGTAGAGTTCAGTAAATGCAGATTATTGTTTCAGAAGGCAGAAGTGATTCCTGAAATTCCTGTCATCATCTCTTTGAAAAGATCAATCAGAATAAAATGCTGAGCAGGTTAATAAAGGACTTCTCAAGCTCTCCATCTGATTAATTTCTTATGATTTTGAGGTAAAACTATGGATCAGCACATGAAATATGGACCAGGTTAGAAAATGAGTTCCCAGATATCATGAAACTGGTTTATGAACTAAGCTGAGATCTTACTGTTCAATTGCTTTGTTCAGGTGTAGACCAGAAAATAAAATCCTGCTTATTTCAGAACTGTCCTTGATGTTTCCACAGGTTTTGTGATATTTTCACAATGGGTGAGACTTAGAACAAAAGCACAAGGGCAGATTCAACTCCTTCTGAATATAAATCTTCCTCCATGCATAGTCTCTTGTAATATAAAGAAATTTCCTACTGAGGCAATCTTCTCCTTATTTATTTCAGGATCACATGAACTGGTAGAGAATGTCCTAAACTTTGTTCCTAATTCCCAGTTAGGCAAACTGTCTAGAGTCAGAACAACCCTGGCCTCATACTTCTTCCTACAATCTCCTGCTGAGTGTAAAATATGCCTGTCTTGTGGTTTGAATAAGGCTTTTAATGTGCCATGGGATGTCACGGTCCACAGAAATGGAATACAGTGTTCTACTTGCTGAGAAACAGAAAAAAAGCTAACCAAACTGGTTTCTTCCTCCTGAGTACATAGTGACTGGCTGGAAATCCAATCACTGAGACTAAAAATATCAGCCTTGATCACAAAAAAAAAAAAAAAAAAGCACCTGACAGATGGATTTAGTCTTCCTTCAGCACAAACATCTATTTGCCACTAAAAGTTCAGTGAGTTCACTGGTCTTGTCTCCCAGCACATTATTGACAGACTCTGGGATAAGGTGGATGTTATTTCTTCAAAGTAATCCCTCCAAGAGGGAATGGTCAGAGCTCTCATGGGAATATAGTTCCTGGTTTATAGCTTGTACATGGCTGGGGGAAAAGAAAATTTATCTGATCATGTAGAAGAAAAAACTCTTAAAATCAGGGCTTGGTCCCTCCCCACTGCAGTGTTTAAAAGAGCTGAAGTGCTGACCCCATTGTCCTCACACTGCTGCCTATTCTGACCAGTCTGGGCATTGATTTCTGTGAAATGCCAATGAATATAAAAGCACTTCAGGAAAAGCACACAAGGAGTGAAGCATCAAACATCTCCAGTCCTGCTGAGCATTCCTACAGATTTCTTACTGCCTTTTTTCCCTTCCTTCTTCCTGATGCAAAAGTTGCAGGGCCAAGTGAGATGTGGGGTGGGTAAGTTCTATCCAGCCCTTATGAAGACTCACCTGTGAAAATGGCCACCAGGTGATGATGATATTTCAGAAGCAAAATAAATCAGCATTGCTTTGAGTCAAATTTTGTGCAGTGGACTGGAGACCTCAGAAAATGTGTAATGAAGACCATGGCCACAGGCTTTTTTCCTAAGTGCTCGAGCATGTAGAGAAGTTGGTGAGACAATTTAAAGATACCTTCTGGAAATCTTTGCTCCATCTCACTCCTCTACCAAGGTGGACCCTTGCACTGTCCTGGTTCTGAGGATAATATTACTTTTCATCACTTTCTTATTTCCAAGCCATCACTGAGATGTATTTTCTTCTAGGCTTTATAGCACACTTTTTTACCGGGTTGGACTCAACCAAGGCTAGTCTCCATTTTAATAGATGTATTTTCCACAGGAAATTAATGTATTGTTTCCCCAAAGCTATTTCAGTCTCTAAACTTCACTGCAGCCTGCCCAGTTGCACGATATTTCAGCCAGCTAAACAAATCTAGTGCCCCTGACAGTCCTTTTAGTAGTGTTAGCCAAGGGAATTGTGCCAGGCTCAGATTTATTACTTGGATCCTCCAAATGACAGTGCCCTGCAAGGGATCTGGTGGATGAATATCCCTGTGATTTTTTTTCTCCCAGCAACACTGTATGGAGGGGTTACAGTGTTTTCCTAATTGTTGTATTAGTTTTCTGCCCACATGTGTGCCATGGTAGCTAGAGGTACCAGGATATAGGGTATATATGGACAGTATGTGTATCCTGGTACCTGCAGACACCAAGATATATGGCATTTATGGACTGTACATTTATATAGATACCAGTGTATTCTGTCTTGGACTGTGGATTTGTATATTTGTAAAAGTCCTTTCATTCAATATTCTTGGGATTTTTTAAATTAGCATGAGTAGTTTGAGCTCTCCCTTTTCTCAAGAGGCATTAATAAAATGGCATTGAGGGGTGCAGCTTCACTTTTGCAGTGCCAAATGCTTGCAAGCAGCCAGGATCCCTTCCCCGAGCCGCTCTCTGTCGGGATGACAAGTCGCTGGCGGCTGTCAGGTCTGCGTAGGAAATCTCCACAGCGGTGCTGAGAATGTTTATTGTAGGGAGAGAACTTTTGCCCTGTGAAGTCACCTCCTACTAGTCACCAGTAGGTTTCTGATATTCTATCACAGGAAATTCCTGGTGGACCACAAAAGCAATCCCCTGAGTCCAGCTGCTGGCGGGGAGCAGTGGTGCACCACACCGCCCGGCTGAGCCTCAGCCTCCAGCGTGGGGCAGAGCACCTGTGCCCTGCAAAATGCAAACTCTGTGCTCCTCAAACAATGTTAAAATGAACTATACAAAGGGGCAAAGGTCAAGTGAACCATTATTGTGCTGCATTTTATGCAAACAAAAAAAAATGTATTAGAGGATGTGCTTTGTATTGTAACAAGGTACTGTAAGATTATATTTAGGCTTCATGTCTTTGAAGCCCTTGGTAACACAACTGTATAATCACAGCTCTTGATGTTAATGAGGAAGTTATATTATAAGGTACCCCATCTAACTGGGAACAGTGTAGGAAGAATTAATAACCTCTAGGAAAGCACATAAAACCAGCTCCCAACACTATCAGGTGAATATATACACATTTCTACAAAAGGGAAAAAAAAAGAAAAAAATAAAAGCAATAGACAATTACTTTTGTCACCTTTGAATACAAAGGCATTGTTTGGCAGGTGCCAGTCCTTTTTCTTGCACAGCTTGGAGGGCACAACCCTCATTAACACTCCATTTTCCTCTGCTCTTTTGCCAGGGTTTCAAGCATTCAGTCTCAGCAACAAGCAAGACTGGATGAACCTTTATCTGTGTGAGATGGTGCACAGCAGGGAAGCAGCCTTGGAAAAGATGAACATCATGTATGTGGCTGGATGCTGTGGGGCTGCTTGTCCTGTAACTAAAAGACATCAAACTCCTCCTTTCTTCATGAAGATAAGGATATTGTGAAAGCAAAAGAGTGACCCCTGCTAAAAACGGATGACACACCTCCAGAGAGCTGCTATTAACTTCTAATCAATGCCTAATTTCATCTGTCTGCAACCTCAGGATGTGTAAGCCCTCTGAAAAGGACCATTTCTGGAACTTTTAGGGTTTTGGTGCCATGTTCCTTGTTTGGTTCTTCTGAAGTTCTTCCCTGTTCATTGACTTTTGCATCACCACACCTTGGCTGAGCAGCCTCATCAGGGCAATCTGTGCCAGTGTGTGCAGGTGCAAGCAGCCAGGAGCCAGCACTTCAGGCATTGGCTCCTTTAACCAGAGCAGTGAAGCAGAACAAAATTGTGCTTTAAGATGTTGTGAGGTTTGGGATTTAGATGGTGGTGCATTTTTTTTTTTTTTTTGAGTCAATGAGTATGGCTGCCTGATCTCTATTTTGCAAAGAACACTTCTAGGAGGGTATAACTATGTGTGGCTGATAATGAGCACTGTGGTAACCTGCAGCAGCTGCACCAGGTCCTTATAATCCCAGAGCATTGTATTTCCAGACCTAGAAAAAAGGCATTATAAGAGATGCTATCCAGAGTCCCATGTGATTTAGAGGCACACGCACCCTTTTTTAAAACTGACTTACTGAGAAGTGATGGGCTGGGTAGGGTCTGTAGAGAAATCAGATGGGCATTTTTGAAAACTGTACCCCTTCTTTTAAAAGAAAGGAAAACGTGAGGCAATCACAGCTGATTCAGCATCCGGCAGCCTCAGCCAAGTCATATTTTACCTCTTCCCTTCCCTCCCCGCACAAAACTTCCAGGAAAACCTGCAAAGAAAAGGCATATGTGGGTAGGAGGAGACCTGCTTTTAATTTCTGTACCTCCTATTCAACACAATGCCACACAATGCACAGGATGCGAATATCCCAAGGCACTTATACAATACAAGTAACAAAAGCACACACACATGCACCAGAAAAGGGGGAGCAGCAAGCATGACATGGTTCTAAAACAAAATGCAGGTAAAATGTCTGTAAAATGCTTATCTTAAGGGGATGTGTGAAAAAAAATCATCTTGCAAAGGGAGAAGGTGGATGCTGAAGAAATGTTCAGGTGATCACAAGACTTCGATTTCCATTTCAGAACAGCGTTTATCTGTTTTTCCCTACCGTGTTGAAAGCAGTGGTCAGCCCTTCATTATCAACAGGGCAATCAGTGCCTCTCCAGTGAAACACCCTGATGCTTCTGTGATCTCATCTATGGAGCAACCTGGAATCAGCACTGAGTCATATCATGGCTGTTCCTTGTTTCCTGGTCTTTTGACTGTGGAGAGAAAGTGTGTGTAGGGGCTGCTCACAGCCACAGACCCACCACCATCTGTTTGAGAGAAATCATTCGTGGGACCACTATTCTGGTCAAGTGGTGGAAGGTATTTGGAGAAACACCCAGCATTAAAGCTACTGTCAACACTAAATGAGTGCATCAGAGCCTCAACTAAGAAATCAAAGTTTTCTTCAGCTTTCTTGCTGATGAGTTGCTCCATATTTCCATTAGAAAGACAGTGTTGTGGATGAAGCAGCTGGAACCTTGCCTGACCTACTCCTGCTTGCAGGCTCATGAAAAGTTAGTGATGAAGGAGCTCACAGAATCTTCAAACCTACAATCTACAAAAAAAAAAAAAAAATCTACAATCCCCCCCCCCCATGCAGTCCTGAGATATTTGCAGCAAGAATGTATTCTGTGTTTTTGAACAGGAATAAAAGTAAAACACTTTAAATAAGAAGTGAGAGACAAGATCTTACAGTCTTTATTAAATGCACCCATGCTTTAATGTAAAGGGCTTTGTACCTAGATAGAAAACACTACATCATTTTTAGTCAAAACAGGGTTAGTTAGGGCCTCAAAGTCAAATGTGAACATACAGAGGTATAAAGGATAAACTGCATGAAATTTAAGTGGTGTGTGGCCATGAATCCTTTCTCCCTTTTGCATGTGGTCACTAGAAGAACTTAATGTACATTACTTCTGTGTTTAAGAAAAAATAGAGTTGGCACTTTTTTACATTTGCATGTCGATGGGCAGTTGCTATCAGTATAAAGTAATTTTAGTGGCCAAATAGAATTGCTTGCAACACCTTAGCTGCCTAATTCTGAATCCAAATAAAATGAACAATACAAAATTTATTTTATATTGGTTTGGTTACCACATCAAATCCATACTTGGGGTAACATTACTAGGAAATTTACTAGAAAGGAGGGCGAAGAGCAGCAAAAATACCAGAGAAGACTCTTTTTCTTTGCACAGTGAGACAAGGCAGAAATTTTATATGTTTACTCTTGAAATCATGACTGGAAAAACCAAATGGCCCAAACCCATCTGCTGGCCATGGTATGGCAACCATGCCATCTGTAGGGTGTAAAGCTATAATTGCTGTGCTTTTAAAAGCCACATCCAAGGTTTCTGTAAAGTATGTGTTCTTACTATATAGTATTGTATACCACTACTCCTTACATTGCACTAAAGCCTTTGATTTTGCTTTCCTAAAAAAAGCGAAAAAACCCACAGAAAATGAACAAAGGGGTTTTTTTATACTAGGTAAGTGTTACTTAAAAAATGAGCTTATAATTTTTTGTGAGTTTGCACATGGTGTCCAAAGTTTTGTATTTTGATAAGAAGTTAGATAAATATAGAGCCTCTCCATCCAGCCCCACTTCCCAGTGAGCTCCTCACCTAAGGATTGTAGGTTGAAGGCCTTCCCTTCCCACACAGCTCTGCAGAATCTGGCTTTGTCTGGCATCTCATAGTCCTGACCAGCTCAGGAAAAGGAGTCATATGTGCCTGGACATTGGACTGAGTGGTGAAAGTGACAAAAAATGAATCAGTATGTTCGTTCCAGTAAGTGATTTCATTTTTTCTTGTGCTGAAAAAACTTTACTTGGCTGAAAGCCAGTGATTTGCCTAGAAAGACTCTGAACACAAATGATCTCTGCTCTGTGAAAATTAGCTTGCACTGTGCATCAATACCATTTTACATGTTCCAGCATCTGTAAGTGTGCACTTATAATCTCTGCTTTTATAGTAAAATAGTTCCCAAAGCTTATCCCATGGATATTCTGCTCATAGTTTCTTGCAGAAGATACAACTCTTATCTCTGCATAACATCTGGTGATGTATTTCCAGCCATACAGAATTCAAATTACTTTGTGGACAAGTGGTTGTAGGCAGAGTCAATTTTTTGAGAGTCTTGTCTCTTTTACAGGAATTGCATAAATTGAATGGAAAATTTAGTGGTCTGATTACCAGTAAACTTTTCTGCAGTTTCAAATTACTCCTGTTTAGCACTGTGGAAACCAAGACCTTGTGGAGGGACTGAAGCTGTTAGATTTTGAGTACGTAAAATCAGAAAGGCTGAATCAGCGTAAAATAGGCCTGAGATATGAATCCATGAATTTAAGGAATATTTCAAGAGTACATTGTGATCAACAGAGCTCTCTCTGCTCCATAGAGGCTAGCTCTGTAGAGAGCCAGAGCTTTTCACTCATGGGCTACAGTATCACTAGAATGCCTTAAGAAAAATTTACATTTTTAAAGCAATTAATTCTGTTGCTTTCCATAGATCTGCTTTTGAATGGCAAAATAACCTTTCTCTGTACAGAGTACAAGCTACATTGGATCTGCTATGCTGTCATTCCAAATGTCCTCCATCAGATTCCAGGGCAAAGAAAAATGATCAAGATTTAAAAAACTGAATAAAATATATAAACCCCACATAGTGAAAGACTAATACTTTTAGTTAATCTTGAGAGAAGAAAGGGTTTTCTGTTGGGGCAATCTACAGAGAAAAGGAGCACGCTTCATGTGAGCAAAGGTACAAAGAGAATCTTTCTGAGATCTTTGGAGTGTAGTAAAGCATAACCTAATCAGGAGTGACAACTTCACACAACGAAACAGGTCTGACAGCCCAGTGTTTCAGCATGCAAAACTCTGATGCTGCCCCTGATTAAAAACAGCCTCAGAACCCAGAGGGACATTAATCACTGATATCGACAACCTCAGCCTGGCAAGGCAGTGGGAAATTTGTCCAACCTCCAAACCCTAATTTTGCAGTTAAGACTTCTCTTTCATTTTGGTTTGCTCTGGAACCACAAACATAAACATCTCCATTTTTGTGGGCTGTTAACACACAGAACCTGAACTGAAGATCAGAGCCATCTCCTTCCTCTGCTTGTCTGCACTGGGTTCGACCAGAACCTCACCTAAGGGTGATGACAGTGATAACAGTGAAATTTGTTTTTAACTAGCTGTAGTAATGTCTTCAGATCAGAAACTGAACTTTGGCAGTTTGTGACCCATATTCAGTTTTGACTCATGCTTGTATTTCCAACTAATAACCTAAAAAGCCCCCAAACAACCACAAACCCCTCTGTTTCCCCCCCATCCCTGCAGCACAAACATGTCACAGAAAATAACACTTTATTCTAAAGCTGCTGATAAAGTGTTATGGCTTGTGATCAGGTACAATACACACCACCACAGACTTTAGTGCTTGTGCCAGTTGCTATTAGGGGAAATGAGCAGTTGACCATATTACTGACTCCTGCCTCTCCCAGGACTAAAATTTATTTGAATAGCTATGTGTGAATTTGAATCCCCTTCCCAGTCTTGAACAATTAATCTTGGGAAGGCAGGATAAGAACACCCTAAGTATGTCACTTAACTGCAGATGGTGAGCATGGGATATTCTGTTTTAAATACAGGTTTTGGCCAGGAAGCTTCATATCCAATGGACATTCTCACATTTATATAATTAGAAAAAAAAATCACAGTGTCTATCTAGGATTGTTTGGACAAGAATTGTACGTTATTGTCTCAGTGCAGCAGGAATGTCAGCTATGAAGAGAGGAATTCTTCACATCCCACCCATGGGAGCAAGAGGGAATCTCTGGCACATCCCTGTGTCCAGTCCAGCAGCGAGACAGCTTTCAGTTGTTGGACACAACACAAATTAAAAGTGAACTGCAAAGTAGGGGGGAGCATGGGTGTGTTTTGCTTTGACTGAACTGCAGTGCACAAAGGACACATTTTCCTCCTGATTTTTTTTTTCCCTGTTTGTGCTTCTTTTGTTTATTTGTTTTTTAACATCAGGAATTTGGGTTTGTTTGTCCCTGGAAGACTCTGTGACTAAGCTAAACTAATAATAATACTACTGTAGTGAATGCTGAGAAATCAAAAGGAAGGGACTTAGTGATAAATGTAGTAGAGTTAAATAAATGGTTTCACTCGATCTTTAGGGCCTTCCAACCTAAACAATTGTATGATTTCTGCAACTGGGGCAGCCATCTCTGCCTTTGCTAACATTGCACTGACAACTGGAATACTAAATTTCTTGGCCATATACCTGTGGGGTTCTGAGGTGGCCAGTTCTGAATACTGAATAACAGCGTTAGGTACCCTATGATTGATCTATAAGCAATTTTTTTTATTCAAGCATTCTGATGCTGGCCAAGAGAGCTGAGCTCTTTGTTTGGCTGTGAAAGGATCTGCTTCCACCTTTAAAATTCTCATAGTCAGGTGTACTTGATTTTTCCCTCTCTGCTGCTTGCCCTGTGCTAGAAGTTCTGGATCACATTCCAGGACGCCACAGAGACCGCTATATGGAGAGTATTTCTTCTGCATGGAGGCTACCACAATGCTCAGACCTTGTGTGGGACACCATTTCCCATTTCCTCTGTATTGCTCCAGCTCCAGAAAAAACATGGCCCCAAGCACAACATCCAGCTGCTGGAGGGATAGAATATAAGAAAATAAAGATAGTGCAGAAGGCAATCTCACCTCTGAGGAGTTGCAGCTGTACTAATTCCCAGAGATTAGGGACAGGGAGTCCAATGAGGATGAGTGCTAAAAAAGAGTGGGTTAGCTGGCGGGGAAGAGAGCTGCAGTTTGTTGGTTGTACTGTAAGGAAGAAGGAGTCAGTACTGTGAGGAGCTGCCCATGAAAAATCAGCAAGAAGGTATGGGACTTTTGCAATAAGATGACAACACAGATCCTTATTAGAGAAATAGAAGCTGGGTGTGTTGGCACCTGTAGTGCTCCTCTAACACCTACAGTGCTGAGCACAGGGCTGTGGGAATGGCCAGCACAAGGGAAAGGCTGAAAGGAGCTGTGCACTCAAACCCCAAAGCAGCTGTCCCCCAGCCCAGACAGGTCACAGCTACAGAGTGCAGCGTGCATCCAGCCATCTCTCCTTGTTGGCCCTTTGTGGAGGTGCTGGTGGGTATGTCTGTTCCCTGGAACCAAGGCTGTTTCCATAAGAAGGAGGTGTGGAAGATATGTGTGATCTGATGAGCAGCAGCCAACACCTCCAGGTTTCCAAAAGAAAGAAAGCCTAGAGGGGTGACTTTGGAGAGGAAACTCTTCCAGCATTTTCCTTCTTTCAGCTGTGGGCTGCTAAGAGCCATCAGCTGAGCGAGTGATCATGGGCTTCACCTGCAGGTCAGTGCATTGCTCGTGCTGGGAGAGTTTTAAAATGTTGTGTGGGTAAAGTGTGTGTGCTAGAGCAACAGAAGCAAGGAGTCATGTTGTGGGTGCTGGGCACCTTCCCACAAAGAACAGATACTGGTGTGGGCTGCCCCAGGGTGTGCCCAAGGACTGTCACAGTCTGGAGTGAGCACCAGAGTCTGCAGCACTAAGCAGGGCAACAGAGCACCAGCATTGAGATAGGGACATGGATTTGGCTCCCTGTGGGATTTGGAGCCAGGCTCAGTGCCTGTGCCATGGGAATATCTTCTGACATCTTTCTGTTCTTCCTTCAGGGCCTTCACAATTGCTTCACCCCTTGAATTATACACTAAGTGCACAGGGCAGGGGTCTTTGCAATATTGCTTGGCAAGGACATGGAAGATAAAAACAGCAGCATGCAAACATAGATTCAGAACTTAAATCTTCATTTCAGGCCTCTGGTTTCCCTGGTATGGGTGTTGTAAAACCCCTTTCCAGATGAAGTCTCTTTCTCCGGGGAAAGTTGATGCCATAACAAAAACAGAGGCATTTTTTTCTCATTTGATCCCCTTTGTACACCAAAAGAGAATTTATAAAGAGGGGATGCAAGCTCAGTTCAAATAAAAAAAAAAGAAAAAAACCCAAGAGGGCTAATAAATTTGTGTATCTTTAAAAGTGGTTATTAGACATAATAATTCATTTTCTGTTTCTGTACCTGTGTAGGGCACAGCATTACCCATAAGGATAAATCTGTCTAGGGGATCCTGAAAAGCACCTCATAGGCAGGATGGCAGGCATAGGAATCCATGGATGAACAGTGGCTAAGCTGGCTCAGCAATTTAATTAGCTAAGATTAATACTTCTTTCTAGTGTGACCTGTATGAAACATATAGGTCTTTGCCATTTAATTTGATATCCATCCGTTTACCATTAGTTTGGCAGCAAATTCAAGCTTTTCCATGCCTTTATATTCTGTTATTTTTCTGCCTATTGTTTTTATCTACTTTTAAGTATAATTCATCCTATAAGAATTATTTCATTAAACAGTGTTTTGAGGAAACTCACATATTACTGGATGGTTGAAGTCAGTCAGGGAACCCTCCAACTTGCAAGCTTCCAGTACCTAAAGGAAACCTACAAGACAGATATAAATAGAAAGGCTTTTTGCAAGAGCATTTACTGACAGGACAAGGGGCAATGTTTTCAAACAAAAAGAGTGTAGGTTTAAATTATATTGGAAAAAAATCTTTAATGTGAGTGTGGTGAGGCACTGGGTCAGGTTGCCCAGAGAAGTTGTTGGTGCTTTATTCCTTGAGGTCTTCATGGCCAGGTTGGATGGAGCTCTGAGTGATCTGGTCTAGAGGAAGTGTCCTTCTCCATGGCAGAGGGGCTGGAAAGAGTTCATTTTTAGGGTCCCTTCCAACCCAAATAATTCTGTGGTTCTGTGATTTTTATAATCCTTGTATTTAATGTCTGTTTGAGCTTTCTAAGAGATTATTTCCATTTTAGCCATGATACTTTTTAAGATTTAGAATGCAGAAATTCAGTAGCTCTTTGTGAATCTACTCATTAGTTTCACCTACCTGGAATGAGCTGATTTGAGGTCTTGGTTGCTCTATACATCCTCCTAATCCTGATTTTCCTTTGCTAATTTAATGCCTCATGTAATTTAAGGCTCTGAATACCATTTGTATCTCATTAATAGTTTGGGGGATTTTTTTGTACGTTGTTTTGACCTTAGATCTGGTAACTGTGGGTCACTACCTATAATGAATAATTTGGAAGTTCAGAATGCAGGCTGGTAAAGTCAACTAAAAAGCCAGGGCTAAAGTGATGAAGTAAAGGGCACACTTCCTAGTGTCATCTTGTTTTTCAGTGCTTAAAGTTTTCAATTGTTATGTCCCCAATTATTTCTTTCAGGTACAGCATTATGCAGTTGAATACATATATTATGGGACTATTACTTTAATAAAGAAATACTTATTAGCAGCATTCAAAGAGAAGTCATTCAATGGGTGTTTGTTCTGCATTGTCAATTAATGAAAATTACCTTTTTCTGTTGAAAACCAAAGTATGTCACTCTGCCATATCTCTTTAAATTCAACTGAATGGTTTCTGGCTTTATAGTTTGCAGCCATATTACCTCATCTCAGGCTGGCAAGGCTGGGCCACCTGGGATCTCGTGGGTGCTTTGGGAAGTGTTGGTGATTCAGCACAGCAGTTGGCATGCTGCCCTCTGAATCTCCATGGAAAAATTCCTTCACCACTGCACCTGGGCACCATCTGTTGAAGGAGGTGGCATCTGTCAGATGAGGTAGAAAACCAACCCTTGGAAACTCCGGAGTGTTTTCTCCAGGTTGTTACACAAATAGTGCTTTTCCTAAGTAATATTTTTATGAATTTTTATGAATATTTCTCTTAACTGCCAAAATATATACAAGCACAAACATCAGTAACTTTGGTACCTTCTCTGTTCAGGAGATTCATAAATTAATAACAGTCCCATGGATGCATTAACTTGTAACACGTTTGAGGGTTTAGCACTATTCCAGCAAGTATTTTTTAAACTGGGAGGATATAGAAGGCAAAAATCTTTCTTTTCCTGTATAACAAGAAGTGATTGAGCTAGGTTTAACTAATATGCTAGTAAACCAGAGCCAAAATTCCTCTTGTTTAACCAAGACAGTATCTAAGGACTCAGATTTTAAAATGTGACTCCTAACTGGGCTTCTGTGAGCAAATGGCATTAACAGGCAAAGGGGCTTCTTTTTGCTATATTTAGTAGGGACTGTGTGTTAAAAATGTGAATGCCACAACACATCCTCCACTGACTGTCACATCTTACTCTCTAGCTAGCTTTTGCAAATGCTGGGGGTTTTAGGAAGCACTTTTTGCTTGTTTTGCTAGCAAAGATTTTGATTTCTTGGTCGAAAGGAAAGAAGGACATCTCTGGTCTAGCCCCAGCCCCATGGACCTCCTGCTGCACTCCTCTGTCTTCCTTTCCCTATGGGCTGGCTGGAGTTGGGAATCTTGGCTGCAGGGAAGAGGTAGGCAGGGGGTCACAGGCAGCACAAGGGAGAGGCAGTCCTTACAGCCACCCAGATCTTTCCCTTCCCGGGGAAGTGCTGCTGTCAGGACCTGGGGAAACAAGAAAGGCAGAAGTGAGCTGGGGGAATGGCTGAAGTTTGTTTGGCCTCCCTGGCTCAGCTCCCTCTCCACTGGTGACTCATACATGGGCTTGGAAAAGCTTTGCACAGTGGTAGGCACAGGACCACGGAGTGGCAGCTACAGGGGCAGCCTCTCTGGAGGGGAGCAGTATGCTCTGCATGAGCCAACAGAGAAAAGAAGAAAGCTCCTCATTCCTCCATACCATGTACATATTTCAGTATGCTTCTGAAGTCCACACATCCAAGGAGTGGCATGTTTTAGCTCAAAATCTACAACAGACACACAAAGTTAGGCAAGTAAAATAAAATCAAATTTAACACATGGCAAAGGTTTTTCTGGTTTTAATTAAATTTTTTTAGGGTTGGTCAGCTCTGCTGTGCAAATACAATGAGCTGAGAGGTTTAAAATACCCAAATGGGCAAAATCTGTGTGATCATGTATTTGAGGAAGATTCATTTCACTTTTATCTGCTTATCTGAGCCTGATGACTCCGGTGGAAATAATGCTCTGGACAACAATCCAAAGTTTCTCCTGATGCCTCTGTGACATTGATAGATTCTAGCATGGCTTCCAAACTGTAGTCTGATGGTCATATTGTGGATAATGCACCTTTAACCCTACCTCTGCAGAGGGGGGTTGCATTATTTGTTATTACTTGTCTCTCTCCAGTCCGAGTTCACGGTGATAAATCTAGCTTATAAGGCACTTACAAAGATGGGTGTGGTGTGCTGATAGCATTCATGATTAAGTGCTTTCCTGTGTCAAATATAGCCTGTAATATACTACAAACAGGCAGTAGATTTTTTTTTTATACAAACTGATCTGGCTGCTATCAGACTCTGACATTTTATACTAATACTTAAAATAAATCTAGAAACAGGAAAGAAAGTGCAGAATTATTGTTTTAAGCTAACTGTGAGGGCTTATCTTCAAAGTGACAGAGTTTCTATTGTATTTAAAGAAACTGGTCAGTATACTGGCATAAAGGTTAGAAGTATGCATGAAACTGGAGTTAAGTTCCAGCCTCAGTTTTCACTTTTGATATAGACCCTCTAAGATGCTTTTTTGTGTTGTACTAACATGAAGATTTAAAAATACTTTTGCTTTATTTTTTTTCCAAGCTTGCCAATTTGCGTTAAAGCCTACTCCTATTGAAATCACTGGGAGTTTTGCCATGCATTGTAAAAGGTCTGGGATGTGGCAGCATGTACTAAAATCTTTGATTTGTTGGACTACTTGGACAAGAGCTAGAGATATGTGAGCTACCATCCATCAGCCTTTTTTCCCTACATCTTATCTCAGGTAACTTTTGCACACCTTTTGAGATCCCTGGTTTAATGGGTAAAAACATGCCAAAAGTTGGGTCCCCTCAAAAATGAAGAAGATAATTTTCCATCTGAAAGTGCTCACCTTAATGTATTTTATGAGTTGGCATTTCACTATATGTAAGGACTAGTTAGACAAATGGCCCAAAATCAAGCTGAAAACAAAATTAAGTATAAAATATTTTAATGAAGGCCATAAAATGTTCATCTGCTAAACAGAGGGCACATTTCATAATCATGTATGAGATTTAAACCATCTTGAGGCTACTTTTACTGCCAGGCTCTTTCCATGAGCCTGACTGAGACTGAGCTTGTCAGTCATCTGAGTAGCACACACCCATGGTCACACCAGGCTTGGCTCCAGATGTGGAGTGCTGAGGGAAAGGTGGATCACACTTAGACTCTGATGTGATCTGAGCTTCCCTTCCCGCAGGCTGGACAGATCAGGTGTGATGCTACAGACCCTGGGAGATTTCTTGAGTATATATGGGGGTTTGGAGGTCCACCTGGGCAAAAAGGCAATGGTATGGAATTCTGAATAAGGACCAGAAGAATGGAGTTTCCCACCCTGAGCCTGTTCTCAGGCCTGATGGCAACTTCACTGCATAGATGTTTCTTTTGTCATTTTGCCTAGAAGTGAAAATTACCAACAGTGACATGTCACTGTCAAATTCTGAATATAAGGAAATGTGACACTAACACAAAATGATTGAGAAATAAAAATTAGGAGCTTTTTTAAAATGGGAAAATTTGTAGTCTTGAAGGAATGGACTGACGCACTGCTCATGAAACATGTAAGATCCTAAAAAATCTATTGAATTTATGCATAATGATTCTTTCTTATTACTGTTACCATATAACTCTTCTCATAGGCCCTAAACCTATGAAATATCAACAGAGAACAACTCAAACACAAGAGAAATCACAGTACTAGAATTGCTTGCAAGTGCAAGGTTGCTGATTGGTTTACATGTCCTTGCTTACAGCAAGAAAATCCAAACTCCCACACTTTTTTTGGCAGCTTGATTAGGGTTTTGAGTGGGTATTATCAAAAGAAAATTATCTTTTGATAATACCCACTCAAAACACTAATCAAACTAGTCTGAAAATCAAACTAATTTTTTTTAAATTAGTATATGGCTTTTTGAGTCAATAGACATATGTGGGATATGTGTGGGTTTAGTGGCTGATGAAGGAATGAAGCTTTTCTAAGGCACATGTGAGAACATTTTTTTACTAGAAATTAGAGCATATGTTCCACCAGTTTAATTACCCAACATATAAAATGCTGTTACTACAGCCTTTGACTTTCTGAAGTCATCTGAATAATTAAAATCATTCTTAGCTAATAGAAAGAGAGGAAAATACTTCTGGTGCAAGTCCATTTGCTTCTTCTTGCTGACTCTATGGAGGTTAGCAGTGGGATTTGTGTGTCATTGGCCGTTTTGCTAATGCAATACTTCTTTCCTCAAAGTTAGAAATTTAATATAATTTCAGGAAATTATATTAAACAATACTGAAATTATTGCAAAAATCACATTCCTGTTCCTGGAGCTTGGAAGTTTGGTGAGTCCTTTTAACAGACTCTGTTTAACAAGCTGTGATGGCAAGGGGTGAGGCAAAATTGAAGGAAAAAATGCCTGACTGACAGCACCCCACCCAGATAAGGCCACTGCTTAGAGAAACTCGGGAATGTCTCAATGCAAGTGCTGTGCCAGGAACACACGCTCCACTGCATCCAGGAGTGATTTTCAATCACCCAGCTCTTAAAGAGGTCAGCAGTAGCAACAGCCTGCAGGCTTGTTCTCTCCTCTCAACACAGGAAAGACTCATGCCCCTCCTCAATCTGATTTTAGCTCCCTTTTCTTGCAACCTCTACCTTATTTATAGAATCACAGAATAATTTAGACTGGAAAGGACCCCTGAAGGTCATCCAGTCCCACCCTTTGCTCCTGACAAGGCTGATTTAAAAGCCAGATGAGGTTATTCATGGCCTTGCCTCATCAGGTTTTGAAAGTATCTGAGGGTGGAGATTCCCCCACCTCTCTAGCTGGGTTTAACCACTCTTACCACAATTTTTTTTCTTATCCATACTGAAAATTTCCCTGGATGCAAGCTGTGGGCATTGCCTATTGCCCTTTGGCTGCACATCTCTGAGACAAGTCTGACTCCCTCTTGTCCTTTAAGCAGCTGAAGATCAGAGTTAAATTGAGTCCTCTCCACCCCCAGCCTTTCCTTCTCCAGACTGGCAACCTCGGTTTCCTCAGCCCTCCTCGCCCATCGTGTCCCACAGCCTTGGTGCTCCTCCACTGGGCTTGGTCTGGCACACGAATGCCTTTTAGAGGGAAGAGTAGACATGACAGGAGTGGGCATGGCAGAGCACCCCAGACGTGCCTCGGTGGAAGGGAGCAGCTGTTGGCTGCTCTCTGCTGAGGCAGCCTGGCGTGTTTTAGCTCTCCTTGCCTCAAGGGAGCACTGCTGACTCATCTTCTGCAAGTTCCCCACCTCAGGTCCTGCTCTGCAGAGCTGCTTGCCCTCCCAGGCAATCTCCAGTTTGCGTTGCTGCAGGGGTTTCTTCTGTCCCATGGGAAGGACCTTGCATCTGTTCTGATGAATTTTATGAAGTTTCTGTCAGCCAGAAAGGATATAAGGTGTATATCAGCAAATCCATCATCCTTTCCTTCACAAGAGCTTTCATATCTGTCTGTCTTTGAGCTTTAACTTTCTGACTTTTGTCAGAAGCCCATGGACAAGTGACTGGCTTGCCCCCCTTAAATTTGGCTCTGCACCACAAAATCTTTGTGCTTTAAAACACTTTTTACTGCCTCTATATAGTCTGAGACAGGATTTATCAGGTCCCTCACAGATGAGGGTAGGTCTAACTCCCTCAGAGGAGCACACTACCCTGTGTTAGGCCAAGAAGCAGCAGAGGAGACTGCAAGTGATTGTTTCACTGGCCAAAATGAAGAAAAAAAGCAATGAACAGAAAGGACACAAACCTAATTAAGTTATTTTCAAGCATCTGGGGAAAGTATTCAATAGTTAGGGAAATTTACAAAAGAAATACAAAAAAGGAAAAACCCAACCAAAACCCAAGGAATATCATATAAGAATTGGCACACAAGAAATTAGCATATGAGACATTGCCACCAGAATGTATCAGTGAGCTCACTCTGATCTTTCTTCTGTGGAGATGCCAGTGGCCCATCCCTGGAAGGGTTCAAGGCCAGAGTGGATGGGGCTTTGAAAACCTGATCTAGTGGAAGGTGCCCCTGCCTATGGCAGGGGGGGTTGGGGCTATAAGATATTGAAGGTGTCTTCTGTGATGGTATGTTATGTCATAAACAGGACCCTATTTCTGCTCTTGAAAGGGAGAAAGAGTGTAATAGCAGCTTTTTCTCCTACTGGAAGGCAAGAGAAATTTCTGAACACATGTGCATAAAAAATTTAGAAACATTCATTGTCTGGGAGTATGGTTTTTTTATCACAGGTGGCAGAAAAAGAACCTCAGAGGACTGAATTTTATGCTGAGTTCCATGTCTCCTATTCTGGTGATAATATTCAGGAGAATGCTAAAGGAGTCTATTGAGAAGGCAGGACTTTGAGGAAAACCAGGACATTTGCACACCTGATGACAATTCTGCCAGGCTTGTTCCTGGCCAATGGATAGTAGTTACCCACAAACTGTATATCAAACATCTGGATATATAGTCCACAATCTCTTAAAAACTTATTTTAGGTCCTAAACTTTTAAGCAAATCTTTTATAATTTGTGTTAAAGTCTCAGTTTTTCACTTGAAATCCCAAATTGGTCCCTTGCGGCCTCTTCATATGTGATTAGGTATATTTTCTATACAGTATTCTCAAAAAATATTTGAGATTTTTGGAAGACTTTTTAAAAAGCAAGATTGCCATCTCTTGCCTCAGCAATACATGATCACTATCCTACGTAGAAAAGGACTGATAATCATACTAATCTCTGTCAGAGCTCTGCTGTAGAATTCACCTGGGACAGATTCAGTGTCTAAATTATAACTAAATTTTTGTGTGGTCAAATAAGAGAGGTGAGCAAAGATTCAACAGTTCCCTCCATCATGATTATTTGAATGACCATGTTCTTGTCCTGCAGAATGGAAAAACCTTGGAGCAGGAGATAAACCTGGGAAGGGCATGAAGTGCAGATGTCTTTTGTTCATGATACTGGGAGGAGGAAACTCTAGAAATCCTCAGTGCCTGACTCATGGCATCGACTTTGGAGAGAAATTGAAAATGTAGCTGCTGACAGCAGCAGACATGGCCAAAGGCATTGACAAGGCTCAGGGGTCAGACTCAGAGGTGACAGACTGATCTAATTTCTGGGATTTGACAAAAACAACACATCTGGTTTAAAAAGCAAAACAAAAACTTATGTGAAGAAAAAAGATGACTTAGAGTGTCTGAAAGGCCTTTGCCAGACGCTCTCACTCAGCAGTGCAGTTCTCACTGTTCTGGATCACTTCTTTGCTGTTTATCTTGAGTAAAGCCCTTTGTAATTAAGTTAATACTGATTTAATCATGACAATCATAGCTGGTAGATATCCAAGGAAATGATAGCAAAAATTAGGCCCTGTGCAGATTGCATCTATGACAAGAGATTGAAGACTAAAAGAATACTGCAGGGGCAGGCCATGCTGCAGGTTTTTTTTGAAACTGCTGTTGAAAACAAAACCAAGCAAGTGGGAAAGTTAGGGCTCCTTCTTCTGCAAGATTACACATGATTTGTGTACTATACCTGGACTAGTTTCTTAACACAATCCCATGAAGTGGTGAAGGTTCGACAGCCACGTTATTACATCGCAACTTGGCTGAGAGGTTGTGGGAGACAAACTCATTGTGTTTTAGGTCATTTGTGCTCATTAGCAAGTGCAAAGTCATCAAAGCCATGTTTGCCTTCTGCTAAGTGGAGCTGCAGCTCTCTCACCTGGACTCAGCATCATCCAGATATGCAGCAAGGTTGTCCCATCTAACACCTCATCTTTTAAAGAAAATGAGTTGGGATTATGAGACGTTAGGCACAGCTCCCCTGTTTCCTCAGGTTTTCTAATGACCTGGTGTGCTGTCTGCCCAACAGTAGCAGTGGATTGGAGGAGTCCTGGGGGCAGGTGGTGGAGCCACTGCCTGCAGTGCCAGTACAATACTTCATCAGGCTTAGGCCTCCATCCTTAGGCTGGAGCTTGCTTAGATAAGGTAACCAGCGCTAGCAGAGGAAAACCCTTTAGCATGATTCATGTGTTACCTGAAACAATGTCACAGCACAGTTTCAGATTAGAAAATGTAATTACCCTGATCAGTTGTTTACAAAGAAATTGTTTGAAGCTTTCCAAAGACATTGTTTGCCATGGGGGCAGTATCACTTCCATTGTGTGTTTTGTGTACTGGCTCGATAGATAATGATGGGAGCTCCCAGAAAATGACTCTCCCTCAGAGCATCAAAGTTTTTGTAGTATTTGTAACCCAGCTACAGAATCTCATGCAAGATGCGTGCAACAGTCTTTAAATCTGTGACTATTAAGCTCATTATGTTTTAATTTGAAAATTGGACAGTCAGTTTTCAACAATTTATGGCCTTATCCTGAACACACTGAAGTCAATGGAAGTTTTGTCCTTGGCTTCATCTGGAACAGGAGAGAGTTCTTGTGATGTAATGTTTGATCTCCAAGCAATGGATTCAAGAAATAACTAGATATGAGTAGTTATCAAGATCACTTAGAGCTAATCAGATAAAAACTCTACAATTTTGAGGGAAAGAATAAGAGTACCAGAAATTCAGGGCCACAGAATGCCACGGGAAGACATAGTGGAGAGTATTTCTGTGCTGACAAAATTTAAATCATGGTCAGAACCATTCTAATCTGACTCAAACTGGAAAACCCACAGCTGACTTGCAGAGCTGAGCAGCTCTGAAGGATTGCCATTTAGTTTTAAATTGCAGTTCAAATTGTTGCTGATCTTAAATGCTACTTCACCATGGGATCAATATACGAGACAAATCTCTCACCAGTTATAATCTGGAAGTAAAATCTGTTTGTAAACCTTTGAATGCAAGGAATTGCTATGTCTGAATGCAGACAAGCTCAGATTTTTTCTTTTTTTCCTTCTTCACATTATTGTAAGGCTGCTTGGTGTGGGGATAAGGGGAATTGACAGTAACTCTGCTGCATTGATTTTCTGGAATGGGAAATTTTTCTAAATAGGAGGAGCTTTGTAAATTAATTTACCAAATGCAGTGACAAGAGCAGTAGAACACAAAGGTGAAGAAAACATCCTTACCTTAATTGTGCTTTAACATGGCTGATTTCACAGCTATGTGGACACATTCTGCACTGACTTATAGTGCTTTACAGACATGCCTTTTGAACTTCATCTTATCCTTATGTAGACCAGACCCTGGCTGCCCTTAGTCTCTGAAGATGTTTGAAAACAGCAAGTCTAACACATGCAAGATTTTGCTATATTTAAGTCACTAGTTTTCAGCTATTCTAGAGGAGCATCAGGTAAAATGTGCTTTGACTGATGGGAAAACTTTAATGTGAAAGGTGTACTGAATGTACCATGAGCTGCTCAGAAACCCAGCTGAGCTGAGTAAGCTCAAACTGCCAGCAAGCTGGTTTGCTGTCCAGTGACAAAACTGGATTGCATTGCTTCCTCTTGCTATGGTGCTGGTGGCTAGTTGCATGCCCTGCATCAACTAGCAGTGACACAAAGATGGAGCAGGGATTCATATTTGCAAAATCTGGGATTCAAACTTGAAAATAGCTAGTCTGGGAGACAAACCCAGAGAAATCTTTCTGTATGGCATTTATTAACTATTACTTTTCAATGGTGAGGGACATTTATAATAATCTTTTACCTTTGCCAGCAAAAGAAGGAGTAGTTTCAGTTATCTTTGAAACCCAGAAGACCCCCTGTTCCTGTGCAGAGGTCTAGAGTGCTGTCAGAGCCACAAAGGCATGCCCTGACATCTGTAGGCTGTGGTTTCAAAGATCTCCTCCCTTACACGCACCCTTTACCCCCCCACCTTCACTTTATGTTCCTCCTCCAGCCTGACCCCAGTGGGTTCCTTGTTGGAGGCAGCGCCAGAAATAAAATGCAGATGCTTATTTTAATCATCCTTAATGGCTGGGAGAGCTACCCATACCCCACCATTACCACTTGTGTCAGAGATCTGCCCCATGAACTGTTGGAATTATCGACAATTAAGTGTTGGCTGTGATGCATGACACTGGTTTTACAAATCCAGAGCCAGATCTCACCTTCTCCGCAGTAGGGTGTGCAGATCTCTCAGCCAGCACTCCTGCACCATGATGCCACTCCAATGGCAATTCTGCCACCAGCCTTCCACTCGTTTTTGGTGGTCAGATCACAGCATTTTCACATGCTTAGGTTGTCAGTAGGAAAGCATTTCTTGTCCCCCTGTGCTCCTGACAGCATTGCATAAAGCCACTTCCTACACACAGCACAATGAACCGGAATTTCTCCTCCAACAGAAGGCCATATCCTCCCTCCAGCTGCACACACAGAGTCAGAACTTGTAAATGCATGCTAACCCATGGCCTTACACAGTGCTGTTACTCCAGGTCTCTGTTGGAAATAGCCATCCGGATGGAACCATTCGTGAAATCCAGAGTTTGTTTTTCTCATGTGCAGCAGTTTTCCAGTATTCCAAAAAGAGGATTCCTTTGGAGCGGGGCAGGATAAAATTCTTGAAGAATTGAACCCATTGATCTGAGCCATTTCTCTCATTCCCAGAACAGAATAGAGACAGCCAATAGACCACATACAGGTATGAGTGTAGCAGGAAGATCCAAGTGGTTGGAGCACTGGGAGACACTGAAAATGTGAAGGGGTCTGAAAAACTGGTATTTAATGCACTGATCTTTGGAGCCTTCACAATGAGCATTGTTAGATATAGGATCTGCTAAACAATGAGTCCTTGATAGGACATAATACCTATTCAGAAGCTCAGCTTTGCACACTTGCTCTTAAAACATCCTTAGCTCAACTTAAATTTACCTTTGTTACACACAATGCACATGTGACAGACGGTTGCATTCATTCATCTACTTTATTTAGATCTTTGACAGGCTTACCTACTCTCTGCTGTAAAGCTGGTATTCTTATGGGTTCCTGAAATCAATGTTATTGCTAATTAGTACCATTTGAAATGCTCAGTGTCAGATGCTTCAGGTGACACTGAAATAACACTGAGGAAAAGTTAGAAACCTGGAGGTCTGTGAGCTAAACCTGATTCTGCCTAATTGCCTTCTGTGCTCACCTTCTATTCCCTGCTTGGCCAGTTTCTCCTTTTGAACAAGAAAAGTAATTTCCAGCACATACTGTCCTTCATCTACCAGCCAGTAAAGACCCAAAAGTACTGCTTGTTGTTGGCAACTGGTTGAGCACTTCCCATTACTTCAGGCTGGCAGCCAAGCTGGCAAGTCTGGGAAAGGTATGACAATCCAGGATGCAGTATCCTGACTGTACATAATGTACTCTGCCAGCCAAACAGAGGCTTTCCTTAGTGAGAGGCATTCCTCTAGTATGACAGTAAATGACAGGAACAAAAAATGGCAAATTTTTTCCCCAGAAACACTCAGTTCTGTTTTAATTCCTTACATGGGAACTGACTTGTAAACAGTTGCTTTTGTAAGCTTGCCTGCTCTTTCAAATTTTGCCAGTGGCTCCTACAATCACCTGAACAAAAGTGACAATTTGAAAATGTGTAAACCTTTAAAATATCATAAATTGAAAAAAGGAAATTTCAGGGCTTCAAAACTCATAAAATTTTTTTTTGCATTTGTTCAGCTAAATTTAGAAGAGTTGTTAACTATTTCCAAGCTCTAAAGAAAAATTTGAAAATAGTGGTGATATTTGTATGAAATATGTGCCTAAAGAGTTTATGGCAGTTTCTGGAGACTCTAAACAGGAAAAATATTTTCTGGAGGATGTGCTGACATGCTGCAGTTCCAAAGAGCAAATCCATAGTGTGGAAAGACAGTACCTTGTAGTAGTTCAGGTTTTAATTAGAGGTAAACACTACTTAGCCCATCTGATCCAAACTCTTCCCTGAGCTAAGCAATTCACCATTCAGATTTCTGTCTGCCACTGTAAAGTGCAGCATTAATAGGGGAAAGAAAGAGGACAAGAAAGAAAGGACTGCTAAACATAGGAGGTCATTCTTGTCTGTTGGACAAGCCTGTTCTTGCTTCCCTAAGAAGAGAGTTTGCATATTAGTTGAGGCAGGAATGCCAACCTAACCTTTCAAGGAGGGGAACTTCTGAAGTAGAAGTAATTGCTGGTGTGAATAAGTGGCCAAGTCAGAATGATCTGAAAATCTCATCAGGGTGATTGTGATTTTGATCAAGTACAAGAGCGAGGAGGAAGTAATGCATTTGCCTATGTTCCTTATTTAACAGTCAAAAGAATAGATGAAAATGAAAAGTAGAAGCTGTGGAATCTCCTGAACGCAAATTTATTACCTTTAAGACATACAGAAACGAGAATCTTAGCTCAAAATTTGATTAGAAGAGATTTCACTCGTGGCACTTGGCAGCCCACTCCTTGCTCACATTCCCTGCTAATACAGGTGCTGTGGTAGAGAGGCAGATCAGGCCAAATCTTACAGCTATTGCCAGTCCTTTCATAACTCCCACTCTCCCTCCCCTTCTGCATTGCTTTAAAATGACATTGAATATTTAAGGGATTGATAGTGAAAAATATAGGCTTGCCTTTTAAATGGCCATCACTTTTTGTCACCAGACAGTCTTATTATCTGTGATTGGAGAGGGTGAAAATCCTTGGCATGTAAATGAGGTGCTTGGCGAGGTGGCAGACGAAGGGGCTGTGGATTGACATGCACGGCCACCAAGGGGCAGCCAGAGTCAGACACCCTGGCTGGTCGGCTTGGCTTGGAAGGCTCAAAATCAACGAATCCTAGAATTATAGAATCATGTAGGTCCTCTTGTGAACCTCACAAGCGAGTCCACCGCTAAACTAAGTGCCACATTTACACTTCTCTTAAGCACCTCTAGGGATGGTGCCTCAACCACTCCCCTGGGAAGCCTGTTCCAATGTTTGACTACCCCTCCTGGGAAGAAATGCTTCCTAATATCCAATCTGAGCCTCCCCTGGTGCAGCCCGAGGCCATTTGCTCTTGTCCTGTCTCTTGCTGCTTGGGAAAAGAAACGTAGACCCTCTTCTCTACAACCTCCTTTCAGGTAGCTGTAGAGAGCAATAAGGTCATGGTTGTTCCCTTCCCCCTTCCCCAACACACCCCCAGCCTCCTTTTCTCCAGGCTGAACAATCCCAGCTCCCCCAGGCTCTCCCCATGAGACATTTTTCTCCAGACCTATGATGAGCTTCATTACAAAGAACTTGTTTCTCTTTGCACTCTGGCCACTTCTTTGTCCAAATCTAGGAGATTATTCTAGAAAATTAGAACATCTTTACTGCCAAATGCTAATGTACCTTAAATGTCATTCTTACCTAGTTGTAGGAAGAATACTGTTTCATCTAATGAAGGATGAGGCTAAGTGCTAATGTCTGTTTATTCTTAGAGGCTAAGTTATCTGCATTAGAATTTGTCTTTTGTTTGGTTTGTTTACACAGTGTTTTCAGGCCTGGTTTTCTAAAGGTTAGGGAGGAGAGTTACTGAGGCTTTGAGCATAAATCTCAGCTGCTCTCTGCGCTGGGCTTTACCAGCTCTGTGCACCTACTCACAAGGATGCCTTTATTATCACTTCACCCATCTTTGCCTTGCAGTTTCCTGGTGCAAACTGGAAAAGAGGGAGCCAGAACTCACTGTGCTTAGATTTTACAATGCTTTCATCCTGCACTGGATATTAAAGGCTACTAGAAAAAAGCCTGTTTGGATTGTCAAGTCCACATAAACAACAACTTATCAGATAGCTGTATTGTAAAAGAATCACTTGGAGTACTGAGGAATATCACTAGAGACACATATTTCATGTGCTTTATGATTCATTGTTTTTCAGCTGTCAATTTGAAACAAAACCTTAAGTGTTTTGAATCATTTCTTCACCAAAGCTGCAAAAGCTTTGGGGAATTCTATGGTAGGAAATTCTGATGCAGGTATATATTATTTTTAGGGATAGTTCAATGATATTCTCATGCACTGAGGTAAATAGGACCAGCTCATTGATGGCTACAGTACCCCCTGCAATAATCTGAGTACCTCACAGTGCTCTGTTTATTATCTCACCACTCATTAGAAAATCAAGGTTGCTCTCCTGTGTCACTTAAGGCTGCTGCTGTGTGGTGTAGGGAAACCTGTCCATGGTTGCTCAAGATGTCTGGATCAGAAACCCCAGTGTCAGTCACTTCTTTTCTTGATTATCACCCTAATCCAGTTTTCCTAACAGGGAAATACAAAATTTCCAGGCTAAGTCCTCACTTCTGTTCTATGGTTTGACACCCCCACCCCCCCACAATATTATCCAGCTGTCATCCCTCCATATCTGTGTGTGACTGCTTGTGGATCCTGCTCCTGCACTTCCAGCCTCTCTTGTACCCAGTAGTGCTTTCCACTGCCAAGAAATCCTTGTCCCTTCAGCAGCTTTGCACCCTCTTCCCAAAGATCCTCTGTGCAGCGTGGTGGGGACATGCAGACTTAGATAACCAGTTCTGTGTTTTCCTGGGGGCCAGATTGGCTGAGAGTACCCAGTCACTGCAGCACCAGGGCTGCCAGAGCTGGCTCCAAGCTGCCCTGGTCACTGAGCCTCTTGCTTATGCCAAAGATATCACAAGGAGTCATAATTCCCACAGAAATGTGACTCTGAGGGTGTTTTTGATGTTTTTTCTGTCCTGACCAGCCTGAGCATCCCCATGGCAAATTGCTGGTCCCATGTGGCAGGGTCAGGTGCTGGTCTGTGGTTTCCCAACACTCAGAAAAGAGAAGGGGGGAAAGGGAGGAAAGAAGTGAAGGGAGGGGCAAATCAGCTGCTTCCAAACCCATGTGGTGAAGCATCCTGTGGTCTAACCCACCCTGTGGTCTAACCCACCTGGCCACTCCACCATGCACACTGCATCAGCACTGTGTGATGAGAATGCTGCAGAGAAGAGAAGGGCCCTGGTGTGCCAAAGGGGAGGGGAAGAGAAGCAGGAAACTCAGAATGGAAATTAGGGGAGAGGTAAAATCAAGGTGGAAATATTTTGCTGCTGTGATCCATGGTCTCATTCTGTTCTCCTCATAAAAAACCCTATCCCAATTTGAGAACCCTTTCTGCACTGGGGGATGAAAAGCAAGACTGGCACCATGAGGATAAGGGCCAGGGCAGGCAGAGGCAACTGGGTTCTTGTTGGTGAGTCACTCTTGTATGGGCAAGGCCAACATTTTGTCTGGGGAAAGAATTTTCCTTCAGAGTAGGGGGAAAAGAAGAACTGGCTTTGTTGCTGGATCTTGCAAAACATGTAGAGCTTGGAAAGAGTTAGAGAGACCAGCATTAATTACTTCACACTTGGTTATGTTGCTGCTAGAAAAATCTATGGCACAATTAAAACTAAAGTGTTAGAGTGAGGGGCTGGGCCCAGGATGCTGGGGCTGAGAATAAACCTTTTACTAATTGTTTGGTTCTGGCTTTGGTTCTGGTTTTGGGCTTTTTTTGCTGGATCCTAACGCTGCACATTTCTGGTTACAAATTTAGACAGTAAATTTTGGAAATGTATGTGGGTCAATAGGCAATCTGCTGTCTCAGTTCTAACAATAAATATATTCTGGGTAGTTTACATTTGTGTCTAAGGTGATTGTAGGCTGTCTCTGAAGGATCCTGCAACCTCTATATTTTTTTAGTTCCTACTATCCTGGATTTAGAGTTCTCTCTTCAATGCTGTGCTTAACTTAGGCTTGTGACATTATTGACACCACCCACATTAAGAAATCCAGGGCCATTTGCTACTGCTTTCAGCCTTAGCTGGGCTTTGCATACCACCTTCTGCTTCAGCCAGTTCTAGCCCCACTTTTATAGCTCATTAAGCCCAACCCTGTCAGTGCTGGTTGTTTCAACATCAGTCTGCATCTTATCCATTTCAGGCATCTCTCTGGGTTCCTGCCTTCATCATGGACCTCCAGGTATTGTAAAATTCAGTGATAAAGCAATCTTTTCATCTCTTGTGGTGCCCAACTGTAACTGTACAGTAAGGTGCAGAACAGCAAACTTGTTTCTGCCGACACTTGTTCACCTTTTTTTTGGCATAGTCTTCATCCTACTGTAACTCTGCATATCTGGTAATGAAATCAGGTCTGTCCTGGACACAAACTCTAACCTCAGAGTGTGACTGTAGCCTGATTATATTTATAAGGAGGATGGCAGAGTTAGCAGAGCTGTATGCTTTGAAGTATGCATTTTGTATCATTGTTTATGCTGCAAGCTACACAGAGTCACTCTGCTATGATTATGCCTTAACCCTGTGCCACAAAGGTGAAGACAGTTCACTGATGGATCCCACAAGCCCTGCAATGCTAGGATGAAAGTTCAGTGTGATGAGTAAGAATAACTTAAGACATGTTTTAAAATATAGCATTTAAAAATCTTAGGTCCAAGATAGGGCTTGGTAAAGTTTCTCATGAAGATGTGTGTTTGTACTAGGTCTCAGAGTTACTGCTCCTCTAGGTACTGAAAGGGGAAGTTTTCTTGTTGCGGATAGATGCTGTAGGGCCATGATTAAATTATAGTTACTTTGTATTGTCTGTAAAAGAAGGCTGAGGATTTGAGATTGTTATTGGATGCTGTGTCACTGTTGTTGTAGGAGGAATTGGAGTGGACAACAACTTGAAGAGTTTTGTGACAGCCATGAGTTACGTGGGCTTTGTGTTGGGTCTGGGCTTAAGTTTAGGATGACTCTAACAGGGGCAGCTTTATAGTTAGATAGATAAAGCTCTTGGAGATAAACTGAAAACCAGAACCATTAACATTTAAAGAACAAATATGTGCTGTTTTTACTTCTGCTGTGAGAAGGATTTCTGAGATGCAAGGAGTCTTTACTGGGGGTTAGGATAAGGATTTTGGACAGCCAGAGCTAGATGAATTTCTGAATCATTCAAATTACTGCAAGGATGTGGTCTTTTGCTAGTCATGAGAAAAGTCTTCTGATTAGTGCTGGGGCAGGTATAAGTCACTGGGATAAGGTTCAAGGTTAGTGTATGCCTAAACACAGCTTTATTCTCCCTTCATTTGCCTGTGGACAACAGCACATGCACTTCCTGTTTGTGACTTTTCTAAAAATGAGCCTGAGCAGGAACAGTTCAGGTTTGAAGGGTCTTCAGGTTCTGAGGAAACTGGGGTCTCTCTTTGAACTATGTGGTTCTGCTCCTGTTCGTCTGGAATTTGGAAATGTTAATTATGGAATGGGAAAATATCTAGAATGCAGTGCCCTGATTAAATGTTTGGTTTTGACTTCTGAAGAGTAAGTGTTACAGCAGAGCTGTATCTCTCTTTCCTGGTGCCTGTTTAAGCTGTGCTTATTTAGTTAGAAAACAGCTTAATTGCTCAGGGTGAAGAGTTAAAGTTTATTTTTGTGCTGCTCTGTTTTTAGCTGCAGATTGACATAACTGGCTAGTAGTGGAAGCCCCTTTGTATGAAACATCCCTTATCGTATTTGTCCCTCGAGCATATTCTGTGCCAAATTATCACTCCTAATAGGCTGGTTGACTTTCTGGACAGAGGAAACATCTTGATAAGTTTGCTAAATATGTTATGTCAGAGAAAGTGCATCGCAGACATTTTATCATCTGCATAAAGACACACTTGGTTCACCTCTGAAGTGCCTAATTCCCTAAGCTCACCTGTTGAGCTGACTGTTATTCACTGCATCTGATTATCCAACTGTGAGCACTTGGCTGCCATTTTTTTCAGAGACACTTACGCAGTGGCGTTTTGCAATGACGTCAATTCTTTTCCTGCCTGACCTAGAAGACTTCAGTGACTCAATGTTGGCTAAGCTGCCCTAAAGATTAAATCGAGGACACTGGCTTAATTACTTTAACAGTTCTTTTTAAGGATTTCCCAAGAATGAGAATCATGACAAATTGCAGCTTAGGGGATTTTAGTAATTCCTGAAACTGAAGCTAATGATGCAACCCAAGATATGCCCTGCGTTCCTGTTGATATGTTGAGGACATTTAAAAGAATAAACAGCATTGGGAGGACTTTTGTGATACAAATCCTAAATGCATGAATTTGTGAAATAAATCCTACTAGCCCAGACCTTACCTATGTAAGATTGCAGGATTTGGACATAGTGGAGTGTTTGAAAAATATATACACAACTTTCTTATGTCTAGTTATAGCAATTTGTGAAAAATTAAAAATAATTGTCACTGTTTAATGCTCACACTTGCCATTTAAAATTATCTCCAGATATTATTTTCATCTGCAGAACTTGGCCATGCAAATTCAGAGAACGTGTATTTGCAGTTGTTGCTAAAGCGAGTGCCTTTTCTTCTCCCCTTGCTAATAAGCACATGCCAGATTTAGATTTCTGCTACTCCTGCTTAAATGAGAAGTGAATCCTGTGACTTTTACCTTAGTTCTCAAGCTTTTATTTTTAAAAATTATTTCATTTTCTTTTAAAAAATACTTTGTATTTATTATATCTGAGCAGAAATACTGTGGGATTTTTACATGCTCACACTAAGACATTCTCTATTGGCGTTACGTAATCAAGAAAAAACCAGTCAAAACTTAGTCTCATTTACAGTGAGGTATTTCTGAAATAGCTTTACTACAGTTAATGAATTAACTCTATATTAATAATGGAGCAAATTTGAGAGCTTATTAGCAACTTATTTTTCATTATGATTGGAAACTGTAATCTATCACTAGTTTGATGTTTGCTAATTCTGCATAGTTTCTCACTATTTGCAACTTGCTCCAGCTTGCAGCATCAGAACTGCAGGAGGAAGAGCATCTACTTTTGGAGACATGGAGAGAAAGGAGGCTGACTAAGTATGAAGGAATTCTGGGGACTTTTATGCAATGCTTAAGATTTGCTCATAACCTCAGAGAAACTTTCTCCTTCCGTAGTGAAGTTCTCACTGCTACTGAATTGTTCTTCCCGTTGAACTGGTTTGGGGGAAAAGCTAAGGTAATTCCCTTAAAATATTTTTCCAAAGGTAAATTAGGATTGAGAAAAGTTAATGGTGATTAAAACATAGTGTTGGTAGTAAGTAAAACATAGCTGAAGGAAGTAAGTCCTCGAATCCAGGGAACTCAGAGTGCAATAAACTGAAAAAGGATGCCATATCCTTGAAGCTGAGGTAGCAAGATCCTCATTCACCAGCTGGGGGGTAGAGGAGATACCTCTGAAAGATTTTTCAATTTCTGTGGTTGATTTTAAAGTAAAACTTTCAAGGTGTTTGGCCTTTTATTATGTATAGGTATTACCTGTGCTATTTAAAGTATAGTTTCCTAAGACATGGAGTTACAAACTGAAAGTAGGACACTGAATGGGAATGCTTTGCCATTAGCTGCATGGCATGTCCATAAAAAGGCAAAGGAAAACCAGTAGTTTTGGACTCTTTTGCTAAATTTAGTAATTTGAAAGTAATCAATATTGAATTTATGATAACAAATCAGATACCCAAATTATTCACAATGGCTATAAAACCTAGATAGGTATGTTTTAGCTTGGTATCAACCTACCTCTCAAAACTGTCAGAAGAAAAGATATATTTCACAATGTGTTAGTTTGAAAACTAGCCCCCCAAACCATAAAGAGAATGGCCTCTCCTGCCTTAGATGGGGTCCTCTGGTTTGACCAGATATTTTAAGAATATCCTCAGAAAACCCTAGAGTACTACAAAACCCAGCCTGTTTACCTTTGATAAGAGCCAAAAGAAATGCAAAGAGAATTGTTTGCTCTAGGGGAGAAGCAGAGCTGGATGATCTGAAGAGTTTTATAGCCAGCTGTGTGTACGGAGCATCCTGAATTCCACAGTAGCCCCATTTGACAAGGACAGAGATTTCTTCTTTCCCAGCACTGACTGCCTTACTCCTGCTGCCTGCAGCTTCTTTCATCCACAGCAACCACATTTAGCCCCCTCAATAACATTTTTAGGAAGTATATATTAAAAGAATGTGGTGATCCCAATAATTCCATTATATCCAGGCATCTTGGATTTTTTATTGGTTTTCTTTTGTTTTTGTAGTTAAATAACTCTCTTTGAAATAAATGAGTATATTAGGGCACAAAATAAGTGCTAAGCTTGGGTTTAACCTGCTTATGTTCAAAGTGATGGTGGGGGGGGAATTTCAAAGATGCTGTCCTGAGACTCAAAGGAGTTGCCTTGGACTTCTGTGGGAACAGACGCAGAGGAAAAGAGCACTTTTGAATGGTTTGGTATCCCGGGAGCACACTAAAGTATAAAAACAAGCTCTGAGGAAATTGCTGTGTCCTGAAACACAGTCATTATTTCAAAGCAACTAACATGAAAGAGACACAAGGAGATGGCTGAGTGCTAAGTCATGAAGGTAACATGCACATGTCATCTTGGAGGAAAACAGATTCTGTCAGAAAAGATCCTTGCCTTTCTTTCTGACTTGTCATACAGATGTGAGATATAAACAAAGCGTAATCAAAAGGGATTTAAATCAGGAATAAACTGATATATGACTCTTCATGAAATATTCCTATCTTCACAGCTATTGTGCTCTTTATCTAATTTCCCTGGCTATCTGATCAGAGCTGTTTATTTCACTGTTGAATTATTGCTGAAGTCTGAGAGGGCGCTGCTTTAAACAATGGAGCTGGTCAACAGTGTTAGCAATTCATTTCCATAGTATCTAGTTCTGTTTGGAGCTGCAAAGGCTGGGTTTGCCCTTGGAGCTTTCTCTCATCCCAGAAAACTTTTGTGGATATGACCAGAAGAGCACCAGAGTTTAATGAAGGCAAGACATGTACATTAGGGGTTTTTGTGTGTGATAAGTGCGCTTGATATTGCTTTGGAATATGTATTTACTCTGGTGGCTGTTAAATTTGAATTATAAGGTTACCTGGGTCCTGATGTAGTTGAAGGTGCCCCTGCCCATGGCAAGAGGATTTAACAGATTGGCCTCCAAAGGTGCTTTCCAGCCCAAATTGTTCTGTGATTCTGTGAATAAAAAGGAGAAACTTCCAACCTCAGAGTGCCTTATGTGATATTCTAGGCATACTATTTAATGGTTGTCTCCTTGTTTTAGCAGCAAGGAGTTGGCAATGAGTTCTTGCATGAGGCATCCTTTGTTACTGAGTTGGCTTCCCAGACTCCAACTCCAAAGCCTCTGTTTACTTTAAATTCTAAAGCAGCATTGCCATAGTGAAAAAGAGGTGCAGACAGAGCTCCCCCTTCTTGACTTTGCAAAGATATGACTAAACAATGTCACTCTTGCATCATTTAAATCCTAGACGGACTGAGGGCTAGGAAGTTATTTAAAATATAGCTATGTTTTCACTTGCCACATGTCACCAGTGCATTTCTGATGGTAAGGCAGTTGCACACAGAAGGCTATGACAGGGCTGAGGCTGCATCTGCTTTTTTTACCTGGTTGCAAAAAAAGGGCTGAGGCTATTTTTAAAAAACCTGGCAGTTCTGTGCAATATTTCTAGCAATAACTAGTTGGTTCCCCATCATTACCACTGTGAAACAATACAAGCTCTACTAATATGTGATCTGAGAATTTAATCTGCTGCAGATGGGGCACACAGCAGACAGCACCAGGGATGGCAGAATAATGGAATGGTTTGGGGAAGGGACTACCAAGTTCCAACCTGCCTGCCATGGGCAGGGACACCTTGCACTAGGCCAGGACATAGTACAGGCTGTTCTCAGTGCTGATCTGCCAAGCCAGGAGGTATTGTCAGCAGCTTTCCAGTTTTCTGTAAGTTTGAAACAGGCTATAACAGAGTAGAAGATCCTTGAAAATGCCTCTGTGTATGTAGGGCTGTAGAGGGTTCTGCTATTTTTTTACTTTATTTTATCAAGGGCAAGCCCATGTGGTTTTCACATGAACTTTAAGTGCAGATGGGCCAAGGCAGTAGCTAAATATGCTGTCACTACATAGAGTGGAGCAAGTAACAGCTGCTCAGGCCTCTGGAAGCACATTATGGGAAGACTGCTGGCCTTAGCTTACATTCCTGGACAGCAGAGCAGGCTCTTAATCTGCTGTCCCTGCTGAGGGGATGTATGCCACCAGCAGGGAGGTTTCCTCCAAAGGGAGCAGCAAACAAACTCCCAGAGAGAGGCTGAGCCGGCAAGCTCAGCTCCCTGCCTGCCGTGCCTGGGGAGACCCACTGGGACCTCGTTTGTTGTTTTATCTCTGTTGATCTGACACCAGAGGCAGGCTGGGAGCTCCTGTTTCTCAGTTATTCTTAGGGATTTTGACACCTGCTATAATTACCCCAGCGGTCATTCGCAGGGGGTCTAAATTCAGCATCCTTGTGCATTGTTGTAGAAGGCAGTTTCATCTGCTTCCCTGGACACATCCAGATCTAGTGAAAATAGAGGGAAATTTCCACTAATGCTATGAGGCTGCATCCTCCTTAAGCTTGGGCGGGTTTTCACACCAATTCTTTCTGGAGGAAAATATCAGTGATAATCAGTGCTGATCTGTAATCAACCTCACACACTACCTACTCTCTGCTGTGCTCCACATTTTCTAATTTTAGCCAAAAATAAGGTTTTAAATACTAACAGTAAAGGTGGTATAACTGGGTTTCCCTTGAAGATGAGAGTGCTAAACTAGCTTATAATAGTTTAATTTCTTATTCTTCAAAGTCAAAATTCCTGAAGTTTGCATCAATGATATTTCAGTGTGCACATATTAAAATAAAATAGCTCCTTGTTCTTGTTTGCGTGGAGGCAGAGTTATTTCCACACACTGTGAGCTAAGAGAGATGGCACAGTATCTATAAAATGACATCTTTGGGAATTACCAAGTAATATCACTTGTTTTTCATCCTGAACATTATACAGTACAAATAGGAAATAAAGTATTATTATTGGCAGTGAGAGATGACAAGCCTCGGTTTTTTGCTTGTACACAAATTGTTTCCATGTTTCATTAGCCTCTGGAGGTATTTTGCTTCTTTCCTCTCCTTTGGGACAAAAAGAGGAACTTGAGCACAAAGTGTAACCCCTTCCACACCAGCCTCTCTGACTGCAGAAACCTTTGCAGATATTTAAAGAACTATCGTGATTTATCTGACTGTTGCTTTGCTTCATATTCATGGAGGATTTAGGAAAACATCAGACAGGATGGAGATAATTGCAAGTGAATAATTACAAAGAATAGAAAGGGATAGATGGGTAATTACAAAGCTTCTCTTAGGGACAATATTGCTTGTCATTAAATTTGATGGACTGATTTTCTTTAGCATAAACAGGCAAATCTGCCTTCCTAAACACTTAACGTTACTTCCTAAGAAACATACATTTTGTTTAGGCATAATTAACCCATCCTGAAAAGAATAAACATCTGTCTGAAATAAAATCCTTGGTCAAGTTTCTAAGAGTTACATGTGGATTACAGAAAGTCAACCACATAAAAATTTCATTCTCTCTGATTGAGAAACAGGAAAAAAATTAACTTATTCATTATTTTGATTTCAGAGAAGCATGTTTCTCTTCTTTCAGTAATACTATTTTTTTTGTGATGATTCCTAAGATGGGCTGACCCTAGGTTCTTACATCTGAGCAGTCAAAAACATTTGTGGAATCAGAACCCAGGTGTAGATCAGTATTTTAAGTCTGGCTCCTTTGGACTGAAACCAAATCCAATTTACTTTCAGGATGTTTCAGCTGCAGTGAGTACAACATAACAGCAAAGAAATATGTCACTTCCAAGGTGCTTGTGTTTATGCTTTTGCTTATACTTGTGGTTCAGTCAATTCTCTATTCTCTGCCTCTGAAACTGATAAAAATTCTGCCCTAGGAAATTCAGGGAGCACCTGCTCCAGGGCAAGATTTGCTTGGATTGCTTGTCCTCAGTATTTAAACCGTGCTCCTCACTGCATCCCTGCTTGTTTTCCCATACGGTCTCCCTAGGGCACTGGGCCTTGGGTGCATTGCAGCCCAGCTCAGCAGGGTTGCACCATGCTGCTGCCCCGCAAGGGACTGGGGGCTGCCTTGGAGTGGTGTGGGACACTCCACATTTATGGCCCTCACAAGGCCCACATAAAACACAATCACTGTGGATCAGGACCATGAGTAGGTCACTTCAGCAGTAGTGTCCTAAAGCAAGAAGACTTTCACATTGTCTTGATGGCAGAATCCTCTTGGTGGATGTCCTCATTCACACAAATGCCCAGTCCTTGTAAATCCTGGTAATGGGAAAAGAAAGCATCCTAGTACTGTCATTTACAATAACAACCAATGACAGAAGTTAAAAAAGAAACCCCACAACAAGATAAAAACATGCCATAGGGCAAGTCTGTTGCCATGCTGCTGTTGCGTGATGGAGTTTCCACGGACGTTCCCTTGGCAGTGCTGACTTGTGAATAACGCACACATCCCCAGAGCCTGGCAGCACGGCTGCAAGGGCACGACTATGTGCGTGCACCGCCCCACACCGCTGCAGCCTGGGCGCAGAGATAATTTTTTCCCCCTTCAGGGTCGCAAAGAGCAACTGTACAAAAGACTTTCTTTAATAGAATATGTTCTTATCTTTCGTAAAACATGGACCCACCCGACACTTGGACTGGTCTGTGGGCCCCACCCTTGCCCTTTTGTTTGGAGCCTGGGATCATACGATGAACTGGGTTAGTGCGTTGCTGTTTATGTTCTTCAAACCTCATCTGTTTTGTTTTACAAGAATATATCACGCTGCTCCCGACTTACTTGTGCTGTAGTAGGAGGATTAGTGGGTAGCAGGGAATGGGGTCTAGAAAGGGAAAAGAGGATGTGACACATCTGTCATGAATTGCCAGTGTTTCTAGGCTTGGAGTTGGTGACAGCACAATGTTGTCATTTTAAAAATTAAAAGGCTGGAGCCTGACCCTACAGTTCTAAAAATCAGGATCAATTGCACTGAAATCAGTGTCTTCTCAGAAGGGCTAAAATCATGTACATGAAATCAGACTCTGGCCTTTGAACTCTCAGGTTTTCAAAGAGTCTTTCAAAGAGTGTTACAGTCAGATGACTTATGACATCAGCAGGCACCTGGAGCAGGCAAAGTGTGTGTCCTTGGCCTGTGTCTGATGCTTCTTACTTTGATCCATTCCATTCACCAGGCAGTGCCCAGTTCACAGCGGTGTTGCTTGTGTTTCTGGAGCCCAAGGTCTGGCACTGAAGCTCTGACACAAACCCTGGATATTGTGCTATTGATCATGTTCTGGTATTTACCACTAAGCACTTTTCCCCCAGGACAACATACTGCTAAATCAGTAGAGTCAGACTTGGTTCCAGACACATGGGGGCTGATGCAGGGCCTCTATGGAGCCAGCTGTCCCAGAGGAACACCTGGGAGGAACCTTGTCTCCAGAGGTATAACCCCGTCTGTCACAGAGGACAAATCAGCCAACCCTACCACCCTGATGGAGAAGGGCTTTGTGCTTTGGCTCAGAACACAGAGGAAGGCAGTGGGGTAAGGGATGGCCTTTCTTGCCCTCTGGCCTCTCTTGGGTGGAGTGAAGAGGGGTGAGGAAGGTAAAGCTTTTGCCCAGCTCTGGGAGCAGGGTCCAGCATTAGCCCTGACATTGCTGTGTCCCAGACAGAAGGTACAGCAGGTTCTCCACTGGGCAAAGGGCTCCAGGTGATGGACAAATAGCACTGGAAAGGAAGCTGTTGAATTAGCACTGATGTTCACCTTGGGCTGATTTTTTCTGCTGGTTTCTGAGTCTTTGCTGTGATTGCCATCCAAATCATGTTTCAAGCAACATGACAGCACAGTGTGTTTGCTGGGATGACAGCTTGGCATGAAAATTCTCCTTAATTCCTCTTTTGCCACTCAGCTGTGACACTGACCCTCACACAGCTTTCCCAAGGGTACATGGGATCCTGGGGCGAGATGGTGGCTTTAAGGAAGGTGGGGCACCCAGAAATTATTGGCCTGACTGCAGATCCCTAAGACCAATGATGGTTGATGGGCAAACCCAAGAGAGCACTAGGATCCCTGGTTCTAAATTAGTGTGTAGAAGGGGCTGGAGAGTTCCACTGGGTGCCTGCCTTGAGCTTGGTGAAAGCTTTCTGAAGTACAGAGAATGTACACAAAGCATTTTATGATCTACAAAATCCCCAGCCACTTCTGGCTCTGACACACAAAGAAAATGCTTTCTATTTTTCAGCCAGATACTGGGCAGCACAGCTGATACTAGATAGTCCTGCAAAATCCTAGGTCCTAAACTTAATCAATTCCTGTGTTTTGTCAAAATATCATATTGGTTTAGAAAACAGCAAGATGAAGCACCTTAAAAACAGACAACATCAAGGCTTGCTTGGAACGTGTCTGTTCCTACCACAAAAGGATTTGTAGAGTAAAATGAAATTATTTACCAGAGAAGTATAAAACTATAAACAAAGTATTTCTTTGTCAGTCTTGTGGTTACCTGTTTCAGAGGGCATCCTTTCAGCATTTGTTCCACACTTGAGTTTGGTCTGGCAGGATAGTCATGTTAACAGTGTGCTTCCAGGTATTCATCTGGGTGGGGTGTAGAGCTGGACACTTTCCAAAATTCTGCTCAGTGCTCTATTAACACCCTGAAATCCAACTTGTGAGTGCTATAAAATGGGGGAAAATAAGGACTGGAAGGGTGGGGGGAGAGAGAGAGATAAACCTGCCCCCTACAGTGTCTGACTCTTTTAAACATAATAAAATTCCAAGTGAGGTTTCTGTATCTTGTGCAAACCCAGACTTCATATAATCTTGTACTTAGAGTTTGCTGCAGCTCAGGTGACTAGGACTCATGCAAGAGGGTGTGATGCTTGCAGGGTAAAACTTTGGGAGTCTTCAGACATAAGTAAGATAAAAGATGATGAAACAAACATAACTTTGAGAATATAAGGCCTGTCACACACATGTTTTAGTATATTTATTTATTTACTTATTCCCTTTTGATTCTTTCATGTTACCATACAGAAATAATCTACATCTGCCTATTATATTGGAGGTACAGCTCTTTCATCCCAGTACCTCTAGCCTTAGTAGGACTATGTAAAAAGCACGCTGTGGCTGCAGCAGAAAGATGGGGATTTATTTTATTAAGGGCAAATTCCTGTGTATGTCTCCTTATTCATATTTTCTTTCTTGCAAGAAATGGCAGTGAGAAACGAGAAGTGTGCCAAAAAAACCCATCCATCCATTTAGGAAAGAACCAGCTATTTGCAAAGCTGAAGAATCTAAAGCCAAGCTCTGCCTATTTAGTAGCATGTGGACCAGTGGAACAGTTTCTAGACATTGTTAGGGGAGCAGTGTGAAAAGAAACCCCCCCAGCCTAGATACCATCCGCTGCCAGAACAGATGCACTTAAGAGGGGTGATAGTTACTGCTAGCCTGGTTGCCATGCTAGGGATTACACTGGATATGGATACACTGGATATTTGAAGCAGGAGCTCTATAACCTGAGGTAGAAGACATTTATACTGCAAGAAGTGCATGCCCTTGGCTCTGTGCACCTCAGCATATCTAAAGGACCTGGCTTTTTTGCAAAGTGCAGAAGCAGTTTTTTTTCCAGTGGAAGGAACTGGACTTGTTGGACTACCTGGCAAGAAACGTGCACATCGAGTCACAGAGCAGAAGGGAGGACAATGTAAGCAGGTAAAATTCAGGGATTTTCTGTGAGGCAGATTGTGACTCCTCTGCTGTTAGTATGTTAGAAATTCACTCTCTATTTAGGATTTGTCCAAATATTCTGAAGAGTAATTTAATTTTTAATAACTTTACCACAAGCATTTCTTTCTTGCACGGGCAGGTTTATGTGTGTCAAAGCACTCAGAAATGAGTGCCAGAGGAAGAAGCTCCAGACTTGCTCATGAGCAACACAGAAATGTTTCACATAGAGGCTTGCTTCTGCAATTTCTTTTCTTATCCAGCTCTGCTCAAGTTTTCATAATGCTGTGGGAAGTTACATGTGGAATATATTTCAAAAAGAAAAAAAATAAGGAAGGCTCAGTATTTTCATGAGTACAGCATTTGGTTATCTTCTTATGTTGACACTGCAGTTCTTGTCTCACAGAGCTGTCCTTTTCAACTGCATTAACCCTATCCTGCTACAATACCATGTACTGATTATGTCTACCACTAATCACAAACTGAGTACTGGTTTATATTTTGTCACTAAATAATTTGTGGACAAACTGTAGTGGTTCAGGAACTGCCTTGGAGGGAGCTTAGCAGTTTGGTCAGAGAAAATTGCCCCATGAGACTGAGATTATTCTCATTCACCAGGAACATGAGCCAAAGACTTTAACCAGGAGAAGGACTGGGGTGAGATTTCAGGGGCGCAGAGCTGGGTAAATACCAGTTGCTTCTCAGGAACACCTTCTGGTGAGTTGCTCACAGGCATGGGTATGTGATTGAAAATGAATGAGTTAACACATCCAGAGGAGTCACCAGCCCTCAGCAGGAAGTTATCCTCCAGCTGAGGAACAGGAGCTCTGCATGTTCTGCTCTATTGTGTCATTAAGGACAATGGGTTGGTTTAAATCATCTTAAAGCATGCTATTTTGATAACTTGCTTCTGCAGGAGCAAGCCCAGTTTTGCACCATTTTTTTCAAGGAAATCTAGATTTTTATCAAGTTTTACCAGGCCTCTTTTGACATATCTCATTGATCATCATAGGAACTTAGGCTGGGTGGTCTCATTTGGAGGACTACACCCCAAATTTGAGGCTTTCAAATGCAGGGTATTTTGAATTAAGCTCACAGGCCTAGACAGCTAGATAGAATTTTTTCTTTGAATAGAATTTTTTACTCTTAAATGACTCTAACATAATTGATTTCATAATAAGCAAAAACATCAATGAAGAAATTCACTTGTCCATAGAATGCAAAAAATATCCTGAAAATGCCTTCTAGTGAGAAGCATACAAAACCAGGGATTTTGAATAGAGTTTTGCAGAATTGCCACTACCTGCAGCAATAACTGCTAACATTTGTAGTATGAACTATTTTTTCCCATTCTGAGTTTTTGCAGTTTAAAATATTTTTTTCTTCTTTATCTCAGATCAACTAGTTAATTTGCCTGTAGCAAATCATATCCCAATTCCTTTGCTCATTTATTGACCTATATAATGACTTGAGATTTTCTCTCTTCTAAACACGAATTGTTGGCTTTCTAAGATGAATATATTTCAGGAGGCTTATCTGTATTACCAAAACACTCTTTCCAGAGCTACTGAATTATCATCTGTAGGTATGAAGGGAAGAGAAACAATGTCCTTAAAGTGTAAAAACAGACATAAGACCACCAAATGAACCACATCCATCCATCCATCCATCCATCCATCCATCCATCCATCCATCCATCCATCCATCCATCCATCCATCCATCCATCCATCCATCCATCCATCTTCTGTTTGTGTTGTCCACAAAAAGAGAGATTAAAAACGTCACAGGCTGCAGAAGATGAAGGTTAGAAATCTATTTTCTGTGCCTTCTACTGAGAATCATAGAATGAAGGTTCCATGTGAAAATTAAAAATGAAAGAGGCACTCTTCTGGGTAGAAATGAGATCTTGTTTGTGTGCATGGATTTCTCTTCAGAAAATGGGATCTCTGATCCTGATTTTAAGAGATAAGACAGCATATTACATAGGTCAGCAGGTAACATTTTCAGGCTAGATCTGTACAAATCATTTAGGCCAGTTAATACAGAGTGGAATTTTATATTTGATTTTCCCATCTTAAAATGAAGAGATTAATTGTTCAGAAAGATTTTTGTAGAAATCATCATTTGGGAGGACCCACTTGCATGACAGGTCAGACATGATTTCACTAGTCTTTAAAAGATGGCAGAATGAGTGATATAACTCAGATTGAAAGGAGATGAGAGGAGTGAACAGTACTGTTCTTTTATTTTCCAGTAAAACAAATACAAGCAGTTCAATGTCTGTCTCAGTTACTGCCATACCCAGAGACTTCTATATTGCTGCCTTCTCCCTATTCTCCTGTGGCACTGAGTTTGACTAAAAGAGACGTGCTGACCTTTGGAAAGGACCCTTCTCCCATCCTGCCTTCAGTCTTTCCCTTCCTTGCTGGGATGATGAAGGGTGAAATTGGTAACAGTTCTCTCCAGGCTGCAGCTGGGGGAGCAGCGCTGTTCCAGTATCAGTCCCATACAAGTATTGTTATTTTTCCTGTCATGTTTGTTGGGGTACAGCTTTTGGTTTATTTTCCTTGCAGAAAGGCAGGAAAGCCAATGTGGAAAAAATACTGCTCACATGTCATCAGTAATTACTTGGCCGTTGTGCCAGGCACTGGCTTGCTGACAGCTCCAAGGCGGAGAGTGGGTGAGACCCAGCTGCAGCCAACAAGAAGAAAGAGGGAAAAAGATCTTAATCTGCCACGGGCTTTGCTTGCCCTCCCTTGTTTTCCCCTCCATCTTTTGCTCTCCTTGGGGAGTTACAGCTATTACTTCATACAATCAGCTCTCCCCATTCTTCACAGGACTGCCAGTCCCTGGCGGGTGCAGCTTTCTGTCCAGTTTCTTCCACCCATTAAATGGAACATCTGAAGAAATCACTTAGCCTTGGGAGGGAAATGCCTTTTGGGAATAGATGTCTTGCTCCACCTCCAGGAAGCAGATAAGTAATTTAATCTGTAGAGCTTGTGAGACTAACAACAAGGCTCATGATTCTGCAGATAGTTTTCAACATCTATTCTTAAACTTAAGCAGTTTCTGAAATGACATCTGCATTGAGATATCTTAAAAACCAGTTAGGTCAACACCTGGAAGGCATGAGCTGTGTTCAATACAACAGCTCAATATGTCAACCTCAAGTCAGATATTGGATACAGAAACTAAGAATGCCCAATATTGCTTAGGTGGGAGATATGAGGGGACAGAATGTGATGCGTGGAGAGTCACCAGACAGGACTCTTCTCTCCCAGACAGCACCAGAGAAATTCTGAACAAAGGTGTGCAAAGCAATCACAGGATGTGTAAAAAGAGAGTCTGTGCTGTACAGGACAGGCCTGCAAACTGGCCTTGTGCTATTGCCTCAGGTAACTGATGTCCCTTAACTCAGGCAGCCTATGAGATCTTCAGGATGTTCAACATCTCTGTTTTTTTATGGTCACACTCACAGTCAAGCCAGAACCCAAGTGTCTATAAGTAGTGTTGGTCAGCTGCTGTATTTGCTGTGGTTCTTAAGCTGTTCTGCCACGGTGTTGAATTCTGCTTGCAAAATGTGAACATGTAGGTGCTGGGGTAAACTTGCATGTGGCAGAAACTAGTGCCATACCCATGGTCTCAAAACTGTGACAGGGGCAGTAAAGCCAATACAGTCAGCACATCTAAACAGTGAGGGCAGTCTGTAAGACTGCAAATTCTTACTCTTCCCCTTCTCAAATGATTTTACAGGAAACCTATTCCAGAAAGCTGTACAGTACACCAAGAGAAGAAGCTTCACTGCAAATGCCCCTTATGAATTCAGGCTAAGACCTGGGAAAAATTTTTATGCATCCTCCCCAACAACCAAGCTGTGCCTTGTTTGGCACAGCTGTGAAAAGATACACTGATGTACTGCTGAATGGCTACTCCCATTCTTTTGCTTCTCTTCACTCAAATCCTTCACTCCCACAGACTGTCTGCACAGCAGAAATCTTCTCCCATACCTGAAACCAATGACAACATCCTTGCTGGCTATTACAGAGCATGTACTCAGAGAACAACTTGAAAAGTTTGCAAAGAACCTGATTTTAATGCACAGATTGCAGCTTCACTTCTTCAGTCAGCTGGGTGACATCTGGCTAATTGGACTCCTTCTGCAAATACAGAGGCTATGTTCAAACAGGGTCCTCTGAAATGTTACAGAAATGGCATTTTTCTCTTCATCATACTCTGAGATTTTTCCTGAAATTCATGGTTTATTGATAGAAGCTTTGTTGTTGTAGTTATTGTTTTCAATTTAAAAAAGAGTCACTTCTGCTTCAGGTGACTTTTACAAGGAGAACATCAGACAGCATCAGTTCATTGGTCCTCTTTTTTGACAGAAACAAGAGCATTTAAGTTTCTTTGGGGTTTGTACTAAAAACTGAGCTCATGCTGAGAAACCTTTTTCTCTCTGGCTAAACCAGCACCACATTTTCTAGCATTTGCCAACACAGATTTAGAATGTATTGATTGGCTTAAAGATCAAGAATGTGATAGGGAGATATTCTTCACTCTGTGCAAGCTGTGTCAAAGTTCAGCAAAGAAGAGTTCTGGGGAGCCAGGATGGTTAACTTGTGAATTAAGCCTGTGCAGACATAATCAATAAAGCTAAGAGTTAGGCACTTCACTATTGATCACCAGTGCTTTGGTTTAAGAATCCTGTATTAACCAGTGATAAATGTGCTGCACTGCTGGGTTTTTAAAATATACTTCAAAAAAGGTACTTTTTAGTGGATTGACAGATCTTCATGTGCTCTGTTTGAGCCATGTAGGAAAAATTACAAGGCTGAGTGAATATTAACATGGTAAAGACTTTAAAGGCTTAAAATAAGTTGCAAATTTGTAGCAGGTATTTAGTAGCAAGGGGGACTCATCAAATCTCTGTTAGCCTTTAGGCAAGTGCTACAGCTGATAACGTAGATCTGTTGCTATCAAACTGCTATCAGTATCATGTCAGTCATCTGTCTCAGTATTTATAACCTGCTAACAACAGGGAAGTGATGTGCTCTAATGACCTGAGGACAGGACTAGAAGCCAAGAGGAAGTGGGGAAAGGAAGCTGCACAGAAGAACAACTTCTCTGAACAGGATGTCTGGTCCTGCTGCAGCCTAAATTTTCTTGTATTTTTCTTTGGATTTCAGTACATCTTGGAGGGTCATTCTCCTGGTTCATTAGGCATGTTTGCAAACTACAAAATTGCATGACTGACTGTGGTATTGGTTGTTCAGAACTGGTCCCTTCATCATGTCACCTGGAGTAATGCTAGGTGCCTCAACTTGGCAGAGCACTGAGGTCACAAAGTCACTTCCATTACAACTCTTCAAACCCTTAGTGTTTGAGATGTTTGCTGAGTTAAAATTTTTGGCAAACTTAATGAAGCAGCATTCAGGGTGTGTGTCAGGTAAAGGTGAAACTGGACAAATAGATTATGAAAGGTCATTCCTGTCTGCAAGAAAGAGCAGCGTGGAAGAAGGTGCGGATATGTTTGTGAGATAAGAATGAGAAAAAAGCATTATGGGAAGGAAAGATTGATGTCACAGTGAAAACATTTGCAGTGATGTTGTTAACAGATGTAGGAAGATGTGAATAATTTTTTTTATTGTTCTTTAATTTAAATTCCTGTTGTTTTCCTTACAGTGCCAGTAATGTCTTAGCCTTCCTTGTCCTTGTCCTGGATGGGATTCTCACAGAAGAGATGCTTTGTGCTGGATCTCACTTTTGTGCTGCCATACCTATGTTTGTTACACTCTGGATGTATTTCTGGCACCTTGCCAGGCATGGGTGGAAGAAGGCAAAGAAACTCTTTTTGAGGGATGAGGGTTAGGACAAGTTCTGGGGCTGGTAAGCATGGGCATGGAACATTCTTTCCTACCATTTTTTGGTGAGTTTATAAACAAAATGTGGTTCCTAATTAAAGCAACCACTAAACCGTTTAACTTGCATAACTAGAACTGACTCAATAGATTGGCCCAGGTCTCCCTGACCCTGGCAGAGTGACAGGGCTGGCATTTTGTGTGGATGAAATGTTCAATAATTTCTCCAGAGCATTATGTGCAAATAGGCTTTTCTTTAACAGCAGGCATGCATGTCTTTTCCTTTCACCTTTCTGCTTATCAGTCAGCAGATCTTAGCTAGACAATGTGAAAAATAATTATTTTCTCTCATCTTTTTGTTCCTACATGTGAAAAAAAGGATCAGACATTAATACAAAAAATATGATTGCATTGTTCTGCAAGGAATGCAAAACTTGCCATATGCTACCTCTAGTTTAGAGGCCTAGGTGGAAACTGTTCCCTGTATATGCAGTGTGAGCAGCTGGGATTTCTTTCATTATTATTTAAAGCATTTGATGCTCAGTCTCTTTCAGAGGCAGGATCCTGTGTGGATCCATGACCTATGTGACAAGTTTGAGAGGCAGGCAAAATGTGAAAACAAATACACACTATATTGCTGCTGAGCTTGGCAATCCATTCTTATCCTCTCTGTATTCTGGACTTCAGTAACAGAATGTGGAATTCACATGGAATTTCCTTGCAAGCTCCTCAAAAGCACATTGCAAACACTGAAATGAGTGCCTTTAGAAGAAATTCTATGTGCTTTATTCATTGATGGAGATCCAGAGATCCTGTGGAAGTTCTCCAAAACACTACATTTTAGTCAAGATCCACATTCCTTAGTCTGTAACTGTGCTAGCATGAGTAGGGAAAGGATGAATAAAAAGTCAGAAAGAAAAGAAGAGAGAGGACAGAAACATGAGGGCAAGCTTTCACTTCACTAGTAAGAGAAGGTCAAAGCTGAAAGATGAGGAGAGGGACTTCAGTTAAGGAAAGTGATGGACTGCTTGTAATAGGAAGCAAATAATGCCTTTTTGGTTTGTTCATTCATTGTGGTTTTATCTGTTATCTTTCAGATGTGAACTCTTAGGTTCTCTTTGTTTCACAGAAGAATTGAATGCCAGGTACTTCAGGTACACCTGTGCTAAACTTCAGGACTAAAATCAACACAATTCCTTATGGTGCTTAAGATTAAGCCTGAGTGCATGTTCTTTTGAGGGCAGCATATGAAGGAAAGCTGGCTGATGGACATTGACCTCTTCCTACAACTCTTGGGCTTGTGGTTTAAATTAAGAGGAAGGAAGATTCACTGACTGAAGAAGCCCTTATTCAGTCCTCATGACATAACATGAGGAACACCCTGCAGGGTCTGAGTATGGCCTGTGTCCACAGTCTAACTCCAACAAGACAAGAGGAGGTGGTAGATGGTGTCTGGGGAAAGCCTGCAAGCCCAACCACATCCTGTGGTGTTTTCCAATTACACCTCCCAACAGCCACAGCTGTTGCATGAGGGATGTCTAGAGTGATGTGTCTGCCTATTCCCTTCAGAACCTGTTTATGGAGCTGTTCCCAGTGCATTTGACCAGCCCCTTTTGAACCTGCTGCCACTGCCTGCCTCAATTGCCTCACATGGCAGCAACCTCATGAAGATTACTGCCTGCTGTGCAAAGAAATGTTTTACCTCTCTTGAACCTATTTCTAGCAGTTTCAATTAATGTCCTCTCATCCTGCTGCTGCAGAACTGGTGCTTGACCATTTCAGCTTTGTCACATGCACCTTATTCACTGTCTTTGTGATGACCTTTGACCACATTCCCCTCAGCCTTTTCCTCAGTCTCTCCTTGTAGGACAATCCAGTTGAACTACAGACTGGAAAATCTACTTGCACTACAGCAGAAACTATTAAGTCTAGTCTAAAGGGGCATTTCATAAGAATATAGCAAGTGGTAATTTAATTATAGTAAATAATTATTGTGGCAATGAAAACATTGCCTAAGTGTCTGTCTGCATCCCAGGCCTGCAGTCTCTTTTTTTACAAAGCTACTCTTGGGAGGTTGGTGGACTGTCAGAGTAATTGATTTCTGTTATGACTCACAGTAGCTACCAGACCCTAAAGAAGAATTCTTCTTTTCATTGTTTTCTACTGATTTTTGCAGGTAGAGCAGAATCAATGCAAAAACATCTATTTTTTTGTGCTTCAAGCATGGTTTTCCTTTTTTTTTTTTTTTTTTTTTTAATAATCACCTTGAAATTCCAGTTAAGGAAGCAGATAGTTCAAAAGGAGAATGTGATAAAGGTTTCATGCCAGGCCCATGGTTTATATCACTGAACTTTTGTCATAGTTTTTCCAGCTGACAGTAATTGAAGCCTTTCAATATATTTGTCAGGTAGCACTGTGCTCATATGGAGTTAAAAGGCAATCATTAAACAGCTCATGCTGTCAGCTGGCCTAAACAGCAGATCAAGCAGAACATGCTTGAAAATTCTCTTAGCATTTTCAATTCAGAGCTTACTAAACAGAGGCCACTCTCTCTCTTCAGCTACTGGCCCCTCAAAGGGTCCTGTTTGCTGCAAACAAGACAAAACAAGGAAATGAGCTATCATCCCTGCCTTCCAGTGCAGCACGTCTGCTGTCCTCTTGACAGGTAAATCTTGTGAATGTGCTCACCAGGGCTGTCATGTTATTGTTTCACATTCCTCCTGTAACAGCATGTGATCACAAGTGAACACGAGACACTTGGGAGCAGCACAATGAAGACCCTCCTTGTTTGCTGCTGTACCCTCGGAGAGAATATTTTAGCACCTGATAGCACTGCATAGATTAGGCTTGAGAGGATGTCCATTCCCCAGTGAAACAATAGCAATCTGCATCTTTCCCACTGATGTCTTCTCCTGACTCTGCACCTGATTCACTTCTAATCAAGGAGCATTGTATTGGTGCTGCCTGTATGGCCAGCGTGGTGAGTGGATTGGGGATTAGCTCCGCTTTCATCTCCAAACTTTTTAGAGAAACAGCAAGCTAAATTAGGGTGAGGATGCAGTCTAAAGGCTTTGAAGTACTTTGTTAGTAAACAGAATGGATCAGTGCCTCCCTAAAAAATATCATGCTTTTCTAAATCTATTGCTTTTTATTAACCAGATATTTATTGAGCAAAAAAGTAACTTATTTCAAAGAATGAAGAATTAGCAATGTCATATGCATGCAAAGACAAACAAGTTTTCTGAAATGCCACCTGGAAGATGTTTTTGAACTGTGAAATGTGTGCCTTTTTTTGAAATACAAAAAAAAAAAAAAAAAGAAACTGTAAGCCATGTCTATGGTTTATTTCTTAAAAAACATAAGTATGTCCATAACAGCATCTGTTCTAGGTCAGACCAAGGTCTGCTTGACACAGTATCCAATTTCTGGCAGTGACCAAAAGCAAATGCCTAAGGGAAACTATAAGAACAGGGCAAACGTATATCTTGTTTTCCTGAATGCTCTCTCAGCCTTCAAACATTTGAAGCTCTGGGATTTCCTGAGCTAGATATGGTTTCTGTGTAGGTAGTAACCCTTTATGAATTTCCCTTCCTCTGGCTTTCTCAGGCTCCCCTTGAACTGGTGTAAATGGCTTCCATGCCATTTCAATTTTAACACATTTTTAAGGGTTTGTTAACTCAAAATTTAGCATGCTTTTTCCCCGGTTATGGCTTAATAATATAAAGTTATTAAATTCCTGTGTAAGGCTTGTCTATCTCATAGCCTTACTGCCATAATGCCACTACAAAGAAGACTATATACTGAAATGCCTTTCGTAATTATATTTAAAGCTGCTCATACTATCTATTTAATAGCAGGAAGAACAGTCACACTCTGCAGTCTTAGGTATCCAATTAAGGTTTCTTACTTACTACCTAATCTGCTTAGACTCTCATTTTACTCAGGAGGAGAGGGTCTGATACAAAATTATGTAAATTAGAAATGAAATGCTGTGCTCTAAACTGTCCTTTGGAGCAGCCATTGCTTCTGCAAAAGGAATTTATGGAGAGCAGCTGAAGGACTTCAAGGTGCTTGGTGTGAACACTTCCACTCATGACAAGAAGACACAATGGCTTGGCTAAAATCAACTGAGTATTTTCCAACCATGAAAGGAGAGGCAATTTTAGATGAGCAGAAAAATCCAGAAGGGTCTAAATAGGAGCTTCCAAAACATAAAATGGAATTTCTGGAGACCTCAAGAGATCAAAATCTTTCCATGAAAACTTATATTTAAAGCTGTTACATAAAATAGCAGAGAGAAAAGTAAAAATAAACCTAAAACCTTACAGAAGCATATATTTTCACTGTCTTCTCTACAGCATTCTCAGATTAAGGATGTCAGAGGAAAATATTAGAGAGGGAATATTTTATATTAGGACAACTAAAGAAGTTGAAAAACAGTCAATCTCTCAGGCACATGAAACTTTCAAGGGAAATCCCATGTAAGCCTGGTATCTTTTTTGCTTTCTGTCTGTATTGATTGATCTATTTATTAGCCTAGTTTTAGCAGGGACACTATTTTTCCCTACAGAGCTGAGTGATACTGTTTCATTTTTTCCAGCTCTTTTCTATCTCCCATTTCTAATTACTGTGCTCTGGTTAGTGAAGCTCACTCTTTCCAATATAGTGAACCAAAACATGTCCCTAATTCCCAGACTGTGTTGTGGGCTGGACATTAAGAAAGTCCCCTAAAATGTGCTGCAAGAAAGAAAGAAAATCTACTTATTCAGCAACTTCTGAAGCCTAATAGTCCTTCTACAGCCAGAGATTTGTTTCTCAGGTTGAGACTTAAGTAGGTGTCTAAATCAGGGGAATCTCCATCTGCATCCAGGACCCTTGGTGTAGGTAACTACCCTTAGATGACTGAATTTTGTTGAGGTGGCTCCTGCCCTTTATGTGCAGGCACCTAGCCTTAGTGATGCTGGGGGTCTGTAGTGGTGTTGTGTTTCTTTGTTCTGAGTAAAAAAATACCCCAGAACCATAAAATAGCCTGGGTTGGAAGGGATTTTAAAAATCATCCATTTCCAACCCCTCTGCCATGGGGAGAGACACCTTCCACGTCATCAATTGCTCAGAGCTCAATCCAACCTGCCCTTAAAGCCCTTCAGAGTTGGGACACCCACAACTTCTCTGTGCAGCCTGCTCCAGCCTCCAACCCTGGTGCCTACCCAACCTCACATTGAAAAAATTCTCACTAATATCTAATCTAAACCTCTCTTAATATCTAATCTAAACCTGCTCTCTTTCAGTTTGAAGGCATTCTCTCTTGTCTCATCACTACATGCTCTTGTAAATAGTCTCCCTCCATCTTTCCTGTAAGATCCCCTCAGACACCAAAAGGCCACAAATAGGTCACCCTGAAGCCTTTCCCTCTATAAGCTGAACAATCCCAATTCTCTCAGCCTTTCCTCATAGGACAGGTACTCCATTCCTCTGATCAACATGACATGCCTCCTCTGGACTTGTTCCAACAGGTCCATGTCCTTCCTGTGCTGGGACCCCAGACCTGGATGCAGCTCTGCAGGTGGGGTCTCACCAGAGTGGGGCAGAGGGGCAGAACCCCCTCCCTGTCCCTGCTGCCCATGCTGCTGTGATGCAGCCCAGGACACAGTTGGCTTTTTTGGCTGTGAGCATACATTGTCAGGTCAGCTCCAGTCTTCTCCTCCAGCACCCTCAAATCCTTCTCAGCAGGACAGTTCTCCATCTCTTCCTCCCCAGCCTGTGCTGGTACTGGTGTTGCTCTGACCCAGGTGCAGCCACTTGCACTCAGTCCTGTTAAACCTCATGGGATGCCCACGGGCCACTTCTCGAGCTTGTGAAACTAAACTCCTAGCTAGATCAAGAAGAACAAGGCAACCCAGCCTGAAGTTTGAAGTTGTATGGAAAGTGTTGAATAGTCCTCAGTAAGAAAACAATTTTTCTTTAGATAAAATTGCTTATTTGACAGAAGTGGACTACTTGACAAAACTGTCTTGTGTTTAGAGCATATTTGAATACAGCTTTAGGATCATTGTTCATAGCAAAAGGACAAATAAACTCATTGCTGTTAAAAAGCTGTCCTTTAGGGGCAGTCATATACCAACATTCTGTTTAAACAATAACAGAAGCAATAACAGAAGAAGAGAAAACAGCTGCATGGAATAGATGATAATGAATCTTGCTCAAAACAGCATGGTGATTTCTAATTCTTATCTCAATTCTCCTCTTAATTAATCTCTGATTAACTAATGAAAATATACATCTACACAGCAGGGCCCAGCCCTTATGCTTGATTTATAAAGGCCATGATATTTAAATTAAAACCATGAAAGTTTGGCAACTAGATCTTCTTTTAGAAGTTAACACCCTTTCTTCAGAGGTAATATTTATATATCTTTTTAAACAGAAGCATTGTCTGTATAGGTATTTTAAGCAGAAATTCAAATCCCAGGGTTTGTAAAAACAACCAACTTCATGGATATACTACTAAAAATTATATTCCATTTTCAATTAATGGGAGAGAGTTTTTTATGACACTTTCTTAGTTATTCTCTTTCCCTAAATGCACTAATGATTTCAGGTATGCTGAAGGATAACGCTTTTGTAGGACAGACCTGCTGATTTGGGACATGTATTATTAATGCCAAACTTCAAAAGAGAGAAACAGCTGATGGTGATCTTGTCATTCACAGCAGGTGAATCTAATACAGAATCTCCAGTCACTCCTGCATTCAAACTAATATGTTTCTTTCAGATTGGAAAATGGAACATTTTTCCTCAAAAGACTTAAATTTCATTAATAGTTTCTGATGTATTCTAATGATTACATTCATTTTTACTGAAAGTAACTACTACACTGCCCACTATTGCTATAATTGTTAACACAGAAAGAAGGCCTCAGGAGGTTAAAGATATAATTTTGAACTTGATTTGGCACCTTCTGAACCTTTTGGTTTTAAAACTGAAGTGCAGGACTTCACACTTCAGGTCAGGTTTCTTGCTGAAGCCTGATTGTCCCAAGTTTTATACCCTTTTGGAAACATCAGTTCATTTTCCTGTTATTCTGTGCCTGAATTGCCACCTGAGTCAGGAAAGAAATTATTTCTAGGATGGAAATACAGCTGAAGTTGTTGATAATCAAGATGTTCAGCTGTTTTACCATGGCTGGCAGCCAAGGACTAAAAGACCTCTGCAGAAAAAAAAAAAAAAAAAAGGTTAACAAACTTACATAGCTAGAGAGAAGAAGCCTTCCTAAGACCTTATAATATGCTAAGATTTTACTATTTCTACAGAATATACTGACCAGAATTTCCTTCTATTATATTGTAGGGCTTCTTTGGAGTGGAAGCCAGAACCAGTTTCTTTTGTAGACACTAACAAAACCTTCTTTCAAGCACCTGCTCTGAGTGACTCTCAGAAGGAATCTATTATATGTGGAAATTAGAGAAGCTGTCATCAAAAACCTAATTCAAGACCTGAAATAGCTTACATAAATACATATATATGTATGTGTATATATATGCATACATATACATAAATGTAAATTTGGGCTGGCCTATAAGTGTAACTATAAAATATATAATAGCAAAAAACATACCTAGCTTGGAGCAAATACTCTGATTTTGTGCAAGAGAGGAAATTTGGAAATATCTTATTACATCTGGAAAAACAAAACAAGTGTTACTCAAGTCTTTGTTTTTATTGTATTGTATATTACTGTTAAAATAAAATATAAAACTGCTCGATGAACAAAAAGTCCTTAAAGTCCTTGTGAGATCAAAATGCTTCAATTTTAAAAATACAGTACTGATATTCATGTGAAATGCTTTAATATCCACAAAATTACATATCCAGAAATGACAGAAAATTTCTAAGCAGCAGTTGATATAAGTTGATGGCACATTTCATTTTTGCTGAGCCACAAAAGACAACATAACTCTTTAAATAGTGTCAGTCCCTCTTTATAGATAATTTAAATAAAGCAGATGGTGTGATAGTTAAATACACAAGAATCCCAGAGGCTTGAAAGATTTCTGAACTCTGCTGCCTCCAAGCAGGGGGCAACTCTATGCTGAAAGCAGTTAAGAAGGGACTTTCACTTGTGTATGCTGTTCTATAAATGAATCTTTCAGGGTTTTTTCTTAAGCTCTCTTCTCAGACCAGATAACACCTGCCTTTTATGCGTACTGCCACACTAGTTTAGGCACACTGTTGATTGCCTTCAGTTTTTCCCTACTGCAAATTTAAAAGTGCATTATATGATGCATTATCCAACTTGATCTTTTTATATTTGCATGATAGGAAGATATGGAGGAACTAATTGTTTCAATTTCATTAATAAATCCCCTTATACCAGACTTTAGAGCCACTGAGGTGCAACCTACTCATCTTAGCATGTAGTGTTCATGGAGTGTTTGGGAATGCTATCATCCATCTTGCATTTTTCTATTTTTAGTAAGGACACTTCATTACATTGCAACCCCCCCCCCCCATATGTGAGTTTTAAGAAACTGTAAAATGAAATTCTTCAGAATACAGAAATAAAATCCTGATAGAGAATAGTGTGGCCAAACTCTCATTCTGAAGGTTCACGGTTCCTATGTTGAAATTACTTCATGCAGAAAAACTAAGTCAGAACCAAAGCTTATCCAGCTCAGCCATTGCCATAGTCATACCAGTGAATTATCTGCAGAATTCATGGTCCTACACTGCCCATTCTGACTCTGAGTCAGGTTACCAACCCCAGTGCTAAATGAAATGTGAGATCAGAGCAATATCAGCCACTTTGTTTAAAGACATATATGCCAACAGTTTAGTCTGGATCCTCTACTGAAATATGTGAGGCATCCACAAATATTCTGCTTCCCTGGCCCTAATGCACCCCTCTGGCACAAAGGCACAGGAAAAAATCAATAATATCTGGCATCAACAGCAACTTCCATTAAGTGCCAATGCATTAGTATTGTGGGAGGAGCAGAACTGGTTGCTGGTGTTCAAAATGCAGCCTCCAGCATCCACTAGATCACAACTGTTCCTTGTAACAAAGTTAGACAAATGAAAATCATACAATTTAGTGACCTTGATTGCAGCTTCGGGTTTGAATATTTTGTATTGTTTTAACAACTGAGTTTACACTGATAATACCTAGAAAAAAAAGTGGGTGAAGAAATTCTATCTATTCTATCTCTCTTAACCACTGTTAAGAGAGGGAAATAGGGCAGTCCTATAATATTTTTTTTTACTAAAGCATATAGTGCTCTATTAAGATGTGCTTTTTTAATGTGCTTCTTAAGAAGGAAATGTTTTTCTCCTTATATTTTAGCTCAAACTTCTATATAGTGTTTCTATTCAATTCCTTCAAATGAATAAAAATGTATTAGTGGAGTAAACCTTTATGTTTAATGGCAGGGGGTAGGAAAAGGAGAGGGTGGAAATCAATCTTTCCTGAAAACATAATACAGCAATAAAGGATACCCATGCTCAAGCACTGTTGGCTGCTTTATGATTTTTTTCTCGGTTCAAACAAAGCTGTATTCAAAACAAGGATAAACATATCAATGCTAATTTTATATAAGACTCTTCCTTGTATAGTAATTTTTACCTATTCTATTCATATGGCAAAGAGCAGGATTTCTTTGATCTCTTCCTGCCATCGATGTTTTGCCATTTAGGCTCCTACTTAATGCCTTTTGTTCTGGTATATATTTGCTAAAAGTGATAGATCATTCTGTTTATAATCTACATAACTGTCTATATTTCTGCCAGATGTCAGCTACTGTTCTTTCCTGTTAAAGTTCTCAGGAATATATCCCAGTAAATAACTCAGTACCAAACGACAACAAAAAAAGTGATGGTATCTTGGGTTCCCATGTGAAAATCTCTGTATGAATGGAGAATATTTAAGCTTCACTCATAATTTTGTACCAAGAAAATCACCAAAATAAGGTGTCTTCTGTGGAGCAGGATTTCTCTCAAGATGGTCATGCATTAGGAAGATTAGTTGTTCTGCAGTACTCAGGATCATGAGATGTGGTCCACACACCTATTATTGCTTGTTGGAATGAGAGATGATACTCTCATCCTGTCTGGATTACTTGCTTACCTCCCTGCTTGCTTAAATAACCCAGGAAGATGTGACTAACAGTTTCTTTTCTGCCAAAAGATTGCAGCTGCCACATTCATCAGTCTTCTACACTCAGTACTACCTTATGGTACCCAAATCTCTATTTTTGCCTTTAAAAGCATAGGAAGGCAGATGACTTTTGTAGGGGTGAAATTAGGGTATGAATGACAAAAAGATATCTGTGACTTCACCAAAAAGAACTGAGGAAATTTTCCAAATTCAACTGTTCTCTGCTTATTTGACATTTGTTAGTTCTTATCAGAGTATCAATCAGGTCTTTTCAGGCTTTGTAAAAAAAAAAAAAAAAAAAACCAAAACAAAAACCAACCAAAAACCCCAAAACCAAACCAAAACAATATATATTTTTCCATATATCTGTCCAACTGCTGGCCTCTTTCTGATGGACAGTGAATCATCTTACCTGCTGATAGACATGGGACCATCAAACACAGGGGTGTGTGTGTGTGTGTGTGTGTGTGTGTGTGTGTGTGTGTATATGTGTGTGGTGGGGGGGGATGCTTTCAACATTTACCTAAAATTTTAGGTAAAGGTTGAAAATTTACTTAAAATTAGATCTGCTTGGATCATTATTCTCATGCAGAATATTGTGACCTGCTTTTCCAAATGTTTGTGGTTATCTGCGATCTGCACCAGATGTCTAGGAAGACAAAATTGAGATTTTAGGTTGTTAAGTGAGCAGAGAGGGTATGTAACATGTCTGATACTGAAATGGTACCTAAAAACTTCCTTTTCACTTCCTCATGGAAAGTTTGTGAATGCTATTACTTATTTTGCTAGAGTTAGTATCCAGTATGTCAACATCCTTGCTCTTTTCTCAAGCACTGAATTTCACTTTGCTTAAAAACACAAAGCAATCTGGTGATGAGAGCATTTAGGAACAGATTAGGGAGCCCTGGATTAGAAGTAGTCAGCAGCCACAGAAGATGGTGTTACACAGAGCAGGATGGAGAAATGCCTGGAGGAATTTTGTGGCTCCTGGATAATTATCCTGAAAGCTCCTTAGAATTCCAAACCAAATTCTAATGGCAAACAACATGCCCACTAAATATTTTACCTTACAGTTTTATACCCCTTATTAAGCCAACTCCAGCCTTCAAGCAGGAGGTAAAAGGGTTTCATCTAATCCAGCTGTTCTGGTATTTAAACTGACATTTTTAGTTGAGATTTCTTCTGCTTCTGTAAATTAAATAAGGCATCTTTTTCAAACCATGTCTATAAGAGCACACAGGAGGGAGTAGGTAAATAGCTGTATCTGGTCTGAAAACTTTTTTTTACAGAAGAAATTCCATGGCTTTGATTCAAACCAAGAAAATCAACTTACCTTGGACTGTTAGGAAGAGAACAAGAAATAAGAAGATGAGGGAGAGTCCATAGAACTTAATAATTGGACTAAAGATGTAACAAAATGAAGTCTCTTTCCATTTACATAAATATATTTTTAAAGGTATTCCTAAAGTATCCCCCAAACAGTGTTGTGCTGTACCTTTTTTACCAGGTCAGATCACTTGTTCTCCAACTTGGTCATCTGAATTTCAGTTCACTGTATCATTTTTAATCAGTTATTTCAGCCAATGGACAGAGTTAGTGTTGCTGGGTGTAATCTTATGAAAAATATCTTTTCACTGTCTTCTTGGAAAGGAAATGTTTTTGTTAGCCACAATATTGAGAAAAACTCTCTACTTGGCTAATCAGACGTATATTGGGTTTGGACAGCATCTGTCTCTGTCTCTTCCCTAGGACTCTGCTACCTGTACATGGAGAAAGGCACCTGTAGAGGGCAAGTAAAGCAGTCAAATTTAATTTATGGGAAAAAAAATTAGGCTTAACTTGATCATGCCTTTGAACATACCACTTACTCTAAACAAAATATTGTTCTTTTCATCATGTATTAGCATTAACTTTTTATAGCTGCTGCATACATAGGGAGTTGTAGGCATAGTAAATGATAGCTGGCAAAGCTTTTTAAAGGCCTTGTTAGCTCTGACTTGCAGGATTTGTGGATATACCTTCAGTTCATTTATTTTGGCTTGCTCTCAAACTGTACTTTGATGTTCAAGTAAGTGTAAAAATTCATTTTGGGTGGAGCAACCCAAGTTTGCCTCTGTTCCAAATTAATAAAAATCTCTAGAGCATGCCAAAAACTGTCCTAGTTTTGCTCAAAACCTGATCTAAAATTGGGCCAGGTTTTGTCAGGCTCCACTAACTTTCCCATTATAGAAGTGCCACACAATAATGTTGCACAAGTTTGCTGCTAATGGCAGTTAAAAAGAATTACTTTTAGACAACTGTCATGCCATGAACCAAATTCTTCTTGCTTACTTCCATACGAAAATGGTTAAGGTTATGGAAGCACACCATTAAAAACCTTGTGGAATTTAGCTCTTTATTTTCACTTCTGTAGGGAATTTAGCAAATAAATAGTACTTCATAAGTTAAAGCTACCTCCCAGACTGCTTTTCTGCCCCAGCAGTACTTACTCAAAGCAGAACAGGTCTCACTGACCTTGGCAGCACAGGTAGGTAATATATTTTCACAAAGGTGAACTTTTTTTACCTTTCTTCAGCAGGAATAAGCTTTGACTCTTCTAAGGTATGAAATGCTCCAGTGTTTGAGATATATTTTCAGTTTGTTTAAGTACTGATTTTTTATTTATATTCCTGTTGAGCTGGTCTCTTTTGCTGTAGGTTGGACAAGATTCTTGGTTATTCTTCCATAATTCAAGAGAGTGCAGTTGAACAATCCCAGTGATTAATTTGGAATGAGTTCCTGTGCATGGAGTTGGGCATGGATCCCAAAGCACGGGCACAAGTTTACCACTGTGAGTAATTGTAATTTTAGACAGGTTCTTGGAGCTGGTGCTGGTTTTTATATCTTGCTTCCATTAAAGGCAGTGGGCACTGGCTTGCACCCTTTATGTTTTGGATGGCCTTATAAATTGTTTGGCTTCCATTTAAATATATAAGCATAAAATAGCAGCAACAAAATTGAAGTTTCTCCGTGCCCAAAGATCCTAAAACCACTGGGATGTGGCCATATATTTTTTATATTAAATGAATTTAAGAGCTAGTGAGGGGTACTTGGACAGAATACTCTTTTGTTTCCTTACTTTTTGTTCTGAAAATGATGATTTTTAAAGTCAGAGGAACAGGCAAAGTCCTATAAAATTAATAGTGGAATCAATAAAGACACTAACACTCTCCAGGCTGCTTGATATTCCCTGAACAAGAAAATATGAAGAATAAGTGAGATATAAGACAAATATTAAGCAGTCTCATTCATCATTGTGATGCCTGGCTCTGATATAGATCTGTTCTCTCCATCATGGCTGTTCTACCAGATATCAGCTATTCCAAAGTCATCTCTTTCAGCATCAGGATTTTTTAGAGAAAACCTTTCTAAACTAGCAGGAATCAGATTGCCAGGGTTCCTCCAAAAATCCCTCCCCTCCCCAATATAAGTGGACACCAGAGCAAGATCTTCAACATCATGAAGGATGAAATGAATGATGAAATAGGAAATTAATGAACACTCAATTAGGCAAGCGGCTCTCCTGCTGCCCTCATTTTCAAAGTAAAAATAAAAAATGTCTTTATTTTATCACAGCATGGAACAGGAAGAAAGTATAAATTCCTGCATTTCATGGGATGGGGAAATGACTTTGTCAGCCCAGCTTAGATGGACTCACTAACCTGCTGTGTAAACCTTTGGTGGTGTAATTCGGAGCAGCAGCCCTGGATCTCCCAGTGTAGGTGGCTCTTTACAAGCCAAATTTTGTTAGAGCTTTCCCTTTCTCCTTAAGTTGCTCCCTGACCTGTTTCCCATTGGGCAGTATATCAGGAAGCAGGTGATGTTGGTGATGTTTGGAAACATACCAGTGCAAACTAAATGCCTTGGATCCAGCACTGGTATGGTGGAGCAAAACCAGCATTAAAGCCATTTCCTTTGGTGTGCCCAGGGTCAAACTAAATTGCTATAAACAAACCAGTCTGCATCCCAGAAGAAATGTTTATGTGAAATTGTACTTTCCCTGCTGCCTTCCCCTGCTTCCCTCTCCCCCTTACAAAGCTGCTAGAAGCAAAATACAAACACAAGGAACAAATGACGATTTTTTTCCCCCAGTAAATTTAAAGAGACAGCAGATGGGATTTTACTCTTGTAGCTGTTCATCTTTGGTAAAGAGTGCAGTTGCTGCACAACCTAAATACAAGAGGATCTGCTGCTCCCTTGGCTGCTCAGTCCTCTGTCTGATAGTGCTTCCTTCCTGACCTCTCGTGGCTTCCTGCCCTGAGCCTTATCGCAGCGAAAAACTTGACACTGTACTGGCTGTGCCACTTGGAATGCATTTAAATTCAGCAAATGGAAATACCCTTACCTTCACATTTACAAACAACCATCATCTGCAGATCACTTGCTAATTTCCTACCGGTACCTTTTTTTTTTTTTTTTCTTTTAGAGATGTGTTGGAATTGAGAAAAGAAGGAGAAAAATAAACACAAAAAGGAAAAGGGTGAAGGAAAGTTCTTCTCTTTCTTTTAGGCTCACTTCTCTGCAATCTGAGAAGCCATCTCTCAGAATGATGAAATCAACACTGCAATTGCTTTAACAGCCATGTGTCTGTTTAGATCACTTGAGGAATATATCTTCTGGATCTAAACACTTCAAAGGGAGAATATTGCAGAAGTTCAGTATGAAAAAGGAATGAAGATGGTGCATCAAAATCTAATGTAATTGCACCCCCAGTGCAAAAATGGGATCCTCTGCTAACAATGCTGCTTTTGCCCTGGTAGGAACTAAAGGATGCAGTACCACAATCAACACCTCATAGGAGAGTAGGGATGTCAAAAGAATGATTCTACTGACTTTAGTTGGCTAGACCCAGCTGTGCAGACTCCAATAACTATTTAAAATTAAAACATTGAATTTTCAAAAGAGAAGAGTGTAGTCCTTCTCTGGCCAATTAGCCTCCAAACCTTGAGAAACAAGTTAGCAACATCTAAATGTAGGAATAATCTATGGGTCACATACTTTTAATGACAAAAATGTACTTTACAGAATTTCTCATGTGTTTAGAGACTATTTTATTTTCATATTTTAGGGTCAGAGGAGACTATTAACAATCACTAATCCAAACTCTGGCATTCACAAATCTTAAACATCCTCAACTTCAATTTGATCACCATCATAGAAACCTCAGAATAACACTGTGTCAAACACTCTAATAGCTGAATTTGGGAAGCATTCCAGTTATGTCAAATTCCATGAGTTTCCAGTCATGTCAGCATTTCATGATCTTCCTGGTACACTAAAGCACTGCCTACTATCAAAAGCATATTCCTTTTGTACCAATTTGTAGTCCAACTACTTCACAGTCCCTTTGATAAGTTCAGTAGATTCTTCTTTTTAGCACCTTTCTTCAAGGTCTATTTTCCAACTCCAAATTATTCCCTTGCTTTTAAAAATTATGTCCAAACCTTTCACATGTTTTTCTTAAGTGTTAACATCAGAACCAGACATAACATTTCAATAGTTATTTCCTTAATACCATACACAGGAGGTGATATTACCATTTTATTCTTACTTAATGCTCCCTGTTATTTGTAGATTTCCATGTTGCCTTGCAAGGCTGTATGTCAAAAAAAGTAGGCTCAATTATAAAATCAATTATTGAATACATTTTAGACCTTTAGTATTATTTTGTTAATCTAATCTAGGATTTTCAATGTCAAAGAACAAATATCTATGTTTATCACTATTAGGAAATTAGAGGATTGACCCCACTGAAGTCAAATATGGCAGACTATAAACATGTTAGGCAATAATGAAAGAAAAAGTGTTCAGTAAAATTTCATATCAAATTATCTAAAATAATCCACTTGAATTTTATGGGGCATATTAGAATATATCAGCATATTTTTAATTAAAATTTTATTTCAATTTAATTTTTTGTTGTCTTGACACCACTTAATAAAAATAATCAGAAAACAATAAAGGATAGGCACATGGGTAATAAAATGATTATTTTAAAAATAGAGTAATTCTTTAAATTAACTTTTCATTAAATAATTTGATTATTTGGAAAAAAAGACTCATCAGATATTTGATAATAATTTTCTTGAGGTATAATTTTACTGGATAAAAATATCATTTTTATATGTTTATAATTGTTTATAACATACTATAATAGAATAAGCTGAATAATATGGGTTAATTAAGAGATTTCAGTAAATTATTCTATATGGAAATCCTCCTATCACATGATTTTTTGATCTTGGTAACACACACACACACACACACACACACACACATATATATATATATATATATATACACATGTATGTAAATGTCATTATATCCCTTTCTGCTTTCTTTTTCCATATCACATTTTGGTAATATTAGTTAATAAATATTTTTAGGGAAAACTTTATTTTCCCACATTGAAATCAAATATTTTCTGGTTATAATTGAGAATGAGTGGATTTATTTCACAGCATAAGCAATGGGGTGCAATCTCCCAATGTATGTGGTTAAGCAAATTGAACTGGCACCTCAACCTCCCTTCAGTTCACAAAAGAAAGGATTCCTGATGGGAGTTCCCTGACCAATCTTTCCTTAGCAGAAAGATATAACAATACTTTAGAGTCATAACCTCATCCAGTTTAGGCACAACCTCCTTCCTGATTAGTCAGTTGGAATATTGTAATTAATGACATCATGGTAATGATGAGAGAAGAGTACCTGCATTAAAATACACAGAAAAATCTTAAATCCAGATATTGGATTTTCTAAAATTAAGCTTTTGACTGAACAATGTTGTTTCTTTTCGACTGATTTTGCAAATAAGCTACTGAAATCTTTAAAAAAAGGAATGTGCCTCACATATCTAAGAAAAATGGTATTGAGTGGCTTAAAATCTTCCATGCTCTCTCAAATAAGCCTATCTGCAAAATGTCAAAGCTTGAAGTTTTCCAGGAACTCTTGCATCAGCTTGAGGGATAAGGTTAGACAGAACAAGCACCATTTAAATGGAATCCCATTTATTTCCTTGCTAAGCTTAATTCCTAAGTGATCCTTACTAATGCCATGCACACTTGCTGACCAAAGTCTCTGGGTTTTGGTTTTGGTAATATAACATGAGTATGTTGCAAGGTTTGATCCAAAAAGAGATATGATAAACAATCTAGAGATGAATATAAAGACAAAATACTTGAGCTGACTTCTAAAGCTTGATATTGAGCACATCTGTCCCTGTGTCCTGCTCTATGTTTCACTTGTGAATTTTAGGTTGAGGTTGTATTCTGACCTCTGGATGCCAGGGTTGGGTACTGGATAAGAAGAGAGACTCTGTGGTTGCTCTTCCTCCTGGCTTGTCCCATATCAATTGATGGAAAGGGATGTAAAATGAGCAATTTAAAACTTTCTGGGCACTGGCCAAGGAAGATGAATTTGTATCTGGGCAAGTATGTTGTTCTCCACCAAAACAACATTAAAACCAAACAAAACCCATGTCTGCCTAAATTTAAATTTGAACTTTATTGCCTTCTCTTTTGCATGTCATGGCCCTCAGAAAATCATGTGCAGCTTTCAGAAAATGGCATAAATGTGCCTTTTTGATACAGGCAATTTTTAGCGAACAAAAAGCCACCATAGTCTGCAAAAAGTTATTCTGACAAAAGAAATATGCAATTAGGTTCTCTATTCTTATCTATTCAGCTAATTATGTAGTACCCATCACTAAAGTATCTGATAGCTGCATAGTCATTCCTGGATTTTATTTTCATTAAATTCTCATGACACAGGGAAATAATCCCCGCTTTAGAGTAAACAGACAATGGTTCACTGATTTTCTGTTGAAGGTTAATACAATGAAGTGTCATATAAGAGGAGGAAATATTATAAGGGATTGTCAACCTAAAACATATTATGAGCCATGGTAGTCACTGGCAGTTGCTAAAATTAGACCACCTTACACATGGGAGTGCTTTTAAAAAATCTGACTACTCTTATAAGTACTAAAGAATTCTGAAACTGTATAATTGTATATTATACAATTCTGTATATAATTCTGAAATCGTATATTAGATTTTATTCTGTGATATATGCCAGTATAGTGTCTGCTAAAGGAAGAGTCTTTCTTGTAAGACCTATCTCCCAAAGCTAGAATAGTAGTTATTCTTAAAATACCAGTTTTGTACAAATGTCTGTGTATTAACTCATTGGACACAATAGAAACTTATAAAACAAGGTAATCCTCACATTTGCAAAAGTTAGATAAGGCTGAAGGGTTTTGAACTGTTCTAAAGAGAGTACTTCATGTGACAGTAGCTATTTAGGACAGTTTATGTCATAGGGAATAGGACTGAAATTAATGTGGATTTTTATCATGTCCTACTGTACTTCCCTCCAGCTACTTAGTAGTAGTCTAATAATGCCATGCCAGAATTCTGTGGGTTTATTAATATTCCCTACACATTGTGTTTGTTTCTGTTTTTTTAATGCTATTGCCAGATTATAGCCTGTCTGTGCCTGATAGTGGTTGTGTTTGTATATGAGCACAGGGTCATCTGATAACAAATTGTAGCACTGTGTGATAAGCAATGTTTAAAATGGGTGCAAGCCAGAAACCTATGGCTCCCAGTATACTTTTAGAAAGTCCCATCAACAAAAGAAAGAGTTCAAGGTATTTCGGAAAAGGTCATTGATTACAACCAACTCCACGATCATTCTGGATGTGTTCCTTCCTGCAGAGACATAATTACATTTGTTTTAGAGTCAAACTTATTTTCAGCTTTAGGCAAGGACAATTGCTCTCAAATCTGATTTTTGACTCAGACGTACCAGTTTAAGAAAGCTGTTAGCTCTGAGTCAGTGAAGAAGCAGTAATGGCCAGGAGATCTCCTTTGGACCTTTCAAGTTTAAATTTATAGAATAGTGTTGTGAGTAGCTGAAAAGCATTTAGCTTGTTGATCTTGATTTCTTCCAGGATCTATTTATTGGAATATCTTCCAGTACAGGGACTTTTCCCTATCTTTTACTGCAGGAGCTCATGCATCTGTGTCATTTCCCTTTTTTACTTTCAGCTGAAGCACAGCATTTTCTGAGAAAATCACTACAGCTGTAATCCAAGTGAACCTGTGGTCTCTTTTGGATCCAATCCTATGAGGATTGGATAACCTTCCTCCCCTGCCTTCTTTGAACTCTTTTACATATTGTGGTGACAAGTATTTTGAACCTCACACGAAAAGCCATATAGTGTCATATTTCCAAGGTAGTACAAGGCAGTACAAAAGAGAAAAGTTTTTCTTAAGTGTGTCTTTTACCTAAGAGTGCATTTATCTGTAAGGCTGTGGTCTTAACAGCAGGTGTGGGAGCCTCAGGCTTGTAATATTTGGGGTTACACCCCTGCTTGTGGCCAAGCTGTTGTTGGTGCTGTATAATGACTATTGTCTAGGTAGCAGTGGGAATAGTAACCAATGTGAACTGCACCAATACAAACAATATTTCAGATGCCTTCAGAAACTTTATGTTCACTGTAAATCTTCTTTATGTTAGTATATCTTCATCTACTCTGTGCACAGCCTTTGAGGAATGAAACAATTTGCCCAAATTAATTGAAGGCATCAGTGTTTTGTTGTGTTCCTTTTTTTTTTTTTTTTTTTATGATATACATTAGAAGTCAACCTGTTTGTTAGCAACTCTACTACTACTACACTGTTTGAAAAAAGGTGTTGACCAAAGATTTTGATAGTCAGTGAAGAAATCCTGCCAGGTTATGGAAATTTAGTTGATCCAGAAAGAAGATATATGACAGAGTTCTTTGTTTTTTTTTTCAAATGAGAGCAGTGGGAATAGTATCCACAGATACACAGACAGCAGTTTCCACAAATGCAAATATTTTCATCTTCCTTTTAGTTAAATTTTACTATGAGTATAAGAAAAAGGAATTTTGATTTTATTTGTTTTTTCAGTTCCTTAATGTACAAAACATGGGTAGAGGTTAGTGTAAGATTCTGTTTATTTAAAAAATTCACAACCATCAAGTTTTTGTTTGCTTGTTTTTTGTTTTGCTGTTTGTTTTTTTAAATTATACTTCTTTCAAAACATTGGGATGACAAAAGTACCAACAGATTATTGTCTGAAGAAAAATACACTGTTGTACATTTCACGTTGGGAAATAGACCCTGCCTTGTGGCAGACCTGAGTGCCATGCAGTGCCACAAAAATTCCAAGGCTCTTTTTACTGCTCCAGTTGAGTGATGACCCAAGCAATTGTCCAAATCAGAAGAAATACAGGGAGCCACAAGACAGCTGGGAAGAGGAAGGAAATGCCAGCAGAGGTAATGCCCACATCTGTGTCCACTGTGGTGAGCAGACCTGAGCCCTGGTCTGAAAGGAATAATCTGTGCTCCTTACAAAGCAAAGCAAATTTCATACTCCCAAAACAACCAGGAAGATCTGATTCAGGGTCTGTTAGAGCCAAGGGGAAGACTCACACTAACTCCAGAACAATAATAATACACAATCTACTTTGAAAGCACCAAACCATTGATGTTGTACATTCTTCTTTTTTTTTAAACATTTGACTTGTGTGTTTGGCTTGTATGCTTCAGTGTTAAACTACTCCATATCAGGACTAGTTGCTACAGTTTCCTCTGCAAGCTTCTTTTTTTCTTCATTTCTTTCAAAATAACATGCCATCTTTCCAACATAAACACCAAAGGGAAATAGATGAGCGAGTACGTCATCACAAAACTATCTCAGGCAGCAGGCTTCTGAAATGTGTTAAAACCTCAATCACAACATGCTTGTGCTCCTGCCAGTGCCTGATGAATATCCTTGCCATTTATCCTCTCTTCTGGCCACTTCCCCTGGAATACTTGAAATATAATTAGCTTTTTCAAACATAGTTTCCTATAAAACAGCTGCAGCCATTGTGCAGTTGTCCAAAAATAAGGTAATACATTGCACATATTATCCAAAAGGATTTATGCTAAGTTGTGCCTTTGTTAACTGAAAGACAAGTGTGAAATTAAATAAACTTTATGTCTATTTTTTCAATTGCAGGGAAAATCTCAGGAATTTTTATTACTGGTGGATTTTTTTCCTTACATTTAAATATTTGTGACTCAAAAAAGGGGCACTGGATGCCAAAATTTTTTGTACCTAACCTGTATGTTGGTGCCCAGCCTTACTTCTCTCAGCACCCTCCAGCAGCTGGGTCCCAATACCCAACTCTCTGTAGGTACTAACTGTTATGGGATCAGACTCTCATGGTGCAGGTGAATGCTCTGAATGACTCCAGAACTTTTGGTACCTTCATGCATGTTCTACTTCTGTCAGGAAAACCTGAAGAACAGATTTCACAACAAAAAGTTTCTTAGCCCAAGTTTTCTCATGGATCATAAAGCTGGAAAGTAGGGTAATCAGGTTTGAACACCTGTAAACCACGTGGTATATTTTTCTGATTTAAATATGATGTACTTCTGGACAAAAATGCCAATGAAAAATTGAATCTGCGTCATTTATGTGCTAACAAGGGATGAAAAAGAATTCACAGGATGGAAAAATTGCATTAAATTTTTTAGAACATGGAAGATATGCAGGACCATCTAATTTTTATTTTTCACTCTCCTCTGCCACATTTTCCTTTCTGTTGCAAACTCCTTCTTCCTCCAGACTTCTATATTGTCTTTGCAGCAGACCCATAAACTGCAGAGCTGAGAAAAACCTTTGTATTGCTTTCTTTCAAAAGCTGAAATTGTAGCCCCTGGAGCAGCTTTCACTTTCTCAAGATAGATTTGGCTACTCTTTCATTTTTCTTATTTTACCATTTATTATTTTATAGGGTTCCAAATCACCTTGTGCCACTGTTTCACAGCTGCTTTGTGACACACCTGTATCTCCACTCCTAATGAATTTCAAAGGGAGCACTGTAAAGGCTGCAAGTTAAGAGGTTCCTTGAATTTCTTCTCGGAAAGACTTTTATCTCTGTCATTTGTGGCACGTACATTTTGTAAATAAACTGGAGTTTTCACTTCCCTGCTTTGTTATTGGAAGCTGTGATTTGGGACTGGAGCCATTCTGTCCTCTGTGAAAAGACACTTGTTTATGTGTTGTCTAGAATATTGGGGCCTGCTTGCCAGGGGATGTACAGTAGATGTGACATCTCAGCACAGCCTATTTTGTCTGCCCTTGCCCTGATTTAAACAGTTGGGAAGAGAAATGTTATTTTTTCCCACAGCAAGTTTCTGACAGTAAAAAAAGATGAATTTATGCTTTACAGCAATCCAATGCTATAAACCTCCTGGTTTCAGTTATGGATTTCCTACATAAAACTGATTTGGCATGATGCCTTCCAAGAGTCAAATTTTTATTCAACTGAAATTTCTGTTTATAAAATCCATCTGATCCAAATTCTGTAATATATAGGGTTTTGAAATTGCATAACATCTTGCTAGCTACTAGAAGATAATAGTAGCTTGGAATTTTTTTGTTTTGGTAGGAGCATCCATTGCTTGTCAGGTGACTGATAGAAAGGGGACATTTTAGTCCTGCAGGAATGTGATTCTGTCTCTTCCCTGCTTGAGGCTGCTTAACATTTTGAGCCTGTTAATGAAGTACTGTGGTAACACAGACCTGTCCTCTGAAATGGCCCTGCTAAAGTAACAAAATAAAGGAGGGATACCTGCTTCATGTGTAACAATTTTGAGTAATTTGTCATTTCTATAGGCCTAGAATTCATACCATAATTAAGGTAAAAATGAAGGTTAGGAATCTTCCTCTGCTCAGCTAAGAGCTCATTCCCTCCTCAGTCTGATCCTTGACTGGACCAACTTCAGCAACTCAGAGCACAATTCTACAGAACAAGGGTTCTCAGAAAATGACATGCCACCCATATCTGTGTTTGATAATAAATGCTCTTCATGGCCCAGAAAAACGTGAACTTTGGGAACAACTGTATTTTCTGTACATGGTGAAGAGAGAGAGATTTAATGTTCAAGATACACTCCATTTGTGGCAAATATTCTTCAATACTCTTTGCAGAACAACTGGAAAACTGTATTTTGCAGTAAAATTCAAAATATTTGTGAAATTTTACATCTGTAGAAGTGATGAGCAAACCATTATGGTGTTAAAAAAGCTGCATTTATGGGGTTCATTAAAGCTGCATTATGGGGTTCACACAAGAGTCCTGACTGAAAACAAAAGATTAATTAAAATTGTCTTTTTACCCATCAATTATGACCTACTGGAGTGTAAACATTTTGGAATAAAATTTCTTTGGTTTGTATCTGTGTTAGTTCTCATTTGATCTCTCATCAGGTCTACAAAGTGCTGTTTTCTTACCACTAGAGATAGATAATTATATAATGAAATCTCACATGATTACATTTTTTTTCACATTTTTTTTCCACTGTACAGGAAAGTGATTTTCACATTGAATATTTTTCTTTCATCAAAGAAGAGGAAAACACCTTACAAGAGCTTTGCTTTCTCTTTAACATTAGATATCTAGGCCCAACATATTTTGACGATAAGTCCAAATAACCACATTCCACTAAAATCACTCAGGTTCAGTTGACCTGTCATTTAAAAAGCCCTGTTTTCTTTTTGGCTTTACATTGAAACTGGGTCTCGTGCCATGACTCAGAGTTAAATCAGGAGGAGGTGTATTTTAAAGTGACAGCTATAATTTCCAAACACAGCCTTATTGTTCTAAATTAAATAATTATCTGAGGACATAACCTAACACTCTTTATTGTGACCTTGCTTGATAAACTCTCCCAAGATGTTTTCTTAGTGCCATAAATTGGGTTTCACCTGGAATAGGTACTGAGGAACATATTTTAAAAAAAAACCAAACCTGGAAGACCAATTCTAAAATTTTCTCAAGGAGACTGTGCTGAGTGTATTCCAAAACCAGAAGTGGAGGAAGGTCTTGCTTTCTCTGTTTGAGAGGCAAATAATCATGAGAGAAGTGTTGATTTACTTTATTTTTTCATGGGTCCTTCAGTCCTCACATGAGGAGCATCTGGGATTATTTGGTCACATAAGTGTATTTCAAGCTACAAAATCATATCTTTTACTCTTATACATTAATCTTTCTATTTTTACTGCTTGAAAAATGTCTGTATGTCCAAATCAGCTTTGAAATATTTCTGATTACTGTGACAGCTGTGGTCATGACTACAGTTGTGGTTGGTTAGGCAGGACACTGGTGGTCCTGAGTCAGTTCAGTAGAGCTTGGAGAGATTTATTTTGCAGATCAGATTTGCTTTCTCTTATACTGTTCTCAGAACTTTGCTTGAAGATAATTCCTGTGGTACCAGTTCAAGATGCTCTTTACCAAGTTTTGGCCTGAGAATGCTAAGCAGGGAAAAAACAAGAACAAAACCAAAAAACCAACCAAGCAAACAAAACACTGAAAAGAAGGAAATTTATCAATAAGGGGATATTTCCTAAATGGAAGCAGATCTAATGGTACTCAAAGAACTTTGATGTGTTGTAAACTTTCCTCATTTGCACTGGATAGGGTAACTGTCCTAAAGCAGGTAATTTTGCATACAGCTAAGTTAGGAGATTCTTTAATGTTTTCAGTTGCCTGACTTTTGTGAGTTAACCTGGCAAACATGAGAAGACTATAGAAATAAGTTCTCTGTTCCAGTTGATTACTAAAAGAGATGCTTGCAATGTCAACCCCACAAAATTCAGTGTGAATTTAAGTCTCTGTCTTATCTACTTTGCCTACTTAGCCTTCCTCAATAGTCAATGGGCTATTAATAACTGAATTATTACTTGGAGTCAGGGTCCAGTGTAGCTAACTGAGGAAAGATACTTGTTTTCTAACCCTGGAAAAGATCAGGCTCATCACCTTAGCTGAAGATGTGCAACAGAAAGTAGACATAATTAATTTCTTGGTGTAGGCTCATGTCACAAAAATTGAGTAAATGGTAGGGGTCACATTTTCTAGCCTTAAAGGATAGATTTTTACTGCCAGTCTGTGGAGACCAGTGTCTGTAGTGGAATTTTTGTGTCTGCACATACAGGATATCATCCAAAGGAATGACAGAGTTCTAGCCCAATCTCTTCTCTTCAAACCCATCCAAGAGGAATACATGTCTCACTTTTTCAGTGCCTAAATTACTTAATAACTCGTGTATCTAGTGTTTTTAGCATAGATTTTGATGTCACATAATATCAGACTTCAGCTTGGTACAGTGTTATGAAAAATGCTTTTAAACACTATGACTCCCCTGATGGTTAGAAGCTGAAGGATAAAAAAAAAATCAAATAAGATTACACCTTACACCTTTTTGTTCCCATGAACAGCAACTGACTGTCTCATTGAGAGTCCAGAATGCTGACAGAAACTTGTGGTAATTAGACATAACCTGCCAAAATTGGTTTTTTACTAAAACAAGGTGTGAAGACCCTAAAAAATAAATGAATAATTTTTGTTAAGTCTGACTAAAAGGTAAAGCCTTTTAGTCAGACTTAACAAAAATTAAAGTCTAGCTCTTTGTTTACTTCATTTTGTTTATTTAGTTTTGTTTTGTATTTTTAGAGTAATGGTTGTAGTTTCACATAACCTGAGCTTTTATTCACAACGACTTTCAGGGAAGTTTGGATTCTTCACTGCACAGGACATGGCTGGACATGGAAGTCAGATTGTGAAATAACTTAGATAGCTTTGAAAGTAAGATGACATAACACTTCAGAAGATAATTCCAGTATGTTTCCTATTGCCTTTGTTGTCTGTTACTCAAGAATTAAACTCTGACACCAGAGTACCATCCAGCCAAAGCACCTGTAAAACAATTGAGTTACTAGTTGAACATGAAACCACTGAGAACATTTTTAATCATGTAACACAAGAAGATAAAAGACATTTGTGTTGCTCTGTGTTTTGAATGTGTTGTTTATGGGTTTTTTTGTTTTTTTTTTTTAATACTGGAAATGTCATTGTGTGACTTCAGTTTAATGACAAAAAAGAAAATACTATATCACAAATGAAAAAAGTGTAGTGTTCTCCTTATTGTTTCATAGCAAAAAGGAAACTAGAGAGGCATGGACTTTTTCATGCCTGCTACCCCAAAGTGGAGAACTTTACAACTCCTCTAAGGGGGAATTGTATTTAACATACTTTTCCAAACTGGCAGTTAGTGAATATTTGCTGCATTTTGTTTTTTAAACTGCAATACATTTTGCATTTGGCCCAGGACTGAAGTTATTCTAAGTCTTTAGAAAGTGTTTTAGAAGTTTTGTTTATTTTTAAAACTTCTTTCTTGATCAAGCAAGCAGAATCAATATATGAGATGTTTCTAAGATCCTGGAATGTGACTTTAAGAAATTACAACAGCTACAAACCAAGAGCCAAATCCCTGCCTTACACAAAATGTACCTGTGATAAATGAAGGTCTTACTGACCTAATAAAATGCTACAGATTGATACTCCTTTTGTTGAGCAGCCTGTAATTTCATTAATTTTATTGACAGTAATTATAACAAGTTGAATTTATGGTGGCCATAAAGAAAAGTCAGTCAACCACATGAAAATGTCAGCATGCTCACTTTGGTATGAGAAGACTGAAGAGATTTTTTTGGGGGTGGTGGTTGCTGATCTCCTGTCTCCATTCTGCAGTTGTGTTTGACAGAAATTTGAGAAGTCTAGGGAAAGTTCCTTTCAGTGTCCCTAGTACAGATCTGTTTGTAAAACTGAAAATATGTTTTTGTAGCCTTGTGACTTTGAACCTTTGGTGGCATTACTTAAAATTGTTGAGAGTTCCTGACAGAACTGTATGACACATCAAGCTGTCTATTCAGCTGGATTGTAAGAAGCAATTCTTAACTGAGGATTTTCTGTTCTTCTTTCTGAAGAGAAAAGAAAATTTCTTTCTTTCTGTGTGTTAAAGTAAGAATGTAATGGAACTGTGCATTTTTTGGAGCTGAGCAAATTGCCAGTTCACTGATTTGTTGGACACCTGCCTGTGCTGAGAATGCAAGACCAGGCCTGCTTCTATTAAACACGTGCCAAAATTTCTGTATATACCTGTGCAAGAAATTAGTGGAGGTTGCTGCTGGTGGAGGACTGTGCAAACAAGGTGGGGTAATGCTACCATAAATTTCCTTGCCTAGAGAAAACAGCACCTCCTTTAGAGAGTGAATATGAAAACAGTCAATGAATATAGGTCCATATGCCTATTTCTTCAAAATTGGCATATTTTCTAAGTAAACTTATGTCCTTATTTAGCAGAAATTGGGAGGAAAGATTGTGAAATTGTAATTAAGGAATTACAGATTTATGTCTTTTGACTAGAAATTAACTGGAAATAACATATACAGAAAAAAAAAATCATAAATGTTCTATTGGAAGATTGACCCTGCACTTGAGATGCTACTGGGTAGTAAAATACTTTCAAAATTCACCAGATCTCAGAGCATGTCCTGAAAAAAATATGGCACATACATGAAAGTTGAAAATAAACTCCAAGAGGTCAGTGAAATCAATAAAATATTTTTCATGAGAAGATTTAAAAACAAAATTTCAAGAAGAGAAGTACTTTTAAGATTAAAACATTTATAATGCCAGGTCTTAAATACAGAAGGAAAGGCCCCACTACAGCTGTGCCAGGGAGCTGGTTGTGCTGATGCTCAGTTATAAAAGACATGAAAATAGTAAGAGAGTATGCATTAGATCCCAGATTTTGGGAAATCTAAAAATAATAAAATCTTTGTTTACCTCCAGTACAGGACAAGTTTTTCTTGCTGATTACATTGGACAAATTGGTTGAGCTTTTCTTTCCTCTGTCCTACTCTCCCAGCTTGGAGGACAAGTGCTCAAGTGGAGAACCCATGTAAAAATATGGAGGTTTTATCTTTTTCTGAAAAGGCTTTTAATTTCTATTTTAACCTGATGAACAGGAGAAAAAAGTTTGGTTTAATGTCTCATTGCAGTAGCCATTTTCTTTTAGCTTCATGTCTCTGGTTCAGCTGAAATACATCAGCCCTGAACCTTCCTTGGTGCAGTAGTGCACAGGGAGGTAACAGAGTAATAGTATAGACAAGTGATGATTCAGTAACTCTTGCTTTCTAAGCTTGGTGGACTTTCCTAAGACAGATTTTCCAAGACTTTCCTAAAGCAGATTTCTTGCTGGTGGCCTGTCTTCACTGCTTCTGTGGTTTGAGAAATTTAAATTAAATTGATAGTAGTGTTACTGCATGACAGGTCATCTGTAATCAGGAACCTCAACGCTACGATGCAGCACATTTGGAAACTATGAAGATATAAGCAGGATAGAATATTGGCTTTGTAGATGTATTTCAAAAGTTTCCAAAGTCCTAAGATGGCTCTATTTATTCAAATATGCAGCTGTTACTCCCAATCAAATAGTTGCTCTGAACAGAATTTCAAACATTTTAGAGAATGGCTGTGTCACCAATGTGCTCCATCCTGCACAAGCCAATCCTCTGAAGAGTGAAAAATATCTAAATATGAAAAACTGATTGCTGGGACTTGTTTCATAAAATCAAACAAAATATTATCTATAACCAAAACATTAATAATGCTGCAAATGGTCTCCATGGGGCAATTTTATCTGAAAACACCATTTCTAGGCATGTACTGCATTAAGCTGTGACCTGTTCATAGACTGCAAAATGAGTGTTGATATAGATGTATCTGCAATCTATTCTTTTTTGTTATTGTTGCCTGAGCCACTCCAAGTGCAATTGAAAACAATTTTGAATGATGTTATTTAGTTTATATTGGGCAAGTCAATGAATGCATGTAATTCTAAATGTGAAAAAAGCAATGTGATTAAAAAGGAAAGAGTTGCCCCTGGAATCCTGTGCATTCAGTGTACACTAAATAACATGTCACTGCCATGTTATTGATTCTGTTTGGAGTAATAGAAGGCTTGGAGAAGTGCCTCTGAAACTATTCCAGTTAAACCTGCATTACTTTATTTCCTCACACTGGAATGCTGCAATGTCTATCAGCAAAACTGTGAGTCAGCCTCCCCCTCTCCTGATTCCTTTGTGCAGATAAGATATTTGAAAGTTGGTAGCTATGCAGTAGGTTGTGCCTGTGGTAGGGCTCCTGTAGAGATAGACACACACCAGGTACAAAAATATAGAGTGCACATGGAATGAAATCATCATCTGTTACAGCTTTGATACTGCTTATTCCAGCTTGCATTAAGCAAAGATATGGCCTGTGTACCACATAATCATAGGAAGCAAGAAATACCTATTCTCTAAGTGGTTCATTTTGCCCTCAGACATCCAAATATCTTTTCACCACCTAGATTTGCATTCTTGCCACCCTGCTTCATTTGAAAAGAAATTTTATTTCCTTTGTTTCACTTATTGTGTCAAGCTTTTGTGCTATTGTTTTGATTTTTATCAAATAGAACAACTTTTCACTAAAAAAAAATCACTCTTCCTAAAAGTGAGAGGGATGAATTTCAGTTTATATATACTTATATATAATTTCTGTTCTACATATTTAGCATGTCCTCTGTTTTAGTGAGTCAGCATGACTGCCTCTTTCATTGTGCTATGGGTTCCTTTTTCCAGGTACAGACTTTTCTGGGAACATAGTCAGCCTGCAAGCCCCATTCCATGCACTGGCACTCAGAATTTTCCTGTCCAAGCATCTGTCACAGGGACACAAAGATGCCGAGTGCAATGCAGAATTGATTTTTCCTTCTACCACTGTACTACAAACCAACATTTTTCCAGGTTCTTCCCTTCTTCATGTCCTCTCTGATGTGAGGTTGAAAGGCAGTGTCATGATCCAGGACTCCAGGGTGGCTTTTGTTGCTATTCTGTCACCTCAAGACCAGCTTTTTTTTAAGTATCTTGTGCAGCATTTTAAGGTTGCTATAACTTTGTGCTTATTTCTGACAAATAAGATACTCAATTTTGAATGACAATAATCAAAAATGTCTCATATTCAATGTGGACTGCAGCCTTAGACAAAAAATTGTCCCGCAGATCACATCTTTGAATGGGAAGAGAACCTGAAATTTTATTTTTCTGCTGGAATTTCCTTCTTACATCACACAACAGTGATCACACCAAAACTGACCACACTTTGCACTTTCTCAGGCCTCAACCCAGATGCCCAAACCACTCACTTTAGGAATGAAAAAATTTCCTCTGAGTTTCTGGGTCATGGTGGGTGTTTTCTGAAGCTGAGGTCTTAACAAATCTCACCAACTACAACATTCTTCTGAGTCATGTTGTAGAGTATTAGTATTTAATTAATACTAAATTGTGAGAATATATCAGCAATATTATTTGGCTGAGAGACTTGAAATTTCAGTTGTTTGGAAGGAGGCAGAGAATTCCATGGCTCTATGTGTCTTATGCTTTTCATAAGCAGAAGATAAGGAATTTTAGATGCACATAATTCCCATCAGATTTTAAGCTATAATGTAACCAAGAGTCTCTGCCACTATTGTGTGCCACAAAATGCAGCAGCAGAGGTTAAGGAAGTCCTTTTCTGCCACTAGTCTTGAGCTACAGGAGTTGGCAGAGACAGCTCTCATGTTTTTCTTCTCCTCTTTCTGGCATCCCAAACACAGGAATGCAACTTAAAACACAAAGAGTTGGGGGGAAAAAAAGAGATTGCACATGATGAGGGAGATCATAATGTTCTTGGGACGACAAAGGAGAATTATAAAAGCAGGAAGAGAATAAAAATTGCATTAAATTATTTAGAATTAGAAAGCAAATATGTAGATAGGAATTGCATGATGAGTAAGTGAAAAGTCTATAGAATAATCAGAACAGTCTACACTTGCTTTCCAGAACCTGGAAATAAAGCCAGTGCTGTCAAATTTCTTCATTTTACCCACATATGGAAAGTTAATAATTTTTCCATTTACCTTTCTCTCTTTGCTCCCATCCTATCAGTCCACAAGAGGGCTTAGCACCTCGGGCTATCAGCTGGTGTGGCTGAACCTGCTGCTGGGCAGATGTGGAAGAGGCAGTGGTACTTCAGGAAAAGATGTGGCACAGATCACTACTGAAGTGTGTGTGGATGGGTGAGAGTGCAGCAGAGAGACTGGGCTGATGGAGGAGCAGAAGAGTGCTGAAAAGAGGAGAAAACCCATGAAAACCCTGAGAACATGCAAAGGAAGATACAGTGGGGATGTTGGTGTCCAACTAAAAACAGTCTGAGAAATATTTTCAGAATTCATTTGATCATCTGTTTGTAGTTACAAAACATGTTGAAGCTTCAGCTCCCAGCTTTGTTCTGACCCCATTCTGCCACATTTCTCCTGATGATGTGCCATGGGATCTTTGCTACCAGCAGGTCTGAATATTGATTTCTGCTCTGCAGTGTGTCACTTCACGACAGCCTCCAATCCACCAACCACTGCAAGACATTGATCACAAAATTCCTTGCCAACCACCTTGGTCTAAAATTATCACTTCAGTTATCACACCTGAACCCTGGGATGCTCTTACTTAGGCTTCTCTGGGTGAAAGGGCAAAGATGAAAGAATTCCAACTAATTTACTGTTCTAATCCTTCTTGAGTTCATGACAAATATTTAGTTTTACACCTCTTCTGTTACTTGACTGTGACTCCTTTTTATTAAAGAACCTTCCTTCTTTCACAATTCCAGCCTTCATCTGTTGGAGAACTACCAATTTTGCAAAGAATTTAAAATTTTCTTTCTGCAAGTTTTGGAAAGATGCTCTCAGTAAATTCTGTAGAAGGCGATGTAAGAGAATCTGTCTGTATTTTAATTTACACACAAATGTAGTCTGCATCATCATTGGTGCTATACAATGTAGTGTAATAAAATGGCTTTTTGAAGTTGCTTCAGAAGAGATAAAAATTTTTCCAAAATGTGTTTTAGCCTGGGCTAAATTCTTGTTTCCATCAAAATACAAAAATCTTCATTTCACATCAATGAAATGGACAAGGAAAAGCATAATATTTTATTATCTCCCTCTTCATTTTCCTTTAATTTTTATTTCAAAAAAAACCTAACAGTTTTCAAACATTGATATTAAGATATTTAACAAAGCAGATCCTTGGTGAAAAGGAGTATGAGAATAGATCAATACGAAACCACAGCCCAAAGTTCTTTCTGCAGAAGGCTGCAGAAAAGCTAATAAGGCTAATACACTCATTAATTTGTTGCTAAGACAATTACAAGACCTGTCTTTAATTCTTCCTGGTTTTAGATAAATTAGAAAGTATCTTGACTCTACATAGCCCATATTTTACTTAAGTTCTTGTGCAGAGCAAACTCTCTTTGGCAAAGTAGTTCTTACTGTTTGAGTCACATACAATTTGCTGAAACACAAGTTATTCTGCGTTTGTTTAGAATGGATGGTAGAGCTGTAAGGCAGAGCAGGAGCCTGAGCTGGTAGAGAAAGCAGTGCCACTATTGTTGCTGGGCAGAAAAATACATTCATGTAGTACAATGCTGAATTCAGGTGACTCACTAAATTTGACTGCATTTTAATCTGCTCAGTGCCTAAGCTTACAGTGCCCCTTGCTGCCTAATTCCTCAGACTCCTAGCTCTAATAGCAGCATGAGTCAAGGTTTCCCTTGTGTTGAATTTTAGAGTTAGCACCTGCTTTTGAGACCAGCAGTTCCACAGGTAATACAGAGATCTATCGTGGTCCATCGGGTCGTTCCTATCGTGCCTGCTCAAAGGAAGGAGCTTCGAGAGGAGGAGATTCCTTCAGGAGCAGCGTCCCAGGGCCAGGCAGCAGTGCAGTGTCTGCTTTCACAATGCTGATCAAAGCCTGATAAAGCGTGTAGGTCACGGTCATGAGTACCTGAGAGCTGACTGTGGCATGGGAGTTGATGTTCCCCGCTGGCAGCCACTGTTTGTTTTTCGCTGTTGACTCAGAGCTTTTCGGGGCTGTCTGTCGTTCCCAGCTCCTCGCGGGAAGTGCCACCACCTTACGCTGTGCCTGCAAATATTGACTGGATCTTTGGGCCAGCAGCTGGAGCAGCGCAAAGGAGACAAGAGGAGCGCACGCAGACGGGTTACCATGGGGTCATGTCTAGGCTGCTCCCAGCTTTTATACATTGTCGCTGCATAAAAACAATGGGTGCCCCAAGGAAGAGGTTAACCCTTTGGGATTTTACCTCTACTACAACTTTTATAGGAATCAGCAGAATCCGGGGGGCTAGTTTCTGTTTCTCAGCTGTTCTAAATAAGCAATGGCTTTTTTGTATTAATTGAACTCCAAACATACTACGTTAAAGAATCATGAAGTTGTCACCCAGAATTTTTTTTTTTAATCTTGATATATCATTCTGAGTATTTTAATATGCTGCAACATGCAATAAAATATTTTCTTTATGATTTTACCTCTTTTAAAACTGATCACTTCTTGGTGACTGTATTGGCTTGGCTGAGAAACTTGAGATAATTTAATTGATATTAGATTATTTTAGAATATATCTAAACTGTTTTAATCAAACCAAGCTTTAAAGAAGTTGCTATTTTGATTTTCTTTGAAGCCTTTCCCTTCTGAGTGCCACGTGACTTAAAAAATACGGTGTGACACTAAAGTATTCTTCACACTTTCTTGATTGAAGAGAAACTTGGAAACACCAATCCTACAAGTTCAAAATTAAAGACAAGTAAATCCCCTTTTTATTAGACATTAAATGTAAAGCTAGTGACATTGGGGTTTTTTGAGATCTGCCTCAGAATAGGAATTGTCATTAAACTCAGACATAACAAGTGGATTTTTGGGGCTTTTGATATTTCACAATATATGGATTATACCTCTTGGGGACAAGGTCATACTCAACACAGCTTTTCGGTGGATTCAGCTTAAGTGTAGAGCTTTAAATACAAAACCACCTCTGCTTATGCTCTTTAGGAATGAAGCATTAGTGCTTAGAAGCTGCTGTAGTGATCTTACATACTAAAGGCATAAAAATAAAGTTAGAAAAATAAAATAAACTCAAGTTATGTTGCTACTCAGAATTAATGTTCTATCAAATATTACTGCTATACCAATTAAATTTTATTATTTAATAATAGGCTTTTGTAAAATATTTGTTTAAAATAAACACAGGAAGGAAATTTATCAGTGCAATACTCACTATTTTATCATAGAATGAAGCTATGAAGAAGTATTGCATAGCATTTGAGAAATTATTTAGTGCTAATGCAAAAACAAGAAAAAATACATATATTTAATATTGATGGTCTTACACTAATTTTTATTGATTTTAATAAATATCTCATATTCTTGAAAATGTAAATATTGGCATCTTTACTATTTAGATGTATCTACTGTTGTTCTATTTTCTACCCTTTCAAAGAACACTTAAGGACATACTTGAATCCAGTAGGATGATAATTTATGGAAATGCCTACAAGTGTCTTAGAAGGTATAAGAGGTGTGTTCTTGGGGAAGCTGCCTGGGCTGTAAAATGAGGTTTCTTTGGAGCAAAGGTAGCAGATGTTGGTCGTGCTGTATTATATTTTTTGATTGGTGAAGTTGGGTTTTTTTTTCACCATGTTTTGTACAGAGAAATATTTCATTAAACTTTTAATATTTTGATTTACCCCTACTGAAAGGCATAGCTTAAAAATGTACTGGACACAATACTTGCTGTGGGACTTGAATGGTTTTTTCAGAGAATCTGAAAAAATCAGAGCAAACGGTGGGTGGGAACACACTGATGCCACATCCTTGAACTCCTTTGTGTGTTAAGAACAATGTCTGTTTTAAACAGAACATATATCTTACACAAACCTGGTAGAATTAAAGGGGATAAAAATTAAGAAGATTGTAGAGTTTGCTTGTTGAGGTGGATCTTTTCTTCTGTGTTATGGGTGGTGGTGACACCAATTGTTTAAAAAGCGAGAGGAATGTAATGTGCATTTTGGGGTACCAAAGTATGACTTTTCCCAATAACCCTGTCATCAGCTCATTTATTGCTTGTGACTTTAAATAGTTCCCTGAGAGCGCAGCGACAACACCGCAGCAAAGAGGGGAAAAAAAAAAAAAAATAGAGAGGGGACTCGTAAAGAAGAAGTCATAAAGTCTGGAGCTCTGGCCAGATTTCCTTTGGAAGGCGAGGTGTGGCCGGGCTGTGCCGGAGGAGCGGCCGCCCTCCCCGCAGAGCCAGCCCCGGGCTGGCCGGGGGCCAGGCAGCCAGACGCCAGCGCCGGGCTCCCAGCGCTGGGAGAGGCCGCCCGGCTCCCCATACAATGGCATTATCTGGGGCCAGGCAGCGCCGCAGAGAGCCCAGAGGCTTCCTGTCCAAGGAGCTGCGGCACGGAGCGTCCGCCCGGCCCCGCCGGCCGACACGCTCGGCAGCGCTCGGCCGCCGGCCCCGCCGCGTAAATGTCCAAAGCCGCCTCTTTCCTGGGATTTACCGACCCCGCATGCTGTCATGCATTGTATTTTTAGTCTCTTCTGTCATGATCGACAAGATCGTGAGTCACGCAGGGGAAAGAGAATAAACTTCTATTTCGGGTTCTGAAAGGTCGGCAGAGTCTTATAGCAAAAAGAATGTAAATTCTTTCATAATCTAACATTTCTTTGCAAAAAAATGTTGATTTGAATTATGTCTAAAGAGAGCAGAATCCTTAAAATCAATTCTTCTTTTTGGTTTAATTTTTAATACGATAAGGTTTTGAGAAATTGTAAGATTCACAATTCTTAAAATTGCAAACAATTGTGTAAAACAGCGAACTCTTTTATAGGTTGGAAAGGCAGAAAACCTACTAAACCAGACCTCTTATTTTGGATGGCATCTTTTAAAAAACCCCTTGAGAACAAGTTCAATATTGTCTTTCATGTTTCTGGACTTGGTTTTGTCTTGTACTCTTGAGATGCATTATGTGCCCACTGCTGGTGAGAAAGAATGTGCTCCCAAATTCTATAAGATGTCTATAAACTATTAGTAACTAAGTTATGAATAGTTAATAAACATTCCCATTCTTGTAATGTAGAAATATCTGTAGTATCTGTTTAGTATTAATGTAGTTTAAAAATGAAGTTTTTTCAGAAAATATAATTTTATATATAAATATATACACGTATGTGTGTGTTTGTACTGTGGTATGATGGGCCAGGGTCACCCAGTTTCACTGAAATGAGGGGTGTGTCTGGCTAAATATCTCCCTGGAGGAATGATGGAGTAGACAATACAAATAGTAGTTAAAAAGCTTAACTTTTACATTGATTTCTGCACAATAACTGGACCTCATGGTGGAAAGACAGAAATATCTTTCATGCTTATTAGTGCTTAGTCTTAAATATTGCAAGCAAGGGAATGTCCATTGTGTTAAGTGGACTATAGAGAGAGGATAATTCATGTCTTATGTAGTACAACACTTTTATTAAGACAGTAGTTGTAGTTTAGGTAAGGTCCATAATGTCATCTCTGGTGTTGTGCAGCTGTGAGATGATAAAAATACAGAAGCCAGAATTTTTAAAGTGTTCCCTTTTTTCTCCAAAAAAAAGGCCATTATACCCATCATTCTTCCCAGTCAGGATGGTGCACTCATCACAGGATGACATGGTTTTGTCCACCTAGTTTGACTCATGATTTGGAGGAGGGCAGTTTTGTGTTAACACAGGAAAGTTTACCAGATGACACCAAGGATCTTATTTGGCATACCAAAGAAACAGAAAGAAATTTGTCATGTTCATACACTGATTAGCACCCATTAGATTTTGGATTTAATTCTTCTGTACTTTGGATCTTTGTCTAAAAATGAATAAATGACTGACTTTCTTTTATCTCAGTGAACTTTTAATAGAATTTCAAGTGTAGAAGGTAGCCTGATAGCAGGAAAACATTTAGTATTTGCCATATAGTTATCATTTGATCACTGGCTAAATCCCTAACCCTCTTTACAAAAAAGAAGGATGCATGGATTTTCTATGGTCTGAGACTATGGCAGTCCCTCCTTGTACTGATTCTCATAGCTAAAAAATAGGATTCAGATTCTTAAAATCAACTTAATAGAAACACAATCTATTAGATAAGTTGTATAGATAGACAAAATGTGCAAGAACACTTTGAGGTACTTCTTGTTCTAAGTTGGTAGTGAAAGTCCTGTGGTGTTTTATCAGTTATTTCAATGTGACCTTACTCATCACTTTTACAAATGGGGTTTTTACTAATTTTTCTACTGGACCTGTAGTAGGACTAATATGATTTTTTTTTTTTTAAGATTTAAAAAAGATTATTTGACTATAATTTTCCACAGTCCTGTTGGCTGAATTACTTAGAATGAATAAAGTACAGAGAAGTAGTTTATTCAGTGGATACATTTTAGTTATGCAATTGCCTTGATATAGAAATGAAGACCTTAAATTAGTCAGGAGTCTTCACGTGTGTTGTTGGTTTACTGAGAAGTCATTCTTGCATTTGGATCTATACATGTAACCCTCCCATCTGCCCAAAGGCAATTGCACTTTTAGAATCCTATGCATGCCAATAAGATCAGTCCCTCCAGCTTGGTTTTAGTTAATTTTACTAATAAAAGGAAAAATTCACCATTTTCACACAAAAATTTTGTCAGGAACTTCTTTCACACGCTGTGACTGGTGGAAGTGCAGTTTCTGCTCAGTCATAGCTCCATCAGACCACCTAGTCCCCCATTCTGAACTGCCCATTTGAATGTTAATTTTTTTCTGCAGGTTTCAGTACAAAAATTGGAAGTGTTTATAACTACCAGAATATTGGATGCAAGTGCATATTTTCCATAAAGAATTTATCTATGCCAAAATTCCATGTATTTTTTTTTTCTGAAAAGTGTCAAAAATATTATCTGAAAATAATAGAATAATGTGAAAATATTAACTGAAAACAGTTCATAAAGTCACATCTATGGCTGCTTCTTGCTCTCCAGATAACATGCAGCAAATGTATGATTCTTTCCCTTGCTTATGTTTAGCATAATTTTGTTAGGGTGTTTTTTCAGTATGAAGACTTATAATGCTTCTTTTCTTAAATGAAGACTTGAAGAGAACAGATTCACTGGTCTGTGAAATTTTCCCCCTTGAATTTTTGTGTACCTGTTTTCTCTATGAAGAGAGAAAATGTTTTTTTATGTTTTCTCATAAGCCCCAAGTGTAGTTGTATAGATTATTGTCTTAGGGCCTTATCATATGAATGACATCCTGTAAGAATAAATACATACATGACTGACATCAAACCCATATTTCCAAGATCTATAGAGAAATTCTTGTGTGACATGAAGGGGAAGCAGTATTTATCTGAATAATTAATATACACTGATCTTTTGTTAACATACATTTTCTTTTGTTCCATCTGCAGAGTCCATTGTAATTTATGAGTTGTATTTATGACTGCATCTCTTTCTTCTGTCTATATATGACTTTAGCTCTTTCTGAAGGCGGCATGTTTGTTCATTTAAATGTACTGAAACTTCTTTTCATGTTTTCAGTTTGGGAATTGATAACACAGGAGTCAGTCACTGCTAACCTGGAAGCTCAGTCTTAGCAGCTGATGTTAAAACTTGTGTTATTGGACTGTATTGATACCTCTCTTATGCTGTTTTAAACTGATTCTTGTCTGTCAACACAGGCAAGAGTTGCATTTTGATTATCATGCAGATAATGTTGTGACTGCCTTTATCCCTGTATAATATTCACATATGATGCTTTCTAATGCATTTGTTTAAAAATTTTGCTAGGAATAAAGGGCAGTCAGTTCCATTAGAACTGGCAGCTCCATGTGATATGCTAGAGCTGATGTGAGATTTATGCAAGCTTAGTTTTTGGCAGTACTGGATTAACAGATGTGGAGAAAAGGAAGGGGAAGGAAAGGATATGGAGGCATCAATGAAGACTGAAACTCTAGACAGGGAAAATAATAATACAGATGAGAAGGGTAAGGGATCAGCTTATGTTTCAGAGAATGAGAATAAAGACATGCCTGAAAAAGTGGGTTTCAGGGGGCTGTTGAAGATTTGGGCAGAATACAGACAGATAAACTTCTCTCATGGTCTCATTCTGCTGAACACAGGATCTTTACCGCCTTAACCACTGCATGATTTTCCTTACACTCTTCTGTTGGCCCTGACTTCCTGGGCTGCTGGAAAGAAGTAATAGAAGAAAGAAGAAAGTGGAAAGAAGAAAGGACTCCTGATGTGAGGAAAAGATAATAATATTTTTGAGTTTTCACTTATATCTGCACAGCATGCACTTCAACAGCTGTTCTAAAAGTGGTCAGACTTTGTACATCCCACCTGCACATTGTCCTTGGTACTACTGCAGACAGCATTGTGCTGTTAATTTTCACAAAGATTTCCACAAATGTGTTGAAATCATTGATCTTTAGCATCACAACTTTTGGGTTAAAAGGAATATCTTATATAACACTGCTTAAGTTTGAGACACTCCCTTGAGCTACTGAATGGGTGTGATTGTCAAAAATGTTTACAGACATGAGAATTATTCACTTTTAAAGTCAAGTCAGGAAGGGAAGTGATCAGACATTACTATTTTCCATCACTTAGGAGTTGAAAGATTTTAGTGAGAAATTGCAGGAATTCAGGAATTTTATTTTTGGGGGTTAGGGTTAGATTTGATTTTTTTTCAGGAAAATAATAAAACAAACAAACAAAAAAGTTATGGTGTTCTTGTGAGAGCCCACGACTGCAAACAATTTAGTTTGTCAATTTTGTGATGTTTTGATGTTTGTGAGGCCTCCCATTTTCATGCTACTTCCCATATCCAGGTCAAGGACAGGGGTGAAAGGCAATCTTCACATGACTGCTGAAATCACTTTGAGATGATTCCAGCACTTAACCAGTGTCTGACTAAGTTATTATTATAAACACATCACTATAAAATAAGATGAGAAAGAATGAGGGAATAAAGGGAAGAGGAAATGACTGAACTCATATTTCTGAAAATGCTCCAATAAAACAATTCTGAATGTGATGGAATTCTTGAAACTACTTTGAAATCCCTACTCCAGATTTATCTCTAGTGAAAATCTGAACTTGGTAGTGTTCTGTTATATGTGAATTTGGCCACCAGCTTTAAACAAATCCATTTCATACCTCCACCCTTTCCTCTGAAATTTCCCTCCTTGAAAGACACCCCTTGCAAAAGGCTCATAGTGTTCAGTTACCATGAAGAGATTTGTTTGTCAGTTTAGTAACTGATCATCCAAACACAGCACCTGGTAAGATTAAAAATAAACCAACATTACACTTGGACTATAATAGTTAGTCCTTTCTAATCAACCTTTTCATAAATAAATGTTTATTTTATGTTTTGCTTCTTGGACTGTGTATATCAATACAATGTGTGCTGCAATCAGATGGATACTTAGGTTATAAGTTTTGGGGGAAGGCAGTTTTGTTGTCAACCATTCATTGCTGTATGAAGCATAAATTGAAATTATCATTTACCGAAATTGTTGGAAAGAATGTTAAAAAACTGTTTTAAAGCTACACAAAAACTTTCAAAAATGTGCTTTTCAAAAACCCTGCTTTGAAAGAGTTTGGAGCTTTTGGTGGAAAAGAGGGGAAATTTAGATTAGATGTATGGAAGAAATATTTGCTGTGAGTGTGATGAGGCACAGCTTGCCCAGGAAGGTGGTGGATACCCATGCCTGGACATGTGCAAGGTCAGGCTGGATAAAGCCCTGAGCAACCTGGACCAGTGGGAGGTGTCTCTGCCCATGGCAGGGGGGTTGGTACTGGATGATTTTTAAGGTCCCTTCCACCCCTTTAACATTCTCTGATGATGTCTTCAGTCTCCCAGATATTTTCAGAACCTGAAATGTAGAGCAGATGAGGAAAGAGAGTTCAGACCTGAGGCTTTTAGGCCTCTGATGTACCTGTGAAACAGAGCATTTACAATATTTTATTTCTGTGGGAAAGTATCTAAAAAGAGTGATATGTGTCATAGCAGAGAGACCTTTTATTCCTTAAGAATTACTGCTTTCCACCTTTGTAAACGGTGTCAGATCTTGTTCAGCTTTAGTGGAGTTTTCCATGAGGTGGCATTTTTTAATCAGTGTCAATAAGCTCCTGCCTTCTGTAGTACTACTGTAAGTAAACTACCAATGTTTGCACTAAAATTGAGTCTGTTACTTGCCTTAAGAGTTTTAAATTAACAACTATTTACAAACATGTTCAACTGCAACTTTAGTAATGCCACAGATACTTTTTCAGGTTCATTGGGTACATTGTATCTGAAACCCAAAAGCCAATGTTTGGATAATCCTTGTTATCCTAGACTTTCTTTTTCAAAATCAATGAATTAGTCACATGTGCAAAAGAATGAGTGCAAACCAGAAAAATCTGGTAGAATTAGACCCATTAATTTTTTTTAAAGGTCTAGATGGAAAACCAACATTTACATAGTAATGGGAAATGTCTCTTATTTCATGCACAATGTTATGGATACTTAAAATCTGAAGAGGGAATAGTATTTTAATAAAACTTTTGCTATCAATAGTAAGTTTCTCTCTTCTTACATTTCAGCTTTAAATAAGAATGTAGTAATAGGAAGTAATGAAAAATCCAACCAGCTACTTTGAAGAGCTTATAGAATTGAGGTGATGATGAGTGTTAGACAGATAAGAAAATTCAGCACAAGATCGAGACAGAGATGGACAAATGCCAAGATAAACCAGTAACATTATACAGAGATAATATATCACTTTTTTCATAGATCTACACTTATTCACCTTGGGATACTCCCAATTATTTTTAGGACCTTACTCATTTCCTAGATGACAGATTAGAGATGTTACATTGTCAAGTCCTTGTGACTAGTGAAGGAAAGTTATGGAAAACCCCTGTGTCCTTCTGCTCTCTTTAATCTCCTAGAAAATAACTGTCATGTCTCCAGACTTCTATTTTGAGGCCAAGAAATGTCCAGCATTTGAAATCCAATTAAATAAGTTTGTCCATCCAAGAGTCACAGTAAATGTACTAAAGACCTTGCATGAAGATAGGATTTGGAAAAGGCCATGCAGATACTCTTTGTTACTTTTAGTAAGCAAGGAGATTTCATGTTTCAACTTTCACCTTTAAACCAGAAATTGTAATAGCTGACCTTCAACAAAATAATCTCATTACCAAAAATATGCTATTGTAACAATCATGTAGTTTTTTACAGCTAGATTTTAAAAGACAAATTCGTTGACAAACAGATTACATCATCTGCACCTCAATTTCATCTCTGGAGCTAAAGGAAATATGACAAAGGAGTTGAAATCTCTTTGTTTATGTTTGGAAAGTAAATTTCTGTAAAAATATGAGTAAGAAACTGAAAGCAAAATATTTTATTGATTTGATATACAGCTTGAAACAATTCTTTCGGAAAAGTAGTGTTGATTAAGGAACATCTACTGAAAATTTCAGTACATTCTCAAAAGAAAAATCTCAATCTGAATAAAAAATTAGGCTTTTTATATGGAGACTTACATGTCTGCAGCACTGAAATGCCACTTATTTTTAATATCATTCATGCAAACAACTCAACTGCTTTTCAGAAGGATTTTCTTCAGTATCTCAAAGCAGCCTTCAGCACACCCACCCTGCATAGGACAGATGCTGTTATTTTCTGTGGTTTGTAAAGTGCTAAGCATTTTACAGAAACTTACAGAGCTGGCAGTCTCACTCCCTTCAGATGTGACAGAAAAGAAAGCAGTAAACAAAAGATGTTGAGGGGAAGGAAAGTTGGAGGATGTGATTATAATGTGTAGTAATGCAGGAATACTTGACTGTGGCACTGAAGTAATAAAAAATTGCCAATCAAAACTCATATGTGCATGGAGATAAATTTATTTTTAAATTAGAAATTAAGATGAAGTCACATTGTGTCTTTCTGGATTTTTGAAAGTAAAAATCCTCACCTTAACCTTTTAATTTGTTACTCTCCTGTGTGAAAAGTGGCAGTTAAAAAGAGAAATCAAAAAGCTGTTTGACAGATGGAAGTCACTATGTTCTTTGTGAAATGACAAACTGCAAAGGGGAGTGACATCACAAATATGTAATACAAAAAGGAAAAGGAGATATTTCTACTTTACCTTCCCAGTAGCCTGCTGTAATTTGTCCCATAAGAAGCAGATCTTGCAGGATCTTTCTGCTAATGAGTCATATTGACATTTTGAGGGTTATTTTTAATAATTTTGAAAGCTCTCTCACAGGGAAGGCTTTGGTTTTCCCCTATGAATGGATAGTTGGAACAGAATTTTCCTACTCACTATACAATTCCCCCAAAAAAATTACCTGCATCAGCAATGATGTGGATAAAAATGTTAACATTTTATTATTTTAATGCTTATAGATGGCCTTTCTTTTACATGACATATTGAAAGTTTTCCTCTATGACATTCCAGTCAAAACATCACACACTGCAAGAATGTTGCAGGCACTTAAAGGGTATGAGGGTTTTTTATTTTTTCAGCAATAATTTTGCTTGATTTTGTGAAAAATTCTCCTTTGCAGCACATGTATTTTACACTGACTTGTGGTCTGTTAAAGGTTAAGAAAAATGCTGTTCTTAAAAGTATTATTTTTCCCTTTTATGGATGAGCACCAGGCTTTAAGACATCAGTGTAAATAGAGTTTCCTGTTCCAGGGAAGTTTGGCTACTGCAGGAGCCCAAAGGTCCTTTGGGAAAAGCTTGATAGGAACTATGAGTTGAATGTGACCTGAGGCTCCAGGAACTGAAGAGCCAGAACTGAGGGAAACACATTTCACAGCCCTTTTGTGCAATCTTAAGTCCCAAAAGCACTTCTGGGAAAGTGAACCCTTCATCATACACACAGCACTTCTTGCTAGATGAGTACTTATGCTAATGGCATTTAGAAATCCTTCTGTTATCTGTAGGTCTGTGACTTCTTTCCTTGAAGCTTGCTGTATCTTCAAAAAAAATCAGCAGGTTTGCAGAAATACTGAGAAGGAAGAGGGATGCTGAGCATTTCTCCACGGCCAGTAGGCATGGTGCAGTACCCAGTCCAAACTGCAGTTTTGCATTCAACACGTCTAGAAATTTTCTGAAGAAAGTAGACTTGAATTCCTACATGAATTCTGTTCCATTACAAATGCTAATTTACTAGAACTATGTGTTTGTTTATTCAGAACTCAGTGTGGCATTTTTTTCTCCTTCTTTTCTCTCCCTCTGCCATTTACAGCTGGGCAGAATTCGCTGGGCAGAGGGAAGGAGCAAAGCAAGAGGATTTACTGTGGTGCAGAGCAACCACCCCACTGCTGTGTTAACAAGGTTGCTCCTGTGAATATCACTTGGCTGCTGCATTTCTTTCTTCCCTTGACCAAGTTTTAATTGGAACTCTGCCACAGATTTTCCAATATGACATGAAATGAATCATACAACCTCAAACTCTGCTCTTCATTTTAGAAGCAGCAATAACTCTCAGTGGGTTGTTTTGTTTTGTTTTGTTTTGTTTTGTTTTGTTTTGCTGTATATGTTTTGGAGAACAAAGGCATTATCCCCTGTCTCTGAAAGTACTGCTGCAATGCAAATAATTGAAACATTAAAATAATTTGGAATATTTGAGGAGCCACACTCAATTCTTTATTTAATCTTTCCATTTGCTTTCTTCGTACTGGTTTCTTTCTTTTAGCATTACCAAAAATAATGATTCAAAAATTAATTAACATTTTTAAAGAACTCAAAATATATTTTGAAAAAATAAAAGCAGATAAATTACATTAATTGAAAGGATTGGAATGAAGTAATGTATTCCAGCTTTTCTTCATAACAACTCTTTGTGTGGCATGAAGCTGTCCTTTGGAAGTCTGGAGAATAACTTGCATAATTAGAAATGAATTCTGTTAGATTGCCTCAATTTCATAATGCTGTAATTAAACAATCATCTGTTTTTTTGTGACCTAAACTTTAAAAATTAATGTTCTCTCTCATTCTCCAAACTTTGGGGATGTTAGGCAGTTTTCTATAAGGGTTATTCATGTGAAGAAAAACATTGGGCGTGTGCTTTCTAAAGACCTCAGTAAATCAACAAAGCTATACATAGCACAGTCTGATGCAGTTACCAGCTGATATTTCTGCAAAGACACTCGAAATGAGAGAGGAAATTCCAAACTTCCTTATTATTCCAACATGCTGAGCTTGCTAGTCAATAAAAGATTTCCAAGTTTTATTTAGTATATTGGTGGCATTTGGTTGGTTCCAGTGGCAGGTATCCTTTGTTTCCTACTCTTTGTTAGCCACTAACTTTTCATTAGAGTTGCATTTCTGAAACACTGCATTTTTATTATATCAGGTGGCATCATGCATTTTTATTATATCAGGTATGGCAATCATGCTATTTACATTTAAGCATCCCAACTACATCCTCTCTTGCCTGTTAGCAGGCAAAACTAAGACTATTATATGTAATACTGCTTTCTTTTCCTGTTGGCAGAAAGCAGTATTGCACATAATAGTTTCATGGAGAGTGTGTCTCTTTTGTGGATGGCGTGTGGAGAGCTCTGCTTTTGTTTTATTAAAGAATACTGAATGTAGTAGGGGCCATTAATCCTAAATGTTGACTATCTTTGGATTTCTCTGTTCAAGCTTTCATTCACATCATCATAAGTCAGTCAGCTTCTGCAAACCCAGGCATTCTGTGGTGAAGAATAATGAAAAAAAGAGAAGCAAATCAGGCTGATGGGAAAGAAATGTGGTTAGTAATTTAACAAAAATCTCTGTTGGTATAATGGGGAATTAAACAAAAGCAAAATGAGTATACTCATGCTAGTGGTTAGAATGGTCATGTGATTAAATAGATCCCCTTTGACTAGAATGGGCATATATTTAAACAAAGTAAGAAATATAATATTATTTCTAACACACAAGAAAGACACAGCTGAGGAAATATGTTAAATAATCCATGTGGGTGTGGCTAAATTGTCATAGAAAAGCAAGAGGCAAAGAGTGATTAATAGATAGTGGAACAGACTCTAGAAGAGAAATTTACTGTAAGACTGTCTCTTACCTGGGAGGACAATACTTGTATAAATAAATTTGGTATTTAGCTCCCACCTCTGCTCTCTGGGGTGCAATTTTCAGCTCTGTGCTGGGGCAGGGTATCAGCACATTCCCAGCTGTGTACCTGGCAGCCAAGCACATGTACCTTTTGCATCATTTCTTTCCTTGCTTAGTGGATGTGACTCCATTTCAAAAACAAACTTGTTTTTATTAGTGCATCAATTTAGAGCATCATTTATTTAGTTCGTCATTTTAGTGTTTTATTTAGTGCTGTGTTAACAGCACCTTGAACTCAAATTAAGATTTTGAGATAAGAGGGTTAGGATATATTAGAAGACATGGAATGGTATTGACAGAATTTTCCCTTCAAAAATACAGAGGCAGTTTCATTTTCCAGACATGAAAACATCCTAGAATTGTTGTCATGGCAAAAATTAAAAGCTCTGTAAGTTAATAGTTAGATTCTTCTTGTTCACTTATCCTGTGGATAACTCATTTTCATTTCCTTTTATTTTATTCCTCAGATTTAAAAGCAAAACATTCCTTTTCAGTCTTGTCAGAAAAGAAGAGCTGTTAGTACTTTTGTGGTAGGTTTGATGTTATTGATGTAGGTGCTCCAAAATAAACAGCAAATTCCTGAAGCTGGAAGTCTTTCAGGATTCTGTGTATGCATTGCAATCCTGGATAAAAGCATGTTTGGCTAAATCTGCTTATCTTTTATGCAGATAGTCTGGTTGGGATTGCTGTACAGCATTGTTGCCAGGTATTTCTGAAGCAGGAATGTCCATATATTGTTCATAAACTCTTTGGATTGAAATTCAGTAATCTTTCACTTCAACAACCTTAGAAAAAGTTCTTTATCAGAAAATCATACCAAACAATAAATCTTGTCAGTGTTCAAGAAGGCAGCATTTGATCATGGGGGTCCAATTTAAAAGCTGTTTTCCATAACAGTGTGTGTGTTAGAGTATAACATTTATTGAAGCAGAGCTGAAAGACTTCTACAGAGAGTCCTGACCTGTCAGGTTCCTTGACATTGCAGAAAATATTTTCTGTTTGTGCAACTCTGTAGTTTCTATTCCTTAAACAGAATCTTCTGTAAACTTCTTCTGTATTAATACCTACTAGAAAATAAATCCTGTGGATTTTTTACTGTTCCATTTTCACACTCTTGTTTGTAAATTACCAAATACTTCATGTTGTGCTTGGTCATAGACAAGCACAAGGAGGCTCCAGGGAAAGGGTGTTTGAGCATAACAGCCTACAAAATGAAACTATTTGTACCCTACTCTGGGCCACCATGGTACTCCTACAGCTTGAGAGAAATTAGCCATGTCCTTTAAGAACTATTACTGGAATCAATTTTCTACATTTCATTATCTGGAAGACTGATCTCCCTTCACTCCTTCAAAGATGCAGTGGGTGTTTTCTTATTCCCTTACTGGTGTAAAATAAACAAAATTCCATAAATGTGCTGCTTCAATGTCAGTTTCAACAGTAACTGATGTGTATTTGAGATATTCTTTGCAGTCAAACTCATCACTGACTTGATTCCAAATATCTGAGGGTAGTAGGCTGAAATAAAATTCAAACATAAGGTCATAGGATTTGGCCAAAGCCATGTTTTTATGTGGACTGTGGCATTGGTGTCTTTAGCAAGTGGAAAAAGCAATGACTGATGCTGTGAATGCACCTGCCTAAGTACAACAGTGAGCTGTTAAAACTACCACTATTACCAGATTTTTTTTTTTTTAATTGCTGTACTCACAAGTACAGAATTCTTGGAATTGGAAACATTCTTGGAATTTGGAAGCATTCTTGGTGTGGTCTGGGTAAAACAAAATAAAATAAAGCACAAAATAAAAACAACCCCAAAGAAATCACTTGGTTCTTAAGAGAACTAAAAATTCTCCCTAGAAATTTCTATACAGTAAATCAAGTTGTTATCCTTCCTAAATAGTCAACAACATCCTGAATGCCACTATAATCTTCCATCATACTTATTCCTATGCACCAGTCTTCTGAAAAATGAGATTTTTTCAATTTACAGTTAAATCATCACAGGCTCCTTTTTTTTTTTTTTTTTTCTTGGATTCCTCTAATTATGGGAAGCATGAGAAAGCTGACCTTCCCTTTCCTCACCCTCTTATTGTACATCAGAAGCTGGTATTTTTGTCTGTTGCAGTTCAGACAATGTCAAAGTGGAGGGGATCAAAAAAAAATGAAAAAGAAAAACAATAACTAGGGCTGTCTGCCCATCCTTCCACTGTGTGAACAGGGAGGGTCTGAGGCAGAGCTTTTCATGGGACAGGATTTCACCAGGACTTAACAAATTTAAAAAATATTGTTTTGATACCTCAGAAAATGGAATGATTTTGTGGGGGAGATTTTTATAAGTGCTTCTTAGTTATGCTTTACTGTACATAGAACTGGTACCAGTGAAAGAAATTAATTTTAAGCACAGATACAAGTGCAAATGAGGCTTTGGCTACTAATACTCAGATTCATAGACACAGTTTTAGAGTCCTATTTTAAAAAGTTGCCTGATAGATCTGGACACATATTTTAGTGCCTGTGAGTTTCTCATTAAATTATTTTCTTTAGTATTATTTACTTTGTTAGATATTGTTCTGTATTTAATGTCTGTGGCTCTTCATCTTGGAAAGAAGGATTCACTACTTGAGCAGAAAAATGGTACCAATTTCCCAAAATTCTTAATAACATGAAAGCTAGTTTTACTGTTATTTTACCATTTGATGATAATCAGGCTTTTTGAGAGGTGTTGTGTCTGTGACTCAACATGATTGCATCTTTTCATTACTTTGCTGAGAATTTTTTTAACTGTTCTAAAACGTGTCTTTAAAATGGTAGTTATACATTAAGGTATAAGGTAACTTCAAAGACAGCTTTAAGAAACACAGGTTTAAATTTTCTTTATCTCTGTCACAAAGTTTATTTGTTGATTCTGAAGGAATTAAATTGATAAATGCAGTGCTCAGGTAGCAGCCTGTGACATTTTAACCTGGGTTCAAAGCTTCTCTTGTGGTTCAGCTCCCTTAAAGAACCTTTGATGTTCTTACATTCATTCACCCCTCATTTGCTATTGTCTTAAGTATTTACTTTCTGGAGTTTATTTAGGAAAGGTATTCTAGGATGTAGTAGTGTATCTTAAGACAAAACCATGGTAGGATAGAGATGCTTACAGAGATGTTACTTACCTGTCATCTGTCAGGTGCTTACATATAAATTTCAAGGTCAATACAAAAGCTGTATTATTCTGAATTATTAAATGGGAGGAAAAAACTATATATTTCCTTGAAAGATATTTCTGTCATTTTCTCTTTAGAATGGTTTTCAAATTTGAGTATTATTTTAACCTTATTAACTTTGACATTTGACTAAGAAAAAAAATCCTTGAAACTCATTTGAAAAACATAGTTTTCAGAATATACTTTCTTTGTGTAGCTCTTATAATTTTAAATATTAGTTTTTCACAGCTTTGTGTGAGCAATTAGCAGTATGTGTGTGCAAAAATTTTATTCTGCTCTCTTCACTGGAAATGCTAAATACCTCCTGAGGCATTTGATATCAAAGCTGACTGCAACATCTGCCTTATCTTCATTGCAAGGCTGACCAATGGGACTAATGTACATTATGACTGAGGTTGAAAATTAAACTAGGAAGAAGTAGCACGATCACAGCATGCAATGCAAAATCAGAACTGGACAGTTACAATGTTTTCTCAAGGGGAATACTGCCAAGAGATTGTTTACCTAATTCCTGGGTGTAAAATCCCTTTATTCTATTTTATTTTAGAAATGCTCCTTTTCCAATCCCTAAATGAACAAGGCTGTATTATGATATTGAAATGGTAAAATAATTATTTAAATAAAAATGAAGATAAATTAGCAAGTTCTAAAATGAAAGATAAATATTAACATAATCTTTCATTTTTCATTTCACTCAGAAAACTTAGGGCTAGAAGGAGCTTCAGGGGCTGACTAGTCTTCCCCCTCACAGGTTGTCAGACAGGTGGTGCAGTCTCTATCCTGAACTGGCTCTGGCTGGCTCTGCTCCAGCAGGAGGGTTGGATCAGATGATCTCCAGCCTCAACCAGTCTGTGATTCTGTTTTTAACGGCCCTTTGCCAGCTTGCTTTTAAAATTTATTTGATCTCTGTTTATAAAAACTGGAGTTCTTTATCCATAGACAATATATTCCAACACTTCCCCATCTTCAGCTCCTTCGAAACATTTTTTTTGTCATTATAGCTAAATTTTTTCTTAATGCAGATTGACTATGTAATGATTTTCTGCCCTACCCTCAGTCCTAGCCCAGTGTGGTGGCTTTTTTCTCTTTTCCTTTCAGCAGCATGATGCTCTTGACTGGTGTTTACCTGTCATCTACAATCACCCCTCAAGACTTTTTTCTTTGTTCTTGTTTCTCAACTTCAATATAGATTATTCCAGCCTTACTAAAATACCTTAAATTTGTTCATGTTGAGTTTTACCTTACTATATTTAGGCCATTAGTCATGTTCTTGAAATTTCTTTATGCCCCTCCTCACTTTCTGGAAGTCTGTAAGTTTAATAAATATATACCCTCTTCAATCAGCTTGGGAAAAGTTTATTTTTACAACTGGTTTATCCATATAAAACTTTAGTCTAGAAATCATTCCATTTTGATAGTGAGACACTGATAAAAAATCTCTGATTGTTTTGCAAAGAAAATACATATTAAGCATTTACTGTTGGAATTATTCTTTATGTAAGTTTTGCTAGTGAGGAAAAGAGATATCTGTGAATTTCAGTGCAAATTATGTGTACCTCTAATGACCATACTTATTTATAGAGGAAGGATTCAACATTTCTATACAAATTATATATAAAGGAAACTCTATATTGAGTTGTATGTAGTTGTTGCTTGGAAGGGGGGGTATTACTAGTTTAGTAATAATAATATTATTGTAGTTTAGTAATTCACATCTGGAATTACCCAGAGCTTACAAATGCAAAATAAAAAAAAAAAGGACACTTTTTTTTTCTTGGGGGTTTTTCCTACTTATCTTTAACAAACTATTTTAAATCTCTAAGTTAAGAGCCTGAAATAAGGCAGTATGAAGTCACTGTGTAAACAAAACTATAAGGAGCCAAAATAAATTATCTAAATTGGAATTTTACCCATACTAATTCAGCTGTACTTAGACAACAGTAGCAGTGTAACTATGAAAAGGTAGCTGACTAATCATTATTTGCTAGCTTGCTTTTCTTGTAATTAGAGATGTTGGTCCAATTTTAAAATCAGTCTTCTACTTGCTATTGTGGGTTTTGTAGTGAAATTAATGGAAAAAAATAGGTACACTAGTACTGGTTATATAGTCAAATGTAGTAAATACTTATTTATATCCAATAGTGTATATACAAAATATAATGTCATCTTTGTTCCATGTGCATTGTTTGCAACTTTGCAGTTTTCTAGCCTCAAAATGGGAAAAGGTAATTAAGCTTAAAAGAATGGAGAGTTAAGCTGCAGTTCTAGAACAACTCCACAGATGCTCAGTGGAAGTGAAGGTTTGGGTTCCTCATGACTCAGTTTATTTTGGACTATTGATTTACCCTTTTCCCAACTGTCTGTAATCAACCTGTTATTGCTAATCCCTGACCAGGCACCCTACCAATGACAAATCTACTAAAGACTCCAAATGATGCTCTGATTCTGCCAGAGTTTGAACAGGATGGTGGAGAAAGGGAGCCTAAAGCCAGTCCCTTTTAGTTCAGCATGGAACTATGCTTAAAATTGGAGAAGAGAAAGGGAGGGGCACATGATCCATGGCTGCCTTCTGCTCTGTTGTGACTCTGGACATGTTAGCTAGAATATTTGTTTGTCCTGAATTTCCAAAGGTCCAGAACAGCTGACATATCTTTGTAAAGATGTGTTGGGTGAAAAATAGTATTTAAATGCCCTTTGGAGTGAGATGACATTAAAAAAAAGTTGGGTTAGAAACAGAAGGCATTAATGCTTTTTTTCAGAATGTCCTTAGTTACAAGATAGGAGCAGTAAGCAGAGGCCTGATAAACATCACTTCTGGTTGGTCATCTAGTGTTTCAATCACATGGGAATTCTCAAGGAGTGTTGTATCTCTTTGAGTCTTGCTTTAATTCTAAATATAATGGCCATCTGACTTGTGACAAAGGGTTGAAGCTGCAGCTGCTTCTGTGATCTTGGTCTGCTCAGTTGTAGACTCTTGAAAATCTTCTGAAATGGTAGAAATCAGCTTCTTCCTTCCTGTATAATTTTTCAGTTACACTTGCAGTTATTCCATGGAACTGAGACGTGGCCAGAGCTCCTCCTCTTAGGTTTACCAGAAAAAGGCTTAAGAACTTGAAATCAAGAACTTTGGGGTTTTAATATTTTGTTGTTGTGAAATTTGTAGGATTGATTTTGATTTGTTACTTTCTGGAGAATCATCTTAATACTGCTAACCTAACATCTAACCCTTCTTTAAAGATTCAAGCTGGTTATCCATTTTTAAATTACTTTGACCAGAGCAGTGGATAATAATTAGTTCTGGAAAGAAAATTTTCCCTAGTGAATGTATTACACTTGTAAAACAACTAGGATACATATATTGATTCTGGCTGGAAATTTAAAATGCAACCTTGAACACTTTGTGATCTTCCCAGTGGAATGACCAAATTACTTTTGGTGCCAAGTACTGTATTTAATCCACATTATCATTTAAATTCTTTCTGTTAAAATATATTTAATTAATTAGTGACTAAGTTATATTACTGGTATTTGCAGAGATGGAAAAGTATTTTTTCACAGTATCTCTATCCAATTTTGTCATACAAATATGTCTTTCTACTCACCTCTTCTTTCAGTATTTTTGGATAGATTCTGACCTACAACTATAAAAATAATTACTTTAATGCATGGTTATTCTGTGCATAAAGTACATATGAATGTATAAACTCTTGTTGTGTGGGTAAAGATGAGCAATAATCTCATTTGTGAAAGCAAGCTGCCAATAGTCAGCAATCTGTGTCCTTGACTTTATAACAAAAAGTCTGTTTCCATCCCAATTAAGTATGTATCTTGGACATCTGTATACTTCATTATTACATTAGAAGTTTGTGTAAACTGTGTCATTGCAGCTATCTGAACACTCACTGCTTATAGCACTGTACTAAAAGCCCTGTTAGTATTTTGCTATAGTACCATAAGAAAAAATACATATCCTACACTTTTTCTGGTCACTATGATTTTAATCCAATCAATTCAACATGTGAGAGCACATCTGCAGTAAACTGGGAAAGTTTTTTTGCAAAGGCTGTGCAAGTAATCTTCTCCTTCTTCTTCAGACGGCATCTGAACCTGTACCACAATCCACCAGCTTTCAAATACAAATTTCTTGAATTTCTATTTTATTGAAAATCACTGGCAGAGGAAAAATGGGTTTGAGTAATTTTTCTCTTTGGATAATAATTCATGCTTACTAACCACTTAGAGGTACCTATGAGCAGAAGTAGCTGCCAAGGAAATTTTTAATCAGGAAATTTTAAATTTCATGTTGAGGCAGTGACACAAAAGGCAGTGGTTTACAAAGAGATGCATAAAATCAGTAATCATACCACCAAAAGGTCTGTAACAGAATTCTTTATTTTAAAGACTGCCTGTGGAATATTTTACCATTTTGTGTGTGCTTACCACTAAGAGCTCTTCTGAGCCAAAAAGCTGTATGCACCTGACAAAGGGATTTCCCAGATTCCATACTCATTCCCACATGTAATTGAGTATGTCAATATCTTTTCTTTATCTTCTTGTTTCAACTTCAGATTAACTTGGTAAGGTGAAGTTGTGGTAGGCTGGTGTCTAGCCAGTGCTGCATTGGGTTTCAGTATCTATGATGGACCAGTGAGTCCCCATTAATGTGGAACCTTTCTAAAAACAGGTGATAGATCCAGCCTGAGCTCTGTAATCAAACCTTTAAATAAAAGTCAGCTGGCTGTATTTCAGAATTATTCTGATGCTACAGACTGCAAAGCAAATTCTGAGAATTAGTTGTTAAAAAATTGTACAGCTATTAATTAGCAACCTAGGTAGTATAATTACTTACCCAGATCAAACTTTTGTTGCTTGGATTTTGCAATTGGATTAGTCTGACAACTGGTAAAAAATGTGTGGCTGCGCTATTGCAAACCTGAAAGGGAAATTTTAAAAGTGACTGCACCAACAAATATGCCTTCCATGAAAGGGAAATAATCAATGGGACTTGATTTTCACTTATCAGTAGTTCAGGTCTGTGCTGTGGCATCTACTGAGTGCTGCCTGGCAGTATCTGTGAAAAGTGCTGAGGAAATGCATTAATCAGTAATTAGGAAACAAACATGAACACAGAAGACTCCAAAAGCAAAAGTAGTAACTTAATAATATCTCATGATACTAAGAAAAGGAAAAGACAGATATCAGAAGGTATGAAACTGTAGATAATCTTCTAGTGCCAGAAGCACATGCTTACTGATTTAACTAAGTCTTCACTAGCAAGATTTTCCTGTTTAGATAGGCAGCAGGGCAGTTTTGCTGCTAAACAGATCTTGTGTTTACCTGGCTAAAGATTAAAAAAAAAAAACGACAAAAGCCAAACAAAAACCTAAACCAAAAAACCAAACCACCCAGCAACACAAAAAACCAGCACTTTTACAGCTCTGCCAGGTTCTGAAAGCTGCCAAGGGACCTCTGTATCATGTCCTGTTCTAAACATTGTGTGCACACACAGTCTGGCCCTGGAAGGAGCTGCAGGTCCTTCCTGAGCAGGACATGTTCCAGTGTTAGCTATGAGCTCAGACTTAATTCTGTGCTTAGTTGAAATGCAAATTATATTACTAAAGCTTTACAGTTGGACGTTAAAGAATATATAAGGTACTAATATATTAAAAGGCTGATTGTCCCCGTGAGGAAAGGTAAAGTCAGAATGGTCTGTCTTTGAAAAAAAATTTATTTTTCTATTGAAAAAGCAGTAGTTTTCTTGCAAGAACCTGGCTTGAAGTATTCAATAGCAATATTTCACAAATACAGTCTAACAAATAGTAACAAGAAGCCTACCTAGGAGAGTATAAAATGTTCAACTCTGTCAGTGACATGCTGTAGATACATAACTGCTTTCTCCCAGACACATTCCATTTGAAACTCCAATGTAGCAACTTCTTCAATAAAGAACATTTTGTGCTGCAGAAAGTACTAAACAAGCAGCTACAAAACCCCTTTACACTCTGTCCTTTCCTGTTCACAGTGTGTCCATGTGCCTCCCTTAGCTGGCAGCTACTCCTCCCAGCAGCTGTAGAGTTTTTAACGGGGTAGTTCCGAGGACCCAGCAGGTTGGCTGTACTACAAATGCCGGCTTTTGGGGAAAATGGGCTCCCTCTGCTGAGTGCTTGAGTGGTTGTCAACTGAATTACCTTAGTGGTTTGGGTTGTTTTAGCTCAGATTTTGTTATCAATTAGTACTCTCACGGTGCTTGAGCACTTGCATGTACTGACATAAAATGTGTTCCTAGCAACTGTCAACACTCATCATCTTGGTTTCCTGGAGTAGCAGAGGGCTTCCAATACAAATCTTGCAACTTCTCACAGCTGGGAGGGAAGGCTAGGATACTGCTGCAAAGAGATGCCTACAGAAAATTAGGTAATAAAATTTTGTCAGATAATTTTGGTGTGCTTCAGTTCCAACTCTGGCGTCTGTAGCTGGTTAATATTTCTTTAGTATTTTTCCTTTCATCCTGTGCTGAGTGACTTGCTACCGTTGCTTTTTGCAGGTTGCTGGTGTGAATCAAAGAAGCATGAATATGCAGTCCTTTTGTGGCAAGTGTATTTATACACATGTAAACCCAGAACTTAAAGTTATCCCTCTTGCTAGTAATCCACCTAGTAATCCACCTTGATTATTCAATTCAAACCTTGGTAGAGGTCTGTTGACACTGTACATCCAGTCTTACAAAAACTATCTCCTAAAGAAGACTTGACTAATTTTTAAAAAACTGAAAAGACCATTAAATTTATCATTGAGGCAAGGTTTCTAAATCGTGTGGTCATGCAACTTCCATCTAGAACTCAGTTACCCAGGCATCCTATCTTAATGGAACAGGTAAACTGGAGATAGCTGGGTAGAAATCGTCTTAGATCTTGCAGGTTGTTTGTAGTAGGAGTGAGGATCTCTAGTCCTTGATCTAGCTACAGAGAAAGTTTATTGAAATTCCTGGTCTTCTTTTTTTTAAGTTTTCAGTTCTGTGTGATAACCACTCTCTCATCCTTTCAGTAAATACCCTTCAAAGGGTGTTGTGAAGATAAAAAGGTGATGTTAAGGGGACAAAGCAAGAGGAAAGGGGACTTTCAGCCTTGGATTTTATTCAAACAGAAATAGGCCAGGCAAGAGAAATAGGTGTGACTGCTGAACTGCAGTTGGGTAATTCTGAGCACACCTCAAGCCCAGGAAATAATGACTGGATCAAAAAAACCACCCACCTGCATTGTTCATCTAGCTTGGAGGTTTGTCAAGCTTAGATGTCTCTTTTATGTTGTTAGTTCTTGTGCCAGGCATGATCCCATGAGGGGCTGTTTCCTTCTCTCTCACAGCTCAGTGGCAGTCAAAGGTGTTCAGAATATTGAATATTAATTGTTCTAGGCAGAGAAATTGTAGATTTCATTGTGCCTAGTAGAGAAAGCAGATGTGTGTCAGTGAAAGTACAGCGAGTGTGGCAGTGTTAGAAACAGGATCAGATTGACTTCTTTGGATTTGGAAGATGTACAGATATCTTTTTGTTATAATCTGCAACTTTAAATTGTGTTTAAATAGAACCTGATTGAAATTTTAATTAATCTTAATAAACTAGTAAGAAAATAATGAATATGAAAATTAAAAATCCCTTACTCCATTAAGAGTACTCAAAGAAAACAAATATCATAGAACAAAACAGCTGCAGCTATCAAGAAATTAAAGCAAGCTAATTTCTCAAACCTCCCAGCTGCCCCATGAGTGAGGTCTTTTTCTTTTTGTAGTTACAATTAAATATAGTGACTAAGTGTACAACAGTGTCATCTGTTGTACACTTGGTCACTATATTTAATTGTAAAGGTATAATGAAAATACAGAACATTTCCACTGGGCACATTTAAAAATTAAAACCTTGAACAATTTGTTTTTTTTAATTTGTTAATCAATATAAAATTTTGTATTCCTATGTTTTGCTTATAGAGAGTTTTGGTCAGGTAACAGAATGGGTGTTTTTGAACAACATTAACATTACTTCTAATTTCAGGGATTATGAATTTATTTTAAAATAAATGTATCATATTGTCCATTTTGGAAAAAGTTTTATCCATTTTTAGTGTTGTTGAGGATCTAAATCCACTCTTAATTTCTGTCTGATCTTACCTGCTCATCACGGCTGATTCATCAGAACTACAAATGGGAAGATGTTATGTTTGAATTTAGTCTTCATTTAGTATTTTTATTAGTGCTTCTAACTTACTTTTGCTAAACAGCTAACATAGGATTCTTTCCTTATGCTAAATCATTGATCATCTCTTCTGTGACAATAAGTAATTAGCATGTTAGAAGTAACTGCCCAGTTCCAAACCCAGCTACTTTCTCATTTTTATAATAAAACACTTTTATTCTGGCCAGGACAAAGAACTTCACCCTTTGACACTACTGCAAAATACTGCTGCCTACTAAATAGAGCAATGTATAGATATGTATTACAAGACTGCAACAGCATTTTATATAGTGTAAAACCCATCTTCTAGAGAATGCATATGATATTCAGTCTTCTGGCCTTATTAAGAATATTCTGGGAGCTAAGTGATGTCAGTGAAGCTTTTTTTTTTCACTTCAGTGTAACTGGGGTCAGCTTTTAAATTCTACAGTTACATGACTTGTCCTTGACTAGTCCATCACTTTGGTATCTAGCATTTCAGAATAAATCTTAGAGTAAAACAAGTTAGCAGTAGCTCCACTGACACAAAACCAACACAAATGCAGAAGCTGGGCCAAATTGCCTAGGTCAAATCAGATCTCTGAACTTTGGAGTGGGTCCGGCATTGTATAAAGCATTCTTTTTTTTTTTTTTTTAATTTTATTTAATGACTTGTATATACTTAAATATTTAAAGTAACAGGACTTCTGTTCTTGGAAATTCAAGTGTAGGCTGGTCTCAGTACTGTACTGCTTCATAGTCTGTGCAACTCATTCTCAAACAAAGGGCACAGAAGTCAGAATGAAGTCGGAAACCCATGTAATCAGCTGTTGACAAAGGAATATGCAACAGGTCTGTGATATTAATCTCATTAATTTATCTTTATATTAAATATGTAAATTTATTCATATAAAGGGTGATGAGACAGGTCTAGATTATGCTGTTAGCGGTTTGAGAGAAGTGTCACTTCTATGCTTTACTCATGAAAGCAATGTTATTTCAATGTCATTCAGACTTTGTTTGGGTCCACATATTGTCTCTCTGGAAGAGGCATCACAGAAGTACAGAGCATTCGTGTCAGCTAATCGTGTCCCTTCCCACTGGTTCCCATACGTTTGGTTTCTGCCTTCAGACGGGGGCAGGGAAGGAGTTACAGGCGCCTTAGAGCCCAGCCCAAGCAGCCACGTCGGGGAGATGAGTTAACCCCTTCCTGGGAGAAGCCACAGTCCAGGCTCTCTCCCGCACTGCAGGTCTTCCGGGACGTGTGCCATCAGAATTAGCCATTAATTTCGTTGAAAAGCCATTTCCTTCAGACTGGGAAGTTTTCTTATCGTCCTTCACTGCAGTGCCACGGGCACGGTACATGGCACCATATAGTCGAAAGAACGATGGGTGGCAAATGTACGCATATGTACATGTATATGTACATGTATGAAGAATGTATTTCCTAGCACCGAGAAAAAAGGATAAGAGAAATAGGAGGGTAGTCCACGGCTCTCCTTCCTCCTGAGCGCTCGCTAGACCCAGGGGCTCGCCAGACTCCCTGCCCTACCCCGGGAGGGGGACTGCCTGCTGCTGAGCCCGGTACCCCCGTGCAGATGAATGCACACGTCTCTCCAGCCCCTTTCACACTTCCCGCTTCACCTCGGCATCCAGGGGCTGCGGAAGGGCGGGCCGTGCCGAGGGTGGGCCGTCAGGAGCTCCGGGGACAGGGGCAGCAGAGGGGTCCAGGCCTGGCCCTGCCTGCCGGCCAGGCACCTCACTTGAGGGGGGACCTCGCTCGTGTGCGCCGGGAGGCGAAAGCGCTCTTACCTGGGAATGGGAGTCGCGCACGTCCCGCTCCCCCCGCCGGACTCCCTTCAGTTCTAAAATGCGGGGACACCGTTGCTTAACACCCCCCCAAGTAGGCGCGCACAGATGCAGGCAGCTCGCTGTGCCAGGCCATGCTGTCCCACAGCCAAGTGCCCGTCCCCGAGCCCGCGGCGACGGGACGTGATTCCAGGCAAGCCGCTCCGCTTCGGATGCTGAGGGCAATTGAGAGCCTCAAGCTTTCCTCGGGTCTGTGTGCATTTGCTGGAAAGCAACTTGCAGATTAAAGTGAGACAAGCGAAGCAATAACGTTCTAGATGCTGGGGACAATTATTTTGCTGCAAAGTAATTAATGGTGTTTCCATAGTTTCTGAAAGGGATATTTTTCATTTTTGGGGCTTTGATTTTTTTCCATTCAATAGTGAGTCCTTCCTGACCAGGGCCTTTGCAATAAACTCACTTTCCTAACGCAAAATCCCAAAAAATCTTCATTCGGGGAGATTTCTTGTACCATGCAGCGCTGTCAGGCTCGGCTGCTTTCATTTAGTGGTTTTGAATAGCTCTAAAGTGGCATAGTGTGCTGCCTTTAAATACACGCTTTTTAAAAAAAGGCTCTTGTCTTGGGAAACTGCTCGATTTGCAGGAAACCCTCCGGATGTTTGCTGCTTTTCATGTGGCATTTGTGGTCGGCTCTGATAACGCTGGGAGCACCACTTCCAACACCGCATTCTGTAATGGACCTGAAATAGAAACACATCTCTCGCCGGAGGATCCCCACTCCGCGCCCCCGCGCTGCGTACCGGCGGGTTTAAAAGGTCAATAAATCAGAAGGATGAACTCTCGGTGGCATTGTTAGGTTGGGAAAGTTAACGAATGACCCCAGGAGTCGTGCGACCACGAAGGTTTCAGGAGTGTCGGAAGAAGCTCCCTATTAAACGCTGCGGGGAAGTAAAGTCTAAGCACGGGGGCGACTGAACGGAGAAGCAGCGCAGGGCTGTGTGTTTTAGAGGTACAATTCGAAAATACCCAGACAGTCAAAACAAAACGCTAGAAAAGAAGGGAGATAATCTGTCTACAACGCCAGGGACACCTAAAGGGTCAGAAACTGCCAACATTTTCTGTACAAACCAGGGAGCTTTTGCTTTCTCGGCTTAGATTCAAAACACACCTTTCTTTCTTTGATCCCAGATCAATGAGCTGTAGAAACGGTTTCAACAAATCTCCCAAACAAAGCCAACTGTAGTTGCTTAGTTTATTACCTCATGTTCATTATACAGAAAAACATTTTCCTTTCTCCTGAAAGTGACAGCCCTAAAAATTGCTGCAAGCTTTGTGTGCAAGCAGTCCCTCTACTCGCTGAAATTTTTCAGTAAAAGCTCCTGCGGGATTTTTTCACTTTTCTCAATTCTGCTAATTAGAGCGAAAGGGAAAATTTGGCGTTTTAACACGATCAGCTGGTTAAAAAAAGATAATGCTCTCTCCTACGGTTTAAACTCCTAGTTGGTTAGTCTTGTCGGAGTCAGTAACGCGGCGTGAGCTGGGAGCTGCTCTGGGAAGCAATGGAAACGGACCGGCTCCCTTACAGCAGCGCGTTGTTGCCTACTGGGGTTTTGTTTTGCTTGGAAGTTATGATGCCTATTCCCTCAGCTCTGTATATAAAACACACTCTTTCTCATGCATGAGTTTTCTTTCAACACGATTCTGATACTGTTTAATTCAGAATTTTTGTCTGGGTATCGGCCGCGCGTCCGTGCGTGACCTGTCTCGGGGCGGCTGGCCTGAGATTGAGTCCCGGCACGTCGGGTGGGGAAATGTCACAACCTCAGCCATAAAACTAAAGCCATCAGTACACCAGCCTTACCCAGGTATGCCCTAAGGTAGTGTCCCAAAGGCGCTGGACTAAAAACGATGGGAAAAGCACTTTATTCCTGACGAGAGTTGCTGGTTATCGCCAATTCTGGGCTGACGGTCGGCTTTTGCAAGCGCAGTGTCACCGTTAATTTATTTTACAATCAATTCTAAGTGCATAATACTTTTCCAAGAATGGTGCTATTATATACTAGCTTGAGATTAATTTAAACACGCATGTATGTAGGATCACTGTTTTTCATCTCCGCTGCTTTTTAGAGCATGTAATGTAAGGAGACTAAAAGCGGGGTTTGAATTGTTTGAATCGCTGCCTCTATGCTGGACTAGCACGAGTGTTTGACAACAGGGATAAATATGCCATATTATTATGCTGGAAACATATTGCTGGTTTATAATCTCTAAAAAGCAGTGGGAAGCGGAAAGCTAAATATAAAAATTAATGGAAAATTATCTTCACCTGTGTTAGTCCTCCGCAGCTCCGCTACTGAGATCTTCTTTTTAAAGCATCTGTCAAGTGTAAAGGAGCAAGCTTTACGTCGTGCGAAACAGGAAATTCAATGTTAGAGTACGTTAATGGTTATTCTGACTTCATTCATTTAATTTCAGCGAGAATTCTTACAATATTGGTTTATTTGATCAAAGTGGTTACCCAAACAAAGGTGTCCTTAACAAAACAAACCCCTTTGATCTTCAGCTTAAAGCTGAGCGGTTTCTCAAATAAGCATTGATGCATTTAATAGCACCACATAACAATGCAAATATTAACCAAAGTCCATGAAAACTCCGTATTCTACATTTGTTTGTATGCCAAAGGAGAACATAAATGGTGCTGAGATAAAATTCTATTTATTCTGAAGTGATGGACATTTTTCAAATATCTGTTTGTAATTATAGTTTATTAATTTGGGCAAATCAGAGAAATCCTGATAACGTAATGTCACCAGCAATAAGAACTGCAAAGTTCAACTTATTAATAATAAGTACAAGGAATATTTATACTTTTGACAGACACTGAATAGCTTTATTAGGATGTATAAAAAAATGAGAGAGGAGATGTATCATAGGGTTTACTCTGGGTGCAGCATCCTACTGTCCAGGGAGATGAGCTCTTTCATGGGCTTACGAGGGGAAATATGCTCAGCTAGCGTTACAGAGTAATAAGCTGAAGCGTGAGGCAGAGATGATTACAACATTACCAAGTACATCCCAAATCTGCCTGCAGAAGAAGCCGCTTGAGCCTGTCAGAGTGTTACAGGGTATCTCGGCACAACTGAAATACTCTGTCCCTTTCCCCTCTTGCCTCTCTGCTCCGCACAGGGATGTCCCTTAGCGCACGGCCTCGTGGGCCGGTCTGCGCTGCCCTTGCAGAGGGCAGGGCTGAGGCCGGCGGCGCTCCAGAAGGCGCTGCCGCTGGCCCGAGGCACAGCGGGCACGGGTCCCGCGGGGGCGGGGGCAGCGCCGGCCGCGGCGGAGCCCGCTATGCGCTCAGGTGCCGGGCCCCGCCGGGGAGCGCCGGCAGGAGCCGTGGGGGCCGCCCCGCGGGGCAGCGCCGCGGGAGCCACGGCCGCCGTCCGGCGGCGCGCCCGCCCCCGCCGCCCCATTGGCCGCGCCGCGGCTCAAATAGGGCTGGACCGGGCGCGGGCTCTGGCAGCAGCGAGCGGGCTCCGAGTGCGTCCCGTGGGCCGGCTGCAGCTGCCGGCTTTGGCGGCAGCAATCGGCAGCGCGTCCCGTCCGGTCCGGCCCGGTCCCAGCGCGAGATGAGCAGCCCCGATGCGGGCTACGCCAGCAGCGACGACCAGGTGCAGGGGCGGTGCTCGCTGCCCATCATGATGCCGGCCATGTGCCCGTGGGCGGCAGAGGCGCTGAGCCCGCTGGGCGAGGCGAAGGCGAAGGGCGGCGCGGCGGCGTCGGGGCCGTCGGGCGGCCGGAGCAAGGGCGAGGCGCGGATCCGGCGTCCCATGAACGCCTTCATGGTGTGGGCGAAGGACGAGCGCAAGCGGCTGGCGCAGCAAAACCCGGACCTGCACAACGCCGAGCTCAGCAAGATGCTGGGTGAGCGCGGGCGGGCGCGGGGCCCCGTGGGGCGGATCCAGGAGAGCGAGGAGGCCGGGGAAGCTCCGGGTCGGGGCTGTGGGCGGCGAGCGGGGGGATCCGTGGGCTGTCGGGCCGGGATCCCGGCGTGGCGGTCGCGTCCGAGGGCGAGCGAGGATCGCGCACGGCCGGGCGGGGCTGGGGCTGTGGGCGGGGGCGGTGTCGGTGTCGCCGGGAGCGGGCGTGGGTGCCGCTGGGTGAGCGGGCGTTCTGACGGTGTCGGTGGGTGCAGGTAAATCGTGGAAGGCGCTGTCGCTGGCGGAGAAGCGTCCGTTCGTGGAGGAGGCGGAGCGGCTGCGGGTGCAGCACATGCAGGACCACCCGAACTACAAGTACCGGCCGCGGCGGCGGAAGCAGGTGAAGCGCCTGAAGCGGGTGGAGAGCGGCTTCCTGCAGCACGGCCTGGCCGAGGCGGCGGCGGCGGCGGCGGCCGGGGGGCCCGGTCTGGGCAGCGAGGTGTCCGGCGGCGTCGGCGGCAGGATGTGCGTGGAGGGCCTGGGACTGGCGTACGGCGAGCAGGGCTACGCGGCGGCGGCGGGCGCGGGCCACTACCGGGACTGTCCGCCGCTGGGCGCCGCGTTCGACGGCTACGGCCTGCCGACACCGGACCCGTCGCCGCTGGACGCGGCGGAGAGCGAGGCGTCCTTCTTCGCGGCGGGGCTGCAGGACGAGTGCGCGCTGGTGCCCTACGGCTACGGCCCGCACCCGGTGGCCGCCGAGTACCCGGCAGCAGCAGCAGCGGCGGCGGCGGCGTCCGAGAGCCCGTCGGGCGGGTCGCTGCGGCGGCACCTGCCGCCCGGAGAGGCGCTGGGCGCGGGCGGGTCGCTGCAGGGGCTGCTGGGCTGCCCGGCGCCGCTGCACGCCTACTACGGGCAGTGCCAGCCGCCGGGAGCGGGGCGCGGCCCGCCGCCGCTGCCGCCGCCGGGGGCCGTGGGTCAGCCGTCGCCGCCGCCGGAGTCGGCGCCGTGCCGGGAGCAGCTGGAGCAGCTGCGGCCGGAGGAACTGCTGGGCGAGGTGGATCGCACGGAATTCGAACAGTACCTGCGCTTCGCCTGCAAGCCCGAGCTGGGGCTGCCCTACGGCGGCCACGACGCGGCCGCGCTGTCGGCGCCCGAGGTTGCGGCTCCCATCTCGTCGGCCGTGTCGGACGCCAGCAGCGCCGTCTACTACTGCGGCTACCCCGACTTGTGAAGGGCTCGCTGGGGCTCGGCACGGACAGTGGCGTGGAGGCGCCAGGCCCCGCTCCTATTTATGTAATTTATTTGAATCTTGAGAACTGACAGGGTATCTGTGACCTACTCGAGGTTTAAAAGGTGATGTGCCATCTCGCTGTCTAGGTGGTGCAGGTTTTACCATCACTGTCCGACAGTTACATCTAAAACTGTTGCTGTGGTGGAATGATGATACTAGGGGCACACGGAGATTATAATTTCTGTGATCTTGTTAGAGATCCGCATGCTTTTGTATGTTTTTTTTCAAAGTGCTGTGTTTTATATGATGGATTTGTACAGAATGATTTTGCACTTTTACAATAAAGGGAAAATAATAAAACTGGTCTCTGATAACTCTTCCAAGTGGTCATATCGTCCTTTGTAATGGATATTTACTGCCTATCAAACTACTTTTGTGTGTGTCCCGTGCACTGAGCATTAGGTCCTCTCACACTTTCTGTAGGCAGTCTTCCTATGTTTCTCCTGCTTCAGTTACAGACAAAATTTCAAACCTCCTGCAACCTCCTACTCCAGGTTCTTGGTTTATTTATTTTTTTACACTTCATTGGTGTTTTCTTATAGAGCTGATTAATATGATGTATTAAAAAAAAAGACTAATTTTTAACACCAGCTGTTAAAAGCCTCTATGAACCTGCCTCTTGTGGTAGGTTAGGGATTTCTGTTTTTAATGGAAGCAGGGACTCATTGATGGGATGGGTGGGTAAGCGCTGGTTTAAGCTCCTCCTGGGCACAAATTGTCTTTCGTGTCCCCGTAGCTGCCCTGCTGCGCCGGGGCGGGGGGTGACCCGGTGTATCCGATCTCCGCTGCGCAGATCAAGAGCTGTAAATCTGGATTCAAAGTAAGCGAAAAATTCCGACACGAGCCTCCAAGGGGGGAGGCCGGGAGCAGCCCACTCGGCACCCTGCCATAGCAGCACATTCTATCTGTCCCTCCCAGAATCTTACCTTTCCTCGCCTAGGGACATCCATTGGTCGGTGTCATCGCGTCTAGAGATAGAAATATCTCCGTGCTTGGGAAATGGGCACCCTGTAATTAAACTTGGGTGGAAAAAAAAAAAAAAAAAAAGCCTTTTCGTTTAGATGTTAGTACCGAGTCCGGCGGTGGGATGGGACTGATAAATAAATTATGTATATTGCTTTAATCGGGGGGAGGAGGCAGCAGTCATCTGGGTCGTTTGCTTCCTAAGATAAAGCTGTGGAGCTGAGCACCAGGGAGGAGGGAGCGGGGGCCGAAGTGGCAGACTTGCCCACTGATCAGCCTATCTTCCACGAGGACGGGAAATTAAATTGTGTCCGTTTTCAAATTGCAATTAAAGAGACTTATGTTTGTACCCGCGAAAGAGAAAATAGATGCAAAATGCCTCAATCAATGAGATTTGAGAGCAGCCTCCTCGGCAAAAATCGACTTAGTAATTGTGCACTATTACTGGGTCTTGAATCAAAAGGCATTCAGACCCTTAATATTTAGTAAAATAGACTACTCTAGTTTCTCAGTCTTCCCATTTTACTTTTCAAACAGTCTTCAATTCTAAGAAATATACCTAAAATATCCATCCTATCACTCTCTTCACCCTTCTCCCAACTGCACGTGAGAAAAATTATGTAATTCTGAAATAGGTGATACTTCAGAACAAGGACATAGTATGTTTTCTTAATGCTTTAATTTTGAAAAAAAATTTACATATTTAAAACATAGGTACATAAACCCAGGAAACAAATGTGCATGAGAGATGGTTTCTTGTTTGGTTGAGTTTTCCTTTTATTATGGTATTTAAACCTACAGGATTAAAATAATTTTGTCCTTTTCACACACGTTCACAGTTTTCTGCGGGAAAATCACTTTGGCTGGTTTGAGAAATAAATCACAATAAGCTTTTCATAACTTTAGTCACCATTTCTTTTAATTTGTATTTTAAGTGCAGATTTTGCTCCCCTCTTCTGTCCTTTACCCCAACTTGTCAGACAGCTGAAACCTGAAGCAGACTTGGAACTGTAAGTGGCTCATAATTAAGGCTGAAAACTTTCTATTATTTTCCTTTCTTTTCTTTTCTGGAAGGGAATGACACAAAATTGAAACAAATACACCGGTTTTGGTAAGAGTGTTTGCCCACACAACAGTCCAACACACGACAGGATTGTGTCGAACTGTGTGCAGTGAAGATATGGCAGATCTTCCAGCATCCTTTTTCACAGAGCTTCTGCAGATTCAAATCTAAGAAGCATTATTTCCCTGTATGTAGCCAGATGTGTAGCTCTTTTTTTAGCCCTTCCTGATGAGAAGGATGGTCTGAAACTTCTTTAAAATGTCTGAAACCTGTCAGACTTATGCAAAGCCAATATGCATGAAGCAAAATATTCTTCGTCCAAACCCTATTTTTCTTAAAGCATCTTGACTTTCTGTTTCTAAATGGCAGACACGCAAATTTGTCCTGTAGCCCTTTCGAAACATTAAACCTTCCTCACGCCCCATGAGCGCCTATGACAATAGACGCATTAAAAGAAAAACCCCGAAGTGATTAGTATTTTTTTTTCTCGAGAGCTTTCCTCATCAAGGTTCTCGCTGTCAGACGGTGAAAGCAGTTGCTGTGTGCCCCGGGGGACTGTGGAGAAGGCTTCAAGTGTGTGACAGAGACCGAGGTGGCTCCTGGCCGCACTCTTTTGGCAGAGTCGGGTCTGTCACTGCCACTCCGCTCCCGGCACTGCACGCAGGGCAATTCGCTCTCTGGAAACCGCGCTCCTGGTTCACTCCAAAAAACTAAACCACAAAGACAGGGTGGCATCTGCAAAGCCTCTCTAACCTTACCCAAACTCTTTCTCCAGTAAACAACGGCGTTACCTGGGCAGCGCCTTCCAGCCCCTTCTTACAGCAATGGTGAGTGCTCTCTTAAGTTCCCAGAGAACAGTTATGCCCCAAAGCCCAAAAGGTATTCAGCTCTTTGTCTTTTGCTTGGTGTTGGGGTTTTTCTGTCCCTCTCTTATCAATTCGCAATAAATCCCTAGTAATGTTTCCATTTTTCTTAACACAGTCAAGTCCCTTATGTTGGTATCACATTGCAGCTGGAAGAGTTTGGTTGGTTGTTTTATTTCTGAGTGGGTCGGTTTGTTTGTATGGGTTTTTTGGTGGTATTTGTTTGTTTGTTTTGGTTGGGGTTTTGTGGGTTTTAATTTATTTTTTATTTTGATGTTTTGTGTATGTGTGTGTGTTTGTGTCTATGTGTGCTTTTTGTCTTGCTGGAGTATATGGATAGACAAGCAAGTGGGCCTAATATGCAAAAAAGAGAACTTCAGGCCAAGGTACTAAATTAAAGTCAGCTCAAGGTTCATTCGTGCAGGGCAGGTGGCAGGAAAGCCAGGAGGTCAAAATAACAACACACTTGTTAAAGCAGAGAAGCTGGAAATGTCAAGAAGCAGTGGTTTTGTGCTCTAAATAAAACCCTAAACCAACCCCCCCCCAAAAAAAAAACCAAACAAAAAAATCCCAAGCCAACCCCCTCCCCCCCAAAATAACAACAAACCACAAAAAAAAAAAAAACAAAACAAAACAAAACAAAACAAACCTCCATATTAACATAGCAGATTTCTGCCCAGCTGTGTGCTTTTCCAGCTACAAAGATGGTAATCCCTAGAAGACACTAGCAGCAATGCTGCTGACGAATTTCTCCTTTTACAAAAATTTAGTTTACTTTTGTGGCAACCCTATTCTTGTGTTGTAGTAAATCCCGTCCCAGCCGCTCCTGAGAAGGACCACAGAAGCCCCTGACAAGGGTTGGGATGCCAGCACGGGATGAGGAGCCAATACCCCGGGCACAGCTGGCGTGGGCGGCAGGGACAGGCCATTCGCAGCCTTGTGACAAGCGACATTAGCGTGCATCAGGTGGCTGACTGCACTTAGCGCTGCACCGAGTGACGAGCGGGACTGACAGAACTGTGAAACCCAGTAATTACACACCCACATTTGCTTAACGTTAAACAGTCAAGTAATGTGTTGACTAATTAAATGCTTGCTAGATCAGAGTTCAGTCGCCCTCTTCAGATTTCCGTCTACAAAAATAGGAATTTCTTTCACCTTCTCTGTGTTTGGACAGAGGCTCTTAAACACAGTAGCTGCCTGTGCGTCTAAGAGAGTGCGTTGATCATCCAAGGCTTTCTCTCAGACTGCTATATTTTAGTATTTTAAGTGTAGGATTTTACCCTGAATTATTTACTCAGAAGGTCTGTCACATACATAAAGAGACTACACCTAAGATATGAATCTTGTCTCAGATCAAATGCTAAATAAATCCCTTTGTTCCTGATGACATCTGACTTCCCTCTGCTTTGGATCCTGCAAAACCTATCCAAGGTTTTGTCCGTTGCTCTCAGAAAAAACAGTCAAAGTCCACACCTTCTAAAGAAAAGAAAGAAAATTATTGCACTTTCTGCACTGTAAAATGACAGGTTATGAACGCATTTGAGGAGAAAGGGGTAGGTTATTTGTTTCCCTTTCTTATTTCGAGTGTTGCAAAGCCACCCGAACGTCACTGCTGCTAACACTAACCCACAATCTGTTCCTGTTCTGGATTACAGGGTCCTATAGGTGCTTGTGGGGCCCCAAGGCTGAAGATCGGGTGGCATTACATGCTTGTATTTATCATTATTTATATTATATTATATTATATTATATTATATTATATTATATTATATTATATTATATTATATTATATTATATTATATTATATTATATTATATTATATTATATTATATTATATTATATTATATTATATTATATTATATTATATTATATTATATTATATTATATTATATCGTATTCTGGAACTGATTTCAAAGCCTCCTTTTTAAACAAAATTATTGTTTTTTAATTTTATTTGTTTTTTCCGGCCTAATGTGCGCTGCTGAATCCCTGGTTTTGCTGCTCGGAAGTCGTTCCTGCTCAGGGAAGCTGCTGATGGTGGTGAATCGATGGAGCTGCTTTAGGGGACAAGCCCATGCCATCAAGTTGTTAGGTGGTGTGACTGAACGAATTGCTTGGTGCCATCCTTGTCACCGCGTGATCCCGCTCGCCGACCGGTCAGCTGTGACACGGTTGACCTGGTCAGGTGTGAATTGCCCCATTTCGTGTCTGCTGAAGAAAACCTACGGCGAACTCGGGAGGTCGGGTGTCTCCTGCCCTAATATTCGGCGCTCGTCCCCAGCGAGCAGGAACAGCGGGTACCAGTTACCAGGCTGACCGGGCTGGTACGGGAGGCTCAGCCCGTGGGTGGAGCAGCCAACCCGCCGCCCCGAGCCCTCGCCCGGCAGCCTCTGGGGCGGGAAGGTCCGCTGTGGTCCCTCTGTAGCGCTGCGGAGCAGCGAGAACGGACGGTGCAGCAGGGCGCACTGGGGTGAAACAAGGGGACGGGAACAGCAGAGCGGCTCCAGGCTCAAAGACAGCCCGCTAAAAAGCAATGCAGACTTGTAAGACAGGTCCAGTTGTCCCTGTCCTTGAGAATGTCAATATTTTCTCAAAAAGAACTACTCCAAGTTAACAAGCTACCTAGTTTTTATCCCAGAGAAATTTAAAGTATGAGTCCAAGGAATACAAGTGATTCTCCTTCATATTGTGTGTATGTGTGCATGCTAAAAAACAGAGCAGGGAAGCTATTCTGGACACAGGAAAATAGTTTTAAACTAAGAGAGGATCCTTTTAGATACGCTAGAAGGAAGCAGGGTTACAACGAGGGTAGTAAAACACTGGAACAGGTTGCCCACAGAGGTTGTGGATGCCCCGTCCTTGGAAGTGTTCAAGGCCAGGTTGGATGGGGCTTTGAGCAACCTGGTCTAGTGGAAGGCGCTCCTGCCCATGGGAAGGGGGTGGAATTAGAAAATTTTTAAAGTCCCTTCCAACCCAAACTAGTCTATGATTACTTCCTGCAGTTTAAAGGGTTTGTATATAAATACATTCGTCTATCTTCTGTCCAAAAGCAATTATTTCAAGTTTGGTCTGACATCATTACCATTACCAATGGATTATTTCCCAGGTACGTATTTCTGCCCCGAGAATCTTTCCCAGCCTGCAGGCATTTAAATTCCCTTTTCTGGGTTCCAGACTTATGTGGAAGATAAAGGACTCTAAGTAACTCGTGCTAGCGTGTCTCTTTGTGAAGAACTAACACAGAATTTTATACTCTCGACTTCAAGCAAAACAGGAACACAGGGATATCAGGAAAGAAATTGTACAATGATTTAAATATTTCCGATATCCATCGATAGAAAGAGGAGTGGGGTTCCCCGACGGCAGGAATCTGTCGAGAGTGCTCCTGCTCCCACTCCCCACTCCGGATTTACCGTAATGCCAGGAGGGAGCCCGGCCGCCCCACATACCTGGTTGAGACGGGCTGTCATGGAAAAGCGCGCCTTATTGGAGGGGGAGAAAAGGGCGTTAATGACCGGTAAACTTTATTAATGAGGGCAGGATTTATTCAGTGTTTTTTTAATCGCCTGTAACTTCACGCCTTTTCTATTCAGATAAGATGCGATCTCATGTATCAAGGCACAGATGTGCCCTTCAGCTTGTTCAGTTATACTGGAGCACAAGAAAAAGCGCCAAGAAACACGTCCCAGGTCGTGCCTAGGTTTACAAGTCGCTCGACTGCTCGTTTATGGACAAACTTTCTCTGCATTCATGCTGTATGAAATATGCCCTGCTAACACATCTTCCGAGGTACGCTTTGAAAAATAGGGTTGTTAGTACTATCGAAAATACCATCGAATATTAGAAAACCGAAATGGGAAGAATTATTCCAGTTTATGAGAACGTCCCATTTATCAAGACTACTCTCAATACGATGGCAGTAGGATAGCTGTGAAAAAAATTTAAACAGCCTCGAATCCATCACATATTCTTAGGAAAAACAAACAGTATTGTCCTTACTTCTCTATACATTCCGATAAAATGAGGGTCCCTTAATTTTAAATACCTCGTGATTTAATGAAATCAACTTGCCAAGGAAGCAAAGCACAGACAGCTGACAGCAAGGGGGTCCTGCGAGGCAGTGACAGTGACAGCAGACGGGAAAAAAATCTGTCTCGGTTCGCGGAACTTGCCTCGCCATAGCTGAAAGCGCGCATGCACTGAAGCATTCCCGCACCGCTCCCTCGGAGCAGTTGGTTACGGGGATAGAGGGCAGAGCAGGAGCAGCGGGAGCGGCTCGGGTAGCGCTACCAGGGTACGAAGCTGAAGTGTGAGGCACAGGCGATCACTTGTCTTGTTGTTCCTAAGCTACGTCCCACATCTACGTGCAGGAGAAACCGCTTGTGCCTGTCAGAGTGTTACAGGGTATCTCGGCACAACTGAAATACTCTGTCCCTTTCCCCTCTTGCCTCTCTGCTCCGCACAGGGATGTCCCTTAGCGCACGGCCTCGTGGGCCGGTCTGCGCTGCCCTTGCAGAGGGCAGGGCTGAGGCCGGCGGCGCTCCAGAAGGCGCTGCCGCTGGCCCGAGGCACAGCGGGCACGGGTCCCGCGGGGGCGGGGGCAGCGCCGGCCGCGGCGGAGCCCGCTATGCGCTCAGGTGCCGGGCCCCGCCGGGGAGCGCCGGCAGGAGCCGTGGGGGCCGCCCCGCGGGGCAGCGCCGCGGGAGCCACGGCCGCCGTCCGGCGGCGCGCCCGCCCCCGCCGCCCCATTGGCCGCGCCGCGGCTCAAATAGGGCTGGACCGGGCGCGGGCTCTGGCAGCAGCGAGCGGGCTCCGAGTGCGTCCCGTGGGCCGGCTGCAGCTGCCGGCTTTGGCGGCAGCAATCGGCAGCGCGTCCCGTCCGGTCCGGTCCCGGCGCGAGATGAGTAGCCCCGATGCGGGCTACGCCAGCAGCGACGACCAGGTGCAGGGGCGGTGCTCGCTGCCCATCATGATGCCGGCCATGTGCCCGTGGGCGGCAGAGGCGCTGAGCCCGCTGGGCAAGGCGAAGGGCGGCGCGGGGGCGTCGGGGCCGTCGGGCGGCCGGAGCAAGGGCGAGGCGCGGATCCGGCGTCCCATGAACGCCTTCATGGTGTGGGCGAAGGACGAGCGCAAGCGGCTGGCGCAGCAAAACCCGGACCTGCACAACGCCGAGCTCAGCAAGATGCTGGGTGAGCGCGGGCGGGCGCGGGGCCCCGTGGGGCGGATCCAGGAGAGCGAGGAGGCCGGGGAAGCTCCGGGTCGGGGCTGTGGGCGGCGAGCGGGGGGATCCGTGGGCTGTCGGGCTGGGGTCCCGGTGTGGCGGTCGCGTCCGAGGGCGAGCGAGGATCGCGCACGGCCGGGCGAGGCTGGGGCTGTGGGCGGGGGCGGGGGCGGTGTCGCCGGGAGCGGGCGTGGGTGCCGCTGGGTGAGCGGGCGTTCTGACGGTGTCGGTGGGTGCAGGTAAATCGTGGAAGGCGCTGTCGCTGGCGGAGAAGCGTCCGTTCGTGGAGGAGGCGGAGCGGCTGCGGGTGCAGCACATGCAGGACCACCCGAACTACAAGTACCGGCCGCGGCGGCGGAAGCAGGTGAAGCGCCTGAAGCGGGTGGAGAGCGGCTTCCTGCAGCACGGCCTGGCCGAGGCGGCGGCGGCGGCGGCGGCCGGGGGGCCCGGTCTGGGCAGCGAGGTGTCCGGCGGCGTCGGCGGCAGGATGTGCGTGGAGGGCCTGGGACTGGCGTACGGCGAGCAGGGCTACGCGGCGGCGGCGGGCGCGGGCCACTACCGGGACTGTCCGCCGCTGGTCGCCGCGTTCGACGGCTACGGCCTGCCGACACCGGACCCGTCGCCGCTGGACGCGGCGGAGAGCGAGGCGTCCTTCCTCGCGGCGGGGCTGCAGGACGAGTGCGCGCTGGTGCCCTACGGCTACGGCCCGCACCCGGTGGCCGCCGAGTACCCGGCAGCAGCAGCAGCGGCGGCGGCGGCGTCCGAGAGCCCGTCGGGCGGGTCGCTGCGGCGGCACCTGCCGCCCGGAGAGGCGCTGGGCGCGGGCGGGTCGCTGCAGGGGCTGCTGGGCTGCCCGGCGCCGCTGCACGCCTACTACGGGCAGTGCCAGCCGCCGGGAGCGGGGCGCGGCCCGCCGCCGCTGCCGCCGCCGGGGGCCGTGGGTCAGCCGTCGCCGCCGCCGGAGTCGGCGCCGTGTCGGGAGCAGCTGGAGCAGCTGCGGCCGGAGGAGCTGCTGGGCGAGGTTGATCGCACGGAATTCGAACAGTACCTGCGCTTCGCCTGCAAGCCCGAGCTGGGGCTGCCCTACGGCGGCTACGACGCGGCCGCGCTGTCGGCGCCCGAGGTTGCGGCTCCCATCTCGTCGGCCGTGTCGGACGCCAGCAGCGCCGTCTACTACTGCGGCTACCCCGACTTGTGAAGGGCTCGCTGGGGCTCGGCACGGACAGTGGCGTGGAGGCGCCAGGCCCCGCTCCTATTTATGTAATTTATTTGAATCTCCTTGGGACAGTTCCACGAACTGTGTCCGGGTGGACATAAGCTGCTATCCTCATTATCCGGCAGGCTAATGGCCTCGTTCGAACTGGTTTTCAGCTGGTGTTAATGGAATGTTTACATCTTTTTTTCCTCTTTCGTTCATGGGCGTGATTATCCATATTTTTGCAAAAATATGGATAGTCTCGCGTGTTTATCCAGAACATGTGTCTAGATGTGTTTTTAACTATATCTGTGTTTTAGCATTTCTGAAAAATAAATGAATGTACAGTTGTTTGTCATTCTTCTAAGTGAGGTGGCCCTTGCAAGAGAGTAATTTGAAGTTAAATCTGTAATGCCTTAAGGCCATGCTTTCCAAAGGCAGATAGAATGTGGCTCTTTCACCATGACAATGGCTCTAAAACAGCCTCGGGGACCTAAGATGTTTTGTCCCAGGTGTGGCTGTATTCTTATCGCGTAGTTTAATGGTCAGATCTCTGCTGCTGGTCTGTCTATTGGAGTCAGAACATGTGATTGGACTTGTGTGCATTTTATAGGTTTTTTTTTTCCTTCTGATTTGTGTGCCAACTGAATTTGCATTAACGCATTGGGAAAAAAGCTCCAGTCTGTAACAAAGGAAGCTAGGTAAATTTCAGACACTAATTTTAAAGTGTGCCTGGAATTACATTGGTTTTGGAAAGTTGCAGATGAGAAGGTGACTTTGCTGTACATAGTGATTTTTGTTTGAACCAGAGGATTCACATACAGGATGGAAGCTTCACGTAGAAATTACATGACATCCGCCACCTACCTTCAAGTCTGTTCACGCCATTTAGTGCCATGGGGTTCATGCTCAGTTTATACCAATGAGGAGAAAAAACAGTGCAGCTCAAGTGCTCATTTTGTCTACTGTCAAGTGTCAACTGACCATTAAAATGTGTTTTTTTAGCATGTTCACCTGTGCTCTGTTGTGACATTTCTGCCATTGAAATGGTACAACTATATCATTACTCTTCTGATGTTCAGAAGATGCTGGCTAGAGTCAGCTTACAATAATCGTGGTGGAGATTTTCAGATATTTTAATTTGCCAATGACAGTTCAAAAATGATATGCAATAAAAAGATTTTTGGGTAAGTGTACTTTATCCTACTTAGTTTACTTTCCTACATATTTGATTACTAAGTTGTGGGTGGAGAAATTCTGCAAAAATTCCATTTGTGCAATTTATACTTAGAAATTGCACCAATTTTTATAAAAATTTTATTAGTGACCATTTTAAAACCCATTATTGAAATAGAGTGAGTTGTATTTTCAAACAAATCTAGTCAAAATATGTTATCAGACAATGTTTTATCTATTAATTTTGAAAATGTGATTTTATTTGCCACTGTTTTAAAAGCATAGTCACTTCAATTTAATATTTTTTATCTAGATAGAAATAATTGATGTGTAATAATTTTAGGCTAGGAGAGGGCTAACAACAGTGAAAACTCTAGTTGAACAATTTGTTTCTTCCAGTTGTTTCCTAGATGACCAGCCCTGCTGGTCACCATCATGGCAATCATACTCTTGCATTTGTGGGCTGCTAAAACTGTAGCAGGAATTCTTTCTCATACTATTGTAGAAATATTCAAAACCCCCTCAGAATAAAAGCACAGACAAATTAGGTATTTTTGAGTAGATGTTTAGGTATATTAAAATGATATTAATTTTGTTTTATTGCTTTTTTGTATATTTACTACATACATCATAAGAAACTTATTCTAGTACTGTAGTATAGCCTCAATAAGTAGCTGAATTCTGTTATAAATTGAAATTTTAAAAAGCCTCCAGTAAAAGAAAATTAAGGGAAATAAGCTTAATTAAAGAAGTTCCAAAGTAAGCTTAAACAAATTCCAGGATTAAGGTTACCAGTGCAGCTCTAATTAACCTCTAGAGAATACCATTATAATATTAGTATTAATTGTAAATGATACACACATTTTTCTGTGGAACTCCCTATCTTAAGCAGAAGCCATACATGAAGTTTGAAACCAAAATGCTCCCTAATTATAGCACTGGCAGCACTTTTTCCTTCCCAACATCTAATTCCCAAGTCCAATTCCCTTTGCCTTGCAGTTGACCATCTAATACTGATTTCTATCTAGAACTTTGTCCATTATCTGCATGAAATGAAGCAGCACATGAGGAATCCCTCACCAAATAACAGCATCTAATCCACTGTGGGAGCCTGTATTTTAATCTGCTGCAAGGTGAGGGAACAAATATTGTCAGTGTGTCTTTGGGACAATAGTGTAGGATACCAAAGTTATGCTGGGGCTGTGGAATAATTGGTTTGATTCTCATTCTGGGAATGACATCTGTTACTTTGCCTCTGTATTTTCTATACCTGCCCTTTTGCTATAGTCTCCTTTTCTTTCATTCAGCCTAGTTTGCTCCTTTCATTACTCACGTAAGCCTTTTTCCTTTTCTGTAATAGACTAACCACTCCCTCCTGGTTTGTCTATTCTTTCTATTCTCAAAATACCACGCTTTTCCCCTTTGTCTGAAATCTGCCTGTATACTCTCCTTTTCCTTAGTGGCTTGCCTTTTTTTCTTTTAACCCCAGTCTTTTTCATGTTCCTGGTTGCCCACTGTCTTTGTCCTTGCCTCTGCTCCTCAGCATCTCCTGATTGTTTCAGCCCCAGCTGTGCCCCTTTTTCTACCTCCTTGCAACCTCCTATGAGGTAGTTTCATCTCTATAAGCTCTTTCTCCTGCCTTCCTGCTTCACATTTCATGGTTTAATTCTCCTCATGCTTTTTAGTTTCTAGCTTAAAGTTTCGACTAGGGACCTTAGGCAGTTTTCCATGGTGGAAATATATACACACCTCTGATACTGAGGGACTGCTAGATATTAAAATTACTCCAAAAGGGTCCCAAAATTCATTTAATATGATTGAAAAAACACATTTTCTTTCCCCCTATTTTCAGGAATATCTGACCAGCTTTAGCTGAAACTCTTCTACTCTGCTTGAGTCAGCTGACTTACATGAAAAATTTTGTGGTCCAAACATGTTGTTAAAGCTGTAAAAGCTGATTTCATGTTCTTTAAAAGGAAAGTCTGAGACGACTTTAGCTGCAGGCACCTGTATATCACTTTCAAAATCATCTGAGTGTAGTTCTCCAATACATTTGAGCTCTAATTTAGGGATGGGAAAATCATTTAACTGATATATTGGTCCAAGCATAAAACAAGTATTTTCAGAAAATCTTTCACGGGAATGTTCAAATTAGTCCTGTATTCTAAGGCCACACTGAGAACTTTGTCAGTTGTGTGGAGCGTGGCTGGCAGCTTCCCTTGTGTGCAGTGGGCACCAGCAGGCTGCTCTGCTCCGTGCGGCTGCTCTGCTCCCAGCGGCTGGGGCTGCTCCGTGCAGCGCCCGGCGGGAGCGATGCCCCTGGTGTGGCAGTGTGGGCGGTGCAGGCTGAAGCATCCCTGGCTCTGAGTCACTGCTCTGCTCCTGGAGCTGCTGCATGAGGAGTTTATGGGCTGATAAATGGTGTACGTGTTATCTCTGGTGGATCTTGGCTATCCCAATCCACTCAGGTTATCAGAGCGCTTTCTGGAACTCTTAGAGAGTCAAACATCATCATGTAGCCAAGGCCACCAGTCTGGCAAGCTGGAAATCAGGGTGTGGAAGCCTTCAGGTATTTTAGACATATATCAAAAATATTTTTATTCAGTTCCTTAGAGCTGTTCTGCAGACACCACATTGCTTTGATTAGTTTTCCAAATTAATTTTGTGAAAGCAATAATGTTCCTTTTGCAGCTATCATTAAATCTAGTGATTGGTTTATTAAAATTCTCAGTTTTACTTAAATGAATATGGACTTAAAATACTTTTTATATTCCTCTTCTAGCAACCACCACATTTATGGCTGCATATGCAATGATTACTACAGTAATACTATTTGATATATAGATTTTAAATTTTGTGCTATGGATTGCAGTATGAAATGGAGATGACTATCCTAGTCACTGGAGTCTAAAAAATTTAACCATGGCAGCATAGTCTTAATGCCTAGTTTACACTTCTTGTCAGGTAAATTGCAAATAAACATTTTGTCTTACCCTGATGATTTCAAAACACACTTAATTAAATGGGCACATGGTCAGGTAGAGACAAGGAATTTCTCATGAGGTGTCTTAATGTCCAGGTTGTATGTTGTATTTTGTATAGTTGGAGATTAATTGTAGTTCTAAGGTGTCTCTCTTAGATTTAATTCAGGCATGAATATACCTTATGTATCACTGCAAATTGAAATTGCCATGGCTCTTAAAATATATTAGTGATACAAGTTTTGAATTTTGAGATAAAGAAACTGAAACACCCAAACGTCATGGTATATGTCATCTGCCAGAGATAAAAGTGAAACACTACTCACGATGTCATGAGTCCTTCAGTAAAAAGAATCTTAAAGAGCATAAGGAGAAAAATACAGAACATTTCAAAGCAAATCTATATATGCCCTTTGAGATATCAGTAAATATCTGAGACTTGATGCAATCTCCAGAAATTTCATATTTAAATAAATTGCAAATTTGTTTCCAGTTGCTTTCAGACTCAGAACTCTTGGTTTAGGAGTGTTTTTCATCTATAGTGGAGCAGTGACAAGCAAAGTAAAAATATTTGAGCTACTGAGGCTCTTCATTATGGCTCTGTTCTATCCTTTTTAAATAATTCATTTTTATCTCCCAGCTGTATTGTGATACAAATTAATTTCAGGTACCTGAGATTGAAAAATGTTGAAGTAAGATTTTATAAAGAGTTATTCATCAAAACAAATTTTTACCTTGTTTAAAGAAGGATACCACCATCTTCTGCATTTTTAATAAGCAATAGTTCAGAGAAAGTAAATTTCCATCTTTTTCCTTATCAGAGAGATCTCATTTCATGGAGTATTCCATAGAGTTATCAGGGGAATATAGTTATTGTTCACATTGAGGGTGGCCTCTACACTTACCCACAGAGAATATATTTAGGTACCAGCAAGTCTTGGGTTCTTTCCAAGGCATTGTGGAATTACTTTATGGTGTCTGATTTACTTTAAAGCTTCTTGTTATTGCCATGTAGAAACAAAATTTATCCTGCGCACATCCTGTTTAAAATAAAAATTTGTCCCCTGTTGAACAAAGATAATATTAGAATGTTTTTCGGGGTAAAGGTTTTTTTCAAATTAACTGGTGTGATGAACCAGTATTTGTGAATTCATGGAGCTGAATGCTTTGATACCATACAAATTCTGGTTTCAAATGCACAGATCAGTATTACTGGGGAATAGCTAAGGTAGAGTCAGGTTATGTAGTCTTTATTTATTTTTTTTTAATTATTATTTTTTATTTCATGCTTTCATTGTATTAATGAAAGGTATCACTCCTACAAGTTTCTGTGAGCTAGACCACAGGTGTTTCCTTGACTTCCTGCAGTCTTTCTGTATGTCAACCTATGACAATTTTGCCTGTGCAAAATCAACAGTGAAAACTGGTTTCCCTGAGCCAGGTGAAGCAGATTTGCCCCAGAAGAGTGCAATTTGTATAAATTTCTCATACCTTTGAATTGGGTATGATGACTTAAAATATTGCAAAACCACTCACTAGTATGGATGCAAGAACCTTGAATCACAATGTCCTGGTTTTGCTTTAAAAAGAATGGCCTCAATTCACCACTGATTTGCAATGTGAGGTTAAACCTATAGAGAGCTATTTAATGTGTGGAAAACTTGCTAGAATTTGCAAGGTACACTGTTCCTTCTGTTCTCAGACAGAATTACCTAAGTTATTTCCCTACAAATACTATTGCAGAGCAGAATATTAGAGAAGGCCAAACCTGAAGAAATAACAAACAAACAAACAAAAAAAAAAAACAATGAAAAAAGAGAAGATCTATTTTGTTATTTCTGAATAGGTCAGAGTAATATGTCAAAGAATAACTCACTGGTTTGTACCTGCTCATATATAGTCTGGAAATCCCCACAGGAGATATGAAAAATAACAAGGGCTGTTATTTTGTTGCTGCATCTTGAAATGACTGCAAGAGATCATCTTCTCCTTCTACCAGTTCTCAGTGTCCTGCAAGGAATCTTAGACAGACAGGTGTGTTTCATTCATGAGTCTGATTTTCAACCACAGCCCTTAAAGGCTGCTTTACTGACTTCCCAGCAAGTGTAGCATCACTGAGACTCTGTATCATAGAAAAAGTCTGCTGGGTTTTCTTTCAGCTCTCAAGCCTCAATAAAATACAAAAATGTTGATATTGAGAGAAAATGATCTGGAATACCAGAGAGGTTTCCTAATAACCTTGTGAAATGTATATATTATGGCTACAGGTCATGCACAGGGTGTTCCAGACTCCAACCCACAAAGGAGTGTCAATAATGGCAGCTCCACTGCTACAAGGGGTAACCTTGTGGTCACGGCTGCAAACCAAAAGGAAAGGGGAGCTCTCACTACCAAGTGCAAACGTGTTCTGGAATTTCTGAATGGAAAAGTGACTAATACAGGAAACACAGCAGTGAAGAAAACCAATCTTTCCCTGAGAAGGAGGAGGCTTCTTAGTTTCCAGGTGGCAGAGCTGGGGAACAGTGTAGGTTACACTGCAGAAAGAATCACGTGTATTTCTAGTATTTCACTTCAGGGAAAATTCCAGTCTTGTGTGCACATCCAGCCACACTTGCCATTAGTAGAACACAACTAAAGGAGAATACTAGCAGCCAATATTTCTATTATGTGAAATAATTTCTTAGCAGTGTAAAGTGAAAAGCCATGGTATTACACAGATACAAACTAAAGTGCAACAAACAAATGGATTGTGGGTGGTGAAGGGCAGCTAGCTATCCTGCTGACACTGAGGATTTGTGTAGTTATATCTACAATGCTGCAGTCATGTGTGCACAGCAAATTACATGAAGGCCATTTGGGAACAGTGAAATGAAAAGTCTTGCCCAAGGATGTGTGTTGAAGCCAGGGAATGTTGGACAAATAGAGGAAATAGCACAATTATGTCAAGGTTGTCAGGCAGCAGAGCAAGTCTGAACATGTTTTGTTGTGTTACTGCTTTGGGTGGCTTCTCTACAGCAGTAACTTCTTGTTGACTGAATTATTCACAGATCATATGTTTTGATGGCAATAAGTAGTCACTCTGAAGTACTTTGTGCATTCCAGGTCAATCTAGATACCTCACCCTGACTTGCAGAATCATTAAGGTTGCTAGAAATGCAAGAGTATTCATGTCCAACTTACCCCTAAAAGGTTTCAGGTGACCACCACATCAACTTTTAAGAATTCTGCTAAAAATAAAGAATTATCTATAAAAACAAGCAAGCCTCTCTGCTTCTTGAGAACATACAAGAACACTGAAGAAGACGGTGGCTCCTGGATTTCAGCATCCAGTGTCACACTCTGTGTGGCAGCAACGCCCTCCTGCCCCTCTGAGTCGCTGCTGCTCGCAGACGATGCCTCTGCTTTACCCTGAGGGGTGCCTGTCTGGGACGTGTCTTCCTCCTCAGGTTTACTAATCTGCTTCAGGAACATTTCCACCTGCAATTGTCAAATATCACAGATGATCAAATGATGATCTGTTATCCAGAGCACAGCTTAAAAGCTTCACAGTTCAAAAGCACCTGCCACTGCAGGCACTATAACCTCCTATCTCAGGTAAAATTGTATTCCTATAGGGAAAATCTTACCAAACAGCCTTCATAGACAAATATGTATCTTTTCAGATACTTTTTCAGACTTTCTATTAATTTTTATTCATGGTTTAGAGAATCTTACCTTTGCTAGGGATAAAATAACTGTAAATCTCAAAATAAGGAGCAGAATTTTTAAGCATTGAATAGCTGGCTGACATTAAGATTGTTTTTAACTTTGTTGTTGAATTTACATCAGCAGTAAGACCACAGCATATTCTTGAATTTTGGGGTTCTATGTTCTCACCTGCATCCTGAGAAATACTCTCTCGATGTTTGCAATATATTTTTAATTTGAGGTTTGTGACTCAAATACCTCCCAGATAATGCTATACTTTTCTAATCTTGAGGGCCCCACACAATCTGAGATGTCCTAGGGGTATTCAAGACAATTACACAAAGCTGGCAGACATCACATAGGACATGCTGAAGACCTGCATCCTTGAGGAGGAGCATCCTGACTGAAGCATGCAATTGCTCCTGCAGCATAAGTAGTTCCTTTTGGAGCTAAATTTATCACAGATCTGAGGCCCCCCCTAAGTTAAAACCTGTGAGTGAATCCTGGTGTCTGAGCTAGATAAAACTCCATTTCTGATGTTCCCTCTTCAGCTGTCTCAAGTGTTTTGTGAAATTACTCTAGTGTGCAGATTGCCTGGAAATGCTCCAAGCTCCCCTTTGTGCCAAGTGATGAATAACAATAACGGTGTTGTGATGTCCCATATAAACAAACCACATTAACTCCACTCTTCATACTTCCTAAATTAGAACCACGGTAATATCCAGGAATTACAGATATTTTCCAGTATCTGTAACCTCCAGGAGTTCTCATGGCTTACTTTAAAGCAAGAGAAATGAACTGACTTCCAAGGTTTATCTCTGTTATCCTTGATGACAGGAAGGCAAACAGGGTCAGTTTTAACTAGGAGTGTCTCAGCTTGGAAGGCTCATTTGTCAAACAAGTTTTCCTCCTCTTACAGCAGGAGCAAGGAGACCATCCTCTGAAGCATTGCACTGTATTTAGGGCATCTTAAATACAAAGCACTGAGGAAGGAAAACTAATGGAAAATATAACAGTAGTCAAGAGAGGATGAGAAAAATGATCCAAGTGGGAAGGTAACTAGGCAATTAGATTTGCCTATCCTAGGCCTTTAAATCACTAGTTCTATACTTCTAGCTGTTCAAATTTTCAAAGATGATAGTTTTGCAAACTCCAATTTTCTAAAAACAGCGATGTTGACACTGGTGGAAACTGATTGTGGAAAATCTAAAAATACGAGGTAACTTAGTGAGAATAGTCATGACATTCTGTTTCAGAATCCCAAAGAAGATTCCCTGAAATAAAAAAGGGACATAGTATTTTTCCTAAAAAAAGCCTGACATTTGCAAATCCTTTGATCTAATGCTGATAATCAGAAAGGTACTAAGCCAAACAATTAACATTGCAAGTAGTGAGAGGATAAAGAAACAAAACAAGACCAAACAGATTTTTCAAGAATAAGTTTGATCAATTCAGCATGATTTCCTGTGAAAACAGGGTAAGTGCTTGAGTGTTTAAGGAAGAAGCAAAATATGTGGCTCAATGATAGTAGAAGCTTTAAGGTTGTTATGTTACGTCCCCTAAACTGGGGAGACCTGATCCAGATTAAACCACAGATAATCACAATTATCTGTGCCTTTACCTATAAAAATTCTTTCAGATGGAATCATTGTACAAGCCCATTTCTTTACTTTTTGCATTTAATAATGAGTCAGGAACATAGACTATACTTAACAAAATTTCTGGATTTTGCCAGCTTGGGTAGGGTCAAAACCATTACAAATGATGACATTAGAAGCTAAAATTATCCTGTTAATTTGGAGAAATAGCTTGATATCAGCAAGAAGAACTTCAATTAAGGAAAGTACAAAAAGTAAATACACAAATATAAATAAAAGAATATCTGACTTTGTGATTGCTGTTGCAAAAGAAGAATGGGGGAGAATCTTAAGGCAGCAGTTGAATGTGAACTAAGCCATCTATTCAGCAGAATACTGTGAGTTATGAATAGTTCAGTTGGAAGAGTCTGAGTAGCTGCTGTTTCTTGGTGGGGAATTACTGCACCTCATCTGAGACACAATAACTGACTGTAGTTACATTCCATATCCCCTGCAGTGTAAAATGAAATACACTGCCTTAATCTCTTTCTTTTTTCATCACATTCCTAATGATCTGAGTCAACAAAGCTGCTGTGAATAAAAAAGGCAGAGGTCATCTTGGCAAGCACGAAGAAGAGCACGTGTGACACCCAGGAGTTAATTATTTCACTATAAGAGACCTCAGGTGAGCACTGCATCTATGTTTGCACACCACACTTGAAGAAAAAGATAACCTAAGGGTGGGGGCAGAGCTTTGAAAAAATCATTTGTGAGTAGAGACTGGAGGCTCAATTTCTGTATACCAAATGTTGGTGACCATTAGTTCTCTTTGGTCATAAGGCAAAATTATTTGTCTAAACTTATTTCCCTCCTACCATAAGTAAAGTAGCATTAGTGTTTTCAATGCAAATGGAATTGTTCTAGATTTAAGAATTTGCTATCACAATATAAAAATATGGTGTGATCAATTAATATTTCAGAGATTGTCAATACATGCATTTGGTGTTTTGCTTTATCAACAAAACAGCATGAAGTTCTTCAGATGTGTTAACAGGGTATGACAGTAGGGCTGCTCTCTTGTTTCTTGAATTAGATCCCAGCAGTGATAGAATGGTGTGCAACAGACTGTAGGCAAGGTACAACTAGATACCACAGGGAATTCCTATCTGGTGGCTCCTCAGGGCATCCCTCTCACCCAGCTGTACAGTAAAGGACTCCACCAGCTCCCTTTTCACTCGCTCCTCTAAATTAATCCCAGCTACTCAGCTCCCTCAGACTCTTCCCCATCTCACCATCAGTAACCTCACACATTCTTCCCCATCCTGGGAGCACCTGTACAGGAACAGGCACCTCCCCTTGGCAGTGGTAGGTAATATACTGTGTTGTTCAAGAGGTTATATGTAATTTTACAGAAATTAGTTTATTAAATATTTTACATGGTATTTCACAGGGAGAACCACATGCTGCTGAATATCTAGAATCAGTTCCTGCAATATATGCTTTGTGTGACTCCATTTTATAATTTGCATGAGTACTTTTATATTAATATTTTCATTAACATGAAGAGTCACACATGCAGGGGCACATCTTAGAGTGTAGCTGACCTCACTAATCTCTGTAATGTGTGGTCAGAAAATTAAGGTCATCTACTGCATGGCTGTTTCTGCAAATTTAAAGTGAAAATTTCTCTAAAGCAAAGATCAGACTTTGAATTTATATTTGATCTCATAAAGCAAGTGGGAAATTGTCAGTCCAAAATTGGCTTGAATCTTATATTTTTACTGAAGTAACATGATATTGTTCTAAGATTATCACCTGCATTGTGGAAGAGGACAACCAGAAAAGAGCCCCACACTAGATATTGTATAATTAAGTACAAAAAGCCCCCCAGCTCAGAAAGAGATTGCAATTAAGAGACCAGCCATGATGAAAGTCAGAGATTTGAGTAAAGGAAAAATAATAGTTCATTCTTATTTGAGAGAAGGTGTGATTTTTGGAAGCTTTAGGGAGCAAAACTAAGTATCACAGGATAATATTAGATAATATTATGTAAAGCTTTACTTAATGCAGATTTCTTTGGTCATAAATTTGACTTTATAATATTTGACTGCTTCTTTCATTTACAAAACACAGCTGTATTCAGTTTTCTGCATGCATTACAGTGGAAAGAAATGTGTATATACGTGTGTACAAACATAAAAAATTATAACCTTTCATTTTTTCCCCCCCACTGCAGCTTACCTTGAAAAATGAATGTATTTTTCACAATTTAGTGCTTATTTAATAAAGTACTTGATACCTCTGTTTGCTGGCAGTCTCCTGCAGAGAGTTCCTCAAGGGCAAGGTGCTGGCTGTTGAACAGAGAAGGGCACTTCCTTAGGGTCATAGAAACATTTAGGTTGGAAAAGACACTTTTTATCAAGGCCAACCCAGTGCTAACCCAGCACTGCCAAGCCCACACTAAACTGTGTCCCTGACTGCCACATCTGCAGGTCTTTTAAACTTCTCCAGGGGTGGTGAACCCACCACTCCCCTGGGAGCCTGTTCCAATGCTTGGCAAGACCTTCTGTGAAGAATTTTTTCTTAATATCCAATCTAAACTTCCCCTGGCACAACTTGAGACCATTCTCTCTCATTCTATCATCTGTTAGCTGGGAGAAGAGAATAAACCCCACCTCTCCACAACCTCCTTTCAGGTAGTTATAGAGTGATAAAGACCCACCTGAGCCTCCTTGTCTCCAGACAAAACAACCCCAGCTCCCTCAGCTGCTCCTCCTAAGATTCAGGCTCCAGACCCTCCACCAGCTCTGCTGCTCTTCTCTGGACACAGTTTAATATCTCAACATCTCTGTAGTACTGAGGGGCCCCAAGCAGAACCCAGGATTCAAGATGCTGCTGAGTACAATCAGTACTGCAGCAGTTTTTTTTTTAGAGAAAAATAGTAAGTAAATTGCAGGGAAAAATATCATAGCCCTAGAGCTGCCATTGTTGATGTTTTCAACAGCATCTCATTGTTGATGTTTTCAATCCCCATACACCTGTGAATTTTTCTGCAGTCATGCCCTCTGAAGAGATTGAGAAATGTGGTAAGTAATGGTAAGTAATTTCATTTAGTATTTATTAGAGCCAAAGATAATGACCTAGTCTGATACACTCTACAGTTGATTCATAATTATTCCTGTAGTGAATGTCCAGGCAGCAATCAGTGGAAACGAAATGACTGTGTAGTATTTTGTGACATGAGAGGTGGAGCATGGAAAAGCTGGACTTGGACTGTGTAAACTCTTCCCAGCTCCTCATGCTAATTTTATTGCCATGAACATGACTAATCCCAAAGGCACACACACACACCTGATAACCTACATGCACCTCAGACTGGGAAACAGGATCTCACTTAATTGGTGAGAAAATAGAAGAAAATGTTATTGGCTTGCCTCAAGATTTACTGGTTGTTTTCACAACTAAAAGCTTTGTAATTGTTGACTTTAACCTTTTACAGGGCCAGGTTATCATGTTATGCTCCTAGTTGCCAAATTTATTTAAATGCATTGCAGTAGGGAGCAAATCTCTAAATCAAACATGGTAGTTGAATCATATTAGAAAAAATCCCCAGCAATATAAACAAGTATCTAACATAGGCAGTCATGATGAAGTATTTTAGTCTTCAGGCAATGTAAATTAGGAGTACATTTTCTTTAGATCAATCCAAACATTTTAAACTGGGTTAAATTAGTTGTTTTCATCATAAATGCATTTGCAGAAAAGGTGCTAATATTATGTAGAGTTTTACTTAATATAGATTACTTTAGTTGTAAATTTGACTTTATAATACTTGACTGCTTCTTTCATTTACAAAACCAAGCTATATTCTGATTTTTTGGGATTGTTTTATTCTTTTTTTAGAAGCACCGTTAAAGTATTTTCTGGAAATACGTTTTAAATTTTTTTCATAATGAATTAATAACAGTTCTTGATTCTTCCTATTAAAAAGAGTCACTGAAAATCAACCTCTGGGGTAAAGATTATTAATAACAAACTTGAAAATAAAGTTCCTGTTAATTTTAAAATACTCAAACATGCATTTATGCCATATATATGTGGAAATGGTTTTGTTTGATTTGTGTTTCTCAAAAACTGAAGAATTGGGCTCTTGAAAATAAGACATTTAATTGATACAAATAGGCTAACGAGTGCTAGTCAGTTTTGAAAGCTTTGTTCTGTGTGTAACTGTTCTCTCATACACACCCCTGCAGTACCCTGTCTTTAAAGACCTTTCTAATGCTTATGGAAAGCTAATACTGAGTTTAACAAAATCAGTGTTGCATTGTTTGAAATACAGTAAATGCCAATGCTTTTCTTGTAGCATATGTTCATTTGTATTCTTTTATCTGTACACACAACTTGCCGTAGTGTTTTCCACTCTCAGAGTGGCCACCTATGGTGGCTGTTTATCCCAGTGTGTATGCCCATGGGTAGGCAGCCTCCCTCTGTAATCCAAACAGAAATTTTCAGTTAAACAAACCCAAGTCTGCTGATCCTATCTCAGCAGGTGTAAATTAAGAAACTTGTGAAACTGATGATAGCTTAGGGGCTTGCAAACTCCAGAGCTAAAATACTTGGCAAGATTGCATTAGGGACTGCTCTAATTAACAAAGGACATGCTAAACCAAAATAAGGGTAATTGCTGACAAATCATATTTAACTGGTGTAAAAAAGTGTTTCGAGATCACACAAAATGGCATGCCCTCATTTCAGCAAATAGAAAAATTTATAAACACTGTAGAGCCTTTTAATTAGTAGAGCCTTTTAATTAGTAGAACCTTTTAATTAGTAGAGCCATTACCCCTACGTTAAAAAAGAGATGGTGAATTTTGTGCAGAAAATGAGTATAGGGCCACTGGGAGGAGAGAGAATCAAGAAGCCTATTAGTTTGGCATTTATGGGTCATTATTATGGGTAAGCCAATTATTGGTCATTTATGAGTATCATGGTCCTCAAGATTATAAAATTTGTCTTCCATTTGTCTGACATCCTATTCTTGTATTCAAAGACCTCCCGAGTTAAAATCAGAAGTGGTGAAAAACTATTAAGAATATCCACATTCAAAAGCTGCAGTGTTTGTGGTTAGATGCACAAATTATTTCATTTGGTGTTACTTGCAGAAGTCCAAATTAGAAAGAATACTTCTAAAAATAAAATGTACTTCTGTGAGAAACTGTTAACAGGTGGGATAGTGTAGAAAAATGCAGAGGGGAAAATATTTTTTTTCTTTAATTCTTGATATCTTATCTCTGTGCATGCAGATTTTGGGGCTGAGGGCTATAACCCATAAAATGCTGAAGTCAGTCTAGCTATGTTTATTTTACATGTCTGGGAAGACAGAGAAATTGTAAGGAACAGAAAGGAGTTTTCTCAAAATGTACATCCTATCTTGAGTTTCTGTGCTTTGTCTGCAGTGTGTATCCTTTTTGGTAAAATAGTTTATATGTGGTAGATAATAAATGGAAACAATGTAATACAGATGAGCAGTTATTTTGTGTCATGGCAATTATTTTTACTCACACAGTTACTTCCATCCCATTTGCAGACATACTCATAAACACAGACATTTCTATTTTCTTTCTATGTTTTGCAAGCCCCTTCCCCAAATACTAGATTGGTGTCTGCCCTTAACAAGATAATGGTATAAAACAGAGTCACTTGTGTTCAAAATGGGAAACTTTTTCAGTAAGTTAACTACTCTGGGTTGTATCTTTAGCAGGATCTCTGCATTTGAGTTCAGCACAGTTGTTAAGCAAGTTTGAACCTGCTGCTTTTCTGCAAAGCTTGGCCTTCAGGAGGGATTTTTCTGAAGACTTGCTAACTGATGCCTTTAAAGTCAGTTCGTGTGCCCAAATAAATACCCTCAATATAATGGAAGGCTGATGTGAAAGAGATGTGAAAGCAAAAGTGCTGTTGGAGCATATTTGGGTGTTCCATACTGGTTAGATGGGTTGTGGGGAAACCCTACCTTCAATCTGAGCTGGTGTTTGATGCCATGGGTGATGTAGATTTGCAAGTGTTGGGCTGAATAACTCATGTAGCATTTTAACTCCAAAGTAGGACTTGCTACTGCTCCACATCTTTTTTTGGGAGCTAGAGGGTATTTTTACTGCATCATTTGGATGATGCCTACATTGTACATGTGGGGCACAATGGAAATACTGCTTACTGTCTGAAGGCTCCAGCTCATGGAGTAAAGTGCAGTCTTGGCACAGCAGCTCCATGTGATCCCATGTAACCCATTTCTCTCTGCTGCTGTCCTCGATGCAAGATCAATTCTGCAGGATTTTCTACAGAATCCTGTCCTGTCTGCACAAGGACAAACTGTGCTTTGTCTGCAGAATCACTTGATCTTACCAGGATGTAAGAACTGTGGAAAAACACATATGAGCCTCCTGGAGACTGCTGATGTACTACGGAAAGGGAGGAGTCAAAGACCCCCAGTTTGTGGCTGCTCTGGTGACAATCTGGCCCTGCTGTGAGTTTACACTGGCTTAGATGGCAAGTGCAAAACCAGTAATTTTTAGTGATTGAAAAGTGGTGTTGAATAGAACAATTTAATTTATTTGCATTATTAATAGAATGAGGGGGCATTGACATCACTTGCTGATGAGGTAAATATGTTTTTTTAAAAGCATGTTGTAAACATAGAAACACCAAGTGTGTGTTTGCAGGGCTGAGGGGAAGCCTGAACAAACCCAGATTCTTCATTTCCTGGCATAACTTCTTGGGAAAAGATCTGTGGGAAATGGGGGACTTGCTGCCCATCTTTACCAGGGTGGAAGAACTGTTCTGCAGGAAAGTTCTGCTCAGTGTTTGCCCATTCTGTTACAGAGCCGAGGAGTTTTTAGTGTTAATAAAATATGGAACAGTGAGAAAACCCTCAGATTCCTTGCAATATAATTAAACACACAATGCCAAAAAAGTTTGGATTTCAGGCTGCTGCTGGGCCACCTGTCTTGGTTTCCTAACCTTCTGGCCTCTGTCTGCCCTTTAGATGACAGATTAGCTGTGAACATCCTCTATAAAAGGAAATAGTGTTCTATAAAATTCACACCAGGGTTTCCAATTTAGTATCAGTCAGGACATCCTAAAATAAAATTTGTTTCAAAAATAGGTTGGACGGGGGGATGTCAGGGTTAAAAGCAAACAATCTACTGATGTCAGTTAATTCTGTGAGAAAACGTGCATGGAAAAGGGATTTAGAGTCTTGTTCAGGTGCAGAATTTTTTTTGCTGATGGGGAGTAAAGCAAAGCAAAACAATAATAGCATGTTCTGTGAATCAAGTGTGATAAAGAAGAGTTCCTATAGAGCAAAACAGGAAGTTTAAAAAAGGCCAAACAATTGATCTTTGAGAACAGGAATGATATTTTAATTTTAACCTTTTTTTGTTTTGGCTTTAATTTAGAATTTACAAAGTGATGCAAGTCATTGCCAGTAAACAGCATTTTAGTGTATTCAATGCACACTTGTTCATACATGAAGGGATATGAAAATATTTTAAATATTTAATTTTCTTTCTGCAAATGAAATATTGGGAGTTTAGATACCTGTGGTGTGTAAATCAAGATATTTATTAGAGTACTCCTTATCTTCCCAGTATGTTTTCTTTTCCGGAGTTGTACTGCAAAACCTTTGTCTATGCTATTCTAAGAATTTTATTCTAAGGACTCTTTTTTTCCCCCCTTCCATTGTTAAGATTTATCCCTTGGAAATATTACTTTCCAGATCTCATTTATAGTTGAGGATGGTTTTTCTTTGGAAGTCTATGCAAAAACAATTAATTGTGTCACATTGTTAGCGGTATCTGGTCAAAAATTGAACTGCAACTTGACATACAGTTTATCTAGGCATTTGCACCTTGAATACATTTATTTCTACAATATTATTACCATTCATCTATTTTAATAAGATAAGACATCCTTATGTAATTCATAATTAGATCTCATACAATCTGATAGTTTATCTGCCATTTAAAAACTGTGTCCTGCAGTGAAAATTACAGTACTATATAATTGAATAATACATGATACAATATATTATGTAAGTGCAGCAATTAAAAACCCCCATATTACTTCAATATTCAGAATAATCTTAGTGTTTTACATATTTATCTTCAATATTGGGGGAAAATGGTTTAACCAACATGTAAGTACTGTCATTGTTAATATTTATCTTCTGAATATTGGCTTCAATTTTCAGCCTTTGGGTCTTACTGCATCTTTGTTCCTAGCCTGAAAAACCTTGCACTGCCACTGTTGGCCATCCAAGTTTTTAAAGGTAATGATCAAATCATTGCTTCAGCTCTTCTCTGTTAAGCTGAAAAGATTGAATCTCTAAATTCTGCACTATCAAAGCTCTAAATCATCCCTGTACACATTTTTTGATGTAATTGTAGTCGATCAACGTTCTTTTTAACATATAAACTTGAAAACAAGTTATGGTTAAAAAAAACAAAAGAAGGATGCAACACTGCCAAACATAGAGCTAAAGGAGCTGCTGTGCTTCTGCTTTGTAGTCTTCATTTTAAACATCTCAGAATCACAGTGGCTTCTCTGGACACCGAATTCACTAAAGCTCCATGTTAATTTGACTCCTTTCAGTGTTTCTGATCACCAGAGCAGAAGCCATTGTCTTTGTTCCTATGCATGGCCTTCATTTGCTTGTCTTAAAAGGAGTTGGGGTTGCTTGTGTCCATGTTACTGTGTGATCTTGATTGCTCTGTATCAGTTAACTCTACCCTTCTTGTTACTTGCCTTTTCCCTGCCTTCACCTCTTCCCTAGTGACTTTTATTTCTTCCAGAATGTTAAGGTGATGATGAAGGAGGTGATGAGAGCTGGTCCTATAGACTCCCATTAAAAACACAGTTTATTCTCTGATGTCTTGTGGTGGTGTTAGTCCAGTGCTGAGCATACCCTGCCTGTAAGCCCGTGCCAGTGCTTTGGGGTGGGAGTTACACAGCCACCCTGGCTCTGGCTGCAGTCTCAGTGGGAGTGATGAGAGCATTGGGTGGAGCAAGCATGAAACTGCTTTAATTTGGGCATCTGAACATGCTGCACTGACACTATTTGTTACTATCAGCTGGCCTTGTAATGACATAAAAAATATCTATCAAAGCAGTTCCCATGATGTAATGTAAACACACACAAATCAGCATGTCATTACTGTTCTTAGTTCTTTTGTTCACTTAGTACTGCTGCTGGCACTGTTTTATTTTATCCAGGATTTTTTAAAGGTTGGCAGGTCCTATAGCATTGAAAATATCTCAGTTATATTTGCTGTTAATGATGCAGACTGACTTTCCTTAAGTCTGAGCATTTTGTGGCATCCTCTAACCCAAAAACTGTGAAGTGTTCCTCTGCCACTTGCTTTTCTAACACATGGTCCCAACCTGATTGAACAAATAACATCCAAATTTAAAGCTTTATATAGAAGCTTTCCTAAATATTTCAGAAGAAAATAGGATTTCATCAGCCTTATGGTATGAGTGCATCTGATTTATCATGCATAAAACAGGCTAGTGAGCCATTCATTGTACATTTCTTCTGTGCCCAAATTAGCACAGAAAATTTATGAAAACACCATTACATTGTCTTTATTCTTGGTTTACTTAAAAATAATTGTCAGTCTTTTTACACTGCATTTCTTTTATGACTTTTATGGTTTTTATGATTTTTTAATGACTGTAATTAATTTTATCCGATGTAAGTTTATTTACTTTTGAAATGATATTTCTCTCAGATTGTGGCTTCTTGAGGCTTGTCTCATTTACAAATTATTATGCTTTAAAAATACTTTCTTGCAGCTATTATCACTAAGCTATGTTTAACTTTCTGACACTGACCCTTCGAGATAGCTGATGCATATATGAGTCTCTATGTGCTTTTGTGTGCACATGTGTATAGAGAAATGGGGAGGGCAACATCAATTATGAAGTCTCAAAGATGCTTCTTCTGCACCTTTTGTTTGGTCCTTAATTTCTGAAGATAAATTTTGAAGCACTGAGGCCTGTTTATGTCTGTGACCATTAAGGGCATCGTAATGAGTATCATTTTCTATAAAAACAAAACAAACCAAAAAACCCAAAACAAACAAAAAAACCCCCAGCAAACTCTCTCATCAAGATCTAGAAACAATAGAGCATCTTATTGGCTCAGCTTTCATTATTAGTAATGTCTGCCAATCCCATTTAATATTTCTGAATGGTCCCACAAAGCTCTGTAACCCATCTTCCCCTGACTTTGGTTGCAATTTCACAACTGTCCCTCCTCTTGATGATGTGTACCTTTTAGAGGGGAGTGGATAACACCAAAGGAGACCTTCAGCCTCCCCCTTTGGATCCTTGATTGGCTCAAGGTTTAGACAATACCTTGGGGAAAAATGCTACTGGGGGTCTCAAACCAAGCTACATAATAAAAAAAATATTTGAGCTTTGAAAGATCTGAGTGAACTTTGGTTAAGACCATGTTCTTTTTTTTTTTTTTTTTTTTTTTTTTTAATGATTCGATAACATCCTGCAGTTTGATACAGATCTGCATGCTGCTGAAAGCCTTTCCCATGACTGACTGAGATGCAGGATGTGCAGGAAGCAGCATCTCCCCCTTCCCCAGCCTCAGGCACGGCACCATGGCTCTTCTCCCCGGGAGCGCAGGGAGCAATCCTCCCTCCGCCCGGATCCGGGAGTGAAAACCTCGGCGCTTAGCCTGGCATCCCGCCTGAATCTGCTCGAGGGCATGGGAATCTGGCAATTGCCCCGCTGCTTTAGGATCACGGAATACATGATGCTCTGATTCAGCCACCTGAGGTAGGCAGAGAGCATGAGGAGGGAAATTTCTCTACTTGCCTGATTGGAGCAGAATCTACCCAGGACTGCCCAAAAGGCAGAAGGTCTGTACTATTTCCATTTCTAGTAACTCAGCTCCTTTGTAAAAGCACAAGTAAAGAGACCTTGTAGTAACAGTTTGTAAAACGAGGAATACTGGGAAAGCAGAGCAGCTCCTCCTCGGCCACAGATGCTTGACCTCTGTATCCCTTTATTTGGATGGCTAAATTTCCACCTTTATTTACTTACAGCACTTAGACAAGAACAAGGGCACCCCGATGCTGCCTTTTTGTTTTTGGTTTCTTTTTTTTTCTTCTTCTGTCATTGTGTTGCTCTCAGATATTTGTTGCATCTGTTTCCTGTTAAGGAAGCTTAGTGCTGCCTTTTGTCCAGCAGGTGGAAGACTTGCTGCAGTATGTATAGCTCAGCAGCCGGGCTATATATAAACATTTGAAAGAGGATACAGGAGGTTTAAGCCATTGAGGGAAGGAGATGCTATTGAATAGACAGTTTTCAATTAATATATATTTTTTTCAATCCTTGTGTTAGTCAAGGAGACAGAATGGTAAGAAAGGCAATCTCTGCACCAGAATTTGAAAACCTGAATTCAGTAGTTGAATCCAGGAGATGCCACTAGGGTAAGTCCCAGGACTATAATTGGCTGTGAGAAGCCTGCTGGGTTTTGTGCTATATTCATTGTGTCATCACAGCTGTAGAATGTAGCTTGAGTTCATGGAATACACTCCCCATAAGCACTTGCAGTTGGCAGAATTAGAAAGAATTTCTTGAAGTTCAGAGGGACAGGACCATTAACATTTATCACATTTTCTGATCAGGGAAAATACAACTGAAAACATTGGAGATATCTCTGTCCAGGGAATGCAGGGAAGGCCACAGGACTTGCTGTGACTGGTGTGCAGCTGAGCAGACAAGATATTGCTTCTGAACCTGTGAATGTTACCCAGCCTGTTGTGTTGTGTTGATCTTAGAGATGCTCTAGAATGTTTCTAGAGATATGACACAGGCAGAAAGAGATGTTTAAAGTTGCATTTAAAAGTAATTAGCTGTGTGAAGAAATTTATTTGTATAAAGTAGCTAATGGTTACTTTAAATAATATGATACCCATTGTACATATTAAAGTGAAGGAATTTATGAAGAGATGAAATAAGATCTGTAGTGATTTTTTTTTGGCCATGAAGCTACTAGAATCATTATGTGATTGGTATGAACTAAAGGAAGAATTGAAAAGTTATGCTTTATGGATAAGGTAAGGTCTTGGTGTTTCACAGAGAGCTGGAATGAGAACCAAGAACTAATGGATTTAACAGCCCTAATAATACAGATATACTTTTGAGTACCTGGAATACGGTTGAAGTTGCGATCTTGGGTATCAGATCTCAATGATTTCCAGTATTTCAATAACTCAGTGGCTTAGAATTAGTAATTAGAGACAGCAACATTGTTTTCATCTGACAGAGTGCAGTTATTTGGGAGATAAGGATGGTTGTGCTGGTTTCAAGTGGATGAACAAATGCTACAGAAGAACAGGATTTGGGGTAACAGTGACATGATGAGTGTTTTGAGAGGCCTTTTTAGAGAAAGGGGGAGACAAGATTAGCCGAAATGGTAGGAATCTGGCAAAAAAAATTCTGGGTGTGAAATTTGGTCATGACTCAAGGAAATAAATATATTTGTTTGCCAAGCATGACTGTTTTTATCAAAGGTATTCAGCCCTTACTCCTAAGAAAATTCAGATGGAAGATGAATGAGTTACCCTGCTGAATGTCATAGCTGCAAGGCAGGTTTTTTTTCATATATTTTTTTCTAGTTGTAAAAATGGTGATCTTGTTTTTCAGTGATTTTCTATATAAAACTATTACCACTTTCGTGCTACTGTTTGCTTAACAAAAATGTAATATTTTGGTTATTTAGAATTCTGTGTCCTGGGGTTGAAAAAATGCTGCAACTGTGTGTGTAACAGGAAAAGAAGCATATTAGCAGTAGGCTACTAGAGAGATACTCCTGACACTTATTACAATTCATGATGTAAATGCTGTGATAGATCCATAATGTTCTTTCTTCAGGTGAATTATTGCATTTTTAAAGCTCTGTTTGACTTGAAAAGGTAGTTCTTTGTTAGTCTCTGTTAATAATGAGATGTTATTCTATAGATGAGCAAGATGTTGTGCCTGGGCAGCCTCTCTGCAACTTGAGTCTCAGAGCTGTGAGACTGAGCTCACAAGAAAGCTGAATGGCTCACAAGGGATGAGAGTAGTACCTCTGCTAGTTTTGTTGCTAAGAATGAGAATTTAAGGCTTAATGAAAGGCATTAGAGGATGAAACTTTCTGATTGCTACGTCTCATTGAAGCAGTTCCAGTTTGTGTTATGTGATTTATAATGTTTGCATACAGAGAGAAGTGTGCAACCATTGCAGATAATTGCAGGGAAGTGGTAGGTATGCTTTTCTGCTAATAACAAAATATTGTGAAACTCAGGCATTTTATTTAACTTATCAGAGATGAACTTATCTGTGAGTTGAGAAACCTTGTTCAGGCAAACCCTAAAGTCTTTCTGGTGTTTGTTTTTGGAAGTTCTGTGGACTTACCTAAAGCCATGAAAGATGATCTGTGTTTTAGAGAAAATGTTTCTGTTCAGTGACAGTGAGCTGGGATCCCAGCTCTGCCCTTGCTTAGATGAATAAGCTTAGTCTTGTGCCAGACTCATGGAAATCACTTGGTAAGATTCTAGGGTCAGAACTTATTTTTTTCCTTTGCTTGCCTTAGAACACAGCTTTTTTAAGGATGTGTCCTTGATAGCTGTGATACAGATTTCAGCAAAGGAGGAAGAATAAAGCGTTCAGATCAGCACTTTTGTGCTTATTTCCTCTGAAGCAAAGAGTATGAAGTAGAAGCAGTTGTTCTGACAAAGGGGTGTCCTCTCTTAAGACCCTGGTAATGCAGTAGCCCCTTGTTCCCCCAATAATTGAGTCAGATTTTTTCTCTGTGCCTGCTCTGTGCTCCTGCCATTGGTTAGATTGAAGAGTGGCATCAGCAGAGGAATTCTGTGTTTTTTTAAGCCCTGTGTTTCACTGTGGCGCCAAGTCAAGTACCCTGATGGAGTTCAGTGTCTTCTAGACTATTTGACCTGTTTTAAAAATTGATGTGAGAGGATAAAAAAGCCCTAATTTAGGGAGCAGCAGAGTGTTTGACAGCAGATTCATATGAGTTCATTATTCTGCCTTCTCTCTTAGTTGTTCTTCACAGTGCAGTGCATTTTCTGTTTATATCATCAGTATATCATTGATAAGGAGAAAGAAGAGGAACATTTTGGATTCATTGTTTCAATGTGTGTGGCTTATGCTTGTTTTGCTGCTGGACATATGCCTGTAACAGGAAGTTTGTATGGCATCTTATTGATCCCACTACTTAAAAAAGCAGGTGGTATGTAGGGTCTTTACTACTTAGTGCACAGAAACCCAGCATATCAGAGAGGCAATGCTAATATTAATTTTAAAACCTTTATAAATCTACACGTAACTTTTTAGTGCCACGGGCTTTGTTCTAAAGATTGATAAACCATGCCTCATTTTATACAACTCGAAATCATGAATCTAAGTATTTTTTGCTTTGGTATTATTCTCTTTTAGAAACAGATTTTCTTCCCTGTTCTAGAAGTTTGTACTCTATGGGCCTGTCTTAATTTCTGTCTTCTTTATACTTTCATTGTGGTGTAGCAGAACCTTTGGAGCATAACCAACACATTTATTTTTGGTAGAGTACTTTTACAGGACTGTAGAAACAGTCTGTCCTGTATAGCTGCCTACACTGGTGAGTGAGCCAGAAAACCTTTTAAATAAACAAAAAACCAACTGCACAGTTTAACAGGGTATATGTTAAGATTAACCATAATTGTAATCAAATAGCCTTTCTACTTATGTTCATCTGCCTTCATCTTTCTCCCACTTGAAATACTTGAAGTGGCAAAGATTTGAGGTGTAGTGTCTGACAGGCAATAGCATCACTGTGCTTGTGTACCTCTGTGTTGGCTTTTACAGGAATTGCACAACTGAGGCTATTATGCCATTCATTGATTTTCTGTAGCAACACAGTGCTGTAGCTGTCTCAGTAGACTGAACAGATTATCTGTGTAGTTACTTATGAATGTCAGGATGTGACACAGACAGGTGGCTTCCTGAGGCCCTGACCTCTGGAGCTGCACAGTGTCCCCAGGCAGTCCCTGGCCAGGAGTGGGGCAGCCCTGGGGATCAGGCACCTCCCTGGGGATGGAGACCAGGGCAGGGTCTGACAGCCCCAGGAGCTGATGTGGGGTGCTGAGACCTGGGCAGAGTGTGGGTCCTGGGTGAAGGGTCAGGGCCAGGGATCAAAGCCCCAGCATTGAATGGCTTGGCAGTACTTGATTCTTGATATTTTTTTTGAGTCTCATGCTGTCACTGTTTTCAGGAGAGACCCCTTTAAAAAGACATGGGAAGAACTCAAAACCATCTGGCAGTTTTGGCATATGGAAAAACACAGAGCAGTTCACTACATTTTTGGTAAAAGGCACAGGTTTCCTCTGGAGGAAAGCAGCTGCTGTATGAGACTTGCATCCCAATTGCAAGAGATAATTTGAAAGGTGTTAAAAGTGCCACTGAATTTTTATCTTCTGCCATTTTAAAATTCACTCCTGCAAACAGGTATGACTTCATACACTATTTACTAGAATGCAGGGTATAAAGAGGATGTTTTCTGCATCAACTGCTAAGTGGGAAGTACTTGGGGGCTAATGTCTAGGGGTATGAGAAACTTGATTTATGTACAACCTCAAATTTTTCACAGTTAAACTGGTGCAATTGTTTTTGAAAATCTTTTCTTCAGATGAAATTAATGAATACAAATCCAGGGTATTTTTTTGTAATATCAGCTGACTCTAACTTGAGGCAGCAGGCATTAATACTTTAAGAAGACCTTTTACAAGGTATAACTAGAAATTCACAAACAGATAGCTGAAAATATATTTTTATTAATGTGGTTTATTGAAACAGAAACATTCTTTAGGATAATGAAATTTCAGCAAAAATCTGAAAAAAAGTATTTGTGTCATTTGTCCATACATACATTTATTCTTGTCAAAATCAGTTTACAGATTTTGAACTCAGTTCTTCATGCCAGCAGAGTAGTTGGTGTTTGAACACACTATGCCATCTCTAATTAGAGTGAAATTTGCACCTAACAGTTCTTGTTTCTTCTGTGGCTAAGTAGTTGTCTCTTGGCAGAGAATATTGATTTGGTGCATTAGTAGACTGCCAAATAACTCCTCTTTTACCCTAACATCAAATTTTATATTTTCATTCTTTATTTTGATTTCATTCCTGTTTTTCTTCACATTCTGTTGGTATTTACCTCTTTACATCAACAGTGAAGATACTGGCAAGGAGTAATTTGTTTTCTGACAGTATAGAATATTTCTTTCCTTTTTTCCTTTCAGTTACTTATGTTCTAGCTCTCTTTTGTTTTCTTAAGACTTCATATGGATTACTTCAAGATGTGCATGCTACATGGCAAGTCCACATAGGGAGGCTACAAGGGATGTTTCTAGAAGGAAATCATCCCTCTATCATGCCACTATTTGGCACAGGTGGCATTACAAAGATTGCTGCTTCTTTGAGATTTATTGAAAACAGACTTTGATGGGGTGGTCAGTGACAGGACCTCGTTCTAGGTTCTGGACACAGACTTTTCTTTGGAAATACACAAAGAGGTGGAACTTTCCAGACTTCCTTTTTGTTAGGGCATGGATATTACACTGTACATTAGTCTGTCAACAGATGGAGCAGGACCTTCAGGGGTTCTGCAGTTTCCTCACTGCAGATGGAGGATCACTCCTGGCAGACCTTGTCTAGCTTGCAGCTAGAATACTATGTCATTTTAGGACCCCAATACAAAAAAAAAGACGACAATAAACTGGGGTGTGCTCATGAAGAGCCACTGAGGCAGCTGGAGAGCCTGTTTCATGTGACTTCATTGGGACAGTGTGTTTAGGGAGGAAAGGTCTCAATACTGCTTTTCCTACAGCTCAGGAGAAACACAAAGCTCTCTGACAGAGCAAAGAGCCTCATTCCCCTGGGCAACAAAATGAACCATGAGATCCTACCCTTCGTAGGGTAGCTGTGGGGCTCAAGCGTGTGAAACCACACTTTAAATTTAGGGTAGAATCTCAGAGCAGATTGCACTCCTCCCCTCACCCACTGGTGACCTCTCTGAGGACCATTTCTGTTATAGGACTCTCAGACCATTAAGAGATTTTTGCATTTCTGATATCTTTATAGTTGTTGTGAAAAATGAGCCCTGATGTCATCGGGGATGAGCAGCTCTCTTTCACCTCCGGGTGGCACTGCTCAAAAACACTTCTGTTTGCTTTAAAGCTCTCTGTAGGAACTGTCCATGGCACGTTTCACAGCTACAGTAGCTGGCATCATCGTGCACAACAGAAAACCTGGTAAGTGAGGCCAGCTTCTGATCACAAACCACAGACACAGAGGGAGATCAAGGGTTTTGTCACTCTGCATCCATTTTCCATATTCCACAATTTCAGATTTCTGTTTGTCTGAACACATATCTTTAGTATTCTGGTTGTTTTTCTGTATGTTACTTGATAAAGGTTTTAGTATGGTTTTACATGCACTGTTTATATGGAGTTCTGCTCACCTGCTGATAAATGATCAAGGGGGAATCACACCAGGAAATACCATTCTGATCATCTGCCTGTTCCAGACAAATACTGTGACATATGTTCTTACACATATCAAATATTACACCCTTCCATTGCCAGGGAAATTCAAGAGTTCCATCTCCAAGCTTCTCAGAAGTCATAATTGATCATCTGAAAGAAAAATCAGAATATTAAAAAGAATTTCAGGTTTTCATTTTATTTGTGTCTGGCTTGCAAGTTTTCAGGGCACTGCTGGGTTAGTCTCTTCAGAACTGCTCGTGTGACTACAGTAAGTGGAGATGAAACCTGAAAAATCTCACTTTTCTTGTATTTTAAGAAAGGTGACATGGGCTATAAAAACCACAAGAGAACTGAGACCACTGGTTGTGTTTCCTAGACACAAGCTGTACAGATATTGTCACCTTTTACACCTTGGCTTCCATAATCCCATCTCAGCAGCTGGTTCTCTCTTTAAATGAGAGAAAAGTTTAGGGCAGATGCAGAGCTATGGTGTGCCGGGGTCTCTCTCTCTGGCTGGTCAGAGTGACCCCTAGAAAACCTCGAAAGTTTCTTTTCCCAGGCCGGTGCTTGAAGGAGTCAGGGCTCTTCATTTTCTCCATCTCAAGGTTGTTTATTGCATCTTACCTATAAAATTCTTTCTCCCTGTCCAGCCGAGATCGGTTCGGCAGGACAGTCAGAGGCACTCCGCCCACCCCCAGGGCGGTGTTATCTTTGTATACTACAAACTATGTGTATAATATTTACGGTTACTTTCCAATACCTATCATCTATATTAGACAGTCGGTTTCTACTCTAGACCAATCTGAAAGTGCCAACATCACCAGTGAAGATGGAGGTAGAGAAGAAGAAGAAGAAAGGCTAGACACGCCCAAATCCCTCCATCTTGTTCCCAGAAACCCCTATACCCAAAGTCCTAAAACCTGCGTTTACACTCTGTAATGATTTCATTCTTACACTATTTACACTATTGTGGCTTTTATCTCTTTCTATAAAGGTGGCAATTTCTCCGTGGTTAGTAATAGAACCCACTGGTGCTCTGGGCTGTGTGCCAGGGTCTCTGAGCCCCCTGGCAAGGGTCCCAGGAGACTCCGGACTCCCAGAGGGATGTCCTGAGTTCCAACAATGGTGTTCCCTAGATTCTGCAGTCATTTACTTAGGTTGGGGAGAGGCTACTTTCTTCCTGCATTTGAAACAGTCTGTCACTGATGTGTTGGTGGGATGTGGGAGGAGGTCTGAACAAGATCAGATATACAGTGGGGGAAGGAGGAATTATTGCTCCACTTAAAAATAAAATCTTATGAGCTGAGTGTTTATTTATTTTAATGGTAGATCACTGTAAATTGTGTAACTCTTATAAGAATTCATGTAGATTTGACTTACTTTATGCATTTCTGAATTTTTCCTTTTCTTTTGGTGCTGGAAAGAAAATCTGTGAAGAATACTGAAAAGAGAAGAAAAAATACCTCAGGACTTGGCTAGGATATATGCTTTGGTATCTTGTTCTTTAAAACCTGTTTCTATTTCAGACAAGAAGTTGTTCATCTACACACTGAAATATGAATAGGTTGTGTGGTGTATTTTAGGCATTATATTATACCCTGATCCACCAGCATGTTCCTCTGTTTTCATGTGACTGCAACAATTTAAATGGAACAATATTCCAAGCTACAGTGCTTTTCTGTAATATTCTCAGTAATACATTATCATTATCATTATCATACCTGTCATGTGATTCCAATGAGTAATATAGCCTTTTGTTACATAACTTTATAATTTGCATAGGTTGTTAGGGCTGAGTGTAGGATTTGGATCTGCTCTTAAGCTCTCCTAAATATGATTTTGGATTTCCTGAGCATTCAGCAAGTTGTGTTCTTGAAACAGCAAAGCCCTTTACCTGATATGTATCTTCAGCAAATAAATCTGTACCACCGTGGTCAAAGGAATGTAGCATTTCTCTCAGTAACTGTACCCTCAAAAAATTGTCTCTCTGGTGTCTTAATCTTTACCTTTTCCCACATTTAATACATCTAAAACATTTTTGCATGAAAATCTTATAAAGGTTCATTAACTAAGGTTAGTGCAATGTTTTGCACAATACCCACAAGCTATTATGTGACTATTGGAGGTGTAGAATAAGACCTTAAACAAACAACGTTTTCAAAAGCTTAAATAAAAATTTTCTCTTTAGTGTTGAACTATTTGCGAAAGAAAACATTTGCACAAGGCAAAGTGCACAGTACAAGAAGACAGAGCTTTCAGGGTATCATTTGCACAGCACTTAAAAGATCACCAGCTGAAACTCTGACAATGGAATAATCAGGCTGTTGCTGAAATATTCAATATGTGTTTGCTGTTGCTATAGGTGGTATAGAAAATGATACTGAGCTAACATCAACATTTGTTTTCGGGTAGGGCAGTAGCATTTGGAACACACTGTGGCTGGAATATGTGTGAGCAGAAAGAAGCAGTATTCATCACCTAAACACTGTCTAGCAGACATTGGTTTTTCTCTCACCTATTGTAACACTTCAAGGATTGTGGTTGCTAACAACTTGCTTTCCAGAGCACCAGGTAATACCTTTTGCACTTGTTTCTCAATTATTATTCTATATTATAATATATCAATAATATATGAATTTATATTCTGATTACACTCCAGAATATAATATTTGTTGTTGTTTGGATTTTGATTTTTCTAAGAGATTGTGTTAATTTTTTTAAATGCATACATTGTTCTATCTGATATTTTCTCTGTCAGCCTAGGAAAGATATATACCAATACAGACTGGGAAAGTTAATTACATTACTTCATGTGTAGTTTTCTTACTCTTTAATTCCATATCCACAGAATTAGAGGCCTGGAAACTTTCTTTACCTTCAGTCACAGCCTCTTTTTTCTTCTACATTTTTACCTATTCTAACTTTGCGTTTTTAGTCAAGATACAATACTTTGCTTTGCTGAAAACTATTTTTTCAGAGCTGTTAGCAATTTCACCATTTGAACATCTCAAATGGAATTAAAAGAATTTAATTTGTAGAAACTTTGACTTAAAATTTTGAAGGTTCCTATAAATGATATTGGGATATGGATAAAATACAACCACAGGCTTATTAGCTTAGGTGGTAAATTTTCTCCCACATTTTACTTAGTTAATGAGAAAAATAGTGTCTTATACTCAGGGGTGCCAGCAGTGATCCTGAGCACAGTAATTGTCTATTTTGTCCTCTTTTTTTTTCTGTCACATAGTGTTATTGCCTCTTGGCTGAATATGGGATTTACGTTACCAAGGAATGGTAGCTATTTGTCAGTGCCATTATGTAGTATTATAAATTCAAGTTCATGGATTTTTCTATCCTGGCAAAATATATTAAGAATATTCCATCCAAAATCCATGAGAATGACATTGATGAGAGACCAGATACATCTTAAAAATATTGCTTTCAGCACTAGAGAAAAACAGACAATAAAGCCTCTTCTTTCTCACTAGACCTGTCTGAAAGATTTGCAGCAAAGTGATCCATCTTTGTGTGTCCCAAGCTCTTATTCTGGGAGATTGCATCTATGGCTGTGTACCTCCTTTAGGAATAGGATGACAAAACACACACACTGTGGCTCTGTGTGATTATTGGAGGAAAAATTTTGAAAACCTCCTGAGAGGCCAGATACTTGCTTTAGAAACTTCTTTATTCGGATATCATGGCGTGCTTGCTGTATTAGTTGGGCTTTACTATGAATTTCCAGCAATCTGTTTGAAGTGTTCTGTTTTGAAGAGAACAAAGTCATATTCCTTCCACTGGAATTTATTAATATTTTTATTTTTAATTATACAGTTCTTGTTTTACCAACCTTTCACAGTTTTCACATAGCACATGCTGATGTAGACCACTGTTGTCTACACAGCAAAACCATACAGTTATGAACAGTATAAACAGTAACATCAGCTGCAGCTGTAGAGCAAATCCTGCCCACCAGTGTGAAATCAGGGTCTCATCTCACTGTGCTAGGCATTGTATGAACAACTTTTGAACATGATTTCTGCCTTGGTATTCACAGGCTAAGTATGGAGAGGCAAAGTGTGATGAAGAGATAGAAGATTTTTACCTGCCATACCCTCTAGATCCTATTTTTTATCCTAAGTGACATGGCTTAGAAATATTGAACCATGAAGAATAGGAGTATTAAGGTTGCAAAGCAGACTTTAAAGGCCTTAAATGATCATCTAATTGGTTAGGTGGAACCTCTTCAGTCAGGTATTTTATTTCTGTTTTGTAGTGCATGAAGCCAGTTTACTCAAAAGCAATAAGGTCTCAACTTATGGCTAACACATTCAGTGGTTTCAGAAGATAAAAGACATGTTTGATTGAAGGATTTGCTCTGTGTGAAGAAATAAATGTGTCAGTTTCAATAGTAGTAAATTGTTGCAAAAAATTATTGTGTACAAGCCTTCAAAGTGCCAGGCTGGGAATTTGGTGCCTTTCCTTACACTTGACTTGCATCTTGATGTAGAGAGATATATTTTGTTATCCCCATTGCCAAAGAGCAAGATAAAAGAGCAGGTTTGGATGATGCTATCAGTAATCTCACTTTTGGACTCAGTAAATTAAAATGGAAACCAGTACATGAATGATCTTAGCTTTTCATATTGCTTTACAATGATAGAGACTCGACTTGAGTTTTTCTTTTTTTTTTTTGAAAGTCACACTCAAATTTTGTGTTTAGAAAATATGAAACTATTTGTTCCAAGTAGGACAAGAAACAGTAAAAAAAGTCGTGAATCCCTCCTGAATAAGCAGTGGTAAATGCTTTTTACTGGGATTGGGATGGCATGGACCTGCCTTATTGAAGAATTGAATTCAGCAGTACAATTTAATTTTGATTTTGCTCCAGCTATGCTATGCAGAGATAGATTTGGAGCTGACATACATCTCAAAGCTGAGTATATAAACACAACAAGTTTGTCTTTGCCTTTCTAGATAAACAATTCTGGAAACCAGAATTCTCCTGTGAGGTTCCTAGATGCCTGTCTTGGGACTGCAGACACAGTGGCTAGGTGGATTTAAGTGTTATTGAGATGCTTAAAAGGAAATATATTCTACTTCTTTTGATTGTGCTTAGGGATGGTTGCTAATACTAAGTGGAATGACACAGCCATATTCATGAGTGCAGTGCTGAAGTTATCTTAACTAACCTAATGGTGGCAAAATACATACTCAGATGTTATAATCTTCTTTCCTATGATATAAACAATTTTATTTACACATCAAAAAGGAAATGGCTTTTTTGTCCAGTTATAACCCTTTAAAAATGCCTTAAGGAGCCCCTTCCTTGCTGAAGTGAACGTTCAATAATTCACGTTTTGTGCCATGGCAACACATGCTTTCAGTTTCTTGGAATGTGTTCTTCTGCCTTGGCATCAGTTGTGTCAGCACCACCTGGAAAATAAACAGCATCCTTGGAGACTGTAAACAAAACATGGGAACACCATAGAGCTTGTGTGATTGCATTTTGTGTTCTGGTATGTGATAGAGATCACCCAGGAATGGCTTGTCAAATCATAGTTGTACACTGTGCAGTGATACAAGTTGCTACCCATGAGATTTGACCCAAATGACAGCACAGAAAAAGTATTTGCTGCTGTGCAAGGAGGAGATGGCTTTAAAATAGAAATATGACTGAAAATAGATGATAGAAGAACTGTAAGATTTTTAACCTAACCTCTGTTATTCTTTTTTTTTCCTTATGCTTACCTTATGAAATACTTCAAAAGAATAAATAATTGTAAAATTTCATTTTCTATTTAACATGCACTTGTTGTGTGGACAGTTCAAACAGATAATGCAAAACAAGGCCAAACTTGAGGACACATAGAAGAAGTACCTGCTGATGGTTAATAAAAGAAAATTTACTTCCCAAGAAAGCGTGCACTGCAGCTTCATTGTAGACACATTAGAGCATAATTTAAAAAACCATTTTAGTTCTCATAATTCCTTTTCTGTGTCTGTCCTTCTCTGCTGTTGTGCTGGCGATAATCCTCCATATTTCATGAAAGCCTCCCCATTCAGTGGCATATTTCAGGAACTCTTTTCTGGTCCATTTAACCTCTCCCTGATCTTACAGGTGGGAGAATGAGCAAGTGGCTTGGTCGGTGCTTGGTTGCTTGGTTGGTGGCTGAGATGAAACCATGACAGTGATGCATCCTTCACTGTATTGGAAACTGATCTGTTCAGATCTTAAATAGGATTTAATCTGTGGTGGTTTAGTTGAGTAAAAGGAACAGCCTAAAGCAATGAGCAAGAAAAGTAAACTAAAATAAATTCAAACAGGAATGATACTGAGAATTAATTACTGTTTCTCACAGCTAGGCCAATGTAGCCTTCAGGCAGTGAATTTGAAAGGAAAAGGTTGAAAGGCTGGGTTTGCCCCCACAAAACTTGAAATTGTGAAAATCTTTATCATATCTGTCATGGATGCTCAAAAGTATAAATAGATAAAGGAAGGAATAAGGAAAAACTAATCTAGAATATATTAATCAACAACTGCTGAACACTATGATCTGTAAGCAATCTCTAAGGATGCTTCTTGGAGCATCCTTAATTTGGAACTTGGCAAGTTGGATGGGCCAGAGAAAGTGTCTGTAATAGATGCTATACTTATGGCCTTTCTCCCTAGGATTCTGATGGTCAGAGATTCTTGCTAAACTGCTTTTTGGTCTGATTTAGCCCTAAAGGCTGAAGTTCAAAGACTTTTTTCTTCACAAAGATGAAAACCTTGCTTTTGCCATCCTGGCAGAGGAGGATAGCAGCATGTAAACCGGGTATTGTTGCTGTGAAGGTCCAAATAAATCATGGCATTGTATCACAATGACTTAAAGCTAACACTCTTTCCTCCACCCCCAGGTTTTGTTGTTGGTAGATGATCAGTAAATAAATACATAAAACAGTACTGTTTTATTCCACCATACACCCAACGTGTCTGCTGCTGAAGGATTTCTGAAGACTCTGTGTCAGGGTGGAGCTAAGATATACCTGCACTCACAAATTGTTAGGGTGAACTCTTTGAAACGTAACACATTAGCAGGAACCCTCAGAGTAACATTCCTCTGAAGCAGCACATTCCACATAACTTCTGCTCTGTACAGAAATGCCTTCTCTGCCCCTTAGCCACAGCACACTCTGCTGTGTTTCATGCCAGCATTGCTCCTTCTGATGTATTCCTTTAGTAGATGGTTGGTAACTCAGTGCTATAACCCTTAGCTTTTTAAATTTTACAAATATGTTATTAATTTCTTCTGTGTCTCAATACCAACCCAGCCATCAGGAATAAAAAAATTATAGGAAAAAATTGAGCTGAGAAGACCAAAGACAATGCAACAACACAAGAAAATATATCCCAAAACCTCTGTATCTACTACTGCAGTTTCCAACAGCACGCCTGTGATACAGATCTTTTTCCTGGTGATTTACATTTGCCAAGCAGTGAAAATGTTGTGCTTTTTCCAACCATTTGAATATGCAGGCCCACTCATCTTAAAAATAATTCAGCTTTGAGTTTGTCTTTTTGTTCCTTTGGCAGCTCTGTTACAAAGCAGTCTTCCTCTCAATGTGAGGGTGCTTTGGTCTCCTCCTAAGTGAGTATCTACTGTGCATTTTTTCTTAGTCTCTTCAGCAAAGGTCCTATTGTTATGTAGTGACCTAGGTCCCAAATTCAGATGGTACTTTCTGACAAATTCAGACTATAATTGTGTTTTGTTCTAGTAGGACAGATGGTGTAATTTGTTCAACATTATATTTGTACTTTGTTCCAAATATATTTTGACCTTGGTTCTCTACAGGAAGGTGCTGAAGCCTTTATTCTAACAATATACTTCACTGTTAGAATCAGGTACCTAAATTTCTTTTAAATCCCCACATTTACAGGAAGTAAAGGTCAAAGCAAGAGCTGAGAACTCAAACCTCATAATTAAAAAAACTTTAAAAGTTTATTGAATTTTCTCATTGTCATCAGTGTAAGTTAAAACTATTTTCTAAAGAACAGTTTTATCAGCATCTCAGAATCACCTAAGGAGAGGACTCTGTAGTGCATTGTAAAATTTTAGATAAAATAATTTAACAATTTTTGCAATAAGATACTATACTTTTAGACCACTTCTTCATGTGCTATTTTAGTAAAGAAAATATACTGTCTACCAACTCTGTAATTTTCTGCTATTTAACAACTACACATGTCCAGTTTAAGAAACTTGCTTAGTTAGTTTCTTTTATATAATTAGTCAGATCAGGAACGTAGCTATTTCTCATCAGTTTTGTGTTTCTGCATAATATTAACTCTGGTTAGTTACCATTTACGTAATCTTGGTTTTGAATTTTGGTAATGTTAATGAATTTCCATTTTGGCATTTTTATGAAAATAGTTAGGACAGAAGTGGTGTAGATCTTCATTTATTGAAAAAAATTATTTTTGAAATTTTTCTGCAGTTAGAAAACATTCAAACCCCGCTATGGATAAAGGCATGTTTTATTGGAAGCCTGAATGGAGCAACATCTAGAAAAGTTTGAGCAGAAGACAAAGAATGTTGTTGAAAGCTGCTACACTAGACAGCTCATGCTGTTTGGTAGTAGTCGAAGGTGTTAAACTTTGCACATGATCTGCCTTACTTAACCTTAGGCTTTGATCTTGTTAATCACTTAGGAGTTTTCCTCCCTTTAATTTTGGCTTCCAGTAGGCCAGGCTATAAACATAAATTAACCTACGTGCTTTAATCCACTGGGGCTCCCTGTCAGATCCATTTGTAAGGTATTAGAAGAGAAACTGAACCATTCAGATAGTAGGAGCTCTTAGATCAACACTGGGCACAATTCTGTGTGCTTGGATCACTTATAGGTCTACATTTATTATCGTGTTGCTTCAGAACATTGAGTAGTATTAGTTGGTGAATAAAATCCCAGGTAACTGAAGAAGGGCAAAAAAGATACTGGTGAATAGGAAATACCAAAAATCTCTTGCCCGTTATGCAGTTTTCTTCATGTGAAAGATGCACATTCATAAACTTCCCTTCAGTTTTCTAGTTGAGAATTCCTTCTGTATTCCCAGCTGATTCTAAATTTCTTGGGACTTGTTAGACAGTGGCCTGAATGTTGTTCTGTCTGCAGGCAAGTGATAAATGTAGGCATCACTGCTTGGCAAAGTGGCCTGCTGCTGAGATCTCCCCAGCAGCACGGCCTCTTGTGAACATGCCAGCTTGCCTCCTGCTGCCTTCCCACAGAATTTTCACTCAGGTTACCCAAAAGACATTTGATGGCCTGGTCACAGATAGTCTTAAATACAGATTAAAGCAGTAACATCTTTCATGTGGGAAAAGGAGCTCTCCTAAAAAGGCTTGGATTGGGGTGGAAATAACATTTTTTTAGACTTAGCTCAAATATGCTAATAGAAAAATTTCCACCTTTCTGACTTTTCATCTTCTGAGGACAAGTTTCAGTAGAAAAAACAGTTTGTTGTCCAGTTGAACATTTACTAACAATTTGTAGTGATGAGTGTAAAACAAAAACCCAATTTAAAACCTGTGATTAAACCAAGAGCCTGTATCACACTTGCTTCTGCTTGGGGGAAGAAGAAAACAACACGTGACACAAGAAAATCAAAGTATTCATTACAATATTGGGGAATAAACAGACACTGTCTTGATGAGTCTGGTTTCATATCTTTGATATGATGGACAAATGTGCACATAAAAATTACATTTTGGCTAATGGAAACTTAAGGGGTTTGGATGAGTCTTGACTATCTTATTCAGACAGAACAAATTCCAGTTTTTGTAGTAACCAAGTGGAAACTTAATGGAAAGGTTTTTTTGTGTAATTTTTTTGGACCTAAAATGATTGTCAGTGTTGCACTTTTGTTGACATCTCAGAACATTACATTTACTTTATTGCACCCTTCTCTTAATGAATGAGAAATTCAAAGCATATTGCCAGCTACACTTTCAGGCAGATATTTTGCTTGAAGTTCATTTTATCAATTTATAGGTGAATTTAACCCAGATCAAAATATATTTTGTGGTTTAGCTTGTGACATTAAACTATTGGCTTTTCTACCATGGTAAAATGAAAAGAAATAAGGCTGTGACCATTTCATAACAAGGGTACCCACTAGGACAGATAACTTACTTGTGTTCAGATAAGTAATTTTTGTTGAAGCAGCACAACACATAGCAGCTTAGATGATGCATATTCTTCACTTTCCAATTAGTCTTTGCAAAACTAAAAGATCCAGGATTTGAATGTTCATTAACCTTGTTGTGTGAGCTGCTCAGAGATCAGTCTTTAAAGGCTGGAACTGCAGTTATTTCAGTGAAAAATGAGATTCAAAGTGTTGTGAGAGTTGCCTGCAGATTGTTTAATGATGGCTTCAAAATAACAACAAGGGTAGAGAAAAACAAATTAGCTAATTTATTCAGATTCTGACACAGCTTTTGTGCTGTTCTCAGACTGAGCTCTGTGGTCCTTAAATTCCAACAGCTGTTATACAAACTTATATCCCATGACAAAGCCTATCCTCATCTTTCTTTTGCAGGATTTAAAACTGTGCATGAACATACATTAGATATCTAATGTCCTTAATTCATTATTTTGTGTGCTAAAACCCCCAGGCAACAGCACATAACAAATCCTGCTGCCATTTGCACCTTAGTTTACTTGCTGTGTGATTTAGGGATTACAATAAATTTTAGAGAGGATTATTTGGATTTCTGGAAATGGGTTAGCCAATAGACAAGTTGCTTTCTCTTATATGCCAATGTCTGTTTAGAAGTCTTTGCATTCCAGTCCTCTGTCCAGTGTTAGCCTGTGGAAGGATGTCAATAGGTAACTCCAGCAGCAATGGAGAGGAAGAATCTCTCCTCCTCCCTTTCCTAGAGACAGCTCTTGCTTTTTGGTTGTTTCTGTGGCCCTGACACCTTGACCCTCATGTGCCACTTTTACAAGAGAACAGGACACATGAAAATATTATTTTGCCTCTAGACTATTGCCTGGATGTGGATGAACAAGTAATGCCTTAAAGCAGAAGGTTCTGCTCTGCTGGTGAGATTACTTAATTTTTTTTCTCCTCTCAGGTAGGAGTAATTTCATTACTTTTTGCAATGAAATTGTACTCATTGTCTTTCTGTAGCTAAAAGGGATAAAAATCCTGGGAAAGTCCAAAGTTTACTTGGTATTAGTACATATTTAGTATGTGAGAGGTATGTTTCCAAATCTACAGATTGAAGGAAAAGTAAAAGAAAAACCAATTCCCAGTTCAAGAAAGACATGGACCTTCTGGCATGAGTCCAGTAAAGGGTCACTAAGATGATTAAGGGATTGGTGGAGCATCTAATATTTAAATACAGGCTGAGAGACCTGGGTTTGTTTAGCCTCGAGAAAAATCAGGGGGAGGTTGTTAATGCATATAAACAGATGATGGGCAGGGAGTGAAGAAGATGAAGCCAAACTCTTCTTCAGTGGTATCTAGAAAAAAAAAAAATCAGCACAAACTGAAGTACAGGAAATTTCACTGAAACATAAGAAAATATTATTTTAATGTGAGGATGATGAAACACTGGCACATGTTGCTCAGAGTCAGTGGTGTCTCATCCTTGGAAATATTCAAAAGCCATCTAGACATGGTTCTGGGCAACCTACTGTGGCTGACCCTGCTCTGAGCTGTGGGTTGGATTAGGTGACCTCCAGAGGCACTTTCCAACACCAGCTGCTCTGTGATTCCAAGTCAAAACCCTTACAAACTGTCTTAATGGTCTGTTTATACTGATCTGAATAGACACCAATATCTGCCTGTTTATGTGTCTTAAGAGACACTTGTAACAAATGAATGAATTTTTGATCTACAGGAGATTTAGTCTGGATATTATAGAACTAACTGGTACTTGCTTCTTTTTTTGTAAAAGAGAACAATATTCTTTGTTCTGTATATGTAAGTCAGTGCACTTGACTGTATGCTCTAGCCTAATCTTGCATCTATTTTAGAGTAATTATAGGCTATAGCTGCTTTTAAAAAGCAAGAATTTGCACAACATTCATAATATTCAAGAAATGGTCTGCGCTTGGATCTTGGAGTTTAAAAGCTGGAATATTTCCAGAAGCTTTTAAGATCTGGGTTTGTGTTATGATGTTCACATGTAGAATCATAAATATATTTGTAGTTGTGCAACACAAGTTTCTAAAGTCATCCTCTAAAGTTTAACTATCAACTTAACCTGAACTGATGCAAAAAGAACACTTTTCTTTCTTTCTTTTCTGGCTTGAAACCCAGTATGATCATTCAAGTGAAACAGGTAAATAACTGTTTGCATTTTAGGTAGTCAAAGAATAATGCAATCAATCAATTCTGAAAATTAAGTCTGCAGCTCTATGTTTGTGTCACAGAAGTATTAATTCTCTTCAAGCTAACATTCCTTCACAGGCCAAGTCAGAGTGAAAACAGTATGAAAAATGTTGAGGTTTGCAAGTGAGTACACAGGGAAGTGATTTATCTCAGCAGGGAGGGAGCTAATCTCTTTCCAGTTTTTGTCTGGGAATTGATGGGTTTGTTTCACAGATAAGGCTCTGGCATCAAAGACAAACTGAAAAGAGGCACTGCAAAAGGCTTATGGGTGTGGACAGTATTTGTCAGTTCTAGCACAAGAGCAAATTTTGTCATCAGTTATAAATATCTTGATGAAGTTAAGTGATATGAATAAATTGTTGTGACGTTTCAAAAATGCCCCTTTTTAGCTGTTTTCTCAGTCTGATAATAAAATATGAGAAAATACAGAATGACACATGACTGAAATTACAATTTTCAGATTTATATGTTTTGAGGTTGTCTTTGCCAGAGGTTGGAGCTGACACAGAAAATTTCCTGGGCATTGTACTACCTAGAGCATTTTGCAATAGGCTGTATTCCAGAAATATTGCAAACTTTATGCTTTGAAAAGTCAGTCTCATTCTCAGATGTTAACAGAAAGCACTTGAAAACACTAGCTCAAATTCACTGTTAGTATAGTTTGTTTTACTCAAAACCCTGCTTTTTAGAAAGAAACAGCAGGATTCTGCAGAAGTCAAACGGACTTGTTTCCCTTATACAGATTTTTGCATCAGTATTTCTGTTTGTTGAAATTAACTCACTTTAGCTTTGCCTGCCTAGAATGGACAGACTTGGTCCCTCATGGCACAGATCTCTCAGGGGTTTATTTTTCTGTCCCTGTGAGGCACCTTGTTTTGATATAACTCTTTCTTTTGTGAATATTTAACTGTGTTATAGGAGTTCCTACTTTAGGACACTAATAACAGAACAAAAGCCTAGGTAATGCAATGCTACTCCTTCATAAACTTTGGGAAAAAGATTTTTTTTTCCCCTCTGTATTTGTCCATTAACTTTGCATTAGGATTCTAAACTGAGCAGGATGCAGTGGCTAAATTTGATTCTTAGATGGGTACATGTTTGCTATGCAGTGACTTCAATTTTCTCAATTTTCTTCAAATAGAAAAAGTTGCCTTTTTAAATTTAAATATATTGGCTAGTTACTGACATTGTTGTGAGGAGGAAAAGATTAAAGCAGTGATTTGACACATACTTTATATAAAAGAGGCATTACTCTTTATCAGGATAAAGATATTAATCCTTCCTTTGACAACATGCACTAATAAATTCAAAGAAGTACTTTTAATACTGAATAATGTTTGTTGGTTTTCTTTTGAGCATCTCTGTTACTACACCTATGCTCTTCCAAAGTCATATTTTGCTTTTTCATGCTCTAGTAGTGCTGAGTTTCTTGTAGACATTTGTGGAACAGCATGCTCATAATATCACAGAAAGATCCCCTTGATCTTCTGTTGTTGTAATTTGCTGCAAGTCCCTGGGATTTTAGGAGACTAAGGCCAACTCATGTCAGCTCATGTCAGTGCAAGGTCCCAGCTATGCAGTTTTTATGTTCTTGTTTTAAATATTAGAAAAAACAGCATTTACTTTTTAAGATGTGATGATAATGCTGATTTTCTTGTTAAATTCTAATCATGGCCTTTTCCCATCATGCAAGCATTTTTGAGATTTCAGTTGGTTTTTTCTTTTTTTTTTTCTCATTTTCTCTGAATCCAGAGTTAAAGTCTCAAAAGACGGGGGGAAAAATTGGGCACCAGCCAAGAAAAGAAGCTCTCATTAGCTCAAAATATTTCATTTAAATGGTTTGATATGTTATTTTGATTGCGATCTTCTCTTATTTTACCATTTTAAACATATGGTAAGTTCCTAAAATAAAAGTGTCTTCTAACCAAGAACAGTAATTTCATTTAGAAAATAGCAGAATGAGTTGAGAGCTCAATTTTTTTTTTTTTTTGAGCATGTTAAGCATTTTAATGCATTGAACCAAATTTCCTCTGAACATCTTCAATTTAGACAACTTTGAGCTCAAAACCCTTGGTCTCAGTATTAGTTGCATTTTCTTGAATGAGATTACTTGGGCAAAGGACACAGTTTGTGTCCATTTGTGGACAGGTTGTCTGAAATCGACCAGTACCAAGGCAAATATTGCTCTGAATAAAGACTTCCTATTATATGAGTTTAGCCCTGAATCCTTTGAAGATAACTAAAGCAAAAAGTATTTTCAGCCTCATTTGTGCCTTATCTACATCTGCTGCTAGCAGGCATTGTGTTCAGAAAAGGAATATTTATGAGGCAGTAATTCTCATGAAACACCTTGATTTTCATCTAGATGAGCTGCACAAGCCAGGAGATGCAGTTCCTGAATTCAGGGATCCTGGGGAACTGCTGTGTGTTGGCCACTGCTGAGAGCCAAACACCCACCCAGCTGCTCACCCACTCCTCCTCAGGGGGCAGGGGAAGAAAATAGGATAAGGAAACTGGTGCGTTGAGATAAAGTTAGAGAAACTGCATGCCAATTACTGTTGTGAGTAAAAAAGCTCCAACTTGGGGAAAATGAATTTAATGTATTGCCAATGAAAATGGATTCAGGTAGTGAGAAACAAAGGCCAGCAATAAAACAGAGCAGTATCTTTTCTGTCCCTCTTCCAGGCTCAACATCCCTTCTCCCAGATCCTGCCTCCCACCCCACAAGCAGTACAGTGAGGCATAGGGATGGGCACAGTTAGTCTGTAGCAGATCCTCTCAGTCTCTTCTTCCATCTCCTTCCTCTGCTCTAGTGTGGGTCCTTCCATGAGCTGCTGTCCTACAGGGAAGAAACTGCTCTGGCCTGGGGTCTTGCAGTCCTCATTCAGATCTGGGCTTTAGTGTAGATTGTTCAAGGGGCTGCAGGGGAGTTTCTGCTCCAGCATCTGTAGCACCTTCTCTCCTTCTCTTGCATCAGTGCTTACACTGTTGTTTCTCACTCCCTTTTTTACTTCCTCTTCTGTCTGTCCAGCATTTTTTTCTTTTCTAAAATAAATTATCACAGATACGTGAGCATGGTGGGTTCATCTCTGTCCTGTGTTAGTTCTGTTGGAGCTGGCAGGAATCAGCTGTGTCCAGCTCAGGGCAGCCTCAGCCTCTTCCCATTCCTCCCTTTATCCCCCTGCTACCAAAACCTTCCCATGGACAACCAATGCAAGAGCTTATCTGACTGCAACCCTGCCAATAATGCTTTCAAAAATAAAACTTCTTTGCTATATGACATAAAAAGTAATGTGGTCTAAGACAGCTGCAGAAGTGCAAAACTTTGAACTTGACAGAATAAAAAAGCCCTTGCACTACCTGATAACAGTTTGTCTGTCTGTCTATCTATTTTATTCTGAGTGCTTATATGTAAAAAATTTGGTCCTTTTAAAAGGGCTGTTATTACTAGGTATTAAATATGCTTTTTGAAGGCAGATCAATTATGAGTTGTTATTATTCCTTCCATGATTCTGTTCTCCAACTTTGAGATTTACACTTCTGTTCCCACTTGAATTGATAACAGAAACAAATATGTCTTGCATATTTGTGTAGTGTATGTAACGTGATGGGGGAGCACATGCAATGTAGAATGAAACTGAATTATTGATAATGGATGAAAGATGAAACAAAATGTATCAGTTCATCAAAGCTCTGATGTATTTGAAATTAGGAAAATGCACAACTGCATTGGGGAAGGACAAAAAACAGTGGTAAAATTCAAGAAAGATAATGGGAATTAAGGGCCTGATGGTACTTGCTTGTATGTAGGGGACTTGGGTATGGCTCTTGTTCGGCACATTTGTTTGCCAAGCTGGTAGAAATGGTTCTCACAAATAAAAAGGAGCCTAATTTGAATTGGGTCCTTTTGTTGTGTATAGACATGTTGCTATTACGTAGTACTGTCTCATCTTACCTTCTTGCTTCTGCAGCTATTTCAGGTTACATCTTGACAGGGAACTGTTTTTGAGTTGCAAACAAGTTTGTTGTTATTTATTGCAGTATTAACAATATAATGTATGTTAGGAATTATCTCTCAATTTATATTTTTAGTCTGAGACAATCCTAGGAAGATCTGCAATTTAAGTAGTAATAAAAAGAAAGAAGTATCTAACTGATTTTTTATTTTTTCTAGCCCTGTAGAGGCTTTTACAAAAATTATTTTTCACCTCTATTTCCTTAGTTTCCCAAAGGACAGAAAAGTTAAGGACTAGTATCCAGAAAACACTCTGAACAAAGCATAATGCATTTTCTTTTTCTGTAGTTCAAAAAGGCAAAGGAGTAACTCAGTTCAGCTTGAGGTTGTACATCTTATAAAAATGATGCAATGACTTTAATAGCCTCTGCTATCATCAAAGTACATGGACGATGTGGCATAACATGTACTGTGTTTTTCAAGCAGCAAGTCCTCTTCCCAAAAGCAAAAATTAAGTCTAAAATAACACTAAACCACTAAGACAGTCTAATTGCTAAGAGACAGTTCGCGTGACCAGATTATAGTATGTCACTTCTTTTTAGATCAGTCTCTTCTAAGTAAACAGACATCCTTCAGCAGCTGAGTATTTCCCTGTGGCAGTCTGCTAAGAAAAACACGAGGGGAGACCTACCCAACACGACTCCTTCCTCTGGCTGTGGTTTATCTGCAGCCACAGGGGTGCTTATCTGCCCAGATAGAGCGGCAGAGCCTGCGCCTGCCCGCTCGCTCCGAGAGGAGGGCCCATTGTTCTGTCACCATGCTGCAGAGATTGCCAAGGGTTGACCTTGCCTGGTAACCTTATCAGAGGTGATTTTGCAGAAAAATTTACTGGTTTGTTTCAGTAACATTCAAAGAATTTTCTGCGAGTAGGTTTCTTTTCTTGACGCGTTCCAAGTGGTAGCCACGACAATTGTGGCTCTAAGCAGAGGTTGCTCCAGAGGCAGTTTTGTGTTTCTGAGGAGTTTTCTATTTTTTCCATTCTCTAAGGCCTTGTGCTGTCTTCTGTTCCTTGAAGACAGCAATGGCTGTGCCTGCAAAAAGCAAGTGTCAGCTTCTGTTCCTCTGAAGAAAAGTGTAACTGCATAAATGTATCCTATGGAAGCATGACCAATATTTTACCATAAAACATACTTTCTTTGTCACTGTGATAAGTCATTAAAGGGGGATAGAATATAAGAAAATAAAGATAGTGCAGAAAGTAATCTTACCCCTAAGGAGTTGCAGCTGGGCCAATTAGCAAAGATTAGGAACAGGCCTGACTCTACCAGGCCACAGCTGTAACCAGTGAGAAGAAGAGTGTTATAAAAGAGTGGTTGAGAAGGGAACTGGAGTCAGTTGGCCTCTTTGTGAAGAAGAAAGAGACAGTGCTGTGAGGAGCTGCTCATGAGAAACACTGAGAAGGTGTGAAACTTTTGCATTAAGGAGACAACAGCATGGAACCCCTGCAATAAGATGGCAACAAGTCATCATTGCCAAAAGGTTTCAAGAATTGATCTGAATATATTTCTCTCATCAGCATCCCTTTAGACAGTATTAGATCTATATATGAATACTCTTATCCTTCAGTATAATCTGAAAACCTGAGCATTTGTTCTTAATTAGTGTTTGAAATTGTCAAGAAATTAAAGGACAATAACAGAAATTAGATAATTCAAATTTGTCATTTTTTAATTTGGAAAAAAGTTTGAAAATAGGTTCTGCTTAATATTCAGTAGATTGAAGATAACAGCATGAATACATTTTGCAGACTAGCACAATATGGTGTAGCTGTATCCTGAAGGGGAGTGGAGCATCTGAACACACCTCCTTTCCAGCTGCAGTCACATTTATGGAATGACAGAATGGGTCAGGTTGGAAGGGACCACACTGAATCATCAATTCCAACCTCCCTGCTCCTAGAGCAGATGGCACAGGATTGAATCCAGATGGTTCTTGAACACCCCAGTGAGGGAGAGCCCACAACCTCCGTGGACAATCTGTTCCAGCACATGATGACTTGCACAGAACAGAGGATTTTTCTTCTGTTCTTTCTATACAGGTGGAATTTCCTGTGCCTCAGTTTTTGCCTGTTGCTTCTTGTTCTATTGGTTGACACCACTGAGAAGAGCCTGACTTGAGAACTACCAGTTGATGAAAGAAAGAAGAATGGTTTTATTTAAGTGAAGAATAATAATAGTAAGGGGAAGGAAGCTTAAAGATGTGTCAACTTTCTGCTGCAGTGGAGCAGCAGAAGCAGAAATGTTATAAACCCATGTTGACAGCCAGATCTTTCCATCACTGACCTCTCCTCAGTTTTTAATGATAGGTGATACATTGTCTTCGAAGTTAACTCATCTGCTTTTCCTTGGCTTTGTGATATTTTATCACTGGAGAAACACTGCAAGGATCAGTCTGGGACTCGGTCTAATGAACAGATCCTTTCCATTAAATGGAAAATGGACAGATCCTTTCCATTAAAAATGCTATGCACTGGATTTTAGCTGTGTCAAGCACTGAGTACATTAATTGACTAAATTTGGTTAAGAGATAGAAAAAAATGAAAAGATAATGGGTCACCTATTTTTTAACTTGGCCAATGCAAGCTTTTTTTTAAAAAAAAAAAATTTTAAAATATTTTATCTTGTTTACTATTACTGAAAGAACTTGGAATCAGCAATGATGCTTCTAACCACTCTGTGGTCATGTATTCATCTCACAGACTTCCTACTAGCAAATATTTTTATGCCTTTTGGTAATTTAATTATAACTTGATTAAAAATTAACAACTTCAATACAGAGATGTTATTAATTAGAAATACGTAATTTTGCTAGTGGACATTTAATTAAAATGAAGTAGTAAGTTTTGTCTATGTATAGTTTTTAGTCAATATTACTGTGTGTAGAAGAATTTTATTGAAAATATATGGGGCTTGATTTAGTCAAGGGAAGAAACATTGATATATGGAGAATGGGTGGTGATAACACTAATTTGATTGGGGTTATAATGTAATATGATTTGATTATTTTTTAAGGACGTGGACATTGTCTTTCTATTTTTTATTGAGTATATATAAAATAATCTTTGTCAGTCTAAGGTAATGTTTTAGCTTTATTTGAAATTAGAAACAAGCACTATGACAAAATTACAATGCAGAAATAGAGGCTGGAAATCTTCATTACAAAAAACCCACACGGTTCTAATTGGCTCAAAATTCTATATATGTACAAGATCCTTTGCTAAAACACCAGTTCAGCATATGAGGGAGTTTAAGGGAATGTACTTCCAAACCAAAATAAAATGAAAGGGAAACAACAGGGAATTTACAAGAAAGACACCAGAAAATGACCATTTAATCTAAAAGATATAAAAATAACTGAAGATATTTGAGTAGAGCTTCTCTTTGGGTGTAGGTGTGTGTGTATCTACATGTACCTACTCAGACATAAATATGCATATGCAGAAATATCTATTTAAAGTGTTTGTATGTGAGGGGAAATGCAGAAATGGCAAAACCAAGTTTCTTGGAGGGCTGCAGTAACAGAAGTGGGGACTGACTTCAGCTTTAAATCTCAGAGAGGGAATCCTGGGCTGATACCAGGAGCACATATTTGGTTCCCTTTTTTACATCTAATGCTGCAAGTATGACAGCCAAATAAAAGTCAGTGGTAATTGTATTTTCTCAGATCTTCTTGCTTGTGCCTACAGTTAACACAACTGAGCTAGACCAGTACAGGGGATTCAGGCACAGTGATACAGTGGCTGCAGGTCTTGGTTTGTTTCATCCAGGCATGCTCAGATTTGAGTTGGGTATTTTGGCTTCTGAATCCTGGGCAGATACAGAGCCTTTAGTTGGGGGTCTATATTTGGCACTATTTTTATGTCTGTCAAAGAAATAGGTATCAAAACCAAGGCTTAAAATTTGTCTTGCCACTGGGCATTTGCACCTGTGAGGTCTGCTGTGGAATTGGATGTTGTGCACCCATCAGTCTGTTCTTGTACGCAGCCTGGACAGGAGGAGCACTGAGCTGGCTCATTGACTCACAGGCTTAGATGTCTGGGCTTAAATCCTTGCTCTAAATCAGGCACAGAACTGGATCTCTGGAGTGGAAAGATCCCTTTAGCTGCTAGCCAGAGGAATAGAGGACAGCAACAGCTAGCTGCCTGGGCTGGGAGAGGGGATGGTCAGGTTTCTTCAGGCAAGATTGGCAAAGTAGTGATGAGCTGTGCATTGCACCAAAGATAAGACATTAAGCAGCTTAGAATTGTCAGAGCTGGAATAGTTGTACACGTGCCCAGCAGCAAAGTTGTACTGTTAGCAAGTTGGGCACCTACAGGAGTAGGCAACAGATGTTTGAAGGTGTAATTTTTTACTTGAAAACTTTTTATTTTAGGAGGCAAAACTGTAAAATATATAAGCCATCAAGGAAATAAGACCAGATCCTAGCAAAAGGTTTTATGATGTCTTCCAGAAGGAGCCAAAAGGTTCCCTCAGAGTCACTTTAGTTGATGGTTCACAATGTCTCCACAAAATAGGAAAGTTGGCAAGGCCATTGCATGGAATTTCAGGTAGACAAACTGAGGCAAATGGCAAGGTAAGGTGATAACAACTTGATCAAGGAACTCATGTGCTGCCTGATTAATTATTTTCTTTGACCATGCTCTTTGGAAGATGCAAAGAATAATAGTTATAAATCAACAGATTGCTAAGAAACACAAAGATGGTAAAAAAATCATAAAAAAGAGGTTGTGTGACAGCCCTGGCTGTCTTAAGAAGTGAAATTTTCAGTAAAACATTAAGATTTTATGACCAACACAGTAAGAAATCAATCTTTAATAAGGTGACAGCATTGGTTAGATTTGAAGTTAGTTGTAACGTGACTTTTTTACAAATCATGGTGTGTTAAGGATGGTACAGAGACAACTGCATTATTAGTTTGGTGAAAGGGCTGTGAGGGTCATGAAAGCAAATGTTCAAGTAAGAAAAGAAATTTTTAAAATATTATAAAGGATGAAAACTATGGATATGGAAACATTTCTAGTCCCTTCTTGTCCTGTTTAAAGAATTTGAGAAGCTCTATAGGCATTCACATATCAGTGCAGTGACTTGTGTAAATGTAATGTTAACTAATAAAATGCAGTCTAGGATGATTCTTTTCTCAGATGTTAACACAGTAAAAAATGAGAATGTGGTTAACCTTCCCTTCAGTTAGCATCTACTACAAAGCAGAAGGTAAGTGTAGATGGTTCAGAATATCTGAGGCAAGAAAATAAGGAAAACTAATCTGAGAATTGTTATGCATTTAAATCTGATAGGCTATGCATTCTGGAATCAAATTCTAGCTCACTTAAAACTGATGGGTTAATTTGTGCTTCTGGAAGGTCAGACTTTTCCTAGAGGAATCTGTCTACTGAACACACATGGGTATTCAGTTTTGAGTTAAATGCAGTAGTGGTCAAAAACCAGAACAACTCAAACAGGAGTTTTTTGGTTCAGCTAACCATTCAGGCAGAGTTCTCTTAAAAGCAGAGTTTTTATTTGTTTTGTTTTCCTCCCCAGAGACATACATTTTCCCCTCATTCTGCATCCTCAGCTGTTGGTTATCAAATCTCCATTGGAGAATTTAATGAATAAAAGTCTGTGAGGATTAACTTGATAAGAAGTTCATGTATATCAAGCAGTAAAATGCTGTTGTTATGTGATGGTTCAAAATCTTATCAGTAGTAACATATTAATAGTGCCACATTTTTTGGAAAGCTGTGCTGGAAAGGATGTAAACAGGCTGGGCACTCTGAAGGGAACTTAACCCAGCTCCTGCTTCTAATGTGATAATTTCCTTTTTGGCTTGATAGCAGTTTCCTAGTTCCATACCTTACTGAGCAGTCCAGTTAAAAAACCCCAGAAGGGTTTTTGCAGGAACTTGGGAATATAAGGCACATTATCAGCATTTTCTTGGGGCTTTAGATCAGCAGTAATAGTTTAAGTGGTATAGCAATTGCCCTTTCTAAAGAAGTGACTCACTCCTGAATGATAAAAATACTCAAGTGTTCACTGCTGCTCCCTATGGCTCTGACTTAAACAAAGGGTCTCCTTCAAGGGCAGTAGGAATGCCAGGCAGGGAAGTCCTCATTGCACACACAGCCCTGACCCTGCTCCCACTCAGGGTAGTTCTGCAGAAAAGGCTGCTTATGTTTCTCAACCTGGGATGCTGATTATCTGCTAATGAAAAAAGAATGTATGAGCAAGCCTGTGAATGTAATTGCTAGAGTACTTTTTCTTTCTCAAACATCTGCTTCCTAGGTATGATAATGGTCTTGAGAAACACAGAGGACTTGCAGAAGGAGCTGGAAAGCATAGGTTGTACTTAGGTACTCGTAACATTTAATCAGTTCACTTACTGAAGCAAAATCTGTAGAAAAGGAGGAGTAAATGGTCAAAACTAGGAAGTGTAGTGATAAAAATATTTGTTACAATTATTTTGATGCTGTATTTTTCCTGTCTCATACAAAGAATTTTGGTGTCAGTTAGAAACTTCTGACTTTGAAAACTTCTGTGGGAGCCAAGGAAATTCCTCTGACTGCCCTGGAGGGCTCAAGTCCCTGCCCGGGGGCCTCAGAGACCTTGGCACAGAGCCCAAGACCCCTGTGCCTTTGATCTTGACCCATGGAAAAACAATTACCAACCTTTATATGAAGAATTACAAGTCAAGAGAGCTTAAGTAGAATAATAGTTTGTCACAGGGTGAAAAATAGATTTTTGGGGTTTTTAGAATGGGGGTTCAGGGGGCAAGATGGAGAAATCTGGGTGTGTCCAGCCTTTCTCCTTCTTCTTGGCCTCCATCTTCTGCTGTGATGGTGGCACTTTTGGATAGGTTTAGAGTAGAAGCTCACTGTCTAACATAGGTGATAGGTATTGGGAAGTTATGGTAAATAATTTACATGTAGTTTTTAGTATAAAAAGATAACACCGCCCCAAGGGCAGGCAGTGTGCCTCAACCTGACCTGCCAGACAGACCTGCAGCAGGTCAGATAAAGAATGTTATAGGTAAGAAATAATAAACAACCTTGAGAACGAGAACAGAAGAGTTCTGACTCCTTATTCAACTGCCAGGTTGGGAAAAGAGACTTGTACTTATCTCAGAGTCACTCTGAGCAGCAGAGATTCTCAGATCTCCCCCTAGAGCTTTGATTCAGCCCAGGTTGGGCTGAACACAGCAGGTCATGTGTTTGCTTAGGGTGCTGGACTTAGGCCTTTTGGCTCATAGAATGGTGTTGCAGGCTAACTGCAGGCACTGGACCTTCAACTGACTGTGTTGCTTCCACTGCCTTCCTAGAGGACAACCTTTGGGGGAAAAAAGTGAACTTCCACTGATGCCTGCAGTCATGAGAGTAGATGCTTTGTACTTACCTGGCACTACATTCACCAACAGCCAATTTCTTATTTTGCTTTCTTATTTTGCTTCTTTTCAGTGAGAGACAAGATCTCTCACTGAAACTTAGTGACAGTCTCACAGTGATATGGTCATAATTTCAGTTACTGCCCAGTCAATAAGCCTTAAGAAAATAGGACCAAGTGGGATATGGAGTACAGGTTAAGTGCAATATTTAGTATTAGAACCTAGAACTAAAGATGTTTTAGGGGTAAACGGGGTTGTAGTTTAAAAGTGAGAATGACAGCAACTCAGAAAAATTTTAAACATGCTTGCCATTACAATTTTTATGAGCAATTTGTTTTCTCATGTGGCCTAAATTTGCTTGCTTCAATTTTTTGGACTAATTTTGAATTCCCCAATTTTTCTTTCTGAAAGGTTTATAGGTAAAGAACAACTGTTCTCTAGATATTAAAGCTAAGTTCTTATTACAAAATTTTAATAATTCCATGGATGTCAGCCAAGCTGCCCACATGAGTGGATGAAAGGTGTTTCTGTGTCAATATTTATTGCTTTAGGACAGTGATAATTTTTTTTGTGGCTTGTTAGCTGTAAGCCTGAGTAAAGTATAATTCTATTGATGCTATTTTTACTATAAAGTTGATGATTTCTTATATATTTTCAGAATATATGAAGTGCTTGTAGTACAAGAATGAGTGCAGTGGGCCTTTAAGCTACATATATCTGGATGGAAGCTTTGCAAGCCTTTTGAAGTTTTAGAGAAATAAGAGGCATTTACACTGTCAAATGATGACATTTGATTGTCATCTTCACCAGGTCCCAGCAGTATGATCTCTTCAGTCCCCAGTCCTAGTGATACATGAAAGTCACTGATGGATTAGCTGTTTATTGAAAGTGACTTTGCATGCACTGGAAAGTTAATGAGGGTAGCAACGTTGCTTTAAATCCTACGCTGCAGGGATATCCAACCCAAAATAAATTCCTGTTATAAGCAGTTTAGTTTTAAGACATCAGAACAGAGTTTGTATTTGTCCAACCTCTGAAAAAGTGTAAACAACAGAATACTGAGTAGAATAAAAGTACATTAGCTAAAATAGATTAAGGACCTAAATTATTGTATAAATATATTATTTTAAAAAGCAATGCTTATAGCAAAATATCTGTGCAATGTTATAATTTAATCTTTGTTTGTACCTATGTATCTCATGAAAGTCATGAAACTACTATAAATGTTGAATTCTCTCCTAAGGAGGCTAGTTAAAAACTCATTACAGCATGTGGTGATAGTGTTTACTGAGCAGTGTTTTTGTTGCTGTTCTACACAGCTAGTTTTGAGAGCTTGGTGTAATCCTGATTAAGCAAAGAAGCTCCAAATCAGATTATGCATCTGGTGGCAATTAGATGGAACAGTCACCACCTGGGAACATAGTATTTCCATGGGAAAAAGAAAAAAAATCCACATTCCATGGCATAACTAAAATACAGTTAAAAATAATCCTCCTATCTCTTCCTGGACTATATTCATACATATTAATAGTCATGGCCTTTTTTCCAACATGTAGAAATGAAAATGCCTCATGGATGACAAAACTCCTTCAGACTGTCATGTTTTAGTGACCGGTGTTAGAGAAACTGTGGAACTCTTTTCACTGTGTTATCTGACTGGAGAAAAATATGGGAGAATCTTTAGCACAAAGAGAACCAGCTTGAGGAAGTGAATGAACAAAAGCAAGAATTAGGGGTAGCTAATAATTAGCGGTAGTTAATAAATAGTCTCAGAAGGTGAGTGGTAGAAGCTCCATTTTTAACATATTAAAAATTTTTATCACTTAAGAATTTAGTTTGGATGATAAGCTTACTCTGACAAGAAGGTAGATTAGATAACTCACGTTCCCTACCCACATCCTTATTTTATGTGGTTATGTGACTCTCTTGAGCAATCTAAGTAAATAGAAAATTATACAAACAAAATATTTAATAGACAAATTGTGTTTTAACATCATAAGAGAGGACTTGCTGGATGAGATGTTAGACATTCTGCTCTGAGCAGTAGCTGCCTGTGGTGAACCTGGTCTGGTGATTCACATTAGCTGAGATTAAGCAAGTGGATTATGATGTTTTTCCTGGCTGAGCATACTTGGAATAAGACTAAGGATGTTGTTTCATGCAGCATAGATGTGGTGCAATTTATAAATCTCTGAAAACAAGCAATACTCTCTTTTATTTACATAGGGCTGTGGGTGAGTATGATAAAATTACATGCAATGCTTACTAGCTCTATGGCATTGAAGGAATTCTTGTGTATCTAGAACAAAGTGTTCCACTAAGTGTCTTTATAGAATTTAGCTTTGTGCATAAATGTTGTGGTGGTTTGTTTATGGAATACAGGAAAAGGATTAAATTCTGATTTCTGTTTGATTTTATTGGAGAATTTCTCAACATTTTAGATGCCAAAGTATTTTAATAGACATCCTATTTCACGGAATATCAGGTATTTCTCAACTTTAGAATAATATCATTTAAGTATGAAATTGATAGTATGCTTATGATGAAATTAAGGTATTTTGTGGTGGCCTGTAGTATGAAAAAATAACTTCCACGATAAGTTGATTGTTCATTGTTGAAATGTTTTCTATTTGTAAAAGGTAATTATAAGGTATCTAAAAGATGTAGAACAAATTTTTTCTATTAAAATTATTGCTAGAACTGTGGTATGCCAAATAAAGATCTATAATCCATTTTCCTAAGGAAAACTTATTTTACTTAGTTTTGTACATTTAAATTATTTCATGTTTACAGTGAAATTGTCTTTTTTCTTTATTGATATGTATATTCCCTCTTTGTCTTGGATTTGAGTACTTCCAGAGTCAAGACTAAGAATAATAATTAGCTTTATGTAAAATCTGTTGCATTTCTCTTTCAAATGTTGATGCTTATGTAACTGACTGTTTTGCACAAGCACAAATATCTAGAACAGCTTCTGAGACTCTAATTCTAAAGTGATTAATGTCAGTGGTCTCATGAGAAAATCCACCTATTTTGTCTCTTGTAAAAGTGAATAATTGAATCACACAGTTAGAAGAAATTCCACTCCATTTTCTCAAGTGTTAGGAGTACAGTAGAGAGTAGCTGAGGAGCTGTGTCTGTTCTTTCCTCTCTCTGGCCGTTGTTGACAACGGTGCTTTTCCCCCAGAGATCCTGGACTGGGCTCTCAAACTTCACTCTTGGCCAGCTGAAATGCAGTAACATGGCATTCAGTTCACTCAGGAGCTTCTGTCATTGCTGCTTTCACTTGAGTAGAACATTTACTCTGCAAAGAGAGTAGGAAAGTTGTGTTGCAGCTAGCAACAAAAATGCCCTTACGGATTTCCACTAGGCACATCCAGCTAAGCAGAATGATGCGTGAAAAAAAAAATTACAACATAAAATGTCTGGTTCAAATTGTGTCCCTAGTCTAAACTCACCAACCAACCTCTCAGTACAGAAGTATAGTGAAAATTTACTCAGCTAATGAGTAGATCTGCCAAAAAAGATGAACAACAGTAACCTTCAGTGGTTTCAGTTCAAGTGGAGCTCCTCCCTTCTACTGAGGGTAAGCCATTTCAGTAGCTGGGTTGTATAAGTTGCTGCAGCCAACCTTGAAAAATTTCTTCTTGCTTATTCCTTAATGAAATGCTTTTTTTTTTCTTTTTCACTTTTTAGGCTTTTAAAATTTATTTATTTATTTTAAATTGTGGTTATGCAAATCAGTCTTAGAGTACATCATTCTGTTGAAGTCCTGTTGGGTTATTTTTCAGTTTTAGCACTTAAAGAAGTATATTTTACAGCATAAACTATGTCTTATAAGGAGACATTTCTTCCTGTGTTCTGATCAGTGTTCAAAATAATTAACTCCTAGTGAAGGCAAAACACCTGAGCTGAAGCAGTGCATTATTGCACTTCAGCTGAAGCATTATTGGAAAAGCTGTAAGAACACAGTAAGATAAAATCTTATCTGACTTTATTTGAACCTTCGCTGTCTTAAAACATAACATCTTATTATCAATTTCTGAACAGATATATGCAGTATTAAAATAATCAGAATACTGTTTTCCATAGCTTAAAAAACACATGGTAGCCAGAGATTGTTCCATTAGTCAATATGGTAGCTATATTAAGGTTACATCATCAAAGAATTTAATTTATTTTATTTTGATGACAAGTGTTTCCTGAGGCTTTTACGTAGCTTTTCAGTAAAAGTCTACTAAAACTGCTTCCTTGAGTCTAATTAGTTGAAAGTTTTTACCCTGTGTTCCAGTGAAAGCAAGCCAGTCATTAAAATAGTTATTTTAGTCACTTAAAGGATTGTCATTACAGTGTCTCTTTTTAGATTGGATTAAAATGGAAAGATTGCTCTATTTACAAGCATGAAGACTATCAATATGGTTGTCAGAAATAATTTGTTGTTTATAAGACCCGTATTTAAATGTTTTCATTTCAAGGCTACTTCTCCTGACGAATACCTGAATTTTTTTGTGTGTTTTTGAGGGACTTAAAGACTTTTTTTTAACTAAAAATGCCTTGTAAGTATTTTTTTATATAAATATGTATAAATACGTATAAATACAACTTTTGTAGTAGGTATATATTGTGAGATATAAAACTTGTAATAGAAAAGAAAATAATAAATCAATTTATGATAAAATGTCACTCTAACACATGTTTTGGGCCTTATTATGATATGGACTACAGTGCTGTAAACCAGGAGACTTTTCTCTGACTTCCGTGGTTTTGTCTTGGTATAAACTAGTATATAAGATCAGACTGAATTGCATTGTCTTTCAGTTTGGCTATTTTGGACTGAAAAAGGCACATACCAAGGCACAAATTTCTCTCTCCTAGTAAGGACTTTTCTTAAATATCTAAAAGGTGACATATCATCAGCTTCATGCTCAAGAAAGGATGGACTGAAAAACCACCTCCTTCTAAGAAAAGGCCTCTTGTACCAAAATGATAAGAGATTTGAAATTACATTGGAGAGTTTTGGGAATACTTGCAAGTAGAGCTATGCTTACTTAATCTGACAGTATCGGAGTCTTTGTGGAATTTAGTGATAACAGCTTGAATCCATTTAAATCCAATGATTTTTTGGCACAACGTGCTGCTGTTGGTTTCTCATAAATCCTCTTCCTGCACCTTTCAAAATGTAGATCATATTTTTGCTAGTCACAGAGAAAGTTTTACATCCATCTCCTCTTTCTTCCATTTTTGACAGATTGCTGTCAAAATGAGTGAAACACCTTCCAGCAGTTACTCGGCGAATCATCCAAACTCCTCCGAGAGTGAGCAGAGTTTATCCGCGCGCCATTTCAACGTCACCGAACCTGTCGTGGCCAAACGGATTTGTTTCTATAAAAGTGGAGATCCCCAGTTTAATGGAATCAAAATGGTGGTTAATAGCAGGTCTTACAAGACATTTGATGCCTTGCTGGATAGTTTGTCCAAACGGGTCCCGTTACCTTTTGGAGTAAGGAATATTAGTACACCAAGAGGGAGACACAGCATCACCAATTTGGAGGATCTGGAAGATGGAAAATCCTATATTTGCTCCCATCAGAGGAAAATGAAGCCCATCAACCTGGAACAGGCCAGCAAAAAGCCCCTGCCCTGGCAGATCAGCAGGCCTGTCAGCGCTCGTCGTCGCGCTGTGCAATTAGCAAGGCAGAATGAAGATGGGTTGGGCCATCGAGAAAGCAGAATAACAACTCCCAAAAAGATGCTTGTTTTCAAAAACGGGGATGTAAGACTTAGGCGCACCATTGTTTTGGGAAAGAAAAATACACAGACATTTGAGGCCTTTCTGGATTATATGAGTGAGTTAATGCAATATCCAGTTGCAAAGCTCTATACCACTGATGGCAGAAAGGTGAGAAAAAGGATGAGTACATACATTTTTTTGTGATTTTTTCTAGATTATTTTAAATAAAAAAGAAGTTGTGTCCATGATTGAAACATGGTCCTGATGTACGATCTGATGTGCTAAATTTAATCTTTTTACTTTCTATGCTTTTTCCCCCTTCAGAAGGGCTACTGGCTTGGAGGAAATATACTGGAATCTTGTGAAGAGAGAGAAGTTAGTGAGGACACATTTCATTTTAAGCAAAAGAGCAAAAAACTATTTTTTTCTCTTACTCAGGCCTCTTTAAGGCATGCTCCCAATTCTGTACTTTTATCCATTTACACGAGACCTTCCTTTAGTCTTAATGATTTTTATCTGGGATTTTTAATGTTTTAGAATAAAAGTAGCATCTAATATCCACATGTATTTTTATCATTGCACAAATGCAGAGGGGTTTGCCATTAATGACTCAGAACTCTGACGCCTGATTGCCTATCATAGTTTCAGACAATGGACCAGGTTCTGTACCTCTAAACTCAAATGGTGCAGCATTAATAATTCAGATTTCAGTCTCACATGCTGTTTGTATAATTTTGTCTCAGTGCTTTTTCTGTCTGTTGTTTAACCACAGAAAAACAGTTATGGTTACACTTAGCAGGTATCCAGAAAGAGAAATCTGAGCAGAACTCAAAGAGTTCAAAAGTAATCTCCTGTTTACCCTTCACTTGTTGAAATTGTGCATTAGGTTGGGAAACTGTCCATATTTCCTACAAGTTAGTGAACTACTGTTTGTAAGCATTAATTTGCAATATATTTTGGAACATACATTCAAAACTGTTAGACAAGGCCCTGGGCATCTTGATCCAGTCAAATCTGCTTTGAGTAGAGAGTTAGACTGCATGACCTCCAGAGGTCTTTTCCAGAGTATAATGCTCTGTGGTGGTGTCCTAGTCCTTTGTGGCAATATGAGCCAACTTCTTGTGCTGCATTCTGAATTTTTCCTCTACCTCTTCTTATGTATACCTACCTCCAAATGCATATTCATATTTCATGACTATGAACAGTCACTGTGCAACAATGAAACAAAATTACATGTGTAAACACTTAAATTTTAAGAAAATTTTGATGAGGATCCAAGTTACTTCTTGAAGTAATTATCCAATTCATATAACTAGATATATCCTCACCAAAATAGAAATTGCCTTATAGGAATTGAAAAATTAATTCCGTGCTGTGATACATATTTAATAGTCTGCTGCAAATGAATGTAGAAACTAAGGAGTGAAGATATTAAAGCTTGAAAGAGATGAACCTCTTACATTATTTTTTGGTGGTTACTAAGGCAGAGAATTTAATGTTACTTTTTTTTTACAGGTTCCTAATCTTCAGGCCCTGATATTGTGCTCTGGAGCTGTAGTGGCAGCAGGGAGAGAGCCTTTTAAACCAAGCAATTATGAATCCCTTGGGTATTTGCGACCTGCTAAATTGCTTGGAATTGGGAATCGTGTGTACCCAAAAGCAAATGCCAAGTCAGAAAGTGAAAAGAGTAAGTTCTTTGAATTAATTTGTATTTTAATAATTTGTTTATCTCTCTCAGCATAAGACATAAACAGTGACAATCTTACTAGGATCAAGGATATTCAGAAAGGCCAGTTGAAACTGTTTATATCTGCTGTGACTCCTTTATAAGCTTATGAAAGATCAAAGTGTTAATTTTCTTTTTAAAATGCAAGTTTCTGCTAAGTACTCAGCTACTATGCATATTTTGTTTCTGATAGACTTAGAATATGTATGAAAATTTATGAGTATATTTCACTTTAATTCTCTTGATTGCCATTGTTATTAATTTTTTGGTGTCAGAATTAATAACAACAGTGGTAAAAGTAAAACCTCAGGCTACTTCAGGGTCTCATTGAATTTCTTTGGCAAACTTTTGTTCAGTTTTCAGAATTTAACAAGTGGAGATTTGGCTTGTCATGACTTACTCTTCTTCTCTTGTTGCATCTTCGCCTAAATAGGAAAACTAGAATAGCATCCATCCACTCACAAATTCATCATGTTTTTGAAGCTGCTTTTGCCTAAACTGAGTGTTGTCCATTCCCATATCCTCATGGCTGTTATATATATTTTTTAAATAAGTCTGGGAAAAGATACACAAATAGGTACTTTCTCTTTGATTACTCAAGGAGTTGCTCCGCTGAGAAGATCAGGAAGAGTGTGAAGTGGCCAGTAGATGAGCAAGAAAGTGAGGAGCTCTTGGAGAGAAGTCAGGCTAGGTGAATAGCCTAAGGGAAATGAAATGCTGCAGTAACAGAACTTTAAGTCCTATGGGAATTCCTGACAGCATCTTCTAGGGCTGAGGTGCTGTCTGGAGGAACTTCCTTAACCCAGAGTACTGTCTACTCTTGCTACAGCTTCATGCCGTACTGGAGAAGCCAGGGAACACTGTAGTTGTTACTGTACTGGACTTTCCACAGTAACCCTAACAGTGTCATGGAGCGTGTTAATATATGACATTTGATTTCCATTTGCTTGAGGGAGTTCCATTCACATTCCTTGCAGTTTATTATCTCCCCACCAGGCTATTAATTTTAGGTTTTTTCAGCCTTCATGCACTTTGACTTTCACAGCTTGAGACCTGTTTGCAGAGCATAACTAATGAGTCAAGAGAGAATGATTAAGAACATTTTGAGAATGAAAGTTCTGCAGAAACAAAAATCCTACCTAGATTCTGCTTTGAGACAAAGACTGAGCCTTACAATTGTAAAAAATCTGAGTTGTTGAATATGATTATCTCCTGCTTCTAATTCTTAGTCCACAGCAATCACAGAAAGAGGGAGGAAAAAACAACCCTCTTTTTGTCTTTAACCTGAGAACTTAAAAATTATCAGCTGTAGGAGATATCACTGATGAAATGAAAGCATGGAAAATGAAATTTCAGCATCTTTGTTCCAATTCCATTTCCTGAGACAAGGAAGGCAAGATTTTTACTTTGTGAAGCATAATTTCTGGTCTGTGTTAGAAGACTTTGTTTCCTATTCAGTTCATGTTAAAGCATATGCTTGAGAAGCTTGCAGGGCCGTTTGCCTGAAGTTATAGACAGGTTTCTGTAATGGTAATATATTTCTGTAAAAGCCTTGATGTGAAAGCACTTAAAAAAGAAAACAAACTTAAATTCAAGAAATGTAGATAAGTTAATATTATATATGTTAAAATGCTTTTTGCAAGTGAAACCTATCTATTAAATGGTGGATCATTATATATATAAATTTAGATATGAGTACCAGTTGTTCATATCTTTGTGGGGGCTTACCTGCACTGTTTCCCTTGCACATGTGGAAGACCTTGAAAGACAGCAAGGCTTCATTCTTACTCATGATTTTTTAGCTCTCAACTCTTCAGTGACAACTATGTGGGAGAGATGAATAAATTTTTTAAAAGACCCAAGTTATTGCAGAGTAATCAAAACATATTGTGGGAAAATATATTGTGTATGCCAACACATTTTGGGCCACATTCAAAAATCATTGAAGTCTAGAAATATTCTCATAGGCTTTGCTGAGTTTTGTCTACAGTATATATTGTCTACAGTACAGATACATAAATGTGCTCCAGAATGTCATGATTTAAGTTCAGGTTTTACAAGGAGTTCAAGAACTTCAATATTTACTTCTTTACAGAAGGTCAGAGGAATGGATATGAATCCTTTTGTTACGTGTCAGTGACATTACAAAGAGCTGTTACTCATGTACTGTAGATTGTTAGATTAAGCCTGAGAACAAATATATTGACCTTGAATGACATTTTTTAGTGATAACTGTAAGAACTAGTAGGAAGTGATATAATGATCACTAAAGCATGAAGAGAAGTAAAGCTGGTAGCTTGAAACCCAAACAAGTGAGCACCTATGAAACCTTTGAAATGGTCAAGGCAATCTCAGCTCTCAATTAAGTATAAAATGAGGTCATCTTGTACTTTTTTTAGGCTTTGGAGCTTCAAATAAGACTGTAGTTCTGGCATTAGAAAGAACTTATTGTAAAATAAAAATAAGTGGGCAAGCATTTAAGTGCTTAATTCTTTATTAGGATTTTCTCATATTTCTTTCTCTGAAAATTTCATAGATGAATAACAAGATTACCAATGGTTTTTTTCCCGTACTTTTGAATGCAAAATAAAGAAAAAAAACCAAGTATGTAAAATAATACATTTCATTAACATCTTTAATACTAATTTTTCTCCTTTCTTCTTTTCCTTTGTTGCCTGTCTGCTGTCTCCTCATCTGGATCATTATCAATGGTATTTGTCTGCTCTGCTTTCTGTCTTCTGAATGAATCTGTGTTCTTTCAATGTAATTATGGGTAGTGAGAGCTGAAATGGACTCTAGTTCAAGATCTCAGATATTCTCAGTTTCTTCTGATAAAGGATCCAGCAATGATAACAACTCAAATGATAACAACTCAGATTCTTCCTATGTTCTTGACAGCCATAATGGGATAGGAGGAAATCGGTCAGTTATTGGTGAAGACTTATCTGTGGCACAGTATCAAGATGACATTGAGAAGTCTGTTCATGTTAACCAAGATGGCAGCATCACAGTAGAAATGAAAGTTCGATTCAAAATTAAAGAGGAAGAAACCATTAAGTGGACAACCACCGTAAGTCGTGCTGGCCTTTCTGATGACAAAAAGGTCTCCATCTGCAATTCTTCTGCAATGAATGTGGAACACTGCTCATCCAATGTAAATACATCAGACTGTATCAACCCAAAAGATGCTCCATTTTTAAAGAGCTGCAATAAAGCAGAGGAAGACTTGTTACAGCAATCCAATGAGGAAGTGTCAGAAAAAGAATTAGAATCTGATTTGAAAACTGCTGATTGTAATGTCTCTGAGAAGAACAATTCTGCAGAGTTAGATGTAAGCAATGTACCTGAGGAAAATATCAAGCCTCGCTTTTACAGGCCTCCCACCCCTGGGCCAAGGCGTGTTAGGCAAAAGAAAGCAGTGGTTGAGAGTGTCACCTTGGTGTCTGAGAAAGAGGTTCAAGAGAAGACAATAGGACAATTTTCCTACAGCGAGGAAGTACAGAATGGAGAAAAGACATCTGAGTATTGCATGGTAGCTCATTCAAGCAGAAAAAAATCAAGTGTCAGTAATCCAAAGTTTAGTGAGATTAGTGACAATGGTTTATTAAAGCTGTCTTCAGAAAATATAAAGGAAGAAATGCTTTTTAAAGTAAGGCACAAAAGCAGTGAGTTAATAGAAACCACAAACAGGAACACATTAGAAGTGCCTAATGAGGATCAATTGGTACAGAATATATTGGAGAAATCAGTTGTGGAACAAGGTGCATACAGTAGTTTAGTATCAACCTCCAAAGCTAACATCAGTGGTTTCATGCCATCTTCAAAAGCTTACCAGACAGCTAGGCCAGGTACAGCAGATAATATCCATAGGTCATGTGATATTAAACAAATAAAAAGATCAGTGAGTTCTTTCATTACATATTCAGAATTATGTCAGTCAAAAGAAGAAATAAAATGCCAAGCTGCTGATTTAGTAGGTATTTCTCAGGATTCAGTGCATTCAGCCTGTGCTGGACATAGCCAGATGAAAATGATGGCATCTCCACTCAGTAAGAGTCCTACTGAGAAAGTAAATCAAACAACTGCATTCTTTCCTACTGTTACCGAAAGTGAGACTCAAACCAGTGCCACGACTGAATTTGTGAGGACAACACCCATTGAAAACAATCAGTCTGCATCATCCCTCACCAAAAAGAAGAAGAAAAGAAAATCATCTAGCTTTCTAGAGCAAGGTACATATGAAAGTCAAAAGCATCAAGAAATTTCAGGGATAATTAGAAGTGAGGGACTGCATATCACACAGGATTCCACAACAGAGGCTATGGATAAATATTCTGAAATGCCTCAGAAAACAGGATCTGAATATTTTGTAAAAAACAATGACGGGTCTGCCAATTCAGGCAAAACCATATATCCTGAAGATGAATTTGATCACCAGGATTCAGTGGAACAAAATGGATCATCGTCATCTAATAAAAAAAAAGGAAGGGATAACAAGAAGCTAGGCAAGATAAAATTGAAGTCAGGCAAAAAAAGCAGTCTCATTTCATCTGCAAAGAGTGAAGACGGTCCAAAGACGGTTGATTCAAACAATGAATCTGAACACAGTCAGCATACACTTTGTAGTGAGAAAGAAGGCGCACATCTTATGAACAGTTCTTTCAAACGGACACCTGACTCATCAGTGACTTCAAAACCGTTGTCAGCAGTGCCAAAAAATCTTAGCTTTGAAAAAGGAAAGGAAAAGAATAATTTGGAACATTTGCTATCAAAGAAAGAGAAAAAGCAGAAGATGATGAAGAAAAATCTAGGTGAAGGTGTAAATAAGAAAAATATGTCAGAGAGTGCCATTAGACTAGAGGCTCTAAACCAGGAGGGTTTTCAAGAGAAGGTTGTTGAGCATTCACGTGAAAACTATGTCCAAACTTGGCTGAAAAATTCGTTTTCAAATTCTGTCTTACCCCCTATAAAGAAAAAAGAAGGGACTGTAGAGAATAGCAATGCCTGTTCTTTTCCTAAAGAAAATACTGATGATTCTATAGAAAAAGAAGCTAGATTTATCACAAATAATGTGCATGTAACTGGAAAAACACATCTACTTGAAGATAATCTAATAAAAAACCCTTTAAAGCCTATTGGTAAATTGAGACTTTCAGAAGACTCAGCCAAAGATTCAGATGAAAGACAATCTGACTCTTTGATTCATTCTAATACATCTCTACTAGAAGAAGCCAAGTATTTACTAAAGTCGGAATTTCATCAGAATAGTGAGCTGCATTTGTTTCATGAAGCACATGACAATGATAAAAAGGTGGCAGAAGTTGACGTTCAAGTTACCAACCTATGCCAAAAAAAAAGATCTGAGGTTGCTGTTCAAGCTGATTGCACAATTGTTAGTGAGAAAATTGGAATTGAAATTCAGAATAATTGCATGTCTAGCATGTTGCTGCATGAACTTCAATCAGCCTTGCTTGGTCTGCAGAAAGGACATAGTGGATGCATTGGAAAATCTTGCAGTTTTCCGGATCTTTCTCCTGCAGCTTTTGGTTCTTCCTCCAATGCCCTCTTAGCTTGGCTACTTTTACTGAATCTGAGAGAGAGTTTGATTGGGACAATCACAGATGATATGCAAAAAAATGCCTGTAGCTGCTGTGAAATATTTACACAGTTAAAATGTCTGAAACAAACTGCAGCAATAGAGCAAGCTGATGAGCTGAAGGCTGTCTTCTCACATCTCCAACAATCAACAGAAAATAACTTAGTACACTTCAGGAAGGAACTTGAAAAGCCAGGCTCCACACATGAGAATGTGCCCACATCTGAAATTCCTAATGATACACATTTGTATGAACATGAGGAATCAGCTGAGCCTTGTATTGTGATGGACAGTGTCAATTCTGAAGAAGTTCTAAAATTAACCAGGGAATCAGAAAGCTGTTTTGATGTAGAGAGGGATCTTTGTAAAGGAACAGAGGCTTTAGGCATGACTGCTCCTGAAACACTAGATGGTCAATTTGCCAATACTAATTCAAATACCTGTAGCCTTCCATCAGCTATAGAGACACCAGAAAGAAATGAAGAAATGCCTGGTAGCCTATGTGAAAACACTCAAGATCCATCATTCAATAATGAAGAGTCAGAATCTTCAGTAGAACCTAATTCCACAGTTCATAGTGTAACTTCTAATGATAACAATTGTATTTTAGATCAGGATATTTCTGAGTTAGAAGGAGAAAAAGGCATTGTACCTGTTAGTACTGATAAAAGTGAAGATGAGGATATTGATCCAAAGTCATCAGATATTGACAACACCCCTAAAAACCAACTTACACTCGATGTTGAAACCTCTCTAGAATATAATAATGAAGATTATTCTGTACAGGGTGACAAAGAAGATGCAGAAATATCTGAGGAAACCTCTGAGAGGTTATCTACAGTCTCTCCATTATCATTTCGTTATGAATCAAAGCAAGTTACAGAATGTGACATAACTGAAGGAGAACAGAAATTGCAAGTAGAAGAACTGGAGGATAAAATGTGTTCTGACACATCTCGATTAAAAAAATGCTTAAAAAGTCCTGCTACTTCAGACTGGTCAGATTACAGACCAGATACTGAAGAGAGTGATAATAACTTTAGAGCATCCAGTGACTTGACCAATGAAAGTGGGGAGGAAGCACTTGAAAAACATTATAATACTGGCTATGTCAAGAGAACTATTGAAAGACTCTATGGCAAGACAGAAGCTTCATTTAAGCCTGACTTTCACAAAGGATTTCCTTATATGTCGAAGGTATTTCAAGCAGATACTGAAGGATTCCACTCTGCTGTGGGGGAAAAAATAATTTATTTTTCTCAAGAATCTACGTCTTGTTCTACACAGAAATTTTCACATTCCTCACTACCATCACAAGAATATCCAGTAAAAGTAAACAGAGATGACAGTATATTAAGAAGAGAAAATACTCCTTTACCAACACCACAGTCTGCACTTAACAGAGAAGAGACAAGTTATACTAATGACTGTTTAGGGGAATCTCTAAATCAACATTGTCAACCTAGCATTAAAGCTAGTGAAGATGAAGGAATATTGATAGATAAAGGCAAATGGCTTCTGAAAGAAAATCATTTGATAAGAAGGTCACCACCTGAACAGATTGGAATGTATGGTAATTTGGATACAACATCAATTGAAAGTGATGAAGTCCCATACTCTCACTTTGGCAATCTGGATCAGTACCCTACCCTTGATGAGATCCCTTCTTCAGAACTTGAAGACATGGTAAAACCCGCTGAAAATTTTTGCAGCTACTTCAATATGCCTCATAATAGTGATTCAGACCCCTTTCAGGATGAGTCAAATACAAAAGGCAAACCTAGTCGCAATGGCAAGATCCTTCCTGCACCAAACAAAGACAAGACCAATCCATCAGCTGTGGTAGGTTCTACTTCCACACAGGCTGACACCAATTTTCCAGCCTTTTCATCTGTAGAATTTAGATTGCCTGATAACAAGGTGCACCCTTTGGAAAAGCCTTCAAATGCTGCACCCATACAATCTCAGCCAACTAGTGTTAGTAATGCTGCTAGAAGTGCTCTTCGTGAAGAAGATTCTCTGGATAGACTCCATGCGATATGCGGCCAACATTGTCCAATACTGATGTTAACAGTAACACCAATTAATGAGGAACAGAGAGGGTGTGCCTACCAAAAGGCATCTGATATTGAGAACCAGCTGGGTTCATATTTGTTGGCCAAAAAGAGCGAATGTTTAGAATGGTCAGGTCAAGACCTGACAGACAAAAATAATCATGTGACTTTGAAGAATAACTCTATCAATAAGATTGTCAATAATATCTTTAATAGGTTTTATGCTAATAACACCTTAGATTTTATTAATAACTTTGGAATACTTGCATCCTCAGCTTTGAAAGACACAAATATTTTAGGGGAGTTATATATTACAGAGGATATGAATGCAAACCCCATGGAAGCTAGAAATTGTCAAAATAGTGTATCCAAACACATACCCAGTGATCTTGTCACAGGCACAAATACTGAACTACCCAATGGAAAGACAAAAAAAAGTCAAACCTTAAGAATAAATTTAATTTACATTGTTGGAGAAAAATGTTCTCACATGTTGGCAGATCCAGCAGAAACTTGCCACTCTGAGACATTTCTGAAGTGTGACACTTCCTTAAATAACATTGAACATAAAGCCTCTGAAAATCTGAAAAACAAAAATGCCTTTCCTACAGAAGAAGACAAAGAAGAAGTAGTTTTCCCTTCTACAATGAACAGTGGAAACAGTAAAGATGAGAAAGACTTGTAATAAAGATCTTGGAATTTCTATTACATTAGATTAGTGAAAACCTCTTCAGAAAAAAAATATCACATAATAAACTGCTGAACGGCACAACCAATAAAACTCCCAGTGTGAATAACTAGATAAAAATAAGTCACAATTGTGTATCAGAGCTGAAATACAAATCTTAATTAATTTTTTATGGGAACCACTATACAAAGAAAAGTTTTACTTCCAAGGCAATGATTTCTTGGCTAGTTTTCTCATTAAATATTATCTTTTAAGAAGTAGTGGTGTACTGGTCATCTAATTTTAGAGAAATGTTGGCTGCTTTTTTCAACCGAGAACAGAAATTTGAAATACTTGCCCAAGATTTAAGACATGATTTTTGTATTCAAGGACATTTGAAAAGGAGTTTGAAAACTGCTTTTCAGTAGAAAAGTTTTTCCCAGAAGAAAATCAACTCTTACGTTTAATTTAAAATGAAAAGTGGGAAATACTATTCAAATGCTGTAATACAAGAGCAAGTAGTAAACAGAAGTCATTAGCAGAATTTTATATAGATATACATTATAAAATTGCTGTTTGAGATTTTAAAGGCCAGCTGCAGAACATGTATGTAAGTAAATAGATTTTTTCCATGTAGGATCATCCTACACCAAGTAAGGAGGCCTATTTAACTCAGAGGACACTAGAAAAGGGGCATATTTAGGAACTGAGAACAGAGACTGTTTGCAATGGACTTCCTGACTGCTCTTGCCATATTTCCTTCTGAGACAGCACCACTTACTCTTTAAATTGTGTTACATTCACAGAAAGATTTAATTGTGTGTTCTAACTTAACATCTATCTGTGCTTTAGAGATTGTATTTGTGGTTTTGTTTTGGGTTTTTTCCTTTTTTTGTTTGATTTTTTTTTTGTAAATATGTTGTATTTTGAGAATCCAAGGCATATGTTCCAGGATCTTTCAGTCCATTGTTAGAGTTATTTTGGATACCTGTTTACAACATTTTTTAATACTGCATGTATGTAGTAAGCACCTATACATGGTTTACAATTTTCAGTAAATGATGTAAGGCACAAAATTGGAAAATATTTAATGTATATTGTGGTTAGGGAGAGTGTTTCAGTTTTTTGGTTAGATTTTAATTCCTAATACTGCACAGTACCCCTCTTCATTGTTAAGGAAGTCAGAGGTATGTACACCTGAAAAAAGAAGGTGCTGCATTTCAGGTAGAGAAGGAGAATTTGGCCATTCTGTACTCTTGAAGACTGTCTAGAACAACTAGCAGGTACATGCTGTGATAAGCCCTGAGCCATGATCCTTTGGTTATCCAGATTGGGGATCCAATAAAAGGCTGACACAAATTCCTCTTGGCCCGGAGGCTTTGATTGTGTCTGTGTGGGACAGAAGGCATGTGGAAGGGAAGTAGAAGTTGGATGTGAAGCAGAAGGGGTTTGTAGCACAGGTAGGAAACCTAGAAGCACTCAGTTTTTTTAGAAGTCCAGTGGCTGATATGTTTCCCCCTAAATGAATGTTATATTTATGTTTGAAGCTATGTATACTATGTAATAAACTAATGTTATAACTCTAAAGCAGGATGTATTGTCTAATGTATTTCACACCAGATATCTGTGTGTTATTTCCTATACTGCCCTTGTTTCTGACATTCTTCTGTCCATCTCCACTTTTTGTATCCTCCTTCACATGTTTTAGAACTGCTGTGGGTGAAGAGTCTCGGTGGTATTTTTCCATCCCTTTACATGTTGATACAGAAATAAAACCTTTGTTTGAAAAATGCAAACAGAAATTGCTAGAATCCATCTGAATGTCATACAGCACTCTGTGCTGTAAATAATGTCTAAATTGTCGGTGAGTTAACAGCTATATATGTCTCCATCACTCACAGTCTTTCTGCTTGATTCACAGCACTCTGTGCTGCATTCACAACACCTCAGTGCTTCCAGATCAAGGTTCAAGAGCCTTTAATCAGATCCTTATTACTGAGTTACTGAGGGTTACTGAGCAAACTAAGCACTTGAACCATGAGATGTGAGGTACTCCCTCAGGATACAATTAGCAGAGACCACAGCAAGTGGTGAAATGAATATTAACTGAAAGAGTTGGTTTTTATGTCTGTTAACTGAAAGAGAAGGAATAAAATGGTCACCTCAGAGCAGGACAAAAGGTTGACAGTGAGATATACCATACTGTCATAGGGTTTATATATTCATTAGTGGGACGGGAAAGATCAGAGAACTGTGAAATCATTTAGGTTAGAAAAGATCTCTGAGTCCAACCATCAACCCAGAATTGCAAAGTCCACCATTAAGCCATGTCCCCAGGTGACATACATACAGGTCTTGTAAATACTTTCAGGGTTGGTGTCTCAACCACTTCCCTGGACAGCCTCCAGTGCTTGACAGCCCTTTCAGGGAAGTAATTTTTCCTATCCAATCTGAAATCCAATCTAAACCCTTCCTGGTGCAACTTGAAGCAAAAATAGAGACCATCAGGTGTCTGAGATGCACAGATAAAACAAAATTGTTTTCATAGTTAAGATTGGAGGAGGCTGAAGAGAGAACCTCACAATGCTAGAGGAACATACTGATTGACAGAGGAAAGAGCACCATGAGGAGTATTATGAGCTACTTTAATAGGATAGAAAAGCATTCAGCAAGCATTCTGGGATTTATAGAGTATGTCATACATCTGGAAGGAATTAAGTTTTTATCTTCCCATAATTTAAGAGGAAACAGCCAACATAGCATATAGATCACAGTCCCAGGGACTCTCAGTTTATCTAGTTTAGCTGCTTGCTAGAGGGAAACTGCACAATTAGATAATTAATTCCATGTAATTACTAAATCTCATTTTAAATCTTTTTCTCTGTAGTCATTACAGCTTCCACTAGAGAGATGTTCTAGAGCTTGAGTCCTGCTTCTGATGTCTGTCACAAATGTTTTTTAGTTTCCATTCTCACCCTGCTCATGGTTAGTTTATATACATGTGTCCCAAAGCCATCACTGTAATTTACTTAGAAAAGTCTTTTTCCTCCTTGGTATCCATCAACAAAATCAGACATTTTCCCAAGTTTTTCTCCTATATAAATATTTTCTCTATTTCCTCTAATCATCTGAAATGCAGAAGGCATATATCTCTTAATTTTAAGGATGTCAGAGGAAAAGACCATTTAATTGTTCAATGTATTACTATTAAACAAGTACCTTGACTTTTACAGCACTAAGGATATAAAATATCATTAATCTAATTGCAATGTTGATCCACTGTGAGAATTATGGGGAATAGTTAATACAATTTTCTCACCTTGTGTCACAGATAAGCCCCAGTCAGAACTAAGCCCCACTCAGCTGCTTGCTTACTTCCCCACCAGTAGAATTGGAGAGAGTAAAAGAGAGGACTCTTGGGTTGAGGTAAAGATTAATAGGTAAAGAAAAAGGTGCACACACAAGCAAAGCTAAACAAGGAATTAAATTCGGCTAATTTCAGCTTAAAGAATGGTTTGGGTTACAAGGGGCCTTAAGACCTATCTAGTTCCACCCCCACTGGGTGTCAAGGGCACCTTCCACTTAGACTCCATCCAGCCTGGTCTTGAGCACTTCCAGAGATGAAGCATCCACAGCTTCTCTGCTCAACCTATTCCAGTGCCCCACCATCCTCACAGGGAAGAATTTCCCCCTAATATCTAATCTAAAACTGTTCTTTTTCAGTTTGGAGCCATTGCCCCTCTCCCTGTTACTACCTGCTCTTGTAAATAGTCCCTCTCCCTCTTTCCTGTAGGGTCCTTTTAGTTACTGGAAGGCCACCCTGAAACTTTCTCTTTTCCAGGCTGAATAAACCTGATTCTCTCAGACTTTCCTGCTAGCAGAGGTTCTTCATCCCTCTGATCAGTTTGCTGGCCCCCTCTGGATTTTCTCCAACAGATCAAAGTCCTTCCTGTGCTGGTAAAGCTTCAGTGTGTTCCAAACAAGCTGCTACATCTGTGTAGCTGATCATACCTTTGCAGGGATACAGATTCTTTCTTAAACAGTTCTTATTCAGCAGAGCTAATTTGCTTTCAGGGTCCCTGATGTTTAAAGTGATGAGTGTCAAGGCTGTCATTACACAGCACTGCATTGAGTAGAGCTGATATATTCTAAGTAAAGAGAACCCCATATTTGGGGGTTTCAATATTTCAAAACTCTGTTTGAAAGGTGATCTACGTTCATTCAAATTTGACTTGGTCCTATATGACATTTAGAAGAAAAGATATGAATGCAACCTGACGTTTCTTGACATGCCAAACATAGCAAACTCAATATTTGCCTGCTGTAATTTTGTGAAACACATATTTCTGTATTCATTGACACGCTATTACTTGGAATTTTGATTACCAAAATGCATTTTATTTAAGAATCTCGAGTTTAGGTAATTCAGCGAGTCTTTTTATCTTTTGATAGCTAGGAAATGGAATGTGTCAGTGCTCACCAGTGATGTGCCATCTGCAGGAACAAGCTCAAAGGTTTATATTGCATTGTATGGGGATCGTGGCAGTTCGGGTCCTATTTTTCTTGATGGAGAGAAGGGAAAATTATTTCAGAGAGGCAATGAAGACATCTTCACAGTAAGTAATATATATTCATTGTGTTGTCCTCTTGCTTCCTGCCAGATCGCATGACATTTCAAACTCTATGTGATAAAAGGCAGCTTTTTGCAAGTTGCACATATCTAGAAATGAGAAACGAGACTTAAATGTGGAGCTAAATTTAGTATCCTTTTCCACTCACTTATCCAAAGCTTATTTGATTCAACATCTATATTGTCTGTTGAAGAACTGCTGTTTCATTTGCATTAGTGCCCAAGAAAATACCAAGAAACATACAACAGTAGCTGCTTGTTTAGTTTGCAAATTTGAAACAGGGTTAAAATATTAAAAATTAAATGAGGAAGTGAAGAATTAGGATATGGAGTAAAATTTTAACCTTGTTAAACTCCTGCTGCTTTATTGAAATAGTGGCAAATTTTCTACCTGTAATAAATCTATCTGAAACTGCTTCTGCTTCCCGTTACACAAACAAATTCTTCCTCAATCACACTTATAATGTGGTGATTTAGGTGAGCCAGAATAGGTCCTTTATCACAATCTCCACAGCTTGTGTGTGTGTATAGGATTGTCAGGGGTGCCTGCTACAGGTGCCTGCTACAGGTGTCTGCACTAAGGCCATATGACAAGCAGGTGCTTCCATCATTAATATCCAGTGTAGCAACTCACCTTCTGAGAAAAGGCGTTTGATGCCAGCACTGATGAAGAGCTCACCTTTGCCACATGAGCCCCGTAGATGTTTGGGATGCAGGCAGTGCAGTTGTTATCCCTTTTCTCAGAAGAATCCAGCACCCCTGATATAGAATGTCATTCCCCATCTGTGATATCAAAAGCAGTCAGATTGAAAGGAGTGGATAAAACAAATAAGCAGGTCCTGACACATTAAAAGACCCTCTTCACAATAGATGTTGTTGGCTGTTTCCTGTTGACATTACTGAAATCAATGTCACTATTTAAAAGTCATGTTGACTTTTAAATGCAAAATATGGAGGACAGTCCCATTGTTTGAGATCTAGGATTCCCCTGTTAGGCAAGTACATACAGTACTGAATACAATTAAGGAGAACCTACTCTGAAAGAGAAAAGGCTCCCTGAGAGCACTGTATTTACACATAACTGTGGTCTGTCCTCGCTGCTCTGCCTCTTTATCATTTATAACTCTGGGTTCAGGGAAATTCATGATACAGGTAACTCAGTTCACACCCTTCTATACAATGTCAATGAAAAAATGAAAATTAATTCTACGGAAAACAACAGGAGAGAAAATCAAGCCTACATTACAACGAAACAAATTATACAGTGAGGAAGGAAGACTGATGGTATACTTCCAGTTCCTTGAAGATAAGCATTCTATTTCTACACATAAGTTCATAGTAAGGTTGTTTGAATAACCTTCACACAAAGTTATTCCCTCAGTGTCCTGTTATCTGTACTGGACATATTCATCCAGCCTGCCCAAAAGCTAATCTTTCAAATACAGCTTTTTAACTTGATTTAATTGAAATTTCTTGTAAAAAGAAGCATCAAAGCACTTTTTTTTAAAAGAAGCTGAACACAATTGTTTCCAAAAAACAGTAAGGCATACACTCCTGGAGGGGTAGGGAGAAAGTCAAAAGTATATGGGAGCAGAAATAATTTTGGGGCAGGTCACTAGTATAGATGCTAAACTGAGACAGGTTTTATGGTCAAGACACTTTTGCTTTTTAGTCATACATATGGCCTCTATTCATCTCCCACTGAGGCAAATATTCGGCCAAGAATTACTACAGCAACTTCCTGAATATATTTAAATGGGATTGGCAGGCCAATGGGATTTTTGAGGGCTGTCTTTTAGAACACCCAAATGTCTGAGGATTATCTGAAGTAAAATATGTTGGAAAGGCTTGTATAAATGTCAGAATACTTAAGTCCTCGAATCAAAAGTCTCACCTTACTATTACTAAAGGAATTTCTGTTGCATGTCTTTTCTTTTTTAACAAAAGTTCTGTTTCCTTAGTTGTGTTTCTTTTGCAGGTCAATACTAGGAACATAGGACATCTCTACAAAATACGTATTGGACACACAAATGCAGGAAACTCCCCTGCCTGGCACTGCAAAGAGGTAAAAGCAGTGAGAAAGAATTTTATCTGTCCAAAAGCAGTCACTATGACAGCGGATTCAAAATATGAGTAAGAAAAAAAAAATCCTTGGGATTATATTAGCCTCATCAAATGCTTTCACCTTCATTTAAGGGATTACTTATGAAGGAATGGTTTTGTGTGGAATTAAAGCAGCTTATGATGCCTGGGTTGGCTCTTTGCAATTTAATACATTATGTTTCTTTAAAAATGTGTGGCTCAGCAGCAAGGAAGACTACTTAACTTAGCAGCTATAATCTAAGTCTTCCACGGTCTTTGTATGCTACAAAGTGCCTGGAGTTTGTTTAAGCCCACAAAGTCACTGAACCCAGCCTAGCCAAGTCCTCCCCAAATCTCTGGCTGATGCCTATGGGTCCCTGTGCGCAGCACCAGAGCTACATTGCAAATGTTTCTAGTTCTATGTCTCTGACAAGAAAAAGACAAGAAGAGGTCCTTGTCCCTCCTGATGTAAAAAATATCTTGATGCAGGTTAAGCAAATATAATAAAGCAAAGGGAATGAGCTAGTTGCATTTCAAGGTTTGTTTGGGAAACATAGTATAGAGGTTTCTGGACCAGAAATTAAAAGATCTGACTTTTATCCTAATATTTGATGTGATACTATGTGTGCCAATTATGTCCTATGCATGCATGAAACCCTTCCATCTTTGTGCCAGAGCTTCTTATCTTTCAGTTAAGAGACTGCAGTTTATGAAGAGCTTTAAAAGCTGCTGGTAAACTCAATGTTTAAATTGTATTTCATGATACATCTAGGTCTATCAAATGCAAAGTGCCCACTGAAGTCAAATATTCATTGATCAGTGCTCAAAATCTGTGACTATTTGATGCTTATCTTTACCAGGCCAGGGCCTGTGACTCAGAAGGAAGAGATCTGGGAAGTGTTAACTGAAGTTTAGGCAAGATCCTGTGAGTTCATACCTCTAGCCAGTTCATGTCGACACTGAAATATTATCTATCTAAGACCAAACTATTATCACTCTAAGAATTTTCCTAAAAGAATTATAGGGATTGTATCTCTTTCAATTCAAGTGATGACTGCCTGATTATAAAACCTAGCTATTAGTTTTCCAGCTGGACTGAGTTTTGGAGACAGACACTTACAAAGGAAAGACTGAGGAAGTCTGACAAAAAATAAAAGGAAAGAGAAAAAAATGAAAAGTGATTAATAACCTTCTTTCCACCTTGGATATATTAATTGAAATCAACAGTATAATTTTAAAAAACCCAATGCTTCAGTGTAAATAACACTTTAGTTATTTATTTATAAGTTTTAATTGTCTCTTTATAGAATCTCAGTCAATCAGATACAGTTTTTAGGGAGTGGTTCATCAGCCAGGACCAGGTCATTCTCTCTTTGCAACTGTGGGCAGAAAGTCAAAGAAAAGAAAAAAAAAAGGAAATACATTCAAACCTTACAGATAGTGTTTTTATGGTTCAGAGACAAAGGAGTGCACTCATTAATTTCTAGACTTCACACAAGAGAAACAACCTACAGACAGCATCGCTCTTTCTTGGGAAACCTACATTTTTTTTTCAGGAAGAGCTAAAATGAAAAGAGCATTTATACAACTACAGAGCTTTTCTGGTAGTTGGGCACATTTGTCTTTCATCAGTGTGCCATGGCTTCTGTGTCTGTATCTGTACTGAGATGATATCAGACCAGGAAATGTCCATGGAGGCACTGCTTTGCTAATCCGTATTTCCCTTTCAGGCTTCATCAGCAGATGTTGACAGGCTAAGGTGAGCCAGGTTTTTTCAGGCAAGATGAATCTTTGCCTTTAAATTTTAATATTCAAGCAGCAAAAGAGATAAAAATGTTTCCAGTAAATCTGAGTTTGTTCAATATTCAAATGAAGGAGATTAGATTCTGCAAAGCACAGAGTGAAACTGCAAGTAGGAGTGTCTTCCCTTCTCTCTGCTGATCCAAAATCTAGTGTAGATATGGGTACAAATTAACATAATCAGGGACTATTAGAATATGCAGCAGCCTCTGAAGTGCTTACTAAAGAATACTTTGAAGTACAAAATAACCTCTTTTCCTCCTTCAGCTGTTTTGTAGATGGTCCTTTTGCTGCTACATGCTTGAAGTTGGGCATGGAAGAAAATGATGTAGAGCACTGTTTGGCCTCAGCTGGTGTTGGGGGTAGTTGGGGCACTTTCATGGTTTATTTATGCCTCAAGGAGTTTTGAAGAATCAAAATCTGTTCCTTTAATTCCTGTTCTGATAAAAGTATAAGGAGTAGAGATACAAGCATTGACAAGCTTCCTGGTGAGAAGTCCCGTCTGTGGTAAGCCATGCCACCTAGTGCCAGCCCCCATGGATGTGCCAGCTGGAGCCACAGCTGCAGCTTGTGGGAGTGCTCCTGAGCTGACAAAAACCTGTTTCCCTGTTGCACTTGAGATACTCTGCCCTGAGCTTTCAAATATGACTCAGCCAAAAGTCAGATTTGGGCAGTTGGATCCAGGGAGCAGAAATGCTCCAAACCCATGGTTTTGTGGTTATCTTCAAAGATCTACCTGCACAGATTTCAACAGCATCCCACACATTTCCTATTCTGTTCCATCTGCTCTGAGATCAGCAAGCTAAATTGGAATTCTTGGTGCTATTTAGGTGCAGTTGCTGAACCTTTTCTCAGGGGAGCAGTTCTCTTTCCCTGCACATCGATGGCTGGCCAAGGACCAGGCTGATGGGGAAATATCTGTGGAGCTTCCTGTTTTCCAGCAGGGTCAGCCTATTCTTCCAGGTAAGCACAATACCACATCAGCAAAGTCAGAGCCCAGACTGATGTCGATAGAGGAGAGTTCATTATTTTTCATCAGGCCCTCTATTACTTTTTGGCTGCCACAACACTTTTTCTGCTTTGCTTTCCTGTTGTTACTGTGCATACTCAGGTGAAAAGTTAAAAAGCACTGCAAAAGAAATGAGATAGTCTTTAATGCTTTGAATTTCACACATTCTCTGAGAGGGTTCCTTGTTTGGTAGCATGGTTTGGGTTCCATGCTTATGTTTGGTTTGAAATAAAGGCAATTGTAAAGACATGTCAGACATGTAACCCCCATGAAGCCAGAATATGAGCCAGATCACAAACTCTGTTTTCAATAACTGAGGATTATAGCTCCAGTGTTACTGTTGTAGCTGCATTTCAGTCTCTTTCTGGTAAGTGGCTCAGACTTCCAGAATACTTTTAACTTTTGGATGTGGAATAAAACTTTCAGAATAAATATTTCAGGAGGTTATAAGCATTAAAATCTCCATTATTCACAGAGAGATTTTATTGTAATTCTAAAGGTGAATTATTCCAAAGGATGTGAAAATTATTGAGCATTGCTGTTGTTGCACTGTTTTAGTGTCCTGCTCTACCACACCAGTCCCTGATGGTGCTAATGTTCCCTCTGCTTGAGCAGTGGAAAGGGGGTAGAAAGTCTGTGTTTGTTTCTTCCTTCTCTCCAATTGGCTTTGTCCTTTTCTGGAAAATTTTAAAGAAAATTTCAAGGGCTTAGCAAGAACAGTGTGTCCTGAGAGAGATGTGGGTGAGGGAGCAAGAATGCTGCAACAGATTCCCATCCTATTGGGGTGTGATGCTAGAGGGGGAAAAGCCATAACACCACTGGTATTACTTGTGCTAGGACTTCACTAGAACAACATCCACCTGGGACATGTCCTCTTCTCTTCCCCACAAAAATCGTATCAGCTGCAGAGGACAAAATTAATGGGATGAGAGAAACTTCTGTTCCAAGTTCTCTAAAAACTATGAAACCCCTTTTTCAGAATGTTTAACCATTTATCAATGCTTTATGGTGTGTCTATGGTCCCTCATGTCAATCTTCCAAAGTTGAAATCCTATGTATTTCAGTGGTAACAGATATTGTGGGTGCAGGCTAGAGGAAGAAGATATATACAGATAAAATCGAGGGGCAGAAGTCTAGAAAATGGTCTATGGATGTGGGAAAACATACCTTGGGTCAGTTACTCTTGTAATAAAGAGATGGGTTGCCTGGGGTTATATTTATGCTTCTCCGTAATGACTGAGCTCTGAGATTAAGAACCTTCTTACAAAGATCAAAAAAACCACAGATTTGTGCCTCAAAAGTATGTTTTAAGAGAAAAAGAATAACTGGGGAGATTCACCCCAGTACTTAGCAGATGTCAATGGCTCATAGGATGCTCTAGAGAGAGAGAGGCCCATCCACATTAACCACAATCATTTTTGGTCTTGAGTGGTCATGATCTTCATGACAAGAGAAGCCTCAGAGGCACTCAGCCTGCTTCCTCACAGGTTTGGTCTCTTTGGTCAGGAGACCAATACTGTTTTTATATGGGGACATACAAATACACTGGTATAAAAGTCAAGTGCCTCCTCACCCCTTTGAATAAATGCTAATTAATGATAATTGACATATTGTATTGAATATCCTTTTTGCAATATATTTTCTTCCCCAAATATCCTCTTGTTTTAATACCCTGAGATGCAGACCTCAACAATCTCAGTTGGTTAGAACATGGTGCTGATAATGCCAAGGTTGTGGATTCAATCCCTATATGGGCTGTTCACTTAAAAACTGTAGTCAATGATCCCTGTGGGTCCCTTCCAACACAGAACATTCTGTGATTCTCTGAACATCCTAATTTATGGGCTCTTTATGAGTAGCAGCTTTCCTTGTTTCTGAAGTGAAGATGCAATGAAAGATTTTTATTATTGAGTAATCTTCATGCATGAAAAGCACAAAGGCACACTTACAACCAACCTCTCAATCTGCATTTTGTAGTTAACAATTTCTCTCTCACACAAGGGAGGAAGAAAAGAGCTTCTGTGCATTTCTACCAGCTTCAGTGTAAAAGGGGTCATGCAGAAGGCTTTGGAGAAGGCAGTTTCATCTCTGATTTAGTAATTGAAAGATGGCCCCTGTATCTTTTTGCCAGTGTTATATTTCTGCATGAGACAGAGTAAAGGGAACACAGCTTTTAACTTCAGAGAAGATAGTTTGATAACAGAACAGTGAAGGGGTCTGGATTCAATGTGAAAGAGAGATGATGAGAGGCTCTTTAAAACCAATTTCTGAATAAAAAGAGGCTGAAGCACTCTCTGATTTAACATTCTTTTTTATTCAAAGGAAAAACATGGGAATTAAACTGTTAAGAAGTGTTACATAGAGACTTTGTTGCTATAATGCTGGAGGACTGAGCAGCATTCACTTGATGTTTTATCCTCTACCATTCTACTTTTTGTCCCTGTCTGCTCATGGTTTATGACACAATCATTAATTATATCCTGAGAATAAATCAGGGATACACAGTGTTGGTAGCTGGTGGACCTTAGCTTTTCTTCCAACAGGAATTGGAAAGCAGGTAGTTATTGAAGGAGGAAATTGTTGCAGTAGAGCATTGTTGTGGTCCTATGCATGGAATTGTTGGTCTAGAGAAATTATTTGTCTCCCTCTGCTGTGGTCTGTTCACGGGGCATATGTTCATGTGGGCGCTGCAAAGAAAAAATTGGGCGAGTAAATAGATCAGGTGGTCTCATGTGAAATTATATGGGTAAAGTGTGGTATGAATTAACAGCTGCTAAATGAAAACTATTTTGAGTATTGAGACAGGCATACACTGGGAAGGATAGTGCCTGATTATGGTGTTAAGTCAAGAGTGACAAAAGCTTCTGTGTGTTAAATGTGGCTAGCCTTTGCCACTTATTTTAGAGGAGTTCAGAGGCTTGATCTCAAAATGAGTTAGCTCTAATGCCAGAAGAAAATTACCACTAGTGTTCTGTGTGGGCACATTAAAACCTGTACAGGCTGTTTAATGTTTTTGCTAAATTATTACCATGATTCAAATTAAATTCTTTAAAGATAGCTTGTTTAGTAACAAGCACAAAAAAAGTGTAAATAAATGAGAGATAATAACGAAAAAATAAGGATGAATGGAAAAGTTATAACACTGACCAGCCACCCTAGCATAATTGCAGATACGGACTGGTGGTGAATAAATCTTCAGTGCTTATTAAAGGAAGGTGTTTGGCCATCAGAAGAGAGAGATCTGGAAACAATCTCCTTCAGAGAATTATAGCCAAGATTCATAACATGTTTCAAATAGAAACTGACAATTGAATGATGATAATGTTGATGCTGTTTCGGACCCAGTGGTTCAGAAACTCTTTTCTGCTTGCAAGACAGAGAAGCACACGGACACCTACCCTCGGAAGAAGAGCTTGTGTGCCAGAAAATGAGGCTTTCTCTTCCCCTTTCATTCTCTTTGTACCTCATCTGGTCTAACAAAATATTGTTAGTGTATATTGGCATAAATTTTGCCTTTCCCATGTTAATTCTGAAGATTATGATTGCATGTTTTATCTTACTTCTGGATTTTATAGAGTTCCTACATCTGCATTTAGAGAGGTTACTTATCCCTGGAAGCATTCAAAGTCAGGTTGGACATGGATCTGAGCAACCTGATGTAACTGAGGATGTCCATGATTATGGCAAAGGCTAGATGGTCTTTAAAGGTGTTTCCCAAACCAAACCATTCTATCCTGTAGCATTATTGCTAAAATAATAAAACAATGCAGTGTTCTGAGTTTTGAGGTCCTAGAAAACTAAAATTATGGTGCTAGATTTTAACCTGCTTGGTTAACCAGTGCATTCAGAATGTTTATGGCTCCCATTGTTTTTTATAATTTTGATCTCACCGCTTATGGTGACTCTAATCTTGGATTTACATTATTTACTTTTCAGTTTATGATGATTTCAAATGATGCTGCAGAACCAAGGTATGCTACTGGGCACTTAAAATTAACTTCTGTTTGCATTCTCCACAAGTGACAGTCTGGGACACAACAATAAATATAACAACTATAAAAAACATAAAAGCAACTATATGTTGTATTTTATTGAATAGGATTTTTAAACTTTTATACCCTGTCCTTTACACCAATGTCTTTAGACTCTACAGCCAGCTAGATGTTATTGTAACTGTATAATAGTGCTTGTGATATGAAAAGTTGTCATCTTTTATTGTCAGTGGCTGTCTACAAAGTGCATGTGACAACAGGAGACCTGTGGAACGCTGGAACTGAGGCTGATGTCTATATTTCTGTCTATGGAGAAAGAGGTGATACAGGATCAAGACAGCTGCTCAGGTCACAGAAACCCAAGAAATTTTTAAAAGGACAAGTAAGTGAAAGGGCTTTTTTAGATATGTTTGTCTGGCTTTTCTCTCTCGGGTGAGTGGTGATTCCAAAAAGATGCAGTTAGAAAAGAGATAATTACTACATTCCAATGGCTTCCAAAAATTCCCTAATTAAGTACCAAATACTTATTAAGGTTATACCAGTATTTTTGGAAGTGAGAATTTTCATTTAAAAAATAGGTAAGCTGTGTACTTTTGGTTTGCATTCTTCTAAAAATTTTATTTAATAAGCAAAGAGGAAATTAAATTTCATTTTATATCTGCATGTCTAATGTTGAAATCTGCAGTAATTTGTGATTGTTTAGCCATTGACACTTTCAATAGGTTTCTCTTTCCTGACTCTGATCCCATTCATTTGAGTGGCATTATTCCCATTAGCAAAGTGATCAGGCTTACTTTTGCTTCTGTTTCAGGAAACCTGATCTTCCTGTTTTGCTCTCACTTTATCATCAGATAATATTTCAAATTATGATCTTGACTAAACAGCTAAAAGGGGTTATAGGTCTTCAGAATTTTGTGGCTGAAGAATGCTCTGCATTTCAGATTTTTTCTGAAATTTTGTTGGTTGATTACAGACTGACATCTTTGCTGTTGAAGCTGTGCACCTTGGATGTTTGTACAAGATTGTTATAGGACACAATGGGCTTGAATCAGGTCAGAAATCTCACCTGTGCTCCACTCTCAACCATTGCATAAGGACAGCATCTGATAGTAATTTTTTACTAATCCCTGTTAAAAACTGTGAGGAGGGGGAATGTTTGCATCTTAAGACATTGATTGTGTATTGTATTAAAGTTAAAATTAGCTATTATAATTTTAGATGGATTAGCATTATCAGTTGCACTGTAAAGATGCCGTTGAAGATTTTTGTAACCCTATCTTGTTATTAGACTTCCAAATAACAGTGAAACTTTAAATGCTTGCAGTCAAAAGTCCTATTTTTTAAACTCTTGAACCTAAATACGGTAAACAAAGCAACTTATTCTGAGCCATCATAAGCTGCTATCTAATTTTGTTGTTATTTTGATTGGAAAACTAACAAGACTCATATGATGGCAATGATAAAGGAGGGGGGGATGTAGCCAGGGAGAGACCCAGCAGCTTGCAAGCCCATTAGGAAGCTCTAGAGTACCTAGAGCAGGTAGGAATGTCCTCCCTCCAGCCATGAGGGTGGTAGCTGTGACTTTAAACCTGCCAGTGGAGCTGCAGATTTTGCAGTTCCAGTAGAAGAGCGAAAACTATAGGAAGTCTGACATAATTAAACACATCAACTTTTCTCTCATGAATAATTTTTTTTTTCACTTTATATCTTCTAAGGAAATGGATGGTTTCTGGACAAAGTTGTAATCAAGGATCCTATAACAGATTTGGATTATACTTTTCTTTGTCACAGGTTGGTTATGTTTGATTTGGGTTGGATGTTTAATAAATTTGTAACTACACTTAGATTTTCTCCTGAAATATCCTGTAAGGGGAAATTTGTGTTTCCTAAGAAGTGAGTTGAGATGGTCTGATTTTTTTTACAGCTCTAAGAGATGTATCTGGTCAAACATCTGGTCTTTGAACTAAGGAAAAAGCAATAAAAAGTTCTGTGTGGGAACTTTCCATTTTCGCACCTTTTGAACTATTTAAGATAGGCTTTTGTTACACATTTTCCATATCCAGCACCTTGTATCTGACACCAGTGGGTTCATCTGTTCTTCCTGTTTTTCAGAAGAGTGGCTTTCTGGCTCTTGAGCAAACCATTCCTGATCTACTGAAGTTAGCATGGAAATTAGCTTGAGGTTCAGTGAACTCAGGATCAGACTTTAAGATCCTGTGAAATGAAAATCACAAATGCAGCTGCCTGACCACATCCCCTTTACTCATTTGCTTTGCAGCCTGTCACTGAGCTGCAACGTAATTTGAAGCAATCCTAACTTCCCTGCCTTTTCCCCTGCAGATGCTGCTGCTCTGATTCTTCTGTTCTATAACTCATTTACAGTTTTATCTACACCTGATTAATCCTCAACATTTTGCGGAAAAATCTCAATCGATAAATATCACTGCAAATATTAGGAACGGGAAAGTCCAGTCACGTAAGAGTCTAGCTGCAGCTTGCCAGTGGCACCCCAATTCTATTTTTTCCTCTCACTTCTCTGAGTGAATAAATAACTGCTTGAGACAGCCCAGAGTGAGCGATGTGCACACTGAAACTGATTTATGTGTGAGTAAGGGCTTTCTGCCTATCAGATACAGCACCTCATCCTTGCCTGACCTAATTTTGAGTCTGTATTCTAGATGAGATGAACTGCTATGAAGAGATCTATAATGCTGGCTTCATACATAATTTAGGGAGAGTTCAAATCCATTTCAGGCAGAAAAATACAGGGTATGTGCTAGTTATTGTGAGAGCTTGATGCCGTGCTTGCTGCCTTGCTCTGAGTGTGGGGATGCTTTTGACTCAAATGGAGTTGGACTTACATAAGTAGATGTGTACAGAGGCATTGTGCAAGTACAGTTCAGAGATGGTGAAAGGGTTGCCACTGGTGGGTTTACCTCCTCCTATAGGGATTTTCAGGGCATAGAACAATTTGCATCTTGCTGTAGCCTTCTTGCAGACAGGAAGAGCAAACGCTGTGACCACTGCACAATTGGTGACTGATCTGGTATGAATATGAGTTATCTGACATGTAACAATTGGGTTAGGCCCTTTTACCTCAGTCCAGGAAAACATTTATTGATGTTTCACCAAGAAAATAAAAAAAAAAATAATTTTTTGCCAATGTTAATCTCTTTTTACTAAAGCTGGATATTTGTATTGCTGTTTGTCAGCCTTGAGACTTTAATGCATAGGACAGCAAGTATTGTATACAAGTGCCATGCATACTTTGGAAGTTGACAATCAAGGTTATTACTGAAAGAGGTTCTGGTTCTTAGGTGGCTGGATAAGGGACAGGATGATGGCAATATTGCTCGAGAACTGCCTGTGACAAATGCCAGCATGCTTCCAGGAAGTAAGTGAAAATTGGTGGGGAAGAAAACTGTCTCAAAGGGAATGAAGAATCTCTGTAAATTAATTACACTCTTTTTAACCACACAGGACAAGAGCTGGAACTCAAGAGAGAAAAAACTGTAAGAGTATACCTTTTTTATTTTAATTTAAACCACTGAAAAGATGCTTTGAGTGAAATCAGGTCAGTTGAATGTTTGTATGACAAATTCCTGCGTATCATCTTCTCATAAGTCTTTTCTGTTTGTTGTTTACAAAACTAGTGGGCTGCAGAAAAGTGGAAATTTCGGAAAGGCATTACAATTCAGTTTTACAACAGGGTCACTCGTGGCTTCGTTTGCCTCTACCCAGATTGCAGAGTTGATGCTCTTGGTGACAAGAAAAATAAATATGGTAAAGTATTTTCCATGTGGATGTGTGCATAAGAGAAACAAAGGAAGACTTTAATATTGAGATTCCTAAAATGAGTATATAATAATTTTCCTTACTTAAAATACATATATGTTAATGACTATAAGGACTCAGAAGATATATGTTTAGTTTAGACACACACACAAATTCTCATATGGTGTCTTGTTGCTGGCTTTTCTTTATCAAATAGAAAAACTTCTTGTCATCTTCAGTTTGGTGTTTCTGCAGAACTCACATGACAAGGACAGCTAGAGTCTTTTAAAACTAGATCCATCTAAGAGAAAAAGTTCAAATTTAGGTAGAGTTCATTAATAAGGAGTATATATATGTTTGTGTGTGTGTACATATATATGTAATATAGATATGTATGCATAAATTAATTTTATTCCATTTTTGTAATTGATTTTAATGTCAGTCTACCAGTTCCACCCTTTATCAACTTCCCTCCTGCTGCATTAGTAACACCTAATTCTAATACATATCATATTAGGTACATGTATTTTATTCCCTTGGAAGTGATGGAACTGTTCAGTCTTTCTGACATCTCACAAAGGACTTTACACAGGGACCTTACACAGACTTTTTTTGAAGTGATAGAATATTTCAGGTATTGCCAAAGAGTGCATCAGGACACCACAAAATTCTTCCAGAGACAGCTGCATCTTACAAAACTGCAACACATAATGGATTGGTAGAACAGTTGCTTAAAAAATCACTGCTGTCCCTGGGAACGATAAAAGCGGCAAGAATTTACCTTTCATCAGTATTTTGTAGCTATAAGAGTTAATTGTTTGGAAAATTGGCCAGATTTAAAATTTGAGAAGCCATGAGTTATGCTACAGGATTTGCATTACAAATTCTAATGTGGGCATAGAGAAAATGAAGTCTCTTTTCTTACCTGAGAGCTTTATGTTCCCTACATCATCTGCTATTTATCATCTAAATTCAGTGCTAGAGCCCAGATCATTATGCTCGAGTTCTCAGCTACTTTTTATGGATTTTTTTTTAAACATACGTGCTGATAAAAAGAAATTTGTTCCTTATCATTACCTCTCAGGGCTTTTCTCCTCAAGGCAGCAAAATAGACAGGAGTCCCTAGATGCCCTTTCCTGAACAAATGAGAGACTTTATTGATCAGAGAGGTCAAACTGTTGAGTTAAACACTTAATTAATTCTTTTTCCTTGAAAATGATAAACCATCGATTGTAATTAAATGTAAATATGAATGAATAGACTTTTATATTTCTGGCTTCTTTTTTAAATTTAACTCTTAGGTCTTTTTGATGTAAATGTCAAAAGGAGAAATATATGCATATTCAGCAGTCATCAAATGCCATCTCTTGCTCTTGCTCTCGTCAGTGGCCGTGTAACTGGAAAGGTAGGAAATGCTGTTACTGATTCCTGCTTCATAAAGCATGTCATTGTCTGATTAAAAAAAAAAGTGTTTAAAGTCTGTCTAATAAATAATTGTACTTTCAGTCAGATAAGGAGTGAAGAATTGCAGAACTTAACCCAGGCAATTGCTGATAAATAGGTGAATTTAAGAGATAGGTCTTTGTTTTCTCACAGTTTACTCTTTATTCTTTGGTTCATTTCTTTTCTTTAATTCAGAAATACCAGGCCATTCCAAGATGTCAATTATATTTGTTTGCCAAGCTGCCAGGAATGCCCTAATATCGCCTCTTTTTCCATAAGGGAAAATTCTCTGGCTTGATTTTAAATGAATGCCCCTTTTTCCTTTGTGTTTTTTCTTTCTTTTTTTCAAGTAACATGCCAGTCATAAGACAGCTGGTATAATCCAGGATTTGTTTTGATGCATTTTGATTTGTTCCAGCCCAGCTTCAAAGTCTTACTATGACCTTTCTTCCTCAGCACTTGCAGATACAAGTAGGTAAATGGAGTTGTAGAATTCAGTTCCTTCTGATGATGGAATCAGAGAATATCCTGAGTGGGAGGGGACCTGAAAGGATCATGGAAATCTGACTCCTGGGCCTTCACAGGACAGCACCAAGAGTCACACCATGTGCCTGAGAGCATTGTTCAAACACTTGAGCTCTGTCAGGCTTGGTGCTGTGACCATGGAGAACCTGTTCCAGTGCTCAGGCACTCTCTTTGTGAAGAACCTTTCCCTGATATCTGACTGTGATGACCTATCCCAGGAAATGGGAGTAATCCAAGTTCTTATAAAGCAACTCCTTAGTGCTGATTAGAGGGAAATGGCCCTGGATGATCAATGTGTGTAAATATATGCACAGGGTTTGAATGGGGAGGGTAGGTGGGAATGCCCAGGTACCTCCCTTCATGCAGGGGAGCTTTCAGTCCTCTGGTGAAAGGCCTCAGAAATGAGTCTGGGGGTGCTTTGGGAGTCTTTGATCTTTTTTGACACCTGTAAGACATGATACCTGTCTCTCAGGCATTGGAGGAACAAAAAGGCAGCACAAAATTGCAATTTGCCTTATAACACATACTTAATTGTACTTTGAGGGCATGCTTACTCACTTGTTTCACAACTACTTCTAAAATCCATCCCATTTTTCCTTTACTTTTATAGGCATATTGAATCTGATAGACAGTTCTTTTCAGCCTTTTTTTCAGAAGGTAGTGCCTTGAAAATGAAAAATTTTCCTAGAAATATTGATTCTTTGCAGTCTTGAAAATTAGAAAATGATGTAAATCAGAAGTATTATCAATTATTAGAGGGATTCTTAGCATTTTGCATTGATGAAAATTCTAATTGTATTTAAAAATGAGAATGACGATTTGATAAAATATTTTAATATGTATTATTATGTATTGATAAGTGTTTTGATAAAATATTAAAATATGTACTTTATACAATGGAATCATAGAGTCTGCCAAGCTGAGCAGGCAATCATGGAGTAAAACATGTTGATTTACTCTTTCATGTAAAACTTCTGATTCTGAGTGTTTTCTGTGAGAACAGTACAAATGAATGAGAACAAACACAAAAGCAAGAGAAGGTGGGCTGGTGGCCAAGGGCTACCATGGCTCATTTCCTGCTTGTGTCAGCTTTATACTTTGCCATTTTTATAGGCTGTGACACACTCTCCAGGTGAGGCACCCATCTTTCATATTCTTGCCAGATCTGTGTCATCTTACAGTGAATTCTTTCCATCAAATTCCACAGAGCCCACAATTTTACAACTGCACATCTGAAAAATGGAAAGATTTTTGTACTAGACTGCTAGTACTGTGGGAACTTGAACAACACAGAAACTCTGTTGTAATACTCTCTCTGCTGTTTGGATTTTGCCATATAGTTCATATAATTTATTATTCCTCCTTTGACTATATTAGAGCAAAGACAAGGCCTGCTGTGAGCTCCGTGTCCACCTTCAGCCAAGCAGATGTGCCATTCTTGAGTCAGCCAGCTACCCGGGTCACACTGTGGCTTTCAATCTCCAAGGCAAAGTAGCTGATGAAGCAACAGGATACGCTGGGCTTTCCAGAGAATTTGTCGTGCATGTCAAGGTAAGGTGGGCAGAGAAAAATTAGGAAGAGCCTTCTAAAATTTGCTGTTATAAAGCAGATTGTTTCCGAAGGAGTTTCAGATGTTTGAGAGGTAAAAAGAGGGATCCTCTTCCACGAGGTGGAGCTCAACTCCAGTGTAACAGGTGAGCGGCACTTGAGAGGGTTCCCTTTGCTGCTCTCCCGGGGCGAGCGGCGCCGATCCCGCGGCTGGGGCACGCAGATAGAGTGGGCAGTAACACAGGAAAAATGGGACCCTAAACTTCCTAGCGGACCTTCAAAAAGTAGCACACGAGAGCTGCTGTTGAAAAGAGACAGGTTTCTTAATTTGCCACTCTCCTTTTTCTCTGGATGTTGGGCTGTGCTGCTGAGCAAGAAAAAGCAGGGATGCTGCAGAGTAGGGAAGGATTTCCACTGCTCTGGTTAGTGCCTGCGCAGAAAGAAGCAAATATTCAAAGACTGGAGGTATGCTTGAATTACTTGATACTGACTTTTTTATCTTTTATGCAAGGACATGCATGAGTAAGTGCTTAAAACTAAATGGTAGGAGCGGTATCAGTATCAAAATTTAACAGGGAGAAAAGCTGTGCTGTTCACAGAGGACTTTTTGTTTCTGATCTAAGGGTGTGTTTCATCATGGTGCCATCATTCTGCTCAACACAAGTCTCTGCCAGGCTCTGTGCCTTAAACCTGATGGGAGCTGCAGTGGAGCAGGTCAGCAGCAGCAGGAATCCTACTGGAAGGTGCATAAAATCAGCTCTGGACTCTGCATGTTTGAAAGTGTGAAAAAACCAAGAATGTATCTGAAGATCAAAGATGACCAGTGTGATGGAACAGTAAGCAGTTATTGTTTGTTTTTCCCTCTGCAGATAGTTTGAGTGAATTGTCAGTGATAGGAGAGAATCTTTTTTTTTTTTTTTTGCTTGACATAAAACTTTGTTCAGATTAAAAATGTTTCAAATCTTTCCCTTCATTTGCCAAAGCAAAATCAGAAAAATATAGCAAGAGAAGGTGTTGTGTCAATTTGGCAGTTGGTGGAATCAGTAAAGATCTGATTATATTACTAAAATATTGAAAATAAAGATGTAGTTAAAACTTATGTACTGTTAGATAGATGATACAGATAAAACCCATTAAAGAATAACTAGGATGTAAGTTACTGTATATTTCACTGACTTTTAAAGTGTGATTCTGTTCATCTAAGTTAATAGATGTAAGAAATATTTTTGCATCATTTTTATTTGGGAGTTTAAGACAACTGAATATGAAATTGAACTGTGTAAGTTCTTAGGGATAAGGTCCATGAGAGTTTTTTCATTGCCTCCAGTACACTTTCAGAGACTAAAATATTTGATCCATATTTTGAATATAGGCTTTGTGAGTATCTTATTTTTCAGCGGTCCTCTCACCAATGGATCAGGACATCTGGATAAAAAGTGATAATTGCTAAAGGTTTTGAAATTAAACTTGTAAATGCTATGAAATTGAGGAAAAAATCAATTACATCTATTTAATTATTACATGTTGTATTATGTAGCATTAGCAAATCTGGGCTATGCATAAACTTTGTGTAGAAATATCCTATGGGTTCTGATATAGATATTTTCATATTCCTTAATCCTCTGGAAATTGTTTAAGTGGGAAACTCCTTTGAATATATCCTAGCCTTTGCCTAAATCCTAACATAAATCAGAATGCTTTCACTTGGTCTTTCATTCACCTAACTTATGTGATTAGTCTTTCTGCTCATAAAAGAATAAACAGGGACTAGGTGCAGGTTTGTCTCTGTGTGTGTAGTGATGTATCATATTGTGAAGAATGTAAAGCTAATCTGAAATGTTACTGGAAAGTAGTAATAATTAAGGCTTTTAAAAAGTCTTCTAGTTACATTAATTCAATTGTTGAATTCATGTTTCTGTTATCAATTTCTTAGGGCAAGGGTGACGAATACTGTCATTTTAAAATTGAGAAGAATTTGGAAACAGGATCTGTGAGCCTGGAATCAGTGCAAAATAAAGGGATATATGTTGGACTTCTGCCAGATGGCCAAACTAAGCCAGTTGTTAACACTGGAGAGAGAAATATCTTTTTCTACCCACAGGTCATCAAATGTATGTGATTTCTCAATAATGTATGGTTTTATTTAGTAATTAGTGTTTAATAAGTGTTTCTAATGGACAAAATTCAAAGCAGAAGTGTAAAAGATATATTGACACAATTTCCCTTGTGTTTCAGTAGTTTTAAAAGTGAAAATTTTATTGTATCTACACTTGATTTCTCCTACATATTCAGTTATCTTTGTTCCTTTCTTTTAATAATAATGATATACTAGATGTCAATTGTTTTACTTTTGAAAATAAGAATTGAAACATGGGACAAGATAAAGATAGCATTGACTTCTTGGGTGTATTCCCCATTCTGGCCACAGATTTTGGAAGCCTGGGAAACGTTGTCTTGCTTCCAAATCTGCCAGAGTTTTTCCTGATTTTATAGGGATATTAATAGACTTTCAAGAAGGCCTACTTGGCAGTGTTCAGTTTCATTTTCAGTGATGTGAAATACATTGTACTCCCCACCCAGTATATTCATTATGTTATTCCTTTGTCTTATAGTCAGATTTGAGAGCTATTGCAGTCAAAATGTTTCCTCAGTAAAGAGCTGACCTAGTCAACTAGCCAGGACTCAGAAATTTGGTCTCAGCACACTCTGGATCACTGTCATTGGGTGGCCTGCTTGTCTTTTCCCCTTCAGGAGAGGAAAGTTTTTAATTTGGTGAAAAACTGGCTACCAAAGGTAGCCAACAGACTTAGATTATAACTGCAGGAAACACCATTCTGCAGGAAATGTATTCTTATCTGGTGGACTTGACAACAAATATCAGGAAATGAAACAACTCATGAAAAGGCTAAATGGTCATCAGTTTGCAATTGAGAAGCTGCTCAGATTTTTTCCAAACACCAGGAGAACAAACTTAGCTTAGCAAAAAGAGAGTCTCAAAACCTACAACCACTCTTACTAATTGTTCCATGTATGCTGTGATCAAAGCATTATGAAAGTGACTGTAAGCACATCCCTACTGTTCTGTCCCTGTCTGCTGCAGGGTGATAGGAATATTTTAATCACTATGTCCTTGTAGAAATGAGGAAATTGTTTTCCTTTACTACCTTTGGAAGAGCAGTGTTTTCAAAAGAAATTTGCAACAAGGAAGTGCTTACTGGTGTCATTAAATAAAGCTAAATGTTACTTTGTCACAGGCTTCAGCCCTTCTGAATCTGTGTTGCTCACTAAAAGGAATATCAAAAGGAGCTAATATTTTCTCTGCAAACAATAAATATTGTCTGTCTGACGTGTTCATATTAACAATATCAGTTTACTTTTTATTATTCAAATGGCCTCTAGAAATTTTCATTTATGCACTTCCACTCTCAAGAAAAAAACTTTTTGTGGGTAGAGAAGCTTATTTTGAGGAAAGCCACATGTTAACAAGTCATTTTATTCTTACATCAATGTTAAATTTTTGCTTAGATTTTTAAAACATTGAATGGACTTTAATTGGTATGCCAGTTCTGTTCCCAGTTTTTGTAGCATTCTTTTAACAATAGAAAAAGGATTTTGATGTCTATTGTGTAGAACAACTGTGAGATCTGTTGCTAGCTTCTGAGAAAGAAAAAGCAAATGGCTTCTAGCTAGTGACAGATTTTACATTTGATTGTTTTAGTTGGCCGGGAAAAGCCTATGGGAACATCTGCAGCACCCGAACAAGAGAAGAAAGACTTCAGAGCATCTCAAATCCAACCAGCAAAAGCCCAGGAGCCAGTACCTCAAAGGCCTTCAGCTCCCCCACCCTCAAGTAAGTGACAATTCACAAACCAGCTGTGGTACATCTTTTATGCTTGTCCTCTGTGCTTGTTTGCAGACTTAGCTCAGGAAGGACAATGAATGAATGAATTTTCTAGGTTATTGAATTGTACACACAAACACACTACGTAAAATACATTTCCAGTTACTCTTTTTTCTAAAAGGAGCATTGGAATGTGGTTTATTGATAAGACAACAATCAGCAGGTTGAGTAACTTATTAAATAACTCAATTAAAAAAAAATAATTAGTAATTTATCGATTTAATATTTCTGTGGAAATTAAGAGGTTGATATGGTGCAGAATCCTATCTAAAGCTCACTGAAAGAATAGAATATTTCTCATTTATGCTCTCACACTCATATTTTCTGCTTTATGGTTCACTGGAGGAAAGAGGAAGGTTTTGATGCAATGCACGCTAGATTTATACCTATGATTTTGCAGGCAGGAGTTAGATAAACAATGTTCTGGTCATGCTTCTGGAGTCATGGTCTAGCAGACATGTTTTTCTAGAATAAAAGACTTCCTCTTTAGCTAAAGACATTGCATAAATAGTCTAAGACAAGAATTTTTGGAATATTCAACATTCTAGTAACCAAACAACTAAACAAAACAGGGACTGATACATGTCTTAAAGAGTGGGGATGATCATGTTTGCTTCCTGCATCTCTTATTTCAAGGTACCCATAGACCCTGACAGTCTGAAGGGTGTCATATCACCACAAAAAGCAGTGATTTAAAGACAAGATTATACTGCAACTTCCAGTATGGGAGACATACTTATGAGACAGAGTATGGGACACAACTGCTAACTCAGTTACAGGTGTTCTCAAGGGCATTTATGCAGCAAATAATTCAGGTGGATTGCTGATTTGGTTTCAAACTTGATGCTCAGATTGTTTCAAGGTGTACATGAAAAGTCTGGCTATGTGTACAAGACATCACATCTGGCATCCTTGTTCACAGTGTATAATGGGAGGTATCAGGCAGGAATTTAATTAAATTCAGTTCAATCAAAGTGTTCTGGTTAAATTCAAGCATAGTTGTGAATTGCTATAAATACTTAATTCTTTTTGGAAATATTTTTTCCATTTTTAGCTCAAAACACCCAATTTCTAATCTGTCAGGTTTCATCTTGTATCATTGTGTCACAAAGCCTTCCTGAAATGTGGTGGGTTGTCAGTAGATATGCTGTGTCTGAAACCCATGACAACAATACACGAGCCATCAAACCAGTTTTCAAAGAAGCTGGATGTTTTTAGGGTTGGGTACAAAGGATCCTTTTATAGAAGCAATATCTGCCGTGAAATTGGTTACATAGAGTCTATAGCACTTTGTAAGTAGTTTTTCTGGCATAAATATAGATTCTGCTTATGGAAAATGAATAGAAATATCAAAGTTACTCTGTCTTTCAAATAAAATTATCATTTTTTTTTAGTAAGATACTTTTCACTCAACATGCATCCTTTGACATGTACAGGTGAGCCTTGAGTTTTAAACTGATTTTCATTAAATTGTTATTTTCTACTTTTCACTCGCAGTTAATATTTGGCAAAAGTGGTGCTTGTACTGAGTTTACAATCCAGCAGTGGGCTTAGCAGGCAAACTCAGAGCAGATTAACTCTTAGGCTGACCAGACCCTCCTTTTTATGTCTGTGTCTGCTAACTGGAAGATTAATTTTGATTTCTGTTTTTACAAATAATAATTGATTTAGGATTCATTAAACTGAAAACCATAGTACAGCATTTGAGACTTCTCCCATGGCAGCGTGAGTTCAGTGTTCCTCAAGAAACTTCTTTCACTGTACAGAGATGATGTCAGGTCCCAGCTTCCACTTAATAGCTCAGATGTCATTGGCTTCCATGAGACAAGTGTGGTCTGTGACCCTGAGGACACCTCTGTGGTTTGGTACTAACAAACTGTAGCTCTGAGAAATGCTCTCTATATCCTCCACGTTCTTTTCCTGTATGTCAGGCATTATCAGTTGCCATTAATTTTTTAATATATTTTACTTAGAAGGTAAAAATAAAATCTGATCTCATTTTTCCACCTCAGTTAACATTGGAAATGATGAAGCACAAAGGTGTAATAAAAAATACATACATTTTATTGCCCAAACTTCTGCTCCAGAGATAAGTTTTCCTGATGGTTCATTTTGAAAGTGTCACTCAATCATATGGTTTTCTCAGACAAGATAATTTTCCTTTTGTGTTACATTTAAGATAATAAGTAAATTTAAAAAAAAGTTATTTCTGTGAAGTTGTGTAAAGGGTTGTGACTTCAACATTCTCATGCAGGCTTATTAGAATTAATTTTTGTCACAATAGATTTACAGCATGGTGTCATGAAGTGTGTAAAATCCCATGAGTAATGCAGGGCAACCATCAAATCCTCTTTTCAGACTGGAATATTTTTAGCCTGTAGCAAATCAATGCTACTGATTTCCATTTGTAAGAAGAGCCAGTAATTTATGAGGCAGAGAGCATTCCAAGCCTGTGAATTGTTTGTACATTATAACTGTTCCAAGAGGGGGTAGTTTGAGGTTGCAGTAACTATTTTGGGTGGCAACTGCTCAAGTCTGGAGTTCTTGTCCTAAGCATGTGAAGCAGCATGGGATTCCTTACGTTTCTTGAATACCTTTGCATTTTATGAACATTTTAATCTCTTTGCTGTAGAAAGTTGAGGTTTTGGATAGCTGGAAGGAACTCTAGCTTTCAGAGTTACAGGTGAGAAGTTAGGTAACTACAGTTACAGAAAATCCTATAGTCAAGTTCTCAGAAATATTTATCACATCAGAGCAATTTGCAATAGTTCTGTTTTTTCAGGCACTGAAAGGCAAGTATAAGTAAGTTATTATTCAGGTAAACTCTAGATGTTTGCCTCTTGCTTTATTTTTGGGGTGTTGATTTTCTTTTTCCTGTCAGAATAACTTGCTCTCAGTCATGATGAAGAATACAATAAAACCAGCCAGTAATGCCTATTCTAAATCACTATAACCATTCCAAAGTCATAATTCTACTGTTAGAGGCACTGCTGTAAAAGTCATGATACAACAGTTCTGAATTTCTTAAAAATTGATTTACCAAACATTATAATCTTTGCCAGTGCTCAATTTCCTGTGATTCCAGAAGTCAGTCTTTATTTATTGTAGAACTTTGTATGGATCCTAAGTCCTTTGCAATTCTTTGTGCAAATATTTCACATCAGTTAAGATATGAATGCTAGTGGATCATAATTCAGTTTTGGTGCTTTAGTTGTTACTATGTTGATTTAAATATAGGGCAACCTGATGATCCAACCAACTGTATAATTCCTTTTGAGTAAAACTTTTAAGAAAAAAGGGCTGCTGGTAGTGAGTGATAGCTTTTGCATCAGTTGGTTTTCTGTCTGGTTTTGATTTTATTTGGTTGGGTGTTTGGCTTTTTTTCCTTTGATGTAAGGGTGGTGAAATATGTGAAGGGAAATACTCCATCCAGAGAAACCAAGTACAGTATTTTAATCAAGCAAACAAAAAAGAAAGGACTCTAATACTACTACATAACTTATGCAGTGCAGCAGAAGCATCCACAGTGATGTACTGGGAATTCAACAAATTCACATTGGTGGCACATTAAAAATTCTTTCTGCAGTCACATGGAAAGTGCTCATGTGGACAATTTGGAAACCCCTGAAGGACACTGTATATTGGCAATGTGCAGGTTCATCTTTTCAAATGTGGGGCTTATAACTGCTTCTTGTGTCAGAACAGACTATAAATTCCTGGCAGCAAGGATTCCCTCTTTTGGAGAGGGCTCCATGCTCAGTGGTCCCATAATTGAAAAGCAGTGTTCCAGACATCTGATGTTTGTAAATTCTACTTTGATTAAATTACTCAAAGCTAAGTTCCTTTCCCCTAATGGAGTCTTGTTTTCCCATATCTCCTGTGCAGAGGAGTCATCTGGATGTACGTGTGTTTCTCTTAATGGTAGATGGAAGATCACTAGGTGTTCTTATGAAGCTTATATTTTACAAAATTATATTTGCTTAGCCATTAGAGCTGTGAAATTTATTCATAAAGTGCTACTATGCTGCTATGGTCTCATTCATGCAGAGCATGCCTTAATCCAAATGATGGCACTGCATAAATATGGTTCAGCTAGGCTATATTGAGGTCGTTTTTGATTTTTTTTTTTTACAGTATTTAGTTGATACTTGAAGAAAGTTAATTTCCTGTTTTTTTAAATTTGAAATGAAATTTGTCTGTATTGACAGACATGTGACTCTGCTAATGATGTCCCAAAACAAGGCATTGGAGGAGAAATTCTACTTGTTTCTAAATGTCAGACTAAGAAACCAGAAATATCAATTTAATGGTCACAGTTCTGCACCATAGCATCCTTGCTCTGCTCCAGAATATGTACAAAGAATATGATGATGGCGTGTGTGAGAGATGACTTGTTCTTTTCCAGCTGGTTTTTGTAGCTCAACTAATCAGTACATTTTGGTCTAGACAAGAAACATAAATCAATCTTTTCAGACTATCTCACTTGCCATGAAAAAATACAATCCCCCTGCTGTTATGGCCTCCTTATGTGCTGAAGTTACAACAGCAACTGGCAGTTTCATGTCAGTTTTCATCTCCCACTAATGTTCTGTATTTCACAGAGGAAATGAGAAATCCCCAAGGTGGTGCCAGTCCCCTTCCTTCAGATGATGAATGGAAAGTGTCAATACTGACAGGAAATGCAGGAACTGAAGCAAGTGTTGCTCTTTGGATATATGGAGACAGAGGATTAACTGGACCCATAACTCTTGGCAAGGACAACAGGAAGCAGCTGTTTTTTCCCAGGCAGGAAGATGAATTTCAGGTAGCTAATGAAGGTTAAGAGCATTATTTTAATAGGTACCTTTCCAAGGATTATCCTGTGGTGTGAAAACAAAAAATGTTTTGCTCCTATATTTACTCCATAAAATCAATCTGTACCTAATCTCCATGAATTCTGTGTTAAATCAGCTTGTTACATACAGTAAGCAACAGAAGAAATAATTTTTCTTTTAAATCCCCTCCCACATATATAAGATCAAATGGGACAACTGCAGAAGTAAATTGATTTCTTTAAGGCAATTGATTTGAGACTAGCTTTAAAAACTATTCATTTTGAAACAAACCATGCTTGATTTAAGACTTGCATATTGTTTAGGGATCTTTAGTAATTAAATTTTCAGGCATACAGTTTTCAAAGCATACTATAAAATATATGCTGTGGAACTCGTTCAATTAAAGAAGAAAACCCATTTTAGAGTCACCATTTTAGAAGTGATTGAAATGCCAGAAATGTGGAATAACTAAAAGCCCAATGACATCTGTGTGTTACCATGTTGTGAAATCACAGGGTTTCTGTTTTTATTTCAGGATAACCCGACCTCTATTTTAATAAGAAGGTTATGTCTAGGTAGGCTGAGAGGAAATTACCTAAGGAGCTAAAATTTCTGCTTTGCTTGAATTTCTGTCTGAGATGCATGTAACATTGCTGTTTGCAGCAGCTAAAGCAGAAGTTACATATTTCATTGTTTTTTTTCTGGACTCACTAACTCATAATAATACAATAATCCAACTCATACATAATACAATCTTCATACAATCCAAGATTGCTGGTGTCAGTGATATTAATAATAATAATAATAATTCTCTCTATGAATAGGGCATAGGCAAGGAGACAACCTACCATAATGTTTATTTTCTAAGCATATAGGCTATAGATCATGATCCATAGGGAATCCTGTTCTCCTAATTGGTAAATAATTTATAAAAAATGTTGGATAATGGCATGTTTGCAAAGTTAATCCATATGTTCAAGAGTGATGGACCAATTTTTCTTCTTTAGAATGGATGTGGCCCATTATGGCTGTGTGCTGCAGATATTGATCTTGTGAGAGAGCAGGATCTTTCTCTCAGCACCTGGGGCTACTCCGAGGGATTTTTACATCACATTGACACTATAGCTTTCAGGCATGAAACAGCAAATGTCACTGAAGTGCTTTTCACTCTTTAGTCTGCAGTGGATAAATCCACAAAGAAAAAGCCTTTAAGTAGGAGCTCTTTCTACTCTTTTTCCCCTTAAACTTTATCCTGTACTTGTTTAACAGGACAGGTCTTGAAATGAGGATAGGAATGTAAGACATAAAAAAGTTACATCTTCTTCTTACCATTTCTGTCTTTGAACTTTTATGTTTTCACTGATATATTCTAGAACAGATGATACCAAATTTTATTTTTAAAGTAATCAACTTCATCAAAGCTCTGGCCAGGAGTTCTAGGAAGAAAGCAGCTTCTGAAAGGATAAAATAATCCAGCAATTAGGAATCAGTTTAAAGTTCTTTAACCTTGCATTTATCAACAACATGTGCAGCTATGAAAAGTTTGAGTAGTACTAACCTAATAATTGAATATGGTCATCTGTGCAGAATTATGAAAGATTTGTGACTTGTAGTCAGGGGATGTAATTTTGTTTACAGGATGTAATTTTGTACTGCACATTTCTCTCATGACCAGCCCTCACCAACTTTTTTTACTCCTGCAACTTTGAAGAGTTCAAATACCTGCCAAATCATTCTCCTGGCAAGCACTGTGATTCCAGTAGGCTGTAATCTGGTCAAACTGGGGCTCTGACAGTAATCTGCTTAGTCAAAACAGAAGAAATGTGTTTTCTGAATGCTATAACCTCAAACCTGCCAATCAAATATTATGCATTGTTCCTGAACACTCAGATACTACAATGGTTCAGCTAAATGCAGAATCAATTGCAGAGATAAAGATGTAATTCTATGTAGTTTTATACTGTACTGTTCTGACTCGATTCAGGTTAAAATAAACAGCATTGGGAATATCTACAAGATAAGAATTGAGCTTGATGGATTACCAAAGGAACAACCCGAGTGGAACTTACAGAGGGTGAGACCTTTATGGTGATTTTCTTCCTGTTATATTAAATTTCTGTGAAATAAAGGCCCATCTTTTCATGAAGACATATGTTTATGAATCAATAAGTGCTGATTGGGATAAATCCTTACTGAATTGTGTTCTTAGATTGCTGTAGAGATGACAAAAACCTAGGATACAGTTCACCTCCTAAGGGATAGAAATATGCAGGATTATTTTGCAATTATTCCTAATTCCTGCAGACAGCAATTTTTTGTATTGATGTGTTTGACCAAATTTTGCTTTCTGAAAATCTGCCTTACTCTTTAGTGCTTCTGTACTCTTCAGTGTGTTAGGGATATTCTAGTTTTAAATTCCAGCTCTGAAAAATTGAAAATAATGGCACATCAATCATTCCATGACAACAGCTTGCCAGGAATGAACAAAGTTTGCTGAAAAGTAAACAAAGTAAGTTATAACAGGCCCCACCATTTCTCATAATTATGAATATTTTCAGGGGAAAAAATCTGCTTTTTTTTTTTTTTTTTCAATTTGGTGAACAAATTCTTCTTTGTTTTGTTTTAATTCTATTTTTCTCTTGATATTTAGGGATGTTCACCAGACAAAATTTATTCTAAATGCTTCCTAAGGCTGACACCCATGTAAAATGTATTTCAGAACTGGGCTAAGAATTTTTTTATCTGTTTCTTGTATTGAATTTGTAAAAGCAACAAGTTTGTTTAAATGAAAAAGAATAATCTTAAAAAGCTTGATTTAGACAATCAGAATGGGGCAATAATAGTAGATTTTTACATTAACCCAAAGGTCTTAACTGAAACTGTAGTAAAACTGAACGTGAGCATAAATATTCCACTTTCCAGCCTGGTGGTTCCTAAATATTTCTTTAATATCTTGCTGCAAATTTCAAAGGGTAAGCCAGGGATTTCAAAAACTTCATTTCACATCAAGAAATAAATCATGTTGAAAGCTGTGTTTTTCTGACAAAGCAGTTAATATATGCAATTGTTATGAATCAGCAGGAGGGCACTGCCAGTAAATATTAGAGATTAGGAATCAATGCTGCCAAAGTATTTCACGTTAGAATGAATACATGCTTTGGTGTTGAAAGCAGTGTTCATTTTACTTTAAATAAATTTTTTTGGAAAAGTGAGATCAAAACATCTATTGCCCTGATTCCCTAAATGTTAGAATTTGGATGTGAGTACTTATTTTCATAATTGTGTTTGCAAGGCTTATGTATATGATATGCACACTCAGAAACACAACTGCAGAAAGAGAACTTATGATTTCCTTTTGCTAGTCAAGACCTCTGGAAAACCCCTGTAGTAAGTATTGTAACTCAAGACCAACAAAACTGCTTTCATAAAAGATTATAAAGAGTGCTGGAATTATAGGAAACAAATGAGGCAGCTATCTTACTGTACAGCAGCAAATAACTCTAGAAATTTGAATTCTTACCATCTTAAGAATATATAGATGGTGATGGTACCCAGGTTGGTTTTTGTTTTGCTGTAGAAAAGCCAAAGATAATACAAATGGATTTAATATTCCAATGCATCCTCTGCTTGTCAAAATTCAGAAGGATGTAGTTGATGAGTTTCATCCTGTTTTAATTCTAAAATAAAAAATCTGTGTCCATATTTCCACATCCTCCAAAAGCTCAGTGTCATGTAACAGCAGCTACCAGAAGGTTTTCAGTCTTTAGTCCTCTAGGCAGTGTTACATAGAGGTGGTTCACTCACTGAAACCAGACTTGGGGACATTTCAAATGGCAAACCCACAAATTACAACTACAGATTTGTTTTTTGCATACTGGTGGCCAAAACAAAAATATTTTCATACTGCAATTTTGTATGCCATATTTACTCATTGTGTTACTTTTTTCTGAGATAGAAAAACAAAATCAATACAAAACTATGTTTTGCTGTTGCGAACCAAAGCACTGGAACTGAGTTATATTTGGAATTGCTTTTCCTTCAGGTGATGCTGCAACATCTAAGGAGCAAGAAAACACTGAATTTTCCAGCAAACATATGGCTATCAAAGAATCGTGATGATAGAGAATTTCTGTGTGAACTTCCAGTAATGGAAGCTGGAAAACCTATCTATCCAAGTATGTGTGTGAAGTTATTTGTATATTGGCTACTTGGTTTTCAGTGGTAATGCCAACAAAATTGTGGTCCTAGCAATCTTAAAAGCAAACAGTTTGACTGATTTCTGGAGGGGATCTTCCAGAAAACTAATTGCAGATCAGACATACTGTCATTGTTAGCATTAAGCTATAGCAGTGACTAAAAGTAGTTGTGATTACATATAACTTGCATTTTCTTCTTTTGGTTATTTCTGGAAGTTGTTTTGTACCATGTTTATGTCCACACTGGTGACTTGGAGCAAGCTGATACAGACTGTGCAGTTTATTTGTGTATCTATGGAAAAAGAGGAGATTCTGGTCTGAGACTTCTGCATAAAACTGGTACACCAATGCCATTTCAGAGAGGAATGGTAAGTCTGAAAAAAAATTTGCCTAGCCTTGTAACTATAGTTAAGTAAATAGTTAAGTAATTGTATACAGGTTCCTATTCATAGTAATAAAGCAAACCACATAAGTTTAGCTAAATAACTTCAAAGAGCTGGGGAAAATATTTTTTTACTGACCCAGGATTTAATAGGATGAGTGAAAACATAGGCAGGAAAAGGGAAAGAAAAATTCTTTGAGGGCCTCACCCTCAGTTGGTGAGAAGAGCTACCTATGAATTTAAAACATATCCTATCAAAGTATGATGAGCTACAGATGGCTCCAAAAGAGTGTACAGATATTGTTCCATGATTTCAGATCTTAGTAGGTCTGTTTGGTATGTATTTTAATGTATAATAATAAAGTATTGTGATTAATACCGGACAGACTTAAAGTAATTTTTCTTTCAATTTATCACCTCCTAGCTCTTCCAAAAATAAAATATACATCATCCTGATTTTCTGCAGTATGTTTAAATTTCAGGAAGTACTGAATTTAATGTTAACTCTGCCACTAGCCTTCTTGTGACCTTCTATGGAGCCTGTTTCTTCCTTTGTGGTCTATTGAGGATTAACACTTGCATGTATAACCAGTGGTATCAAGCTGTTAGTGGAACACTTAATTACCAAATGAAAAAGCAGTACCTAAAGTGCTAAAAACAGCCATAACCCACTGGGAAAGTTTAAATGTATCTATACTATTTTAAAATAGATATTCTATGCTGTTAGTAATGTATGAGAGATAAAGTTCTATTCAAATGACAATGCAGAATTTAAGTGGAATTTTCTGGGGGGCACTCTTCTAGCCAGATTGATAGTCAGTTCAGTCTATTATTTACACAGGGGCTGGGGAGACTGGTTCAGAGTGCACTTTGTTATGGAAATGGGTGAATAAGACAGTGGATTGTTTGGAGCAGCAGAGCAGGGACTGGGATATATAATTTTTGGCAGAGAGAGTAGAATGCTGACTTGAACAACTTGATTTCATCCCTGTCACAGATATTCTGCATTATATTGGGCAAATTGCTTAAAATAAAACCTTCCAGGGTGACCACATTTTTCCTGCTTATGTGTTGCTGCATAACCAGTTTAACTTCTCTGAACAACCATAGCTGTAACTGAGTTCAAATAGAATACTGCTCTGCACACCTAGAAAGCTCTTTGAAATGCTAAATATTTCAGTAAATTAACCCCTCTGTTTCTCAGTTGAGCACCCACACTGCTCTGCATCTTTGACAGCTTTTAGCAGCAAACTCTGGGCTTTAACTATGTAGGTAAATTGAAATACTATGCAGATGGCCTTTAAAAAAAAGATTAAGCAGTTGCAGAAAACCAGGGTGCTATGGGAAAACTGCAAAGGTGAAGTCACTGGGGAAATCAGTTCTATTCCACTGAGCTCTCTGGGTGGTTGCAGTAAATAATGCATAGACACATAAAGATAATGAAGACAAAAGGAGATATTGAAAAATCTGTCGTCCTCCTCAGCACACTTTGAAGCAGGAATCTTTTAGAGAGCCTAGCTTGTGATCATGTATTATCTATACACAAGGGATAAGTAATCTTGCACAGGCAGTCTCAATTCTGCCATTTGCTGAGGACTGAGAACTTTACAGATATGAATTTTCCAGAGTGTTTTTCCCTTCATTTTCTTTGTACTGAGAAGAATGATCTGGACCATTACATTTAGAGACAGAAAGCTCTGTGCTTTTTACTGGGACAGAAAATTATCAAGCTGAACCTGATCTGCTTCATGCTTCTATGAAAACAATCTTTTCCAACTATAAGCACAAGCCTAAATGAATAACAAGGGGGAAATGGCTTGTCAGATTTCAGTTTGTTTCAGTAGAATAAAATGTAAGTAGAGGAGGTGAAACCAAAAAGAGAAAATTATGAGAAGGTCTGATTTAAAGTAATATCAGCAAAGAAAATAACGGCTTTAGGTATTTCTTACCTAGAGAAATGTTAATTTGCAAGGCATTGAAACAATACTAAAGGGTTGTGTGCAGCATTTTGGATGATGGCTGTAAAAGCCCAACATTTTGGGAGATTATTACAGCATCGTGGTTTTGGCTGTGCTTTCTTATTTACTGTGACACTTCATCAAAAGACATTTAACTCTTCAGATCCAAACACTTTGAATACAGTCCAGCTGTCATTAAAACCAGTTGAAATCTTTGTACACTGTGGGAATGGATCAGGCTTTTAACACACTTCAGTTTTTGGACTGCCTCATTGGTGGCAAATGGCAGATTGCTGTCTCCTTGTCTCCCAGGTCAGTGATTTTGAAGTGGAAGCTGTATCCCTCGGGAAGCTGCAGAAGGTGCTGTTGCGCTGTGAGGCCAGCACCAAGTCCCAGCACTGGTACTGTGATAAAGTCACTGTCAGAGAAGCGGAGAGCAACTCAGAATATGTTTTCAATTGTGAAAGGTAGTTTTTACAGCAATATTTTAGAATATTCTTCAATATGTATCACTGCAAGTATTGTGTCAATTGATGTGCTAAATGTGAGTTTTTCGGGCAAAGACATTTTTTGATTATTTCACAGTTTCATAAAATCCACAAAATGTGTTATTCCAGAACAGATTGCTTGAATTAATGTTCTGTATGATCTGTAGCAAAGGTTAAACACTTATATTGAGTCTGTGTTACTAAAATTAAGAGTACAGCCTTATCTTACAGGATCAGTGCTGTAAGCATGATTTATCTTTCAGGAAGGAAAGATAAAGCACCTGAAATGTTCTAAATTAAGTGTATTTCTAAATGGGAGAGCACCAAGGTTTTCCATCCAAGACTAGCATTCGCTCCGTTTACAGCATGGCCATAGAGACAAATATGACGCCTGGAACTATTTTGTAGATGTTCCATTTAGGTTATTGAATGAACATCTTAAAAGTATATTGATAAATACTTCATTTTACATTTTTAGAAAAATATGGTAATCCCACCATCCCAATTGGAGTTTCCAGTTTACAGTCTCTCTCATGGGAATAGGCATGACTCGAGTGAAATAAAGAAAGTGAAAAGGAACAATATGACTATTTGAAAAGGCACCAGAATAAATAACATTTAATTAACAATAGTTAATAAATGCATGTTGCCTAGTTATTTTGTCTGGATTTTAATGAATATGTTACATAACCTTGAACAGCTTCTTGCAATTCTTGGTGTCACATCCTCAAAAACAGGAATAAAGATGTTTTCTCACCTTGATTAACTCTCTAAATCTGAGATTTTTCTTCAACTGATAAGATGCTCATAAATAGTAGTATAAGACTGAGGATTTCTCTGAGCAGATTTGGATGCAGACCAGCTGTTGTTGCTAGCTGTAGTTGCTACCTTTCTAAAAAAATGTAGGTGACATTTTCTTTGTGTCATAGCTATCTCTAGTGAGCAATATGGCTTAGGAATGATAAATGGCAGGGCACTTTGCTGTGTTAATTCTGTGATAATGAACACCAGATGTTCATTATTCTGTGATAGAGAATGTTAAAAAGAAACAAGTGTTTCTTTTTTAATGTCTAACTTCTATAGAAGGAAACCCTTCCACTGAAAAGGGATTAAAAGAAGTCAGTGGTGGGGGTCAGGTGTAACTTCCATGTTTGCCAAAATGCACTTGTGCTCTGTTCAAGGAGGGAGAAGGTTTTTGCTCTTCAGAAATATAATTCAGTAATCTCCAGCCTCACATTTATTTTACAGAGCTATTTTCTGATCCAGGACATGAAAAAAGCTCTGTCTTTGTTCTCATTTAACCAAAGGAACATAAGCATTTTATCTGTCTTAAAACCTGATATTAGTTTCTGAACATCTAACACCTTCTGCTCAATTTCAATTATACACTATTTACTAGTTACTGATACCTTTTAGCATCTGGGATTTCAGAAGATACCCATGCCATCAGTTTTTAGCAGAAGTAATAGAAAGAAGTAAAGAGAAAGTGAAGCATAGCAAGAGAAAATTTATTTCTTAAGGAGTAGCTCTTATATGAATTGGCCAAGTAATGTTTTCAAGACATAAAAATTGGAAATTTCATAAATTGCTCTGGACTTTTCTTGCCCAGCTTGTACTGGAATCCCAATAGGCATCAGAGGAGACTGAATGATTTAGGTCATTCCTGGAGAGTCCATGGAAGTGGACTGAGAAAATAAAAAACTACAGCCCAGAAGATTGCTGCATTTCTTTTCTAGTAAAAAAGAGCTGATTTTTTAGCAAGCAATAGGAAATAAAAGCTGTTGGTAATCCATGTTCTCAAGGAAAAGTTTCAAAATTATACATAGTCTAGGGTAACATGAATAGGAAACCTAAAGAATGTTTTCCTTGATTTGTCCCTTTTTGAGACTCATTTACCTAACCTCAATTTATAGGAGGAATAAGAAATAGAAGTGTTTGGTTCCATCTTTGTTTTAACACTGAACTGTAGTTTTAAGAAATATAAATACATACAAGTTATACTTACCTCTCAATCCATAGTACTGAAAAAAATGTTCTGTGCTATATTCTTGTTTAGCTATAGAAACAAGTAAAATAATGCCATATGAGTCTCTCAATCTAAGTGTATATTTCACCTACATAGCTCTTACTTTTGCATAAAACAAATTTCTTTGTTGAGTCAAATAATTTCTACTGTAAATCAAATACTAAAATTTTAGGAGTAGAGACCCTTTGCGTGTTCATCAGGTGTATTCGTATGAAATCAGTGTATTCAGTATGAAATCAGATATGGACCATTCAATATATGGTAATGTAAATAAAAATTGATTCCTATCTGCTTTCTTATTTTCTTTCTTATTCTTAGGTGGCTTCCATTTATGTCTCAAGGTATAATCCATTCAGAAATTGAGCTGTACCCTCAAGGTAATATTTATTGTTATTTTATGGAAGTAAGAACAATAATTGATAATTCTTTTCCTCCCAAGAAATCTGAGCAGATTTTACACTGTAAATATCAGAGTTAACTGATTTTACAGCTCGCTTTGCTAGATTTCTGGGAGAACATGGTTTATATAATTGGTGTAGGTGATAATGAGAAAGCAGTGAGGGAACGAATGAGAAAGAGTCTTCTTGTATTGGCTAGAAAAACAGAATGTCTTTTTGATCTCTTCTTTCAAACCTTTTCTGTAATATTAAAGGAAAGATCCTTTATTAATGGATTGCAGACTTTAAAAAAAATCAGCAGCTGAAAATGCAAGAAGCAAATGGTAAATACTGTTCTTGTTTTCTGACTTTAATGAAGACTAGTTCTGTTTCAAAACCAATTGCTTTACACATTTGTTGCCACTTGTATTTATTTAAAAACATTAATTATAGCACACTATTTGAACATTTCAGTAAACTCTGGACTTCACATTTTAATTTAATAAATAAATTTGTTTATACTTCTAATTCTGTCATTTTTCTTTCCATAATGTTATTTTTCTTTCTGCTTCTTTGAAAATTCCTATTCTTCTAGTACTTACTATTGATCTATCTTAATTTCAGGTTTTTTATAGTTAACATTTTAAAACATGATTCTTTCTCCTGGCCAACATATAGTTTTGTTCGGAACAATAGTTTTTAATTTACTGTTTTACTTGTGATTTCATATTTGTTCAGGTTGACTTCTCTGTCCTGGCAATCAGAGCAGATTAAATTTAATTTCTTAATCACACATTAGAATTTCTCAGCTATGAGAAGTGCTTTATGCTGTAGGATGAACTGTGATCTAGAAGGCGTTGTGAGAAAGGTTGAAAATTTTTATTCAAAATTTCTTGTATCAACCAAAATATCCATGAACACCCAAATATCTTGTCCTAAACCTTGTTCCTATGGCAAGTGGTTAACAATAAAATTTTTTCCCAGTTATTTTAGAAGTTATATTAAATCCTGCCCTGTTAAAGCTTTCTTTTGGGTCACAAGTATTTTTGTCCCTCCTGCTTTCTATGCTTTTTTCATCAGGCAGAAACTTGCTCTTTGTACATCATGCTTTGTGCTTTATCTGTTCCACTCACCTCACTTCTGCATGGCCTGTCCTGAGAGGTCTTCCCTTCCATAATTCAAATTCTGCACCTACAGCTGGGTCTGTGTCATTTAAGCTGTGCAAAAGCCTCAATCAGAGCAAGGCAGTCACAAGTGTGTGAAACAAATAGCCTCTTTTTTGGGACACTTGGTAAAACATGGATCAGTGGGAAAGAGACTTGAAATTGTGCATCCTATACCTAGATGGGCTGCTCCAATTCCTGGTTTAGTGGTTGATCTGAGAGTTTGTTCACTTACTTTTTTTCCCATGAGCTTTTAAATACATTGCATTTTCTTTCTGTATCGCTTCTCAAAACCACCACAATTATTTTCCTAGGAAGTAGAACTTTCTAGTGTATTAAACTGTTTCTAATAACATAGAAAATTGAAAAAAAAAACAAAAAACCAAAGCAAAATATATATCTAGATAGTCATCTGTGGCAAGTTAACACTTTTTGATGTCCCCAGAACCCCAGGTGACGGGTTATACCCTTCCTCTGCGTATGCTAAATGAAAGTGATGTCATAACACTTTTATCTGTACTCTTTTCCTCTCAAAGTGTCTTCCTCTTCAGTCATTAAGCAGCTATTGGTACTCTACCTCATCAGAACAACCCAGAATTTTATGCCAACAAGAATTATGTTTTTATAATACTTTTGTAATACTGTTTCCCTTTTCTATTTGGAAGCATGGAATGCACTGCAATGAGGATTTCTGGCATCAGAGAGATTAGAAATTTAAGGATTCTTTTCCTATACCCCCATGGTCTTTCAAACACAAGTCCTTTCTACTTCCAGGAAAAGCAACAAGCCTCAAAGTCAATATAGAGGAGTTCAAACCAAAACTCTTAATTCTGTTTTTGGGGAAGTTTGAGTCCCTAATTTACCTTGTATGCGAAATAATTTATAGATACTAAACATGGAAGGTTGGAGCTGAACAAACCTCAATAGTAACAGCAGCATCATTTCAGAACCCCATTGCTTAACAAAAGACAGACTTTGAGAAGGTACTGCAATAGAAAGGGCCATCAAAACCACTTGAGGCACAACTAATCACTGAACATGTCAAAAAGAAAATATTTTTTACCTGCTTTAAAATGAGTATGTCTTTCTGAATGATATTTGAAATTTTAGGAGGAGTAGTGGGTTATGACTATTCCTTTTACCCCTTGTCTGCACCATTCTTCATAAACCCTTGTAAATGGAATTTTCCTTATTTTCCAGTCAAATGGTTCAAAGGAACTTTGTCTTTAGGAAATTAACATTATATTGTTTGAAAATGGAAAAGGCTGAATTTTTTGTAAACAAGCTCTTTTTCTATGGGGTAGGGAGCCCTTGCCTTATGCTCTTGGTTTCCACCATCAGTGTATAGAGGCTTTTCAGTCTCCTAATTGATGTTTATCCTTTTCTTTTCCAGTGCTATGGTTCTTTTTTTAGGAAAAAAGTGAGTCTACAGAGAAAGTTGGGAAGATGCAGATTTTTAAAGGCACAAAAGAGTTTCTTACAAACTGGAGTCTGACAATTCTTAGTGAAAATTGGATAGTTCACTTCCTTTGTGGAATTGTAGAATAGTTTAGGTTGGAAGAAATCTTTAAAGATACCTGGTACAGCCTCTGACATGGACAGGGACATCTCACAGTGGATCAGGTTTCTCAAAGCCCCATCTGACCTGGCTTCAAACACCTCTGGAGACAGGACATCCACAACTTTGGGCAACCTGTTCCAGTGTCTTACAATCCTTATAGTAAAAAAACCCAAAAGTCTGAATGTCTTATCTAAATCTGCCCTCTTTTACTTTAAAACCATTCCCCCTTGACATATCACTACATGTCCTTGCAAAAATTCTTTTATTTTCTTTTGAGTTCCTTAATATATTGAAAGGCTGTCAATAAGGTCTACCTGCCTGGAACCTTCTCTGCTCCAAGCTGAACAACAACCTTTTGTCACAGGAGAGGAGCTCCAGCCCCTAATCATTTTCTTGGCCCTTCTCTGTGCCTGTTTCAATGGGTCCACATCCTTATTTTGTTGGGGAGCTCAGAGCTGGCTGCAGTGTTCCAGCTGGGGTCTCATCAGAGCAGAGTACAGGGGACAATTCCTTCCCTCAGTCTGTGGGCCAGGTTTGATTGGACAGAACAAATGAGCTATTGCTGCTTTCTGAATTCCCAGCTATGTATTTATGTATATTTAAAATTCTATCACCTTCTCAAACCAGACATCAGACAGACCTCTAAAGACTTGGAAAACAGGAAATCAAGCTTCCTGCTCCTGTTCAATTTTTGTGGGGCAAATTACTGAGTGATAATGAGGCTGGCCCAAGATAAACACTTCTGTCAGACAACAGATTTAAATCATGCAGGCATTACCAGACAGCTTTCTACTAAGAAAACTGCAGTGTATGCTATTGCTTTTATTTATAAGATGACTGGGGGCTGATATTTCATTTGTTGTTTGCCTTGAACAGAATGAATTTAAGTCACTGTGTGGAACTTGTTTCACACAGACAAAAGCTGCAATCAATGAGGGGTGGAGAAGCGTGCAATCCCATCTTTTCACATGTAGAAATGCATTTTACAATTACGAATTGTTCTTTTTAAAAATGAGAATTATATTAAGCTGCTTTTGAATATTTAAATAACGTGTACGTTTTATGGGAGCAGAGATGACATTTTAGTGTCAGGGAGCTTTATATAAAATGATTTTCTAATGAGTCCTAATCTAGTTCAGACTTTTCTACAAAACCTTTTTTGTTTTTTTTAATGCTGATTTCAGTATCATGCCCCCATCAGGCAAATGGAATTCTGCGATGTATCACATCACCCTAAAAGGAGAGGAAATTGTACTTTATTGTGATGCTTTGACATTTCTCCTGTTGCATTTCTTGGGTATACTGTTGTCATATAAAATTCTGGATGGTGGTCTGCTTCTGTGTTGACCCTCAGGGTTATCACTAGAAATCTCACTTAGCTCTGTGCTCATATTTCTGGCTTTAGTGCAGTGTAAACCTCCTCTATCCTTGGTCCATAACTTGCTTAAGATGAGTTTGAATGATGTAGTATTTGGCCAATCCTCTCCTGACATCATTAACTTTTAGGTGCAGTGTAATCACAGTCCTTGGGCTAAACTATGCTTTCATTTGCATCTTTTCAAGTAAAACTGCTTCATATAAGTCACATTTTTAAAAGATTTTTTTTTTTTTTTTTTTTTTTTTTTACTTTACAGAAGGAGACTGGAAGATAACTGTAGTCACTGGGGATTTTGAAACAGCTGGCACAACAGCAACAGTATTCCTTTATGCTTATGGAGAAAACAAGGCTTCTGGTCCTATTATTTTGGGATCTGGGAAACAGCAGCTGTTTAATCCCAACAGTGAAGATACATTTAAGGTACAGTATGGCTGTTCTATAAACACTGGAGAATTCAAAACAAATGCAAAGTAGCTTTTCTCAAAACTAGATAATAGAGGTAATTAAAAAGACTCAAAGAAACATGTAAGGATGATTAAGTATTTCTAAGGGAGTGGCTGACTTTTACAACTCTGAGTTTTGAATCAGGAAATGTGTTCACAACTGCATGAGGCAGATGTCTCCCAGAATCTGCTTCATACTTGCATCTTCTTGATGTGCTAGATTACACTAGGTGTTCATTTGAAGATGTAAAATAACTTTATTTGCATTTATGTAGTCAGATAAGTCTTGTTTTTGGTTTGTGATGCATATCCATCTTTGGAAGGGTCCACTGTAAATTCTTCCACAAACTTCCTCAGACTTCCACTGAAGCCCACTCTTGGGTGAACTTTATATGTTAGAAATAAGAAGGAAAGGGGGAGAAGGGTGGCTAGAAATCAGAGGTGAATCACATAGATTAAGTTAACTCATGTGGTTTAAACTAGTGTTTTCCTGTTCCTCCAAGCAAAGGGACATATTTCTCTCTGCTGACAAAAAAGTCTCTGAGATATGCTTCAGAAACATGACATTTCTCAGGACTTCTACAAGATCCTGTAATTCCTGCCACTTTCTCTGCTTCATGCAGTTCTTTGGTCAGGACTGTTGCAGTAGTTAAATCTGTGATATGTCACTTAGATTTAATTAATTTATGCATAATAAACATATGATGGGGAATCAGTGACAGATGGGACAGAAAGTATCTTTTGATACCAAAATCAGCCAGACAGAAACTTTCCAGCATAGTTTTTTTAAAAGGAAATGTTTACTGATGAAGGGTGCTGGAAGAGATCAGCATAATATAAGGGAAACAAATAAAACACAGTCATGCTCCACAAAAACAATCAGAATACCATACAGTTTCAAAATCCCTGTAGGCACACTTACAACCATAAGAAATCACAAAGAAATGGCCCACAAAAAGAGAATGAGACCAAACTGTACTGCATGGTCTTAATAAAAAAACAAGAAGAGTAGTCTGATAAAAGCACAGTTAACTGTTTAGTAAGTTGGATACCTAAAAGTATACAATGAATATTCAGTAAAGTTAAAATTAATGAAAAAAAATTTAATAAGACTTGAGTAAATCAGCTGGTCCTCCTTTATACCCTCCTGAGATTTCATCCTAGACCTTAATTTTAGTGTTGCTTATATTGCTTTATAAAGCAAGTGTAACTTCATCAACCTGGGCTATCTCTGATTAAAGTTTGTGTAAATGAAATTAAATACTGTCCAAAGTCCATTGTAGTGCAGGTGTAATGTAACAAGGCCCTTAGAGATTTCCACATGATGGCAGTACATGAAATTCATTGAAGGCAACTTACAATTGTGTGATGGAGGCAGTTCTTGTTTCTGACTGGAGCCCTGGGTTCTAGGTTTCCTCAAGACAATCATATGTACTCTGCACAGCATTTTCTCTTGTGGCTTAGCAATTTTTGCTACCAGATGGGTGTGACAAGGATAAACAATATGGGAGCAGGAAAAAAACAGAATTAAATCTGATGGATTTCCTTTTCTGCTCTGAATTGTCCCCGTGTGTTTAAAGAAAATACATCTGGGCTGTGGATTTCTGCTTCTGTTACTATTCAGGCACAGTTTTTAGGGCATCATTTTTCTGTTGAGAGTCATTCCTTCTCCAGCAGAGGAATATCAATCTACTATAAGTTACAGCTTTCATCACAACTCGGATCAGTTTCCTGCATCTTCCTCTGGTGTCATCACAGTCCCTGAGTATTTCTCAGTATTTCAAAAGTACTGATTTTGGCAGAACGCTGGGTTGCTCAAGACACTGGAGCTTTAATTGTATTGTAAATTCTATTCTCTGGAGCCCAGTATTCTGCATCATCATTCTTTGAAACATGCCGAATTATCTCTTATGACTGTACACACTGTTTGATAAGGAAATTCTTTTAAAAATATTCTTTTAATGTTTGGTCATGCTAAATATTTCCTTCTGTGTCAAAGAGAACTAAGCATAAGACTGTAAGCCTATTATCTTCTGTAAAAAACCAGCTGCAATCTCTCAATTTTTATTACTTCCATACATAATAATTCCATACCTTCGGGTACAAGTTCTGCTGTTCTAGTAATAATGAAGTCAGTAAAAACACTGACTAGTTCAGTAGATCTGCTTTCAAAATACTGCTTGCCTTAGTGGCAGGACCTAGCATTTTCCCAACACGACTTTTCCCATGATTTGCTTTGTGAACTTGCTTCATAATCATCTCTTCCATCTCTTTAGGGTGGTATTGGTCTTAATAATCTCAACACATTGTCAAATAAAAAAAACAAACATTAAATTAAACTACTAGAAGTACTGTAATTTTTCCTAAGTAATCTTCAAAATCTTAAGTTTAACCTTAGATTGTATTTTGGGGTTGGTGGCTGTCTTTGTAAGGAAGGTAGCTGTTCCATGTTTGCAGGTACAGAACATGAAGTATGCCTGATATTTTAGGAGCACTGGAAACTGAAATCCATCCCTGGTGTGATTTTTGTTGCATGAGCTCATTTTTCTAACTTTTAAAGCTGGTGCCATATCCACTTACATGATTTAGAGTTTGTTCATCCACATAAACAATCCTTTAAACACTCTATGGTCTAGGGAAAATACCAGAAAGTCATATAGGGAGAAGAAAAGCAGGGCTCCTATAATACTTGAAGAGATACTTAATACCATAAAACTTAATAAATAGTGCTCCTGTGATGAGGCTGTTAAAGTGCTAAATACAGCCATTTTCCTTCCACTTCCACTTTGTTTGTTAAGGGTTGTGTTCATCAGATGCACCTTCCTGCTGTACTGCATCTCAAGAACATGCCATGCTTGAAACTTGATCTGTTATTTTTCATTTTGGTCTCCTCCTGTTTAAATGAAATTATCAGTCATTTTAAATAACCTATACATGATTAATTAAAACTCCTTCCTTAAGAATCAACCCTACAGACTCTAAGAATCTGTTGTGTTTCACTGTGAGTCTTTCAATCCTGTACTCTGGATCTATTCTTTCATCAGTCAAAACTAAAATCTCCAAAGTGAAATGAGAAGCAGTGAGAAGAAAACTAAGTGTTGCAAAAATAGGTTGAAACAAATCCATTTTCATGCTTTTGCTCATGATGTTCAAATAAAAGGGGCTGAAATGAGCTCAGTTAGAATCCTTCCAGAGTGGGAAGATTGCAAAAGAGAACATAAGCACCGATGTAGCTATCCACACTCTTAACCATGGGACTGACAATGCCTAAAAGCTGGACATTGCTTGTGTCCTGCTATTTTCCAGCTGTCCCTGCTTTCCATAACGACCATTTAGGTCCAGAAACAATTGAATAAAACTTAGAGAAGCCCAGGCTTTAGTCAGATTTGCTTAAGGCACATAAAAGAGTCATACCCATGGCTGTTACTCCCCTTGAAACTGTCACTGTCTGTGAAACGCAAAGGATAACAAGAGGAACTTCATCCCTTACTGAGATAAAAGGGAGAAGAATGGGAAATTATCTTCATCAGCTACAGGCTGTGCATTAAACAAAATTTATCTTGTTCCAAGAAACAACACAGGATTGTAAAGAACTCACAAAAAATCTTGGAGGAAAACACAGCTCATCTCATCTTTAAGAAATGGGAGTGGGGAATGTGATGTTACTTGTTCAGCAATTAGGCAGTATGTACTGCAGTACCAAGTGTGTGTATATACATATATGTATGAATATTTGTACTTGCTGTTGGCATAATGTGATTAACTCCAAAGTAAAAGTGAAGTTCTTCCAGAGCTTGACTGCACTGGAAAAGAAAGTTTTAACAGTCACTGTGCAATGGGCAGTATTTGTTTAAGCAATTAATTTTCATGACAAAGCAAGTATGAAGTAGGAAAAAGTAATGCTGATCTTTTCATGGCCTTTAATCCTATTCCTTACATGTCTATATCCACCCTTTTTCATGACACTGTTGCATTTCTGTGTGAGCACCTGTGACATATTCTAATTCTTGAGTTAGTGTGTAACTGTGCCAAGTTTTTTGGGCACAATTAACAAACTGGATGAATTCAGACATCTGGAAAAAAGCAATCAGCATGGGTGGACCCTTTGTACTGTACTGGTATAATAGTTATTGCATTTTTGGCAACAGTTATTAGCTGCATGTTCACAATTTAAAAATATCATCTACTTCCAAAGATTTCTCTATTACCTGCCAATGCTGTAGAAGTTAAACTAATGCAATCAATGATTTTTCTTTCTTTTGGGAATCCAACTGCTGTACATGACTTCTCTGAAATTCTGTTAATGAAGTGGCCTCACATGAAATTAATAACTTTCTGTCAAGCACATTCTCTGGTGGGTGTGTTAGGCATCAGGATTTTGCAGCTGCCTCTGAAGTGTTGATTTATCTAAATGTTTTTCATGCTAGCCTGAGTTTATCTCAAAGAGATTGCAGGATACTCTCACCACAAGAGGAAAGCAGTGATATTATTTTGCTTATTCTACTAAATAAAAGAGAAATGGAGTAATCACATGTATTTTTCCATCCTTTTATTGAAGTACCTTTCCACTGAATCTTTTCTTGAAGTATCTTTCCACTGAACCTTTTCTTGTTCAGACACGGAACTTTACTTTTCACTTAGTTAAACATCTTAAGTACATGAAGATAGGTCACACTGAGTCCTTTCAAAATGTCACAGGTATGCTAGGGACCAAAAAGTGCATTTGCATGGCTCATTTAGAAATGGAATTAAAATTTAGTTCTTGCATCCTCTTTAGGTAGAACTTCTTGCTGATAAACCTAGATTTTTAAAGACCAATGGAAAAATATGAGTTTTGTTAAGCTTCATTTTCAAAAAGTAAGGCCAAGTTGTCTAAAATATGATTTATTGAAAATGTTCCCATTGCCTAGGGTAAGAAGATTATTTAGTCTTATAAATAGGAGCCATGAGCAAAGTATATAAGTGTACTGTTTAACAGGTCAGTCTTGTTTAACTGCTTGCAAAAATTTAGAATATGACTAAATCAAAGACACTGTGTGTGAACACATGGTCCTTTTGAAAGTGGTAGTCAGTTTTTTCAATAATTTGTACTGGTACTTGTGCCATGAAATATGATGAATTGATATTATTGCCTGTAACACTGAAGAAAAATGCTACGAAGGCAATAGAATTACCACTGTCATTGTAGTCACAATGATATTTTTAAGCCTATTAAGTGCTGGCAGTCTGTCACATAAGCAAGGTCTATATGAGGCTCATCTCCTTTAGAATTTATTAAACTGATTAATGCAGCAGGAGTTCCACAATCAACCTACAAGTTTACTGTAGATGATGACTCAGGTGTTTTGCAAAATCTTTTCCTGGGAAGAGGTCGGCATTGGTAGAAGATTTCTCTTAACAGGTCATCCCTAAGAACATCACCATACCTAAAGTTTGTGGTGCCTAGATCCCTTTACCTCAATCTGTGTTTCCATCCCCTTGTTTGCCACCTCTACAGGTTAGGTTTTATGTTCTATAGGTGGCTGATGTAAGCCACATCATAACAGAATTTGAATTTCCCTCCACGTCCAAACTATTGCATCATTACAATTCATAATTTTTGACATCTCAACTGAATTTTAGAGAAGTAGTGACTAACACAAAATGAACAGAACATTAAAAAAAATTCAGAATTTTGGAATTGTGCTTTTTTCTGAGGATCTCAAAATTTATGAAGAGAGATTTGCAATGTCTCTGTAAAAGACATGTAAATGTTGTCCTTGTATAGCTGAGAAAGTGGAGCAAAATGGGCTTGTGGTAGTTTCCCAGGAAGCCTAAAGTAAATCCAAGAATAGAATCTAGCTGCCTGATTTTCAGAGCAATGCTTTAGTCCGGGAACTCATCCTTTCCTCTTTGGATATTTATTGCAGGCCTTTCAGAATGGCTCTTTCCATATAAAAAGGAATGTTATTTTTGCAGCTTTAGTGCTGGAACATTCATAGAGCACCTAGACTGCAGTTTTTGTAAGCACATTGTTAACAAGGGCGACAAAGTCAACTTTGTTCTACAACTTTTTACAGAACATTCTGGCTGTGAAAGTAGATTTCTAAATGCCAGGTTGTGTTCAAGTCATGCAGAAGTTCAAGGCAATTTATTCAACACAGGGAAGGAAGAAGCAACCTCAAGACACTGTTTATGTTGTCAAAAGAATATCGTTAGCTCTGCTGTGTTAGGAGAATATTTTCCTCTGCATTTCATTGCAAGAGAAAATTTTGACATACATTTGATGGGATTCCAATTGACAAAAAATTACATGTTAGCAAGTCAATACCACTGAGAAACCAATGTGATATCTGAGCTGACATCAAGATGAATTGTTCCAAGCCCCAAATATGCAACTGGTACTGAAAATAAATTTCTAATTGTATTACATGTATTTCAGAACATCACATACAATTGATTTCCCCTCTGCCTTTGCCTAATTTCCACCTAAGAATAAACATGACTTTTTTCCCCCAAGGTCACTAATAAACAATTATTCAGAAAAATAATATGCAAAAATTATAAGCATATTACTAAGCCTGTTACCAAATGGGCAGTGTTCTGTGGTTTGATTTTTGAGACTTTTCAAACTCAGAAATATGCCATTACCTGTAAGTCCAGCATAGTTTGCCATACAAAACCCTCTTATAAGTCAAGTAGACAAGAATGCTTGATGCTGTTTCTCCTTTTAGCTGAAAGCAAGCAAATATAATTGGCTTGAAACTTAACTTGAAATTCCACTTTAGCATGTAGTCATAACTTTCTTTGGTTATATCTTAACTGCTTGGAGAGTGTGAATTTTAGGGAGGGATAGGAAGTATAGAAAGATGCAAGGACATACATATTTGGAGATGCTGAACAGGAATTCAACAAATCTAATTGAACTACTTGTAACTAGATACATCTCCTGGAGAATCCTTAAGTTCTGGACAGAGCTTTCTGTTGTCTACCTTGAAATTTCATTTGATTAGGTTTGATGCTTATCCAGTTGCAGAAAGTCCCTGCATGCTGATATGGTGATGAATGGGCTTCACCATTTCCCTGTCCTTTTTCAAATTGCTTTTCTTTTCTTTTTCTTTCTTTTGCCCTCACCTTTTTTGGTCAGCTCTCCTACATGTGCTTATTTTTGTGATATTTTCTCTGCTTGTATCAGTGGTCTGCCAAAGACCACCTACTCTGCAGCTGGCAGGTTGAGGGAGGTGATTCTGTCCCTCTATTCTACTCTTGTGGGACCTTACCTGGAGTGCTGCATCCAGCTCTAGGGCCTCCAGCACAAGAAGGAAATGGATCTGCTGGAGCACAGCAGGAGGAGAAGGACCAGAAGGACATGTTTATGGTCTTTGCATAGGAATTCACCTGGACTCTCACAGACCTCCTTCTGGAGCAGCAACTAAACAATCCACTTTAGCATAATGTGATAAATCAATATAGTTTTAAAAGTTTTAGCTTCACTTTTGAGCCAGCTCCTATAATAGATACTATAACTCATATATATATATGAGTTATATTATAGATATGCAATATTTGCTTTATTAAGGTTTCAGTTTGCTTCATAGCCAAATGACTGATTAGCTGCTTCGGAAATGGAAAGGGGCTCTTCAATAGAGTTTCCTGGTCCTGAACAAGAATCCAAGAATCATGGTAATGATTATTGCATACAATAATCTGTGATGGCTGTGATGCTTCTCTTTCAACAGGGATTAAGCCAGAATTTAATCATGGACATAAAATCACAAGGCATCAGTGTTTTATTTACAAAATTTCCCTTTAACACTTCTGTACCACAAATAGCAGCCAGTGCCTGTATCTCAGGAGAGCATCACCTTTGTTGTTCACCAATACCACACTCTACTCAGTTTGCAATAAAGATTGAGAGTTCTAATATAATTTTGTATTTATTTTAGAGGTAACCTTAGAAGTCCCTTGCTTGCTGCAGAGGTCTCTGTTTTGCAGCTGGGTGACATTTTTTGGGCAACTTAGCCTATGTCCTGGCTACATTTGTGGCTAGTGTCAGAGTGCTTTTTTTATCTGGTGTAATTTCACTGTGAGAATTAAGTGTGTATCTTTGAGGTGCACTGTTTTATTGCATTAATGCTATAATTGTATCTTCAGTTGGCACATCTTACTTTAACATACTGTTTTAATATAGCAAAACCTACTATAATGGTCAGAAGTATGACTCTATTCAGACTTTTTGCTACTAGCATACATGTCATGCTCTCAGCCTGTGCAACTGAGCTGTGCCAGGCTTGCCTCAGGGATGTTTGTTTCCTTTTTTTCCTTTTTGTTTTGATGTGAAATAGTACAAAATTGCTGTAATAGTAAAGGAAACAGCTCTTTTTTATTCTTTTTTACTTGGTGGTGATTTTTTTCCCAATTACCATGACCTTTGAAACACAACACTGATAAAAAAAAAGTTAAAAAAAAAAAAAGGTTGAAAGTGGTTAACCCTGCTTTTGTGTTTTGATTCCTGCCATCAGAATTGCCCAAAATACTTCTGCAACCCAAAACATAGTGGCTCTCATTTCAAGGCTGCAGTATTCAATGAGACATAGCCATGCTTTATTGTTTAAATTTACTGCAGTGTAGCATCAGCACTTACAGAAACAGTTAACCCTGGCACCAGAGCACAAAAAAACAGGAGTCAATGAGAAAAGTAGCAGACTGATAAGTGGTAGGAACAGATGACAGGGCTCTGCTGATGGTAACTGTATGGACTTGTATGATTTGGTGTAGCAATGACTGAACTTAGTTCTGCTTGTTAAGGGTTTTGTCTAGCAATAGAGATTTACATTATAACACTAGAAAATGGATTCCTTGAAGAGGTCTAGAAACAGACTGGATTCTCTGAGCCCTTTACTCACTTTAAATAATGCAGTGCTGAAGTCAATAAAATTACACTTGCAGACTACTCCATGGTTTTACTCTTTGTCTCTGGGATTCATTGTATATTAAGGCTTAGCTTTCTAACAAAACTCATTACTCTTGGCTACGTTAACTGCACATTTAGCTTGCGTGCCCAGTATAAGAAGGATGGTTAAAGACAATAGTGTAATCTGTTATTAAAATCTGGATTCTTTTTTTGACTTTTTTTTTTTTTTCCAGATTAATCTCAGAGACCTTGGGCAGCTATATAAAATCCGCATTGGCCACGACAACTCTGGAAATGATCCCAGCTGGTACCTGAAGGAAGTCAGACTTGGAAGAGTAGTCCCTGTTTCTGCTGAAGAGATTTCTCTCCCCATAGAGAGCTGGCTTTCTGAAGACAGGGATGAAGGTGACACGTGGAGAGAAGTGGCAATAAGGAACCCTGCAGAGGAGCTTTTGCCATGTATGTGCTCAGTATTTTAGACCATGTGCTCACTAACCATATCCTGTGAGTATAAGGCAGTTTTTCATGTTTCCTCCAGAGCAACAAAAGCCCTGCTACCCAAAAGCCAGTGTAACCATGAAGCAATCCCTTCCAGACACTTTTTAGCTCCAGGAGAGGGAAGTGATGCTTTAACCCCACTCCTTTCCTTCCTAAAATCAGAATAACAGCAATTGCCAGGGCACCTTATCCTATAAAATGTTTGATTTCTCAGAGTATTTATACATCACTGGTAAATACTGCTCTTTAGAGAAAGACATCAGGTAGGAAATCAAGGTGTGTAATGTCATGTGATATCCTGTTCCTTTTAGCAAGTTTGAGTTCATCCTTTCTTGTCCTGCATGAAACATACTTTATGAGAAATCCATGATCTGAATCATCACACCTGTGTTTTTCAAATCAGGCTTCAGTCACAGCCATTCACATAGAAATTGTTAGCTGCAGAGTGACACTTTGGAACTTCAAAGTTTATGACAGCTCTGATGCACTTACTTCTCTACAAGTGAAGTGGGAAATAGCCCATCATATAAAGTTATTATTTAAAAAGTCCTGGACCTGTACAGAAGAATATAGATTCAGTATAATCACTATGTGTGGGGTTTTTTTAATAGATTCTATTTACATTAATAGAATGACAGCAATGCAGCTGAAGGCCAAAAATGTCTGAGAGTGATGGGTCTTACATAGGTGCTACCATTTAGTAAATTGGATTCAAGCTGATGCAGTGAGTTTTCAAGGTGTCTGGGATTCAACATGAAAGAGATCATCATGCATTTAATGACAATCAAATAATTTCAGAAGAAAATATCACAGAAGTGAAAACCCTTAAGTCAAAAGAATATAATTCTCTGAAAAAATATAAAGAATATGATATGCGAATGTTTTATTGCAGAGGACAGAAGATGTTGAAAAACATGTATGAGCCAGCTCACATTTCTGCTTTGCTCTTTTTTGCTTTTTTTTTTTTTTTCGGAATAGTTATTAACTTCAATAAGAGATTTCAAAAAAATGGAACTGATCAGGATGAACCAAGTTTTATGATCATTGACAGGCACCACAGTGCCATATGCCACTCACAGTGACATATATGTAATATATGTGCAACAGAAAAACAGTGCAGAAGCCAACTAATTTGTACCAACAATCAATTCAACATTAATAATTCAAATCTGCATTATGAAGTCTGAAAAACATATTCATTGAAAGGTGCTAATATTCTGGTCAGTGCACTCTATATATATTTACATATGAAAAATCAAGTCAGTTCTTTCAAATGCTGGAAATATCATTAAAACAGCACATTTATCTAGTCTTTAATCATTGTATTACTGCATATTTCCTTGTATTTGCAGGAATATTATTAAAATACAGGTTTGAAGTATGTAAGAAAATATACATTTCCAAAAGAACGTGGAAATTTCTCAAAAATTTAGGTTTTACTAATTAGTTATTGATTTTAGGAACATTTAAATTGAACATCAATACAAACTCAGCAAGGAGTCCAAAGGATTTCCTATTTATTTTCTCAGGAACAAGAAAATGAAACACTATCCATTTTCATTTCCCATTTAAAAGCTAATTGCTTACAAGCACTGAGCAAACCACATCAAGTCACTCTCTCCAGCAGAAGAAACTACATGCTGGTAATTACTTAATGAGGATTTGATATGATTTAGGAGTTTGTATTCTGTACTTTCAATTTAATCTGTGATCTTCTAGTGATAACAGATTTGGTTAAGTAGAAAAGTCATGTGCTAGAAACTTTAAACAAAGAAAACAAATGTAATCTAAGCACTGAAGGCATTGGTCTTGTAATTGCTGTTCTTAAACACTTACCTCACTGCTCAGCTTCCCTCTCAGAAGAAATGGTAATTTTTCCTTATTCTTTTTCTCCCTTTCCCCAGCTGAAGTTTTCTATGCAACCAATATGGACCCAAAGTCTTGGAACAGTTTTTTGGCTCCTTGGCTTTCTTTTTTTCTAGCATCTTTTCTTAAGAACTGAATTTATTTCCTGAATCTGTTAGCTTTTCTTTACCTTCCTCACTGAACTTGCTTCTTTTCCATTCAGATTTCTCACCTTGGCAGCCCTTCTTAGTTTTTCTCACTGTTCGTCAGCCACTTCAAAAAACTGACACTAATCTGGTCTCCAAGTATTGATTTCAGTTCTTTGTCAATCTCTCCATCACACCAGTCTCAACTTCCTTTCTTAACTCATGTTTCTTGTCCATCCAATGCAGGTCTGGCTTTGTCTTCCCTTTTCTTATTTTTTCCACACTGCCAAAGCTTCTGGGTCCATGCCTTCTTTTTCTCTTCCTATTACATCCTCTCTTTTGCTTTTCCAGCCCTGGGATCTAGAAAACACCTGCTCTTTGAAGCTGTCCCTGAATTCAGAATGCTGTTGTACTGTGTGATTCCTGGAGGTTTTCTCTAACCTGCTTTGGGTTTGGGTTTTGGGGTTTTTTTCTGTGATTCTTCTATGTAGTTTGTGGTTTGTTTTGTTTTGGTTTTTTTTTTTTTTTTCCATTTCTAGCAGTTCTAACATTTAGTTTACCAATTTAACAAGTATTGGATTTTTCACTTGTTGCTCTTTAGATATGGTTTCATCCCCTTGTTACATCGTGATGCACAAAATAAAAGTTACTCAAACACTTTCTAAGTGATAGGTATTGGAAATTAGTAATCATGCCCTGAGTTGGGTAAATCTTAAAATAAATCACCCAATGACAATAAGATAAAAGAATTTGGATATTTTTGACTTAGCTTTATAGCACAGGAATATTAGGGGAATCAGACCAGAGGTGGCAGCTCAGTGTAGCTCAGTGAGGCTGCCACAGCTGCATGGCCCCAGGTCCAACCAGCACATTCCTAGCCAGCACCCACAGAGCACAGGTCACCCAGACACACAGAACAGCTGCACAAACACAGCACCAGCATCCTCTTCCTGCCCCCCTCTGGCTGAGCAGGACAGATGTCCAGCAGTGGGACTGTGTATGTGTACAGATGTGCACAAGGCAGGTCCAACAGCTGGGCTCACACACTCTGCCTAATCCCGAATTGCTCCTGGATCCCAATCTCTCCAGCTGCTGGCAAATGGACATATAAGCCCCTGAGGCTGCAGGCCTGCTCCAGCTTCTGGTACAGGCCATTTCCCTCCTGCCCAGCCCAGCAGGTCTCACCCCTAGAGATACCCACAGCTCAGGGTATCTCTGGCAGCCGAGTGGGACTCACCCGGTCCCTCCAACACTCAGCTGCTCATGTGGTCTTGCACTCAGGGACATGGGCCTCTGACCCCTGGTCCCACTCCACTCACTGACACTTATATTCCCTTCAGTCTCCAGTTGCTGCCATGCAGGACTCCAAGTCCAGTTGCTGGTACTTGGACTCCCTACCTACACATGCACACACAGAGAGAACAGATGTGATCTATTTTCTAGCACCACTTCCTCCCCAAGTCACATAGATCTGTCTATTCCCCTGCCTTTCGTTTCTCTCCTAAATGTCTTATAAGTCCTCTGCAATCACAAAATCTTCCTCTCTTCTGCCCTATGCTGCACCTGACACCCTTGGGGCATCAAACCTCTTAAGTATGATAGATACTCCAAATTGTCTCATCATGGTGGGGTTTATGCCCAGTCTGAGACTCCTGGGACACTGCTGCAGGGGTTGGCAGTGTTCCCTTTCCCTAAGTCTCTATGGGTTCCCACCTGCCCTTGTGCACCTGTGATCATGGAGATGGGCTGATGGTTCTTGTGATAGGTTTGGGACACGCCAGAGCAGGGTGGTACCTGGGCTGTCCCCTGCCTGTATTTCTCTGTACATGTGCAGACCTTTATCACAGATCCTAACATGGGTTGTCTTCAGATATGGCTGAACTTTGGTTCTAAAGGGGTACCTGATGCAAGAGGTGTTGAATTTTCTTATTGCTATGGTTATGTGAACATAAATGTCAAATGAGGATATAAATGGGTAAACGTGTCCTGTTCTTATTCACATAGTCAAAGGCATAACTGTACTGAAATGAGATAAAAGACAAATACTGAGACTGAGGCAGGAAAAATTCCAGCTCCAAAGATTTAGTATTCTTTTCCACTTGGAGAAGTGTGCAGGTAAATACAGATATGTTAGAAGGTTGCCACTGACTGCAATAGTGCAAAAAATGACCAAAGCAAATAGTAATAACACAAGTGTTATCTCTACAAAATTTTTATCCCTGTTTTATCCCTCAGGAGGCACCAACTACATAAGTAAATAGTCAAGCTTCTTTATTGTAAAATTCATTAACAAGTGTGTTTTTTCAAAACTGATAATTTTCTTGCATGTCATGAAGAATATATATATATATATATATATTTTAGACTATTGCTCCAAATATTATTAGTGGAGATTAGAGAGCAGTTTTGGAGATGAGAGGAAGAACTGTAATTCTAACTGAAATGTCTTAACTTGATATTGTTTTTGTATTTGTGTCTTCTAAATTAATATATGCACCAATTCTGAGGAAGATAGTCCCTCTTAACCAGTATCAGCCATTAAGAATTTGTTCTCCTTTAGCCTTTATGCTGCACTAACCTGTATCTTTACCCTTCTGTCATGGCAAAATGCCAAACACCCTTTATGAAAGCCAGGTGGTGACAAAACCAGAGATTCAACCTTGCTGTTTGACAGATTGAGCTAAAATGACCATTTCATTCAAGTGGGCATGTCATATGGAAAAAAGACAAAACCTGGAGCAATACTGTGCAATACTGTTCTGGGACCTTGGTATGCCAGCATAAAGAGAGGACTGAATAGAAACAGTTGGACAATTTTTATTGTTGTGTGTCATTTAACATCTCTCCAGGTTTTGTGCTCTTTGGCCAGTTTGTCTGTTTACACTGGCAGCCTGGTGGGAGTGAATTTGCTCAGTGAAGCACTCAGTGCTAAAATCCCACCTTGTTAAGTGTCTGCTCTTTATGGGAGTCTAGAGGGAAGTAACTTCAGGCTTGTTCTAGTCTGTTCCCCCAGACTGACTGCCAGTTTGTGTCAAGATTGTTGTCGTTGTGTTCCTGGAATGTGTTATCTGGTGTAGTTTCATCCAAAAAGGACCTGGTCCTTTGCTCTAAAACCAGTCCATGCTGCACACCAGAAAGGAGGAAGTAGAGCCAACCAGAGGATTCAGCAGTGTGGTGAGCAAACCAGTGTCATCAGGCACAGACAGCTGTGGATCTTCAATTCATTTGCTCTTAGCCTGAGTTCTAAAATAATGACTGTGATTTTAGTGGAATTATTTTCAAAAAAGCTGACAATAGAACAGGAGTTTGTACCAAAAGAAAGAGACCAGTATTTCTGCTATGAAAACTTTCATTTTCAGATTCTCAACAATAAATTCTTCCTCAATCCTATTAGGTTTGTTTTCTTCTCCCAAAACATATCAACATATTAACTTAGTCTTTAGTGTGAAGCAACTGGAGGTATTTGTTTGCTGTTTATATTTTCCAAAGGCAAGTGTCATAAGTCATTGAGTTCTGTACATTACTTCTTCAAAAGGAATTGATAATTGTATACTGTGCCTGCAAACTGGGACCAAACTATCTCTTCTCATTGGTGAAGGCTCAGGTATATATCAATTTTCTGTACCTGATTCAGGTGCCCAGAATGGGAAATCTGGAAAAAAGGGTTCTCTAACTCACGTTCTATTGCCCTCAATATGCCCTTAGGTTGCCTCTTTTTCATAACCAGGAAAACTTCCTTTCTCCTTCTCTTTTGTCCAAGGTAGTTCACTTCTTGTTTTATCAACAGATGCCAGAAGCTGGAGTTAGGATTAAAAAAACTCCTGAAGCCTCGTGATAGTATCTCAAGAGATAGCATTTTTATAGGCTGAGCAACAAGAAACTTGGTACTGGTACGCTAGACTGCTCGTATGACTCTACAATACTTTTTATATATTTGGTTCTGTCATTTTTTAGCACAGTTAATATATTGCTTTAAAGTCTGCCTTTTAGAAACTCCTCACTTCTGGCTGAAAACACTTTCCTTCCCTTTTTCATCTGTTTCACCCAGGCATCCACGTGGCAGGTTTTTCTGTTTGGTTTCTAGAGCTTATCTAAGGTTACCCTGTGAGCAATTTGAAGATTTCAATCACTTATTTTCTGAAAGGTCATTTTCTTTTTTGCTGAGTGCTAGCTGAGATTTTTTTTTCCCCTGCTATTCTGTATTAATTAATCCTCTTATATCCTTTATCAAAGTTACTGTGTTTTCCAAGACATTTCTTCTATCACTTTGATGTGCTGCACATTGGAGAGATGCCTAGATGTGAGTCTCACAGGTCCCTCTCAAGGCTGAAACACTGTTTCCTGACTTCTGTTGGGTGGCTGGTTTTATGAAATAATTTTAAACTTTTTTTGCCTTTTTTTTTTTCTGTGGGTTTACCTCTCTGAGTGTTTTGTCACCCCCAGTTACAGCTGGTGTAGTTTCACTGAATCAGCACATAGTAAAATGAAATTACTACTACAGAATAGGGGATCAGGCCATACATTTCTATTTTTCAGAGTTTTGGGATGGCTTTTTCTTCCTGCAGTGAAGGAGGTCTCCATTGCAGATGGGCCTGCAGTGGGGACCTTAGAATAGGTTGGTTACTCAAAAGAAATGAAAACACAGTTTCAGAGGCTGAACACATTATCCAGGATTATTTCACTTTACTCTCTACACAACAAACTGTGTTTTGTGAACAATATACAGAAAACTGCAAATGGAAAAAAAAGTCACATATGGTGAGTCTTTTTGTCTCAGCAGTCCATTCAGTGGATAGGTTTGTTCTCCAGATTTGGTTGCACTGTCCCATCAAACAATTGGTGTACCTTGTTTTATCTGTGACACAGTGGCACCATGACTCTTTTTCTTTGCTTTAAGCAATCTTTAGCTCAGGAGCCATTAGCAGTAGCACCTTTTGTAGCTGCTCTGCAATCTAAAGGAACTGATTGATAAAACTTGAACAATTTGAATCCTCTCAGGCTGGTCTGTGCCTAGGTTTCCATTTGCACAGAAAGGGCTTAATGTCCACAATCTATTTAGTGAATGTTTATTTGAATATGCAGGTGTTTCACCATAGTGGCCATGTTCACCATGTTCTAATTAGGCATGTGTGTATTGGAGAATATTTTCCTTGCTTTATTTTTTGTGTAATTCCCATGACATGCATTGTAACATATACTCAAGTTAAGGAGTATAAGTATTCCTTTTACTATCCTGATATAATAGCCTGTATTGTAGTAGTCTATATTTGTAGAAAAATTCAGAGCACAAACTGTTTTTTTTTGTTAAGAAGTTTCCTATATAAATAATTGTGTAGCTTAAATAAATGTCAGACCTAACATTTTACAGATGGTGAGAGATGTATAGACACAAGAAACTATGGAAAATATTTTCCAGTTTTTTTACATTTCAAGATGTGCATGCTGTCTACTTCAGACTGATTTATTTAGGCTGGTAGCAAAGGAAAGCTCTATTTAATGATTGGATCGTTATCGTCTCTCTGGTTACCACAGAGATGCACAGTGCTACAAAATGTAGTGTAATTTATTTATCTGTTAATATCTTTGTGTTGTGTTATAATTACCTCTTGTTCTCTTCTCCTTCCATGAAAAGACTTGTTGGCATTTTGTTTTCATAAACATTTATTGTTAAAGGGTTTCTTAAAAAAACCTCATTGAATATGCTTTAAAATTGTGCTTATAGTTACTTACATTTTTTATTTTTGATCATGGAAATTACTTGTAGTTGTAAGTAATACTAGTTTTTCTATGTAAACAGTCATAACATAAACACTCTATACCATTTCCTTTCCTTCCACAGATAGTTTGCATTTTCAAAACTAAGAAAGTTAAATTGTAAAAGCGTGCAGGAGATTTTAAGTCAATATGTTCCTGTTTTTACTACCTGCAGCATCTTTCTTCCTGGGTAGTGCAGCCCTGTTATTAAAATTTGTGGTCACAGATTATTATAATTTTAAGCTTTTATTTTTTGGAAATGTAACCTTTGTCCTTTCTCACTCCTAAATATTTTGCCCCTTCATGGTCAGTGTGGCTCTTTGCTTTTCTGCATGTTTTCTGTCATATTTTGCTCCACCTCTTATACTCTGCCCTTTGGCCAGTTATGATTATATTAGCAGTTATGATATAAAATGTAATTGGGATATATAGCTCAATTATGCTAATTATCAGGTCAATTTATCTTTGCTACTTGCTATGCATATCTAGAATTTGTTTTATCATGATTTTTTAATATTAAAAACCTTGCAACTAGTTTTTAAAAGGCTCTTAAAATTTTTGAAGATATGTGTGTATTATTGAGATCATTTATACTTCACAAGCCATGTTGGTACATTAATGCATGGATGTGAGAGCTGCAATGAGTGCTTGGAATTACAGAAAATAAAAAAATTGGTCAAGGAACACCACTTCTATTTAGAGTCCCAGTTGTAATAGTGATAGAGAATTGGAGACACAGTGGTTTTGGAGAATTTTATGCAGATTAAAAGAAATACCCTAATTTGATTAAGCATAGAGTCTATCCATAACATTCCTCCTATCTTTTAATACTTGTGGTGATATTTTTCTCCCTCAAGTATTTGCAGTATTATTTTACTACTTGTTTAGTTTCTCATCTGGGAATCTGAGTAGCTGATTTTCAGTGATGGTGGACGAAATGATGTTTGAGCTTTATAAGCTGCCTTAGGAGCCAGTGAATAAAAATTGCATAGAAATGTAAGATTCTAATAGCTATATGGTGGTTTAAGGGTAACAGTATTTTAACTAGTTTTTGTAGAGTATAGTCCAGTTTTAATATTCTACATTGTAACTGTAGATTTTATGTATGTGTGTGTATATATATATCTATATATATAATGTATTTATATATACTATTTTATATATTATGCTATATTCTGTTTTGCTATATTCTGTTTTCATCTTCGTTCCTTCTTTAAAGGAACTAATTGTGTTTGTTAGGACTTCTATTACTTTTCTTCACCCCTAAGAAGTGTTAAAATTACACATAAATGAAATAGTAATCTTCCCTGTGAACTACTACACAGCAGCAGAAATGGCCAGCTGTGATTAGAATGGAAACACTGCATGGAAAAAATGCCATTAAAATGTAAACAGGATTTTTTTTTTTTTTAACCACAGAGAGAAAACCTGAAATGAAACATAATAGTATATGATCACTGCAAAGAATTCTTAAAAAATAAATTTGCACATCTGGACAGGTATAAAAATAATATTAGTGGGGCATAGAGAATCTTGTTACAGTGATTCTAAATTATATTGCAGAATTCTTTTAAGATGTATATATTTTTGTGTGTGTAAGACTTTGGTCTAGTCTATAAGGAGAGGCATTAGAAAGCTGTAAATGTATTTTAACTGACAGCTGTTTTTGGCAGTCCTATCATTCACCAGAGACAGATGTAGAAACCTCAAAAGCAGGGTTCATTTTTTGTAGGTGTGGGAGCTATTCATCTGCTTTCCCACCTTTGTACATGGGGTGACAATCTAAAACCCCTTGGATTTGTGGTTGTTATTCCTCTTTTAAGAGGGAACAAAGGTTAACAACCCAGATATTTGTTTTGTATAAATCTGGAGGTTGAAAATGCTCTGGTACCAGTGTAAAGTAGCTTTTATTTCAGATGATGGCTCGATATAGTTTGGTGGTCTCCAGATAAATTTCAAAGAAAGACTTCGTGAACTAGCAATGCATAGCAGTGCTCAGAATGATGTGGTTTTCTTAAGCTCGGTGTTTTCATACTTTTTGTGGAGAGAATTAAGAGATTTGAACCTAGAAGTGACAAAGTCATGGATAGCTGTTGCTACTTGCAAGCTTGAAAATCAATAGAGTTTTCTGGAAAAATTTTGACGAGGAAACTTTAGAATCTTGTGCAAGCTGCGAGGATAATCTCAAGTTTTTTCTTCTTGTAGTGTTGGTGTATGAGGTCCATGTATACACAGGTGCTTTACTTGGTGCTGAAACAGATTCCAATGTTTATATCAACCTCATTGGGACAAGAGGAGATGCTGGCAAAAGGAAGCTCCATAGATCTAAGAATAATAATGTTAAATTTCGACATGGACAGGTAAAGTAAAAACAGTGCTGCTTCTGATAAATAAGAATATATTATGGCTAGAAAATGGTTTCATCAGAAAATGTAAATAACTTTTTATTTACAAGGTTTATTCAAGCATTGACCATTTTCCTTATTCAAAATTCCTTACATAATTGCATCATATGGATACTTTTTTCTGCTTGATCAGCCATTTTCTGAGAGCTTTAGATATTGGAATTTGGGTATTTTGGTTCTTTGTATTGCATGTATAGATAAAATGATAACAATATCATTTTAGTTGTCCTGAACAGATCACTGTAGATTTTAGAATCAGGTTCTAAATCTGTATTCCCAAGTATGTTTTCCAAACTTGATAAGGCACATAGGGCTAGAAAATATAATGTAGATACAACCAAGTAATTGAAACTGGTCATTGTGCCATGCCAAAGGTATCAGTGCTGTCTTTGGGGAGTAATTTTCAGGTGTTATTTACCTTAGAAAATTTTAAAGGATCCTCCCTGCTTGGCCAGGATGAATATAAAAAAACTATATTAATTTTGAAAACAATCAATCAAACAAACAAAAGATTAGAAAATAGCTTTTCTATAATGTTAGAGTCAAAGCAATAGCTATGTTTAAGACTTTTGTCATTTTCCTTGTATGGTTCCACAGATGGATATTTTCTGCATAAAGGCTGTCTCACTGGGAGACTTGGAGAAAGTTCTGATTAGCCATGATGGATCTGGTCCAGGTAGGATTTAATTTCCTAGAGACCAGTCTGTTTTCAAGTCCTTTTTAAACCCAATGCACTTGTTTATGCTGCATCCTTCATAGAAAATGTGACAGAAGGTCTTGCAGTGATAAAAAGTCTTCCTGCAGGTTGATCACTGTGATGGGAAGATGAAAAACTGTGGTAATGGACAGAAAAAAGGGCATGAGTTTAATGTCATATGGTGTTATTCTACTCTCTGTTTTCACAGTTATTTATGAGAAAGCACTATTTATTTGCATGTAGAAAACTCTCAAAAGTGGGGCTCACACTGGTAGGACAATCTTTCACTACACAAAACAGTGAAAACTATCCAGGAAGGAATTAAAGATATTCAGCAGCTGAGAACTGAATACCTGACAAAATTTGAGTAGCTATAACACAATGTCCTCACTGCTTTGGGCAATTGTAGAAGATTTGATTGTACATTTAATCTGTGAAAGTCAATGTGGAGCTGTTCCAGGGAGTGACATTGCATTCAGCTTGTAGGTTTTTGAGGGAAGAAGAAAAAATTTGGTAATGAGATGAATTTTGGGTGCAGGCCCTCGAAGAAGTGTGCATCTCCCTGGAATGATGTAAATGAAGAGAAAACATTTAAGAACACCAAAGATGTAAATACTGCAAATATGCCTGCAGATTAATATCTAGGGAGAAGCTAAGTGAAGAGAGGGGTTTTAGACAGTTCAGGGCCTCACTGATGACAGATTAGAAAAGTCCTTTTACCCTACTCTGTTCTGAAATGGCCCCAAGCAGTGCCCATCTTGCTGTCTGTACTGCCCAAGGCTCTGAGCAGGCTTGTGACTATCACAGCAATAGCCATAACTGTGCAGCCTTGGAATGGTGTGTAATCTTGTTTCCTGTAGTTCCATGGAGTTTGCTGCCTTCAGCAACCCTAAAAGTTTCACACAGTAGTAACCCAAGGCATAACACAAAAGGCACTGTGGTGGAGCCCACCTTCCCTCCATTCCCCACAGCTCTGTGCCATGCTCTCTTCCCTGATATCTCCTTTAACAGGCAGCACAGATTAGCAGGATCAGCATTACAAATCTGTAACCCAATTGAGCTATCTCAAGATGGTTTTTGACATTGGAGTTCAAATGTGTGGGTTTGAAGAACTGTCTAAACAGGACAATGGATTGAATTCTCTGTTCATTGTACTCAGCACAGACAGATCTCACAGACATCTTTTGAACTGTATCCAAGACTAGCCCTACATAAACCTAGCCTGAGGTGGCTGAGGGCTTGAGAGCTGGAAAAAGATGGTGGCTCAGAGAGACTCAGCCTTTTGGGGGTTGAGAAGGAGGAAGGAGGATTCCTTCAGAGGTGGGGTACTCCTTTTTCTCATAACTTGCCTGAGTCTTAATTCTTGATTTGGAGTCTGTCTTGAAAGGATCCCAGAACATATGTTTTCTCTGGGGCTCCCAGGGCACAGGTGTAACCCCACAGTTACTGTGAAGGAGGAAAGTGAAGGACTTTTGTCCTAGGGAGCAGGGTTTGCTCCATGCACTACCTGGGGATACCCTTTCTATGTGACAGAAACTGCCACCTTCTACGAACTTCCAGGCTCAGATGCAGCCAGGAGACAAAGCATAAAGATAAATAAGATTTTTTTTTCTGACCAGAATATCCTGCATGCTGTTTTGCAGCAATGTGCTGGTGGGTAATGGTGTGAATCAGGAAATGGTGTGAATCAGGTGAAACCTCATAAGCAATAGGGCAAGTTTGAGTGGTGCAAGTACAGTGAGAACAGGATATTTGAGAAGGGCTTCACAGGACAATCAGACCAGTCATTAGGATGGTCATTGGAAGTGATCTACAAGATCAGCATGGATGTGCCAGTGGTTAGTGCAGTTAGAGAAAAGATTAACTCAGTAGCCCAGCAGAAGTGAGACTGCACAGCCCCATGCCTGCTGGTCTCACGGCAGCAAGGCTGAGTGTGTGCTCCCCACTGACATGCACACAAACACATTTCTAAAAGACAAATGTGTGCACATAGCTGGCCACGCACACCAACACAGGCAGGAACTCAGCACTTACAAATAGTACAAGTGGCCTTTGCCTGTTACCCTCTCCAGTTGAGCAGAACAACAGTCCATCAGGGTCAAATACAAAAAAAAATATGTACTGGATGGATGTATAAGGCCTTCAGTAGCTGGCCTTAGGCAGTCAGTCTTTCTGGTTGCTGGCTCTGGATCCTTGGATCCTCAGTTTTGCCAGTTATTGGCACCAAGACGTAAAAACCCCCTCCAAGGCTGCAGCCCCACTCCATTTACACATGGGAACATAAGTTTTAAAGATTTGTTAATTAATATTTTTGTATATGCAATAAGAAGTTCACTCACAGAGGACAAAAATTTCCAGCTTTCACACAAATCTTGATTATGGGCATAAACAGATTTGTCCCAACATCCTTGTGCTTGATTACTGAGAATAATCAAAAGATGTAGGCTGGGATGTGAATGGTGTTGACAGTTCAGAGATGTATGCATGTATTTGTCTCCAAGGGAAAAAACCCACCCCTCTTAAAATTAAAACAGGCAAAGGCAGAAAAGAATTGCATCTCTTAGGAGACACAAAAAATAATAAAGCTTTCATTCTGTTAATATATCTTATTTATTTAGATGAGATCTGTCTAAATATGATCTGTGTTTCTGCTAGAAAAAGATAATCTGGGCTTTTTTTCTTAAAATTTATTTTAAAAAATAGCATGATTTCACATTATAAACTTTTGTCATTTCAACACAGGCAGTGGATGGTTCCTGGATAAGATTGTCATCAAACATAAAGAAGGAGAGGAAGCTCACGAGGTTGTATTTCCTTGTAATAGGTATGTCATTCATGGAGAAAAAGAATTTGTTACCTGCCAGCAACGTAGTGAAAAAATTTTAGAGCAGATATGTGCCCACAAACTAGATGTTTGAGCAATACCCCAGAGTTTTTCAACATAAAAGTGATGCAAAATTTTGCAGCTGAAGACAAGGAAAAAATTCCTGTATTGGCATGGAAGGGAGTAATAGCCTAATGCAGAGAAGTCTCAAACCAAATGTTGCATAAGAGGAAAGGTGCATTGATTTTTAATTTTTTTTTTTTAATCTAAATTATATAGAAACCACGTGAAATGAAATAAGCTTTCAGTTCTCAATCTTTTAAGAAGTATTGTGTGTAAAGTTCTGAAATGACATTGTTGCCATCATGGAAAAGGGGTGGGATGACTTGCAGAGCTGCAGTGCTGCAGTGGATGACTATAAACCCTTCAGCAGGGAGAGGCAAGGAAGGAGAGGAGGTGAGGCAGCCCTGTATGCCAGGGAGTATTTTGATTTTCTAGAGCTTGATGGGGGTGTTGATAGAGTTGGGCATTTATGGGTAAGGATCAGGGGGAAGGCCAGCAAGGCCAGAAGGGTCTGGGTCTGTTACAGACCAGCCAGCCAGGAGGAAGAGGCAGACAAAAGTTCATGTGAGCAGCTGGAAGAAGTCTCACAATTGCCAGTTGTTCTCGTGAGGGACTACAAATACAAGGCAGCAGAGGAGAAGGAGTTTAGGAGGTTCCTGGAGCCCATGGAAGAGAAACTCCTGACACAGCTGGTGAGGTAGAGAAAAGTAGAGAAAATACCCACTGGATGAAGGGAAGATTGAGCCACTTAGTGTCTTCTTCCCCTCAGTCTTCAAGAGTAATACCAGTTCTCCTTGTAGCCAGCTCCTGAGCTAGAAAAAAGGAGTGGGAAGGAGAAGAAACCCCACAAACCAAGTGGAAAGAGTCAGTGGCCTGCTGCAGCACTCAGACACAGACAAGTCTACTGGGATGGAAGGGATCCACACAGAGGTGCTGAGGGAGATGCATTGGGTCACAGCAGCCTCATGCAGTGCTACAGACTTGGGGATGAGTGGCTGGAAAGCTGTCTGGTAGAAAAGGATCTGGAAGAGCTGGTCAACAGCCCCCTGAACACGAGCCAGTGTGCACCCAGGTGGCCAAGGTGGCCAGTGGCAGCCTGGCTTGGATCAGCGATGGTGTACACCAAGGCTGTGATTGCTCCCTGCACTCGGCACTGGTGAGGCTGCATCCTGAGTCCTGTGTCCAGTTTTTGTCAAAAATTGCTTTCTACTTTTAGAAACTGCAAGTGATCTTTTGTTTCTTAGGATGGAATGAGGAGGTAGGTCTCAGAAGTTAATCAAGCTATTTATTGCAAAAAAGTTGAAATACAGTGGAGTTTAGACTTCAAGCATAAGAGATTTATTCATAGAGCTTGGTTCCATACAAGAAATGAAATGTGTTATGGATCTTGGGTTTAAACAAATATAACATCAACATGGAGTCAATAGAATAGAAGCTGATAGTGAGCACGTATTTATTTATTTTTAAATAAGTGAGATTGTTGAAGGTTGGGAAATATTGTGTGAACAAGGGGGTTCAACTGTAAGGAGTATGAATGAAATGATATTGCAGAAAAGCTCCTTAAGTTCATCAGTATAAAAGAAAAATAAATTAAGAACAGAAGTTCAGTTTATTGCAGCAGATCTGTAAAAGTTTTAGAAACTTCCAGACCTGAAGGTTTTATATATAATTCTAAGTGCAATAACTATAACTAACCACTGCAGGTTTTATAACTCTCTCACATGTACAGTTGAGTCTCTGAACCAATAAATAATTAGTATTTCACACAATGTACTCCATATAGTACTACTCACTTCATACACCTCCATGAAAATTCTTCTTTGCCTGGAGCAAATTGAACCAAATTCTTCTTATGTGAATAAGGCCAACTGTGCTGAAGGTATAAAAGAAAATTTGATCCTCAAAGTAGTTTCAAGGTGTAACTTGATAAAATGTGTATAAAAAATACTATTGGAGACAAAAGATAATGGTCAGATGATGCATACTATACTAATAGTTTTTATTAATCTTATTGTTTTTGTTTTTGCAATGAAAGATGGTTAGATGAATATCAAGATGATGGGAAAACAGAGAGGGAGCTAACTGCCAATAGTAAGTATTCTGGTAAAGAAAATTTGTTATAGAACTGCAGTATATACTTCATGCCTCGTTATTACTAAAGAACCCTTCCAGATACAACCATAACTTAAGAAAAAAGTGTTAATAAAGCTAGCTCACAATTATTTTTCCTGTTCCTATTTTAGAGCATGGCAGTTCAATGAAGACATTTCTTAATGGTAAGAGCTGTTTTCCAACCATTGTTTTCTATACCATAGTTTTTGCTGTTTGATTTTAAATCAGTATTGTGAGAAATATGTGATCAAATGACCTCATTTGTATGTGTGTTTTCTTGTATATCAGTTGTGAGAGAACATGACAAATTGGCTGGCAGTACTCTACAGGAAGGACTAAACCTTTATAAGCAATTGACAAAACACAGAAACCATTTCTGGTTTTCTTCCTACTCCTATTCTGTTCTGAAATCAACCAGGAATTCCTCTGAGAAGAGATTCAAGTGTTCTTTTGTTTACCCCAATGTCACTGTCATTTAATACTTGGGGACAGGTCCCCTAGCAAACATCAGCAAGTTGAAAAATGTGTTGTGAAGTGTCAGTGGAAGCATTTTCAGGTCAAAATTCCAAAGAAGCCAGAAATAATGCAAGCTTAAACTCCAAATGCTGCAGTGAAACTAAAGGTAGTATGTGCATTCAGTTGCCTAAATCTGCTTAATTAATAAAAAGACATAGATAAAAAACTCTCCACCCAGCTTTCTGTTTCTATATCTACAAAAACATTCTCATCCCTGTAATGCAATAGTTACCATCTCTGTGTTTCTTCATAACCAGAAAAGAGAAACAGACTGACACACATATTTTTATGAACATTTAACTGTAAATGGCTATTCTGTGCAACTCTCTCTGGGAATTTCATGGGAACAACTAAACTGAAAAAAGTAATGTTTCCATTTGCCTCTGAAAACAGTGACTTGCTTTCTGTAGGATGAGTCCTAGTCTCTCAATCTAGTTCCAGTTTCAGTGAAAATGGAATAATTTGCATTCAATCAAACAGTTTAGCCAACAGCTTTATTATTCCACAAAATCATGACTTTGACAAAAGGAGAGTGATGAACTCCAGTAACTAAAGACTTTCTCACAGAGAAAGTTGATTTTCACCAGTGACTTGGAATTGGATTCTGCATTCTGCTAAGTGCACAGTTCTGAGAAACAGCCATAATATCTGTTTCACCTTATGTTCAGAAAATAGACTATATTTTACTACCAGTTCAAAATTTTTTCCAGCACAGTTTCATGCTTCATTATGTTATAGTAAGCAGGCACAGATGCACAGGCTGCTCAATGTCTGTGAGCGTCAAGAGTGATCAGACTCAATATATTGATTATGAGGAGAAAGGAGTGGCTTATTCTTAACCAGCTTTTGAAATGTCACACTGCCAAGATGTCCAGGAGGACTCAGAGACCATTGAGATCAGAGCTTCTGAAAAAAGAGGTTATAAAAGAGAAGAACATTTTTAGGAAATTATCTGTCAGTTAGCAATATGACAGCTTAGCTTGAGCTGCTCTTAAGCACTCTTAGCTTTATCCATGGGCTCACTCCAATGAGGAACTGAGATAGGTCAGAGATTAGACTTTTATTCCTTATGTAAAAAAGAGGGTGGTTGGGACTGATTTCTCACAGTTTAATTTGTGTTGCCATATCAGTGATCTCATAGAACTTCCATGATTGAGCTTTGGAGGAGGGAACCATCAGAAGAGGTTTGGAAAGATATCCTGTAATCAGTTCTGTGTCATTCTATTATGATTCAGTGCCAATGTCAGAGCTGGAAAGAGACCATTCCAGTGATGCAGAGTCCTGGGAGGAAAAAATATTCCCTTAGATTCTCCCAGCACCTGTAGCAGTGAAGATTCTACATGGTAGAATAGTGAAAAGCAGTCCCCTTCAGAGTGGGGGTGAGCACTTTCCATGTAACAGATATTTACTGAATAAGAGGCAAGTGGAAGTTCAGATGTTAGGGAGCCAATGTTTTAGGCACTCACTTGGCCATATTCTGTATGAGCTGCACTCTGCAAATGGGCTTCAGGGAAAGTCATAAAAATCTGATTGGCATGATTCAGTGTTTGCTGATTTTCAGGGTAAGATCAATGTGCTTAGGTCAAGTTTAAAGCACCAGATGCAGAACAAATTACTTTATGAGTCACTCTGAAGGTCAGAAATCTCACTCACTTTGGATGAGGCTAGTAACCTGTTCAACCACCTAGCCAAAAAGGAAACTTTGAAAGTCATAATTGCTAGGCAGGTTATTTGAGGGCTCTCTGTTCTTTTTCAGCCAGCCTGGCATTATGCCAGCTCTAATGAAGCATAAATCCCAGATCCCTGTGACTGCTGCTGCTGGCTATGGATTCTGCCAAAATGCAGTCTGCCCATATCAAGTTTTCTCAGTAACCTTTGTACATTTACACAATACAGAGAGGCTCTGGCAAATCAGGTATAGGAATAGATTTATTTGTATGCCTCTGATTCCTCCTTGTACATTTGATGCAAGATAAATAGAGAAAGTGTATTTTCCAGTGGAGAAAGCAGACAGATGCTCTCAGCTCTCAAATGAAGTTGATTTGAGGGATTTGAAGTTGATTTTGATTGACTTTCTCTTACTCTCTAAAAGTTTCCTACATGCTAGGGGTATTTTACTGGTTTTTCCTTCTGTGTTCTCTATTTATTTTCCTTTTCTGCCTCAAAATAGATGACTTATTGTAATAGCACATAGGAAATCATTTTCTCTCAAAGCAAGGAGACAAGACAACACAGTATGTTCCAAGGAAATCCTCGCTGCAGTCAGCTAAAAGGAGCTGGCTCCCTGTAATGTGATGCCTGTAGGGTGTCCTGAGGTTTTGTGGGTTTTTGTGGGTGGAAAATAAAGTGTGGTTCAGTAGCAAAGTTTGGTTAATAGATATTTCTCAGCTGGTTCTTCTGTGGTGCATGGTTTTTGGTATTAGGGCATATAGAAAATTCATATCAAAAGAGAAAATATTCAGTAAGTTTTGCCGTGACTAATTTTGTTTTGGAATTATTCCCTTCCTTGCAAGTACTTGATAATGGGCTAAGAATAATCACAGGATTCCAAAATTTAAAGGGGAATGGACCCTCTTCTGAAAAGCAGCAACAGCATGTTTCCATTGCCAGATAAATGTGGAAATCCCTAAGAAAAAGAATTAAGCAGACTGACTGCTCTGCCTCAAGGCAACACAAATTTCTACAATCTTCAGGAAATAAGCAACCAACTCCTATGTCTGGCAAAGTGTGAATGTCATTCTAGGTCTAAAGACCAAAAAACACCAGAGTGAAAAAACTCCTGAAATAATGTATTGTAAAAACACTTTTGGAAATCCTTAAAAAAATACATAAATGGCTCATATTTAAAAAAACCACAAAATAAAACATCCTTTTTCAGCTTTCTGAATTATATGGTGAAATGTTGACTTCAGGTTTTGCTATTTTCAGATTTCTATGTACAGAAATCGTTGTGGGTTTGATTTTTGTGGTTTTACATAAGAAACTTCCAGATTGGTGGTTAAAAGAATTTCCAGCAGGAAATTGTTATACTGATCCCATTTAATTTCTGAAAGTCAAGAAATTATCCCTAATTCTAACATATCTCTGGATAGATCTCTGTAATGTGAATCAGATTCTTGGCTATATCATTATAGTAAAGAGGGAATTCTGAGACACATTTCCCCCCAGAATTCTGTTTTTTCCCCTGCTTATACATTTTAGTGCTTCCTGCATTGGTGTCTCAAAGTAAATGGCTCTAGCTTTAGGTGTAAGCTGCAGAGGTACAATAACACATGAACACAGTAATCACTCTGAAAGGAAGATAACACAGGTCAGTGATATGAGGGGAGAAGTCTTTTTTAATGTGGCCACACAGATGAAACACAGAAAAATGACCTATTGAAGCCCAGCTATCTCACTTCCACAACTTCACTCCTGGAGAGGAGTAGAAATCACTGAACACAGTCAATACTTGGCATCAGTCTTCTGTCTCATGTAGCCATCCTCACCAAGTAGATGTCTGAGTGAATGGAATATTAGACAAAGGATGTTTTGATTCCTCTGGCATGAGCAGGTTAAACGAATTTGTTGAACTGAGAGAAAATGCAGTCAGTCTGTGTTAGTTCATTTAATAAACTGTAGAAGCATTAAAAGTAAGTGTAGGAGAATAAAGAATCACAGACACTAAGAGGCCTTAAATCTGTAACCATTGATTTATTCCCTGGAAAACTTCCAACTGGTGTCCTAGCCTTCCTACTGAAATAATAATTAAAAACACAATCCTGGATATTAATTAAAATAAATCACCTTGCTTGAAATACCTTCTGTGAACATGCTGCCTCTTTGAGGAGGGAACAGCCAGTTATGTATCTGTGGTTTCTCTTAACTTGGGCCTTGCTCTCTCCTGGAGCAGAGGGATATCACAAAGAGAAAAAACTCCTCCACTTGGGAAATACAGAACTGCAAAATTATCTTAATTTCCTCTCTGCTGTGTTCCTGGGACAACGTTCAAAATGGAGCCTGGTTGGACAGGATAAGAGACTCAGGGCTAGGTTGGGAGTCTTTGTAAAAATTTGAAGCTCCTCATAAACCCTTGGAGTGCTCAGGAACAACAAAAGCTCAAACAATGCTTGACTTCACCAAGTGTGACACCCTGAAGAGTACCACATGCCAACCTGGCACAAGGAGATAAAATTCAAAGCTGGCACATATATCAAACAGCCAAAGTTCCTCATTAGGCAAAGTGTGGATCTTCCACACACTACATCTGACTCATTGCTGGGAATGACCTTAAAATAAGAGTTCAGATGGAGGGAGCCTTTCAGCCTGTGTGTTACTCAGAAGACTGGCTGTGAGATGAGTATTTGCCTGCTGTTTTCTGGCTGAGCCCAGAAGAGTCAGGGAACAGTCAGATGTAAGGCAGAAACAGGTTCTATAACAAGAGAAAAAAAAAACCCAAAACCAAAACCAAAACAGGATTATCTAAGAAAACAATAAGAAAAAAGAGGAAAATTATAAATCAAGGCAACCAGATAAGGTTTTCCTCTAGTTTCCCTCTTTAAGCCGGCAGAAGAAAACAAAAGGTAGGAAAAAAAGCACACAGTTCTGTAAGAAAAAGTCACATCTGATTTATTTCTAAATGAAATTATTTTAAAATTCAGCATATTGTATTGGGGGCTTACACAAAATCACAAAATAGTTCTCTTTATATCAGTCCCATTAGGAAATTATTGTATTATCACAGTATTTGCCACAGTCTAAACAAAAGCTTTTAATTTGCTTCCACTGTTAAGTTCCTCTTTCCATGCAAGGATCAAGTGTCTTTCCAACAAACAATTCCTTTGAATTCAGAGGATAATTTATCTTCAAGCACTTAAGTAGCTTCCTAAACTATAGTATCCATGTAAGACACTGTATTCTTCCCACACCTGAAACAGCTTCCCAGTGGCATACTGGACTTCTAACACTGCTCTGAGTGACTTACCAAAAAACAACCTCTAAAAGGCCCAACCCATGAGATGAGAATAAAATCTCTTCAAAAATAAAGAATTAATCTCTTCAAAATTTCCTGAATTTTGTATTCAACCCTAATGAGTCATCTGATCTGACAAATGAGCTGACTGAACATGACAAATTAAGTTAGAAAAATCTGAAAAATAGTTGAAGTTTCATTGTTTAGCTGGTTAGGTATTAGCCAGCAGGTCTTACAAGTGTATCACATACAAGTCTTTCAAAATATTAATATTCTTTTCATGTTACATAAGAACATTCTAAGAACTGAAATGTATTGAAATTATTGCTGAAATTAAAACAACTATTTTGATACAAAGAATGCAAAAAACACCCCTAAGCAAAGTGTCTTTTTTCTGCTTCCTAGGTATTAATTTCTGTTTTCATATCCACTTCAACAATTGTCTTATATTTATCGAATCTCAGCTATACTTATCTTCAAGAGATTGTAAAAAATTAATTATTAATTATTTATTATAGAAAATGGGATGTAAACTCATGGTAATCTATAACTCTTCTTTTCAAAGGCATCCATTGCTCTCTACCATTGATCCTAAAACTGTTTAATTCGTAGAGTGATGCTAAAAATGTTTTTCCTGTTTTAGCACAACAGTGGAGAGTGCATGTTAAAACAGATGGAGATTCCCCAGAGCCACAGGAGTGTAAAAGGACCCTTGTGATTTATGGCTCAAAGGGCAAAAGCAATGAGCTTCTGCTTTGTCCACAAACCCCAGGATGTGTGTGCTTTCTCCCCAGAGCCACTGATGAATTCATTGTAAGTCAGAAATATACAGTACTACAAAGAATTTATCCTGACATACATTGCCCTCTTGGATATATATATATATATGTATATATGGATATGGGTATAGATATATGTATTTATGTGTGTGGGTGTGGGGGTAAATAACTAGCATTATATATACATATATATACAGTTGATTTGTCTGCTAAAAAAATGATGTAATTATTTACAAAGATGGAATGACATAAGTATAGGTCTTGGGTCATGTCCTCCTGCTAGTCCTGTTCTGCTACAGCCAGCACCATGGACTCTTTTGTGTAATTTATTGCATTCACCAGTTCATCTAGCATTTTTTCTGAATCCCTAAAGATTCCTGAGTTGAAGTTCACACAAAAGGCAATATACAATTATTTGTGAATGCAGAAGATGAAGGATTGGGCAGCACACCCAGGGGACATAAGTGGGCTTTTCTTTCCTTCATTTCCATCTTTGTAAAGTAGCATCCACTCTCCACAGGATTGTTCTGCCTCTCAGGTCAGCAGGCAGAGGATTTTTCTGGATAATCACAAATCACTGGAGAATGCATTCATGCATATCAAAGTGTGGTGAACCCTGAAGCAATAGCTCATAGATGGCCAGTATTAAAACCAACCCTAACACCGTCCTGACCGCCCATGCACCTGACACACATGCTGATGATTTGAGGGGATTCATCTGAATACAATCTTTTAAATCTTCAATTCTGCCCTGGCTTTCTAGGCTAGGTCATTGGAAATTCTGTTGATTGTCATGAAGTACAGCTTCTAGCCAGCAAGATGGGAGAAATAGCTTGCAATTTGAGGCAGTTTTATACACCTCAGAAAGACTTTTCAATGGCTACAATAAACATTCTGAAAACAATGGCAAAACTACATTTAGAAAATTATGTCAAAGCCTCATTGTAATGACCTGATCCAGGCTGAATTTTTAGTTTAAATAACAAGCTAAAGCAATTTAGGAACTTTATGGGGAGTAAATGAAAAGATAAATGGGATTTCTTAAGGACAAGGAAGCAGCTGCTTATCAGAAAACACACAGGAAACACACTGAGCAACAAAACAATCTTCTTATCCTATTCCATGAGCATAAACCAAGGAGGTTAGTAGAGGCAGAATCTATCTGTGGAGCAGGAGCACCAGCTGACTGAATTTTGGCAAGCACCATTGCATAAAGCAGTGATGCTGTTACGGCCAGCATGTTGGTAATTTCCCAAGTGGCACATATTCCTTGTTAAGGCTGCCTAATTTCAATGATTGGGTATCACACCAGGAGAAATTTGTATTTCTGTGTGTCAGCTGTGGTTGTCTCGCATAGTCTACTATCCTTGGTACATTATGGATTGTAGCCTTCCACCCCAGCAGCTGTCTGAATGCTTGTTCATTCTTTGGGTAGACTTTGGGTTAGTGCCTGTATTTTCCCCACAGCTATTTGTGACCTTGTTTTTATTGCTCTGTAGGAAGAAGTTAGTACTGTTTGAGCATTATTTACTGTGCATGACATTTTATCTCTTTGCTGCATTGCTTACAGTGCAGCTTACAGAATAGCAGCTCTGGTATAAAGGGGCATTTGGGGATTCACAGGTATCTCCATAAACACCCTCATACCTCTTTAGGTGCTTGAGCCAATAAACCCAGTTTCATTTTGCTTTCCCTTTCTTTGTTCTTACTAAGACTGTGCAGAAGCATGCAGAAACTTTGCTGATGTTTTCTTGCTGTAGCAGCAGGCTGGAGGCGTGAACGTGATATCACAATGAGGACAAGCTGTGAATTCAGCTTTCCAAAAAGCACGAATAAATGAACTTTTAACCTCCCCCCAAGATCCTGGTCCTAGACAAACATCCTTAATAATATAGTGCAGTAAAAAGAACAACAGGTTATGTGCTATAAGCAGCTCACATAGTTTTGAAACAGAAAGCTTAATTTTGATCTCAGAGATACATTTATTGCACATTGAGGACAGAAAGGCATGCAAATTCCTGATTTTCCAGGTGTTCTCACACAAGTATATGCACAGATGTGTATCATATTCAGAATGATTATTCCATCCAAAATATGTCCAATCAACTCCTGTGAAAGAACAGGTGGAGTTTAATTGCACATAGCAAGCATAAAGAATAAATTAAAAGACAGAAAATAGAGGCATGCTCTCAGGTACAGTGGGGTTCTAGTAGTCTCAGAAATGTGTAGTATGGTAGTTGAGCTGCTTAAAAAAGAATGGATTTAATTAGAACACCTAGGTTTTAAAAAATAAATTAAAAAATAGGTGAATGCATCAATGTTATGAAATCTGACAGGAGCACTGAAGGCAGCATGGTAAGAAACCAGTGAAGAGGTGGAATTTTTTTTCCTTGGTAGTCTGGTGATGATTGGAATCAATCACTGATCTCCCATGGAAAGAATAGATTTATAGAGTATATAGATCTTTCTCACAGTCACCTTTGTTTCTTGGTTGTTAGCAGAGTAAGTTTGATAGAGTGTGTCTTTGGAAGGTCCTGCTGTATTGTGCACATTCTGTTCTCCAGAGAATCTTAGAATGCATGGGACAGAGTGTGAGATTAGGATGCCTAAAACTGTTGTCCAAAACACTAGCACAAAATGAGGTAGTACAAAACGAGCAATAGTGCTCCTAAAGTAGGACTGTTGGTAAATACACAATAAATTCTGAATGTATTTTGTGTTAAGGATTAAAAAGGTGACAGAAAGTTTCAAATCACATAATACAATAATCCAATTCACAGCATGAGATGATGCTCTAAACAAGCAGAAGGATTTCCGGAGTTTGTGACAGATGGCTGTCCAATTGAATTTTAGTAGGTTTGACAAAACCCTATTGAGTAGAATAATTTATAGGGGGGGTGGGTGGGTGTGATTTGTTCAGGATTTTTCTGGTTTTAACAGAGAAAAGAATCACAAGGAATTATATTTAAATATGCACCCAAACAGATAACTTTACAAGGCTTTCATTACTCTTGGCATGATGTCTTTGAGAAGCCCTGTGTGAGTTAAAGAGGAAAAGATTTTAAATACTATGAAATTCTATAATCATCTTTATCAGTTACCTGTCTCTGAGATCTTAAGAAGCCCAGTGGCTCCTCCTAATTTTAAGAGCCTCACTGTTAAAAATTCCATCATGTAATGGAAAATATATTGTGTTGTTTAGTATGTGACAAATCATGCCAACCGAGCTAAGATTTCAAGTTCCGAATATTTCAGAAAGCTATTCAGAAGAAATAAATGTGAAAAAATTAATTAGAGAATTATAATAATGAATGAGGTAAAGTATCCTCTTGCAAATATTCAACAAATTTTAAACCAGGACATTCACTGGATACAGGCTTTGTGATGGATTATACGTCTTCAAAGTTCAAGTTGCATCCATTAATAGACACTGGTGGAGGGAACAGACAATTCTGGTACCCAAGACAGAATATCATATTCCGAAGGAAAACTGCTTGTACTAAACTGGTCAGAAAAGGATTGCAAGAATGATGTAATGGCAGTGCTGGGTACAATGATGGGGCTGAACAAAAAGGCTAATGCTGGCCACAGCTGTAAGTGAAAACACAAATCCATGAAAAAAAGGAAACTATCTAATACACTCATTTGAAAATAGCTGGTGTTTAATTCCATGGATCATAAACAGTATGATTATCAGTACTTGCTGGTTCAATGGCACTCAGGGAATTAATTGATATTGTGATTTTAGAAACAGAATGGACAATTGTGGCTTCTAAATACTCTGTCCTGTATTCTGGAATTATTTTCCTATAAATCTCCTCTGTGCATTTCCTACAAGGATTATACCACATGTATTTATGACAACTTAGAATCCTAGCAAATTGCAAATTTGGGTAGCAGAAGACAAAGTAAAATGTGAGTTACAGCTTGCCCTGTCACATAAAAATAACCAAGTTCTGTACTTTTGCAACTCCCAAACAGAGAGCTTTATGGAATAAATTGTTCACAGCATTTAGAGTAGCTGTGTGATACAGTCATGGGATCCCTGCATGAGAAACAAAAATCTGCAGGATATAATTTTAAAAGCCAGTAGTCTGGTTCTGAAAGAGAAGAAGCAATGACTTTGTTGTCTGTGAAAGACCTGTAGTTTAGGTGGGTGAAGAACCTGTGCACTCTCCTCTCAATGAACCCAAATAACTCCATTTAAGTTCAATCAGGTGGAATGATATTTTGCAAGGAATTAATCCACTTAGTCCACCACAGCTAATGATACATAGCTAATTATATCCTTTGCAACATACACAGCATGAGTGGAAAATCTTGATGCAAAATTCTGCCACTCATTTCCCTTTTCCCAGAGCAGGAGTGGGGACCGAGTCAGGGACACCTTTGATCTCTGTCAGCACCATGGCACAGAGACAGGCAGGGCAGGCTAGGCTTAGGGAGTTGACAGGTCTGGTGCCCTTTTTTCTGCTGTGTAGCTACTGCTGTGTGGCCTTTTTGAGTACTGTGGAGTTACAGCTCAGGAGCTGAGAGGTCCCGAGCAGCCCAGGGCTGTTATATAGGCAATGGAAAGGAGTTCTTCCCTGCTCCTTAAACAATGCCTTGAGTCATGAAATTGTGTAGGAGTGGCATGGCAACCACTTATAATACTTACCTCAAGAAATTCAGACCAGAATGGATCTTTTAATCCATCAAGTGCAATTCCTTCCTACCAAAGGCCTCTTTTCATAAGTTCTGCATCATAAACCAGTCATAAAATTCCTGTAAAATGGTTTGGGCAGGTAGCTTTATTTTCAATTAATTATTCCTCTTCATACTCTGATATTTTACTATTTCTTATGTGCATAGCAGTAACAAAAAACGCTGTCCAACTCTCTCAAAATGACAAAAGCACATTTTTTCAGTACCTCTCTAATTAGGATAAAGTAGCTGATGCTTCCCTACATGCTTGTGTTCACTGTGCAAATGCACATGAGCTAGCTTTAAGCGAGCAAGGTCAGCAGTGAGGGGCTGTCACGTTCAGAGCTCTGCTGAGAAACAAAATAAATTGATCTGTTAGGCCTGTGCTCTGTCTTAGGAGCCAATCTGCTGGTGGTGCTGTCAGAGCCAGGGCATGATTGTGTAAGGCTAATTTCAGTTTATTATTGTGATGCTATAGGGTGTACAAAGGATTTATTCCCTGGAAAGTCACCAAAACTTATGTTGAGATTGCTATGGGAAAAAAAAAAAAAGCAGCAATATGGGAGAAGAAAAAAGCCACTGGCAACATTTCTCTTTTTTTTTTATTAAGTATTTTGATACTTAATAAAAAAATTGTTGTCTTTAAAAATTGCTAGTTCTCAGTTGTTTCACTCAAAATCACTTCCCATCCTATCTTTCTTATAGCTGCCCAGTGCATGGCTGCCACATTACTTCCAGTTATTCAGAAGACTTATCATGAAGTGATTAATGTCATGAAAATCATTATCCACAATCAGCAACTAGTCATTGAATTTCCATATGTAGTATGGGAACAGGGCTGTGTTTTCCTACACAGTTATTTCTGTAATATAAATGATTTATTTTTATTCAGAAATATCCCTTTCCTTTTATGAAGAATTGGTTGTAAAGTAGTTTTATGTTCTAGGCAAAGCCATTTAGAAAATGACAATTTAGTAACATTTCTTCACCAATAGGGTTGCCAAGCACTGGGACAGGCTGACCAGGGCAGTGGTTGAGTAACCATCCTGGAGGTATTTACAAACATGCTGATGTGGCACTCAGGGACATGGTTTGCTAGTGGATTTGGTAGTGCTGTGTTCATGGTTGGACTTGATGGTCTTAAAGGTCTTCTCCAACCTAAACAATTCTGCCATTCCAGGCTCACAGTAATCATCTTTAAATTAATACCTCACTTGGCTGCTGATATTAGAATTTGTAATTGTAAGTTAATGCTCTCTTTATCCAGTAGGGTCACAACTTTCTGTGTTACCTTTTGTATAAATAGCCTAAATGCAAAGATATTACTAATTTTAGCTGTGACTCACTCCAAAGTTATCATTTTTACAGTATGTATGCTTGCAGAGTATCATGCTTACAATACTAATAAAGGAGATCATTTCCCCCATGATTATACCATGAAATAAAAAGGATTGAGTCTATCATACACTTATCTCAGCCTCAAACTCAACTTTTCCTTCATTTACTGTCAAGTTTAGAAATTCTACACTGGGACTGGGGAAAATCTTTCTAAGTGAGCCAGCCTTGACAGTACCCTCTTCCTCATGCTGTTTGGTGCAGGTTGAGACTGGAGATGTGGGAGATGTTTACAAGATTCGAGTCAGCTGTGATGATGTGCCAGGCTTTAAGGGCTGGCATCTGAAGTCTTTGCACTTACAAGAGCTGCATACAAAACAAGAACTGAACTTTGAGTGCAACTGCTGGCTCACTCTTAAGAAGGGGAATAAGGAGCTGGTGAAAGAATTCCCCACAGTCACTGAGGACCACAAAACTTTACCAGGTAAAGGCACCAAGAACAGATAAACAATGTAAATTAACTGCTTGAAAATAAATCAGTGCCACAGATATAATATAGTGCTTTGTCTGGATTTGATACTTTAGTGGCTCTGTTGCACCTGTCCTCACATATGCACTGCAAGAATGCTGAAAATGATATTTTAATTTTCCAGTTAAGTTGCATATTGGATTTTACAGTTGCTAGGTCTTCTGCATGATTTTAAATGAGAAAAAATGAACTATACAATTGGCCTTTTATGGAAAGGAACACATTCAAAGCCATGGAAATGATTTGTTCTAGAGTTACTATAGAATCATTTAGCTTTCAAAACTTTACTTGCTGATGTAAGTATCAGATGTAAGACTTACTGCACAGAAAGGTTGGGTTTTTTTTCCTAAGGACTACTTTTTTTGCCATGCTGAGAGTTCTCAAAGATGCCCTTGGAATGTGAAGACTTACAGAAGTCCCACATTGGTTCAGAAATGTTAGCTGTTACACATGAGATAAAAGTAATTAGAGACATGACTGCTTTGCTAAACTAAAGTTCCAGAAGTTCAGATCCTTGAATACTCAAACCTATTCATGACCTTCAAAGAAAGTAAAGTGTTACATTAGTTAAACATTAACTCTGCAGAACTGGACATTAAAAACGACAGTAGAAAAATTTTGGTTGTTCTTTTTGTATGAGTCTGAATATATATGCAATTAAACGATCTTCCTCAGAAGAAAATCTGATCTGACTGAAGAAATAATTCATACAGGATCAATATGCAGGCAAAGAATTTATAGTTTCCTTCTTTAAGTTAATAAGTGCATTTTGTAAATTTTTATACTTGTGTGTCATGTCATGCATCCAGATGCTATCTTGCATCTGTTTCTCATTTAAATTTGCATAACCTTATTCTTATTCTTTGACCTGTGTTAATTATTAGCTATTTCAAATATTATTCAATTTTTAATTAGTTTTTAATTTAGTTCCTGAACTAACTCGAATGAATTCTTGCTTTCCAGATCTTGCACAATAAAACAGACTTGGGCAGAATTAGCCTAGATTCTTAAGTCTAAGTTGTCCAAGTCCAATTTCCTTCAAATTTCTAAGAAAGTGAATGGAAAGTCTTCATTTGATCTTAGTATGAAGAGATTAGATTCATAAAGAGCAACCTGATTATTTGATTCACTGTGTAGCAGATTTTTTGTAGCTGCAGAAATAAAAAAAAAGCGAGTCTTACTAAATATTCTGTGCTGCTGTTTTATTTCAAGTGCAGCTTGTACTTAATCAGCTTTAATTAAACTTTTTCTTTTCTTTTTGTACAGTCTATAAGTATGTTGTTTCTGTACATGTTGGTGACCGCTGGGGAGCTGGGACTTTTGCAAATGTTTATATCACTCTCTATGGCAAAAGAGGGGACACAGGTGTGAGGAAACTTCAGACATCTCTAATGAAAGGAAGAAAATTTCAAAGAAATAAGGTAATGGTGCCATACTGGAGTCTTGCATGTGCAGGGGTTAGCACTGCATTAAATATAGGCTAATGCCTGCTCAGAATACATCTGGCTAGATAGGCAAGAGTTTGGAAACATTCACAGAATTTATCTTCCAGGTATTCACACTAGATCAATGCCAGGGTTATTTATTTCCTGTACAAGAACATACCCATGAGGCAATAAAGGCTTCACATGAGCAATACAAAGCAAATTAGTGGGGAGAACCTCTGTGATCATGCTTCTGACTTCTTCTGTTCCAAATTTAAGACAGAACACGGAGTAAACAATTTAAAAATCAGTGAAAAATTAATTACAGAAATTTGCACGAGACTTTTGCAGTCTATGATGCTCCTGAAACCGCAATCCCACTTTGAAACACCAACTCAATATCAGCAAGTTTAGACAAGAAACAAAAATTCCACTTAGAAAAAGAATGCAAATAAACAGTGTTTCTAGATAAATAAAATTTCTCTGTTGTGAATTAGACTTTCATTCACTGAACAAGGACGCTTGAAAAAAACTCATGCAAAAGTGTCCATTGTCGAGGAGAGGCTTAGATTTCTGTGAAATAATTTTATTAGATAATTACCACAGCACTTGTTAGGGTAAAAGTGGAATCAGTAATGAACTGAGAGAACTTCTAAATTTCATTTCTGTGTATTTCTCAGAACCATGCCTACATACAGAAGACAGCACTATATTGTAATTATTTTAATTTATGTTCATACATGGATTTATTTCCTAAATTATCTTAATTAATGAAGTTAATGATTTCTGCTCACAATCTGCTGCTGGGTTCTGACTATTATTAGGAAAAAGAAGATCTTTTTGTTATATGAAAATTCTTTCAATATTAGTAGCAGAAAATACTCTTCTCCAATATTTTATTTAAAAGTAATAGGGACAGCACATAGGACTTTGGCAACTACTGAATTCTTTTAGGGATGAGCTTGCTAATATCTTGGTCTTTTAATAGTTTTGAACTCCAGTTTAGTTAGTTCTTATTACTGAATTCTTTTATTTTTAGGGAAAAAAAATTGAAATTTCAATTTTGGTGTTAATTATATTCCTAGATATTGCTGTCCAAACTCCAGTTATTCATGACTCTCTGACCTTTAGCAGTTACCCTGACATCCATCTGGGCCCTGGCTGGGCCTTATACTAAACATCTGACTTTCTTACAAAAATTTAGTGGGGCATACAATTTCTTCCTTTGCATTTCTTGTTTTTACTTATCTTGTTTTTCTGATCCCTTTTCTCATCTGTTGCCACTTGTGTTTACTTCTCTTCATGTCCTTCTCTGCCTTCTCCATTCGGCTTCCCTTCCCATCTCTCATCTTCTCTTCACTTTCATTTTAACTTCCTTACTCTTCTCAATTTGCTCCACAATTATTTTCATTTTGTAAGGAAAGCAAAAAGTCAGGTTTTCTGACTACCAGAGAAGAATTATAAAGCAATCTTGGAGTAAAAACACTCTTTAGATTTTTAACTTTTGTTTAGAACCATTAATATGTATCTAGACTTGTATGATAAAGTTTAGAAACTAAATATCTGAAAGACAGAAATTTCATTAAAACCAAAATCTTATCATAACTGACTGACCGAAAGTTGAGGTATATAGATTTTAATATAATATGAAAAGATTGATGCAGTGATACATATTGACCAAACATCAAATGAAATTAAAATGCATCATTAATGATGAATATAGGATGAAATGTTAATTCTAATCAGTGTGTGCTTTCTTATTCAGCAGGGAGATGCTATGTTAAGCTTTACAAGGAATCAGACTTTAAAAATTCTGAAATCTCAGATGAATTCAGGTCTATATTTTCCCTGAAGTTCAGGTCAAAATTATGCTCTATTGAGTATTTCCCTGTTTTGCAGGTGGATTCATTTTTGGTGGAAGCTGTTTCTCTGAGCCAATTGCAAAAAGTGGTCATAGGTCATGATGGAGAAGGCTACGGGGCAGGGATGTACCTCAAGATGGTAACAGTCAAGAAATCTCAAGATTCAGACAAAGAATGGGTCTTTCCACTGTGGAACTGGCTTGATACTCATCTGGGTTTATGTGAGACTGTTTGTGAGATTGTAACAGTAGGTAAGTTCTGCAAAACTGACCTGCCCATTTTTATATACATGTTTGACTACAGATCATTTAGATGTCTACAGTATTCTTCTTTTATCAAAAATGTGAATTTTCAGTTTGATCTTAGTGTTGCAGCAGAGCCACATCTGTTAAGGTCAAAGTTAGTATAATTCTGTCTTCTCAATGTGTTGCATATGGAACACCTGCCTTCCAAATTAAACACAGCACATTTCAATGAGAGATAAACAGCCAAGCTTAGGATGTGCACCTCGTGGGGATAAATAGCTTAAATTTTATGCACTATTTTTCAGCTTAGAATCTCATTTGAAATATAAAGAAAAATTACTCCAGTGAAATGAGCCTAGTCTTTACCTGTGAGAGTGTTTCACAGCACAAAGCAGCAGTTCTGGTAGGCTCGTTTCCGCTCACTTCCCACCTACTACTGTGCCATGATTTGCACAAATCTAAACCTGGATGTACTTGGCAAAAGAACACTTACAAGTCATTCAGAAGTAGTAAAAGACTTTTTCCTTCAATCCACTGAAAAGAATTCAATGCAAAGGAAATTAACTACAGAACTGTTTCCAGAAGAAGTAAGACACAAGATGTCCTTGATTGAGTTGTGTGGTTTTTCTGAGTTGTAGAAAGTACATTTTCCTGAGCTGTTCCTCTTCATGGAATCATTCTCAGTTCACCTAGACTGGTTAAAACAGAACTAAAATGAAGAATAACAACAATTAATGAAGAAATAGAGAAGGAGATAGTGATATTGATCTTCTGAGCATCTGGCAAATAACTTTGTGTGTTTATTATAGGTTACCTGTCAGTCTCACACTATTAAAACACCTATTATTTTGCTAGGTAACATCTGGTGACAAGCAAAGTTCATTAGAATTGTTCATTTTGCATTAGGTGCCTACATGCTACATATGCCTGCATGCTCTTAAATGATAAATTTGCTTTAGTAACACTGATTGCTTTTTAAAGAACAATTCCGTAGACCTCTAAAAGGTGATTGAATATTTTCTTACAAATTACTTCCAAACATGACAAGGAAAATACATTGGCATAAAAAAATGCCATTGAAACTAAATTTTAAACCCAGAAAGAACACTAAGCTGCTAAATTTTTCACAAAAAATATACTAAAGATATTGATGTGTTCTTCTTAGTGAGCAGTTGCTATAGATACACCATAACCTGCAAAAAGAGCTTTGTTTGTGTACTGTAAAGGCTGTGGTCCTGCTGGATTATGCCATTCTCTCATGCTGTCATCTTTCCTTTCTCTTTGATAATTTTTAAAGGTAGAAGGTCGACTCTTAGTCCTAAACTGCCTGAAATCAACATGAAGTCATCAGGTTTCTGGATAATGGATATCACTGGATCTGACTTGAGTGCTGAAGAGGATCCAATATGCCTTTCTTTTATCTTCTACGGCAACCTGAGCCACAAAAAGTTGCCACTTCAAGTCACAGGAAAAGCGATTCAGATCAAGGTACTTCAACCTTTCTCTGTTGCATGAAAGCCTACGAGTCATGTAGCCAATAATCCACTTAATTCTGAGATAAACTGTTTCTTTAAACTAAACTACCAAATTGATTTTTAAGTCCTCTGTGTAGTTTGGCACAGATCATCATTTTTGTTTGTAGGTAGCAACACATGAACAATGGTTTTTGAATGAGCAAATTCTCCCAGTGTCTCATACTGAGAATGTTTAAGTGAGCGAATTGGTCCCTTGGTGCACATCACAGCGTATAGCACGTGGCAGGTACTGATTTACAGGCTTTGTTGATCTCACAAAAATCAGCAATTTGTAGGCATACAATATGCCATGGGATACTGTAGAGCTTTTGGGGCTGATGATAGAGAACGAAGAATCATAAATGAGATTAAATGCACAGAAGGTTAATTTTTCTCTTTTCTCTCTCATGTAATTTATTCATCCCTGCCATCAGTTTCTCTGAACTGCTTTTTCTAGTATGGTTTCTCTTTTTCCCCCTGTTATTTATCGTCTCTTCCTTTTTCCTCTTAATGAATTGAATTTTACGATTGAGCTAAAGAAATTATTTGTTGTATTTTGATGCTCCTCTTTTCTCTAGTGAAAGAGGAACTAAGCAGAGTAGACTAACCACAAACATGATCCAAAATGAGGAGTACTCAGAGGGTTTTTCCAAGCTATTTCCAAGAATCTCTGGTAAATAGAAAAAAAAAGCAGCATGAAGATGGAGGTGCCCTGTCAGAAGAAAGGCTGAAGTCAGGTCACATGGACTTCTACTATCTGGGCATACCTAAAATGAAAGAGCAGGGGAAAGAATCCAAGAATATTGAATAGGAAAACACAACTTCTCTTTCCTCCCTTTTTTTTCCTTACAATGAAAAAAAAAATAATTTTAAACCCCTAATATAGTATCTAAGGCCTCCTCTGCTTTCACCTACTCAAGCAATGGTATGTCCTAGACATGGTGCATTATCACCAGTAGAAATAGATTAGTTTTTTTCCTCAAGTATGAATGCAAGATTGTAATGTACAACTTCTATGATCTAGAGTGAGGATGAAGGATGTCTTGGATGCTTCCTCAAAACTGGATTAGCTTTCTTTCAAATTTATGTTTAATTGCATAATTTTTGTTGTTGTAAGAAATATTTCCAATAGTGCCCAAAGTTTTAAAAATTGGCTTAATCTTCTGTGCCTGAAAATAATCTACTGAATCTGTGTAATATATATGAACATTGTGCCTTGCTCTGTGTACAAATTTCTGCAGCAACTGCCATTGCCTGTTCCTTAATATCAAACCTCAAGCATTCCATCTCCTCATTCATGTTTTTAAATCAATTTTGTATTGATTAGAAATTAGTAAAGCTGATTAGAAAATAGTACTAGTTATAAATCTGCCCCAATTTTTTTAACTACTGAAGTGTGTTCAACTGTTGCATTCAGCTGCCAACTATGTTTGTTCTGCTGCAATTTGAAATGAGATCCATTCATCTTCTCTTTCTCCTCACACAGGATGAACTGGCAGGTATTGGCTCAATATACAAAGTTCAGGTAACTGGCCCACACAGCGAGCTAAAACAGCCATGGCACTTAGATTTACTGCATATGAAGCACCCAGACAGAAAAGAAGAGATGTATTTAGCTTTTGACTGCTGGTTCAACCCTAAGGAAGACAAATGTGTGGAGCTGCCAGCTCTCTATGCAGATCAGGATCCTTTGCCTGGTAAGTCATGTCCTTTTTAGTTACTGGGGTCAGGATCTGTCTCTGGAACACCAGTATATCTCTTTTGGGCCAAAAACACTGTGTGAGGATTTCCATAAGAATTTAATATTAAGGAATGTGTTGGTTTTGCACACGCATTTACCACAAAAGAGAAATCATTGGTATGATGATTATGAGAGCTGCTCTAACTGATGATACCAAACATGGTATTTGGCTTCTTTCTCATCAGATGATGTTCCAGTTTTAACTCTTGATTATCTATTATCTCTTCAAAATAATGCTATGTCAGCTGAAGATGAGTATGAAATAGCATCTACTGTGTGATACTATTTGTCTCTTCCTATTCACAAAGAAATGTATAAGATCTGGAAACAAAGTAAAGAAGAAAAGGATTGCTGACCCTCCTGCACAACAAAGGTGGAATTTTTAAAATTCCACACAGGCAGCTAAGAGATATTCAAGAATTTCAATTAAACTAGTGTTTTATTGATGCCAATGAGAAATTCATAGCAGAGCAAGTAATACCCTACAAAAATACACATTAAGTTGCGTGTTTCTCTGCTGTTAGTAGTACATGTGAATGATATGATGCCAGAGATAATTAAGTGATTTCTGCCAACCATCCCCAACCACTTCCCCTGGAACAACCAGTTGTATACTAGTACCTATTGAACACTAGTACTTAAGGACAAGCTTCCCATTTATTCAGCTCATTAGAATAAAGAGGATTGATGGAGAGAGTAAAGATCATATATTGAGGCTTTTATTGCCAGTTAAGAGGTCTCTTGCTAGAGGCTATAGTACAAAGAGTGTTCTGCTTAAATGGAAACTAATAGAAAAAGATGGAAGCAGCCCAGAAAAAGAAATAAAATAGACTACATGGACTTTTGCAGACCATTCTCTAAAAAGAGTTTCCTAAATATTTCATCTAACTTAAAGTTGAAACTTGAAAGAAACAGCAAAGACCCTTTAAATTTCTGGTTTTGGGTGGGTTTGCATAATTAAAAAAAATTTTCCCCTTGTATTAATGTACTGAAAAATTTTAACATTTTAGACTTTTGGTCCATCCGATTCAAAAAACATGGGTTGGATGTAATAAATGCTGGATTTATAATCAAGAATATAGTAATTCTAGACCTTATTAAAATGACCTATTTCCCTGATTTATTTAAGAAAAAATGAGAAAGATTGTAAATATGAACAATTGCTTCCTGAATTCAAACTTGTTAAATTTTTTACTGCATATAAAAAGTACAAAAATTTAAAAAAGTTAAAATTCTAGAATAAGCCTCTCAAAGCCTCTATTGTGCTGAGCCAAATGAAGATACTGTTCTGAAAGCATTATTCTGATATGTAAAGTAATTAATTATTGAGGTATATTAGGGGTTTAGGGTGTTTTCCTTGGAAAATTTCTGGGAAAAGACATGTATATGCTGTCTCTCAAAAATTAATCTTTAGATGGGTGTATCTACCAACCTAGAAAGTTTCTCACAAACCATTTTGTGGAGTCCAGTGATTTACAACTGGAAGTGTTAATATCACTTTTTTCTTGGTGGTCCAAATACTACTTCAGTCTAAAATTTCTTCTTTGTTATATTTTGGTTTTATTCATAGACACGCACACAAGAAATTAATACAAAATAATAATGAAAAATAATTTGTATTTAGTCTCCTATCTTTAATTTATGGGTTTTTTTTTTTCCTTTTTAAATGAACATTAGGTGATTGCTTTCAGTTTTGCAATATGTTGGCTTACATCTGAAAGAGAATTTTTGGAAATAGGATTGGGAAGAGACAAAGAATGAAAAGCTTGAACAGAATACCTTCTCTTTGTAAATTTTTGATGTTGGGGTATGCTGTTCATACAGAACACAATCAGAATGCTGTCTAACTCAGCCTAAAAACTTTTACTCCATTTCCCAGCACCCCCCTTCAGTTATGACTCCTTTCATAGGGGCTACTTTGTATACTTTTATTTCCCTTAAACAGTGGAAAATGAATGGTAAATATTTGCTATGAATACATTGAGCTTTAAATTATGCATCAATAGATTCAGCTGATTCAGCTGGAAGTACCAACTCAGCAGAAACACTACAGACATTTCTAAGCTAAGCTCGTGGGTCTGTATATTAATGATTCAAATATTAATGGATCAAAGCAGTAAAAATGTGAGCACTGTGCTTTCTCATCTACCCTCATGGAAGTGGCCAGCCACATGGATCAAAATATTTTGATCTTATTCATACAAACAGCCTTTTGACTCCAAAAAATCTACTCACATGGCCCAGTTACACAGAGGAGGCAACACTCTGAAAGAACAGCACAGAAACTTCATGTCCTAGCTCCCTGATAGCAACATGCCATTGGCTAAATGCTAACCAAAGTGTCACCTGGACAGCTCATGCATTTTCAACCATCTGGAACTCCAGAAAGATCAAGTCTGTGTAGCTGCACTGGCTTTAATGGAGCTATGTTGTCTTTAACCTGGCAGCTCATTTTTAACTCCATTGAAGAAATGAATGATATATGTTAGAGCCCCAGGCTGGGAAAACTCTTAGTTTACTTCTTATCATCAAATAGGAAGTGACACCATCAATTATAAGAATTTTCCCAGTCCTTAGTTTAAATTATTAAAAAAATATATAAAAAGATAATCCCAGGTGGAGTCCCTGAAGCAAATAGTGCTGCAGTGAAATAAAGCTACATTTAAGCAAACAGATTTTCTCAGACATCATCCTCATGAAGTAAAAGGTAAAGATAAATAAATACATTTCAGAAGTTTATTGAAATGAGCATACTTTCATTAGCAGGCTTATGCAGCCCTTATTGTTTAATGAATCCTTTTAAATATTAATAGTACAGTCTATACCAACCCACTGTTTAAAACCATTAATCCTGTTATGGGACCTTTTTATTTTAGAAATAGAAAGAAATATCTATATGAGATGTCACAATATTTGAATTCAGACCTTTTGATTATAACACTCAACATGAATAGCACCAACTTGTGAAAAGAGCTGTAAGAAAAGCTTAAAATAAATATTCTCAGAACACTTTTTTTCCCTCCCTGTTTTCCTATCACCTACGCATAAAACTACATGACAGCTTTAGCTTCTGGGTTCATTGAATCATTCTTAAACCTACTAGAACTTTCTCATAATTATAATATTTTTAAAGAATGTACAGTTTGCTTAAATAGACTATTTCTATCTTGGAAAAAAAATTTGATTGAAGAAAAAACCACTGAGAATATCAGACATTTCCAGAATGTATACTCAGATATTCATGTATCTTATGATGTACATTAGACTGAAATACATGTATCAGACTTGAATAATGTGCATTTCCATGCTCTCAAGCTTGTACTGTCAGCTGTGAAACTGAAAGTGCTTTTTTCTCCTTGATTTCATGTCTGTCTGAAGCACCACTCCCCTCCTTTGCACACCAGAGTTGCCTGGGAAAGCAGATATTGTAGAGCCAGCCAAGTTCCAGGGAGGGACAGGAGGCAGAGTGAGGCTGGAAGACTTTCTCCAGCATGTAAATGTCACATAGTCTAGATGTTGTCTGTATTTTACTGCTACAGTGGTGAAGGCTGCTGGATAAAGGGCTGATAACTTTGGTAGTCAAACATAGCTCAGGACTTTTAAAACACTGGATTTTAAGACTGCTCAGTTTTTTTTAAAAAAAAGTCTTAGTGTTTGTGGTAAAAAAAAAGTTCAAGAGATAAAACAAATATTTTGAGATACATTCTTGGAACATGTGCATTGCTCATCACCTGCATCCCAAATGTGACTCTGCATTTTACAGGGAAAAAGATTCTGTCCTTATAAAAATATTAGACAGTCGTGTTTTACAAACATGTGTTGCTACAAGAGCATAGCTTTTATTCTTAGGCTGAAGAAGCAATGCCTGCGGTGGGAAGCAGAGGAACATTTCAAACATCTAAATTTAGACTCCTGAGTTCTAGTGTTTATCTCTAGAATGTGTGGGAACCCATCAGAGGTGTTTTCTATAGCACCTGCCTTCTCCTGCTGGCTTCATAAGAAGCTCAGTCCTAATATAGCCACCAAAGTTAGATTCCTAAATTGACAGTACCAGCTCATAACACAAATGAGCCCAGATGAACACACTATGCACATCATACTTACTGTTATAATCTGAATTAGAGCGCACAACACCAGAAGAAAAATAAAATCTATCCCCCCAAAGCCTTTCTTATTTTGTCCTGGGGTCCTTGTTGTTAAAATGATGTAAATAACCGAGAATATTGAGATTGTGACCTGCTTCTGTTTAAGTGTTTCCTTGTTCCTTGTTTCCATAGGAAACTCAGGGGCTGAAATATGTCATTTAAAAAGTGAACATAGGATATTTCCATGAAGTTTCTTTGGCATGAATTCAGTCTGGTCTCATCTGCATCACTTCCCTATGTATTGTGACAAAAAGAGGCAAAGAAGCAGAGGCTTCATACAGGGGAGATAGGTGTCTCTTCTAATCTCTGTACTATGACCACAGCTGAGAAACTCAGGAATGTTTCCCCTTAAATTCAAAATTCAGTTATCCGACCTGGATTTGTGGGCCATTATATCATTAATGGCAGGTTCTTTGGAGAATGATACAAAATGTCAGTAGTCTTTTCTATTTATTTGTTAAAGCTGATGTTTGAAGAATTTTTAATTCATTATTTTTATTTCGTATGAACATATTTTAACTTAAGAACATTGTGATGGCATTATGGTCTAACTAGTGATAAATAAAAATAGACGGAGGGAAAATCAAAGAAATATTAGTAAATAATAGAAAGAAAAAGTTAGACTTTCTGAAGAGGATGCATGTATGGCTTTTTCCTTAAGAAGGATTTTCCTACTTTGTATGGAAGGGGACAGTACACAAGAGATCCTGTGCCCCAAACAGCGAAGAATAGCACTTATTATCTGGGAGTGGTGTTAGAGCAGAGCAAATCCATATTCTCTAGATTGCCATCCTGTTGTGCAGCAGGAATGTGTTTTGGTTATGTGTATGTCACCAGAACTGAAGAGACCTTGTTTGGTGGTACAAGAATTGGTGGTTAATGTGGGTGTCAGGCAAGATGACAAGTGTTTTCTCCAGCTGACTTTTTGGGTTTATTTTGTCTATTTTTTCTGAAGTTGTGGAGTACGAAATCCATTTGCACACGGGAGACTGGAAGAAGGCAGATGCCACTGGAGAGGTTTATCTTCGTATACAAGGAGAAAAAAGTGACTCAGGGAAGCGATGGCTTAACTCAAAAAACAGCCTGATCACTTTTGCTAGAGGGCAGGTAAAATAATGAGCAAAAATGTAACTGAATCTGGGAGTGTCCTTTTGTTAGAACTTATATTTTCAGAAAACTTTTCATAGATAGAGTATAAAAAAATATTAATGTTTTATATTGCATACAACAATTGTCTCCACAGCTAACATATTGTTTTTAAGCTTCATCACTGTTGTGCTACAGTAAAACATTTAAGGTGATAAATTAATTCTGAATTGAACTAAATGACCTCTAAGTGTTCTGATTTAATAATCCAGACTTTTAAGGCCAGGGAGGCATCACTGCTTTATTAAAATATGCTTGTTTGTTAGGAGTGATAACATTTCTGTAGGATAACTCACATTTGTAGCCCCTCCACCTAAAGTAGTCTAAGAACTTTTTTTATCAACTTTCCTGAACACTGTCAGTGTTCCAAGAAGACTCGCATTTTTTCATGTTTCAAATTTTTCTACCCACTTCTTGCTTTTTGGTAAACATATTGTTGCTTTTTTGAGATTAAAAGGCTTTTCCTAGAAGAGTAATTCCTTGAGAAGCTATTGGCAAAAGAACAAAGTAACTAAAACAGACTTCAGATCAAAAGGAAATATCTCTTTCAAATCAGAAGAACATGTCTAGCTGATACTTTATTAGATCCTAGTGTTTAGAATTTCAGCTTGGAATTTTTTTTTTTTTTTAATATTTTTTATTTTAATGAAATCCTGAAATTAAGTACATGGAAATCTTCTTTTAGGGAGGGTGAGAGAGAGTATCTCACTGTTGCCAGCCAGCCTTGTGTAGTTTCTTCTCTGGTACAGAAAGCTAGAAAAATGTACTTGATATATGTTTCATTTACTCTTTATACATACCTGTGTTTATTTTATCTGCCTTTCTTACTATTTTTAAAGATTCTAGAAGAACCAAGGTTTTTGTATGAAAAGAAATCCAGATCTTAGTCATTATATCCACTGTATTTTTTTTCTCCATTGTAGAAGAAAATATGCATCCTCAATATCATGCTCATCAAGAACTGATCAAACTGGTGGCTCAGAGTTCACAAGTTAAATCTGAAAATAATGACAGGATAGAAGAGCCCATCTTGTTTGAAGGAGTAATGTAGGAAGTTGTATAGATTAGTCTTTTTGATGATAACAGATAATAGTCCTGTGTAGTATATCTTAAGGATAGTGAAAAAAAATCTGAACAGCTAGACTGCCTGCTACAATGGATAAGGTATCAGTACAGACTGGAAGAGGCACAGATTCCTGTTTCTTTCAAAAACCCAAACTGTCCCAACCTTTTAAAAAACTCTTTATTTCATAAAATGGTGTTACATTTTTGCCAAGAATAAAACTTGTAGAGAAAAACCTGAACAATAGCACTTGACTTCTGTGAATACTCATTCCTGTGGAAGTACTACTCATCTGCAAATTCACAAGGATTTTTTCTGTATAATCCAGATTCTGTGTCAGTTTTTGAACAGGCTTGTTCAGACTTGCTAAATCCTTCCTCTGAAATTCTAAAGGGCTTTTCTATATCCTGGGCTATAAGGCCCTAATTCTCTTCTTATAGGAAAGATTTCGAGTAGCAACACTTTGGGTATTCACTCTGTTGCAGTTCTCTTTACTCCAATTTGCTCTCAAATGATGAATGCTCTGGTTTTAGTCATTGCTCTTTTTTTCTAGATGATCCTTTTGATCAATATTATTCTCACAGACATTGAAATTCTGGAACTGTGAGACTATGGAAACAATGCAAGGGTTTTATTGTTTTTTTTCAAACCCACAAACGAGTCCCCAGCTGTTATATTCAAACTTGCATTTTCAACCCAACTTTCCAAGACAACTGCTTCTGTGTTCAACAGAATAACTCATAAGTCACATGAAATAAAAGACTTAGCTGCAGAGATTTAGTTTTGCAGCTGGTTTCTCGAAAGATTAGATGAATTCATTCATAAATAGTATGTTTCCAAACCTCATTTCTTCAGGCCCAGTTAAAAAAGCCAATGCATACACATTTTAAGCAACGTGTCAGTGCACATACTTATGTGAGCTTTCCCAGAGATTATGAAGATGACTGTTCAAAGAAGAAGATGAGCATAGGAAGGTGAATAAACTACAGGAAGGTGAATAAATGACTACAAAGGTTTACTGTATGGAAAAAAGGAAAAACTCCATGAAGTCTATTGATTATTCAAGTCTGTTGTATGTAGAAAATCTGGCCTATTATAGGGATAATTTCAAGGACACGTCCTTATCCCAAAAACACAGTGGTTGAAATCTTCACAGATACCATTCACTCAATTCCCATTTACATGCCTAATTCCCACTTTATTACCTGTGAATTTTAGTGAAAATGAAATTGCTCCAGATTTTCAGAATTATTAGACATCTAGTATTTATCAGTTTCCTTGCAAGTTAGGTTCTGGATCAAAGTAACTTTCAACACACTATGATTTGTTCATTTCAGTCCATGAGGGTATGAAAAATGAGAACTATATTGCTAGTGTGTGTATCTGATTTTTCCAAAAATACTTCCTACTAAATACAGAGGCATTCTGAAATTCATAATTCATAATATCAACCGGATAAGAAAAGATGAGCTGTAATAGAAAATATTTATTTATGAAGTCAAACACAATTAAATGGCATAGATGAGATAAATTTGCTTCAATCAAGGTGCAAAACAATGATCAGACATGCCAGACTAAACTGATAAATACTCAAAACCAGACCCCTATTAAGTTTAACTAAAATATCATTTTGATTATTTTCATATTGCAGGTGGATATTTTCAAAATCAAATCTGTATACCTTGGCAAGTTGAATCAAGTTTGTGTTGGATTTAAAAGTCTTAGAAAAGGTTGGTAATTTTTTCGGTTAATGTAAGGTAATAATGATGTAGATTATTAGATTTCGGTGATACCTCATTAGATTAAGTATTACAGAAATGTCTCAAATTTACCACAAAAGTGTTTTTAAAAAAATTAGAAAATATGAAATTGATTTCCATTTTTTGCTGTTCATTATTTCTTTTGGATTATACATCTCAAGTATTCAGATGCAGCTTGGTTTTACTAAAATGTGCAAGGGATTCCAAGAAAATGTGACAACGTAAAATAGTAAAATTATATATGAAATTGTTCTCCATTGAAGTTTCTATCTTTTTACAAGAACAGTCAACAAAGCTAATGTTTTTCATGAAGCAGTATACCATTATGCTTTTGAAACATTTGTTAATTTCTTCTTCCTGTACATTTTTAGATGATGGATAAGTCAAAAAAAAGAATTTATTTCATGTCTATATGCTTCTATGTAAAGATAAGAACATAAAATTGGTTCCTTAGATTGAGAATTTGAACACAGAAGAAAGGCTATTCTGGCCTCACAGGTTCTTTCCTTCTAATCCATGCAAAATATTTTTTTAAGGGATCCTGCATATGTGAGGTTGACTGGCAGATAAAAAGGCTTTATTGCTGCAGCATTTTTTCTCATCCTACTGCTGACTCCAAAGCAGCTATTGTAGCTAAAAAATTGCTTATTTCTTGAAAATAAATACCAACAGCAAAGAGTACCAATTATTGATACTTTATTCAATCCTTTGGCTACAATTTTGACCCATTGTTTTTTAAAGACAACAGAATTGAGATTCTACAGGTATTTTACTCCTGCAGGATAATGTTGATAATGGAAATGATTGTTCCAGAGTATGATAACCTGGGTCTCTTGTTCCTTCTTCTTTTCTAAAAAACCCCAAGATTACAAAATGACTCTGTAGGTTAAACATGGACTCAGAAAAACAGGATGGGACACTATTTCCTAGATGGTAATATTAAAATGAACACTCAAACTTTCATTCATTTCAGCAAAACTGGGAGTGTAACCAAGTTTACCAAGACTCAGAGATCTGACTCTACACATGCTTTGTTTCTAAACAATCATGGTTTCAAATCAGATAAAGATAAAAGCTGAAGTTTGTTCCTTATTATATAGAATGGTATCTCCCCAGAAAGAAAGCTGTGGGTTGAGTGGGTTTTCTCTTGGCTAATGTAATAGAAATCCTGATCCCTTTTCCATTAGGACATTGATAATATAATTTCCTATTGGGTTTTCTTGTGTCTAAAGATTGCATACAGAAACCTTTCCATACTTTGAGATGTAATAGATCACTACACCAAATCTATTCCTACATTTAATTTAACAAGGTCTGTAAAAACATTGACTATTTTGGAGTGTAGTGGAACAGATAGAAACACATACACATAGCAAATATATTTTCAGAAATTTTATTTCCTTAAGAAGTCTGTCAAAAGAAAACTTTTTTTTGATTTGATGAAGGTAGAAATTTTACTGCATACACAGAATATTTTGTTGCTTAAAAGGTATAAATTAATAATGTCCTGTTTATTTTCAATCAGATGGGTGGTTTTTGGAAAAAATTCTTATAAAAGAAGTCTCCTACCCTTTTTCTACACATGTTTTTTTTCACAATGGATGGATCAATAAACGCTCCAAGGAAGATTTTGTAGAAGTCCCAATTCCGCTCAAAGGTAACACAAGCAGAAGTGTCCTTCATTTCCATGAATCACTCCTGCATGGCAGAGCTGTTCACAACTGGTATAAGGCTACATCACACAGTAGGAAGAACTTAGCATTGGTACCCCAATGGTGAGGGGCTGGGCCTGGACCAAGGTGAATCCTGCTTTCTGGGAACAAAGGGGAAGAAATAATGCCTGGGATGGAGAAATTTGAAATGGCAGTATTGAAAGATTCTGCTCTGGCAGGACATTTCCTGTCCTTGGAACAATACAAGGAGAAGAGGCATGGCCTCTGTGTGAGTGTCACATGGATCCATGGGGCCACTGACCTGGTTTTCTACCTCTCCACTGAACTAACATGAGTAATGAGGGGTTTGTGGCTTTGTTGATGAATTTCCTGCGCTATATCTGGCACTACCAGGCAATATAATCTTTTGGTTTATACTGCCTTATAACAGATATTGCTCTAAATATAGGTTTACTTTTACTGCAGAGACATCTGTGACATCTCTTCCCACGAAAAATTTAGATACAAAAAGTAGAGGACGATGGCAAACATGGGTGCACTGCACACAAGTACCAGAAGATGTTCCTAACATTCAAGTTGTTGCATTTGGAAGAAAAGGGAAATCCCCTGCACAGAAAGTTCAAAATCTGAGTGATACTCCCTTTTTGGTTGGTTTCTTTTCTACTTCATACAAGTCTTACCAAATAGTTTCAATAAAATAGGAATTGTAGCAATATGTATGACATTATGTGTACTGGTTGCTTGTCAGAGTTAATGTTTATACCTCTGTGTCTTAAATAAACACAGCTTGGAGAACCTCTCACATGTGGGCCAAAACATATCACTTAACTCTCTTGAGGAAATCCCAAATTTGATGTGAAAAACCTCATGAACTTTGAATTTAGTCAGGGGAAAAGAACTGGACTTGAAAATACAGAATTCAGTTGAGCATTTTCCTTTTTTTTGGTTGCGTTGGCCTATGCTCTGCAACCATTTCCCTCTATAAAAAATAGACATAATTCATGATACAAATGTGAGTCTGAATTAACTTGCACTCTTAATAGGACTTCCTCATCCTAACACTAACCTCATTGACCAATATTATTACCTGTTGTATTTTTTTTTGAGGGGGTTTAAAGTATGCCATGTAAAGTGTTGCCTACAACATGTAATTAATTATTATTATTTTTTTTTTTAACAGTTGACCATTGGTGATATTGGAGATATATTAAAAGTCTCCTTTGTGTTATCTGGTCCATCCTTGAGAAAAGGAATTAAACTCCACAAGGTATTCCAAATAAAATACATATAAACTTGCAATAATTTTCAACATAACAGCAAATAACTTTTGTTGAGACACAGATGGTCTCAGTTACCTGGTATCTACAGATGACTGCCTACAGCTTGCAGATCTCTTTGTGTGCACCTGAAGTGCATATTGCTGTAGCTCTTCACTGGTCTGCAGACCCATTATGCACAGTTCTTCCTTACATGGAAAGCAGTTTTTCCTGCTGATGTTAGGAAATGTTAACTCCTGCATGGAGATACTGATGGTCTCCACACAGACCAACCTACCTGTGGAAGCCAATTAAGATAATATTCAGTTCTATTCTTTGCAATATGGCCATCAGTGGGCCTCAAACCTCTGATTGTAGTTTAATATGTCTTAAGAATTCTGATAAAAAGAAATGGAGGAAGGACTTAATGCTGTCAATCTTAAAATAGAATTAGAATTTAAAAGTAACCTTAATACTTAAACTTGAAGGTTAATTCAAGAAAAAATTGTGGCAATGAGCTCTGCCTATAAGCAAGGGCAAAAAACCCCACTGTGGACATAACACTGAATTAATCTGAAGTAAAAGAATGCTTTCCCGAACTGTGCCACAGAGTCCCTTAACCCTGCTATGGATTTGAAAGATCAAGGTGATTCCTTAAATGCATAAAGACTCCAGAAACTGTTCTGATGGAAATGCTAGAGACAGCTGCATTCCAGACTAAAATGTGAATGGGCTTGTGACACTCAAAGGAATGCTGAGTCTGAATGAGCTCCTGTGGGGATAGAGGAGATGTTTATCTTACATTTTCTCCCCAAATGTGCTCTGTGTCAGTTAATATTGTACTTATTTCCACAGGCAGCCCTGAAAGCCACTGGACACCTAGTTTCTGCCAACTTTGAAAAATCCTACCTGAGATACAGCAAGACTCATTTAAAAAATTAAAAAGTAGCAAAGCAAATGTTTTTGCAAAATGTGCATATGCTGTTGAGATTGATGTAACTGTATTCATTCATTTGACATTCTGAAATTGCAAACACATACCGGTCAATTTAAGCTGTATCTCTCATTGGTTATTTACAAATGGGTCCTATACTTGTGTTGCCATGCAAAGAAGAATACACCTATAAACATCAGGCTGCAGAACTAGCAGCTTGAAGAAGCTGCTCTAACAACAGTTAGAGTAGAATTAGATAGCTGTTATAAAGTGTGTGCAGGCATTAGTGAAAGGAAGAAATGTCAGTTTCTATCGGGATGGAAATAGGAAATTAAATAATTCAAATAAATGAATTTCTCTCTCTGACTCTGCCTGCAGCTTCAGCTGAAAGACCTGGACACTAAACAAGAGTTGAGCTTTCACACTGAAGCCTCATGTCTGTTTGGAGAAGATGGATCTGAGACCGTGACAGAGCTTGCTGCAGTCAGGCCAGACCAGCCACCACTCAGGGGTATGCAATTGAAATAAAAAATAAATACATGAGCAACTGCATGCACAAATACATTGTAAACTGCCTAATAGGATGAACACAAGGCACAAGATTTCAAAGCATTCAATAGATATCAAAAAACCATTAAAAATTACTTTTAACTATTCATTCAATAAACTGTGGGATCACAGAATCACAGAATCACTAGGTTGGAAGAGACCTTCAAGATCACTGAGTCCAACCCATGCCCTAACACCTCAACTAAACCATGTCACCAAGTGCCACATCCAACCTTTTTTTTAACACATCCAGGGATGGTGACTCCACCACCTCCCTGGGCAGACCATTCCAGTATTTTATCACTCCTTCTGTAAAAGACTTTTTCCTAACATACAACCTATATTTCCCTTGGTCCAGCTTGAGACTGTGTCCTCTGGTTCTGTCAGTTGCTGCCTGGAGAAAGAGACCAACCCCCACCTGGCTACAGCCACCCTTCAGGATGTTGTTGAGAGTGATAAGGTCACCCCTGAGTCCTTTTCCCAGGCTAAAGGACCCCCAGCTCCCTCAGTCGTTCCTCACAGGGCTTGTGTTCCCAGCCCCTCACCAGCTTTGTTGCCTCCTCTGGATGTGCTCAAGCCTCTCAACGTCCTTCCCAAACTGAGGGTCCAGAACTGGACACAGCACTCAAGGTGTGGCCTCACCAGTGCCGAGTACAGGGCAGGAATGACCTCCCTGCTCCTGCTGGCCATGCTGTTCCTGATGCAGGCCAGGATGCCCTTGGCCTTCTTGGCCACCAGGGCACACTGCTGGCTCATGTTCAGCTGGCTCTTGATCAGTACCCCCAGGTCCCTTTCTGCCTGGGCACTGTCCAGCCACACCCTCCCCAGCCCGTGGCACTGAAGGGGGTTGTTGTGGCCAAAATGCAGGATTTGGCACTTGGACTTATTAAACTTCCTCCTGTTAGACTCTGCCCATCCATCCAACCATTCCAGGTCTCTCTGCAGAGCCCTTCTACCCTCCAACAGACTGGCACACATCCCCAGTTAACAAATTTACTGATGAAAGACTCAATTCCCTCATCCATGCCATCAATAAAAACATTGAACAGAGCTGGTCCCAGCACAGACTCCTGAGGACAGCACTGCTGACTGGCCCCAGCTGGATGCAGCACCTTTCCCCAGCACTCTCTGGGCCCGGCCATCCAGCCTGTTCCTAACCCAGCACAGAGTGCTCCTGTCCATGCCATGGGCTGCCAGCTTCTCCAGGAGGGTGCTGAGAGAGACAGAGTCAAAGGCCCTGCTGAAGTCCAAATAGACAACACCCACAGCCTTTCCTGCTTCCACCAGGTGTGACACCTGGTCATAAAAGAGACCAAGTTGGTCAAACATGACCTACCCCTCCTAAACCCACGCTGGCTGGGTCTGATGCCCTGGCCATCCTGTAAGTGCTGTGTAGAGGTATCTAGTTAAAGCATTTTCTTCTGTTTTAAAACAACTGACATGTATTGTTTTCACTAGTGAACCTCTGAAAAATGCACAAAGCCCAGTCAGTATATTTGCATGGCAGTTTTGAGAAAATTAACTGATTTGCACTTAATGAGGGACTAATTCACAGATTAGAAAAAGGCAGGTGCAAAGTCATAAAGGCATGAATCACAAAGAGAAAAATCAGGGTTTTTTTTAGGTTTTCTTCAAGCCCCATTTCTGCCCCTGAAGCCATAATTCATTTCATCGTTGTATTTAAAATATGATGGCATCTTCCTTTGTTCAGATTACATTTTATGAAATATGTAGAAAAGAATTCACATTCATTACACTGTGAACAGAGGTCTTAGTTAAAATATTTAAAACTTTTTGCATGTAATATCTAACTGGAGGCTAGACTGCAAATGGAAATATATCTTAAGAGTCTGTTATAACATTTAATTCTTCACAGAACCCAATAAAAATCCTCTGTCATGCTGCCTCAAGCAATATGTACTGTATAACTCATCAGACAAAAGTCATGGCAAGCCATCCTTTGTTGTGAAGAATAATAACAATGCATATTTATATAAATAGCTGAGCCATTTCTGCTGAACATACTAAATAATGTTGGTCATAATTCTCAAAATATGAGATTTAAACACAGTTCAGTTGATCCAGAACAAAAAGTGCTTTTCATCACCTATGTCTGTGTTTTTTCCTTGATAAACTGTTAGAGTTGATAAATCCTAACTCAATTTAAGACCTATAATTCCTACAAAAACTCCTGTTTTTTTATTTTTTTTTTACAAAGCATGATAAAATGAGTCCGAGTCTTTCAGGTGATTCCAGAATGCAGAAGCAAGATATTTTCTCCTTCTGTAATGCAAGCATGGATTCTTGCATTGATTCATAAAAGACATTTCATCCCTAATACTGTAGTGTGTGCTGTGGATAGCTAGCAATCTATATGAAACTCAGAAAATTGATGTCAATTCCTATAACTTAATTCTTTGGTCTTGAAATTAATCTTGTACCAAAAATATATTGGTTTATAATGTTTGGTAATTACATTGTTAATAATCTCATTTGGTAATGTCTCATGTCACTGATTTTTTCATGGCAGAAGTCCTTTACTTCATCAATGTCCATACAGGAACACTGCCTGCATCAGGAACTGATGCAGATGTATTTATCACAGTATTTGGAGAGTGGGGAGATTCCTGCAAAAGGAGACTAGGGCACTCACATTTTGAAAGAGGGCAGGTTAGTACTGAGTAATTTTCCTTACATTGTTGGGGGTTTTTTTGGGTTTTTTTGGTTTTTTTTGGTTTTTTTAATGTATTTAATTTTATTATTTTCTAATACCATATTTCCTTCCAATTACGAAATACCAACATGGATGTTACACTCTGGTAATCTGTGGAAAGAATGTGTTGCTTGCTAAGTATAGGCATTTCACCTGAACTGAGATTCCAGTTTAGGAATAGTTTGAGTACAATTAAATTTAAAATCCACAAACTCTCAGTAAACATTCTTAGAATCTAGAACTACATCCAATGATATATGAAATTCCATGGCTTAATTTTCACCTATTTGTGAAGCTAGTATAGAAATATCAGGGCTATTTCCTGTGACTGCTCCTTTAATTTTTCTTTTAATCTGCCCAGATAGAGTTGAAAGAAAGATTTTAAACATGTTAGCTATTATATGTTAATTAATCCATTTATCTGATAAATTGCAAACAGGTAAACCTGGTTGTAGACATAATTGTCTGCTCAAGATAAATCCTGGGAGAGATTTTCTGTTTAACCTTTGCTTTTTACCATAATAATGATTATATCTACACAGCATGTTCACCCATACCCTGAACTGAGAGCACTAGATCAATTTATCCTGTACAATGAAGCAGAATCCTCTGCTTGTTTTCACACTGTTTCTTATGCTCTCTCATGCCTGAGATACCATAACTTTCCTAGGCAACCTGTTCCACTGCTTCCCTAGCCTTGCACTTAACTCTTCCATCACTAGATTTATTATGTCTTCTTGAGCTTAGAAACATAGAAACCAGCCACATCATTTTGTTCCAGAGTCATACTATAGTCACTGATACTTTTTCTTCCTTGAATTTGTAAGTTCTTCTACAGACATGTGATAAGTGCCCATAGTCTCCTGTGTCAATTTAATTGCACTTGACCTACTACCTGAGTAAAACTAAACTTTCACATACTACTTAAATCTCATTCCACGTCTTTCTTTGGAAAATGAATGTTTTCTTCCACATCACTTTCTCTTTGCTCCTCCCTTGCTTTATAGATCCTCTACCCTTTGTGCACTTGTATTGCTGCATTGTTCTTTTTAAAGAAGAATGTCTCTCTAATCTTCCTACTTAGACTTTCCTATCTGTTGTTCTGACTCTTCAGAAATACTTCCTTTTTTTTAAGATGCCATCTTTTCTCAGAATCCTGCTTAGTCCAAACTGTGCTATATAGGAAGGGCTTTATGATGTTGATTATCTGGATAATATTATTAAAAATACAGGTCAATCCTTGGCATTTTTGAGAGCAAATGTTTATGGACAACTACAAGGGTTAACAAAGGTTTAAAGGCACATGGTCAGTGACATAATCTGGAAAAGAAGTCTAAAAAGAAATAATTCACGTGGCATTTTATACTGGTTGTTAATACAGAGTCAGTGATGCAGCTGTTAGTGATAAAGAATTCACAGCCATTATGTTGAGCTGCAGAGTGCTCAGTGTCTTTCCAAGAAGATTCTTTGTTTTCAGGGAGCAGTTTTTATGCTGCAGACAATGAAAGTGTTCTTCAGTTTAGGTATTTTGTGTGTTCAAGTTCTTCATTGATTGATAGGTTCCTGGGAAAGGGTTGAGCAGTGGGATGGCAAAATGTTCTGACCATACTGAGCTATTTAAGGTAATAAATATTAAAGCTGGGGGCAGAGACAGCAGAAGAACCTCATACACAGTGAATGGGTAATAAAATAGAAGATTAAATTCTTTGTAGCTAAATGAAAATCAGTGGCTGTGAGGAGGAATAACCTCTTAAATTTGCATGCAAAATGATGGGAATGATTTCATTCTGAAATACAAAAGTAGTAGGATATCATCTCAGTAGAAGCAAAACAAAAGGAAAACAGAACAAAAAATATTTAGAAACTATTTAAAAAAAAAAACAAAACCAAAAAATCTTGCCACTTCAAGGCAGAAAACACATTCATGCCTCCAAAGATGTTTGCTATTGCAGATGCATAATAAATGTTGTGTTTTGTTGGTTGATTGTTGTAAAAAGTGCAAGAATATCAAGTGATATGAAATATCTTCCATACAAAGAACAATGAAGCAAACATGTATGTTTATTCTGGAAAAGAGATGATGAGAGGAAAGGTGAAGGAAAAAAAAATGGCACAGAGAAAATAAACATTTCTATTTCTTTGTGAAATACAAGAGCTCAAGAGCATTCAATGCAATGTGCAGGTGGCAGATTCAAAACAAAAGGAGGTGGCTTTTTGCTCAATATGTAATTATTACATTTTACTTTCTGGCACAAGATGTTGCAGATGGTAAAGACATATTGGTGCAAAAAGCCATTGCACATTGTCATGGAAGACGACTTTCCACTGAGGCTGTTAAGTGCAAAGACGTAATCTCTGCTCAGGCAATCTCTGAACCACAAATTGCAAAAGGCTGAGAGACTTTATATTCAAGAAGCATCTCTATGTATTTGCCCTGTTTTTCAGCTCTTCCATAGAAATCTGTTAGTGGTAGCTGTTGGCAACACTATATGAGATGGACTAGATTGTTCTGCAATTTGAAATACTACTACCAGTCTTGCATTCCTTTTACATAGAAGTACATCAATTAAAAATTTGGAATGGAGTTTTAGCAAGAGTTTCTTAGACTAGAAGGTGAAAAGAAGGAATGTAAAGGGCAAGCTGTCTTGAGAGACAAGATTATGCCAGAAATATCCCTGAAAAATGTGGAATGGACAGGCAAAGAAAACAAAGTTAAGGAAACTTGAGATATGAAAAAAAGGATCTCTCTTGACTGATAAAGAACATGAATATAAGGGAAAAGCTAGGAAGACAGAAAATTTCAACCAAGTGTAAGAAAACAGATTTAAATGAGTTTGCAAAACAGTTTAAATAAAATCCTTTTGGCTTTCATTTATTGTACTTCCAGTAGCGTGTTTAATACAGTTCCAAATGTCTTTATACTGAAGAGAAAAAAAGAAATGTAATGACATCAACCAAAAGTACATTCTTACTAATGCTGAGGGAGTAGGCAATTTAATGTATTATTATGAGAATTCATTGATAACAATGGATGATTATGACCACTGTTGTCTAATGAATGTTAATTATTATCACAAAGAATGAAACTAATGATAGGTCCCTTTCTCAATTAGAGTTAGCTGTGAAGGAACATGAGTGTTAGCAATACAGGATATTTCCTCTAAGTCAAAGGTCATGTAGACTGACAGGAAAATTATATTTGGCTTGGAACTACAAAGAATAAAATTAAAAAGCAATGAGTGCTCCCGAAAAGTTATTTGCAAGATGTTCCTCCCAGCTAGATCTTATTTTGGGCTACATATACTTACATGCAGGGGTATAACTCGCCATGGTAACTGTTTGAGGATATCGTGGATATAACAAGGTATGAATGCTGGAAGTCCTAGGGCTGTGCTAGGAATAATAACTTGGATGTTTTCTTTTTCTGATTATATTGTGGAGAATAGTCTGACACAGACAGGAGAATGGACGAGATGACATAATTCATTCTAAAAATCATCTCTTCCTTCATTGCTTTCTGGTCCTCATCCTTTTTCCTGCCTGGTGGCAAATTGGTTGGCAACAAATAAAAATTATAGCGTCTGTTTCTACTATCCATCTGGGGTTTTTTTAATGTCACCCACACACATGCCCATGTATCTACCCACCCACTTATATTATCTTGCACAGAACACATTCATTCTCTCACTCACATAATTTATTCATCCCAACATGCACTAGTGCAGCTGCCATTTAGCTTTTGTTTACTGGTAGCCGTAGCAATATTTAAACAGATGTCTATTTACATCCGAGGAGCACATCAATTCTTGCCTGTATGCATGTACAGCCTTCGTTATAGTTTCTAATGTCAGTATCTTCCTTTGTTTGCATAGTCATCAACCGTATTTCTGTCCAGAGTTGAATAATACAACATTTCCTATTTGAATAATAGGGTGTCTTAAAATGTAAAGTACTTGGAAATGTTTTAAAATAAAATGCCTTATCCAAACAGAAATTTAAGTTACCAGGTCTATCCTGATTCTTGAAGAACTCCCTTTGTTTCCTTTAGGAGGGATTAGTTGAACTGCAAATTTCATGATCTTTCTGTAGGTTTTTTGATCAGAGTTTTGTTTCTACCCAAAACAAAGGGATGTTTTTTGTAATAAAACCTGAACTGCAGTGATCATGATGAAGAAAAAATGTATATATTCAAGGACCCACATAGTTTCTGAACGGGTTCTCCAAATATGAATGTCAGCCTGTAACATCTTTCCTTATTCTGAGAAAAAGATACTTAAGCATTGAAAGGAATTTGCCTTTCCAAGAGCAAACTTCTCAAAGACAGAAGATAAGATACACAGTCTAATCATGTCTATTCTTTTTGCCTCCATCTTCTCAGGTTTGTGTCTCTGAAATGAGAGCAGTAGACCTTGGACAGTTAAGCAAAGTGCTTGTTGAGCACCATAATGTGGGTTATGGAGCTGGATGGTACCTCGACCAAGTTGTCATCCATGAATCAGGCAAGACTGAAGAACAATATGTATTTCTTTGCCAGCAATGGTTAGACAGTGGAGTTGGTGATGCACAGATGGAACGAACATTGAAACTTCTTGGAAAAGTCAGGAATGGAGTGTTGACCGGAAAGATTTATGGTAAGGTCCAAAATCATCAAAACTCCTTCCAGCTTTGGTTTTAATTGTAATCCATAAATTTTTTTTTGTTATTTTTAAAGCTAAAACCAAACTACAGAAACAGTATAACTTGAATGTGAACTGCCTCTCTCATACCAATTGTCTCTCCAAACACTTTCCTGAGATGGTAAATGCAATTACAAAGCTCAGGGATGAAAAACTAGAGCATAGGGAGATATTAAGTGACAGAGGCAATGAAGGTACTATGATTTTAGTTGAGGTTAGAAAAAAAGCTGAAGCAGAAAGAAGTGGGTTGTTCCATATGGCATTCAAAGCAGAGCAGAAGGCTCCTGCAACAGTGATGAAATCACAAGAGATACAAAAACTCTTTTAGCAGAATGCGATTTTCCCTTATGTTCGTATATTTGCAGAAAGCATTTGCTTTTATTTGCAGTTTTCTTTTTTACTTATATCAATGGCACAAGTTCTTGCAAACAGTTAGTTGACCTGAAGTCAATATTCTATTCAGATTGTTTAATTAACAAATAACCAAAATTCAGAAACAACTTAGACACTGAAAACATGCTTTGCCAGGATACTGCATTTTTTAGCTCTCTCATGTGTCTTTCTTGAAGAGGTGTAAAATGCTGGTTTGGGTCCATTTACAAAAACTGAATCAGAACTGATAGACTAGGCTATGTAAAGTTTAACTAATCTGAAGGTGTGAATTTGCATTCTGTATCAGGCATTTTGTAAACTGATCTCTATTAACTTCCATGATCCTGCATATTTCCTTTTATGTTCAGAGAATTTTATACCATACATAATTGCAGATAAAACTAATAGATTATATCCTCCTATTTAGTGATCTATAGTTGGTCCACTTGTGAATATCTCATTTAATCTAACAAAACAGAAATAATGTTACTGATGGTAGTACAGAAGAACAGAAAACCATGGAAATATTAGCATGTTTTGAGCAGCTAGAGTAGTGACAATTTCAGAATAAGAAATAGCTGTACCTCACCACTGCAAGTATTCTAAGCCTCTATTAAGTAGATTCCATAGGTGTCCTAAATAGTCCACAGAGCGAGGCAGGTGTCCCCTGAGGGAAATTCAGAGAAGAAGCCCAAGATTGGTGAAAATATGTCACATATTTCTTCACAGATAATATGAAAAGTGAGAGAAATCTTGCGTCCTTGTTTATGCACCTTGATTAATGTCTGAATATAGCTGTGTAAAAACAATTTCCTTCCTTGGTTTCCCACAGACAGACATAGTCCTCAAAAATCTGAGTGCAGATTTGATAATAATTTCTTGTCTATGGTTATTAATACTCAGTGCTGTATCTATTGAAAATCATTTTTGGTCTGGGTGTATAATAAATCCAGAATTAATATGACAAGTAAGCAGAGAGCCTATGAAGAATGGAAAAATAAAAGACAAATCAGCAAAGAGCAATATACCTTAGGGGTCAGAAACTATATGGATACAATGGAATCTATTAAATTTCAAGCTAAATCAGATTTTGTACAAGAAGTAAAAGAAACAGTAATGGTTCTTCAACCCTTTACTCATTAAAAGAACCTTCAAAGATGAGTAGATGATCATAATCCCTAAACAAATAGAACACCTTTTCTCTCTTCCCATTAAGGAGCCATAATATTGGCCAGGGAAGCAAAATGCATGGTTACTAAACTCAGTGACAATCAGGGTAGTTGTTAGTCCAATAGCAGATCTAATGCAAAGATTTAAAACAATTTTAGGTAGACTTAACAAACATAATGCCTCCATCTAAAGAATAGAAAACATAATGGAGGTGAATATAGACCTAGTAATTGTTCACATGAAAATCTTTATAACACACTTTTGAAGAAATGAATAGTTGAGACCATAGAAGCAAATAAGAAATGAGAAGGAATGCACCATCTTTACTAAAGATAGACTGTAAAACAAGATGATACTACAGAAATATTTTGCCGTACGAAAAATGTAATGACATTTTATCTAAATTCGTGTAATAAATTTTATTTTCTCTATGGGAAATTATTAGGTAATCGCAAGAAAGTGAAAAGTAATAGTAAAGGAAGAATTGTAAAGAGCTGGAGAAGAGACAATGAATATGTTAATGAAATCTTTTGGTGCTACAAAGCTGGGAGTGCTATCAGGGGATACAAAGGTTGTATGATAAACTTTGAGATCTGACAGGAATTGAACAGATTTCTGTGGCAAGCAGCTTGTATACAATTAGGTGTAAACTCAACTTGCTATTGGAGCTCTCAATTCTGATACATGGTTTAATTTCAATTGTTTTGGGGTTTTTTAAGAATTAGGAACTAACTAGCAGCTAAGGGTCCAAAAACTGTATTTGATGTGTATTGCCATGTTTGTAATGACTTCTGCTACACAAATTCATCAACAGAAGGACTATGAGAAATACCTGGGTTTGTTATAAGATCATAGGATAATTTTGAGGCAGTAATGTGACATGGCTATAGGGTTACTGTGACCCCACAGTGTACGTAGGCATTATCAGTGAAAATCAAATTGGATTACTGTCTTTAAAGAGAAACTGTGATATTTCACAAGCAATGCTCTGTGTAATTGTGGCCACCTCTGTCCAGAAGGACTGGATCAAGCTGGAATAGTTGTAAAGAAGATATGATGACTTAGAAAATGGCAGCTCTTTGTTGTGAAAGGGTAATGAAAAAAAGTGACAGAATTCAAAATAGGTATTGACATGCTCAAAATAGACACAGTAGTGATCTACCAAATTAATGGTGGCTTACACATCAAGAAGAGAAGAGTTATTTAAGCTAACAAAGTTGTCATAAAAATAAATGGGTTTCAGCAGTCCACTAATGCCTTTACAAGAGAACGAAAATATTTCTGAGAAGGAAACAAAGAAAGATTAGATTTGTAGCACTGCACTCTGTGTTGGGTTGACCCAGGCTGAATGCCAGCTGCCCATCAAAGGCTGCTCATCCTTCCCCTCCTCAGCTGGACAGGAGAGAAAACAACACAATAAAAGGCTCATGAGTCAAGATGAGGACACGGAGAGATCACTCAGTAGTTACTGCCATGGATCAAACAGACTTGACCAGGGGAAATTAGCTTAATATATTACCAATTAAATTAGAGCAGGATAATAAGAACTAAACCTAAATCTAAGAACACTCCTTCTTCCTGGGCTAAACTTTACTCCCAATTTTCTCTACCTTTTCCCATGCAGTTGTACAGCAGGAGAGGAAATGGAGCTTGCAGTCAATTTCTCATGTTGTCTCTATTGCTTCTTCTTCTTCCACCCCAGCATGGAGTGACAAGAGATAGTCCTCCCCAAACTTCTTCTAAGTGAGGCCTTCCAATGGGCTGTAGTTCTTCCTGAACTGCTCCAGCATGGGCTCCTTCCACAGGGTGTAGTCCTTCAGGAGTAAACCTGCTCCAGAACAGGCTCTCTCCACAGGGCCATAAGGTCCTGCTGGGAATCTGCTCCAGTGCAGGCTCCCATGAGGTCACATCTTCCTTTGGACATCTGCCATGCTCCATCATGGGATCCCCCATGGACTGTAGATGGATCTCTGGTCCCCTGTGGACCTCCATGGGCCACAGGGACACAGCTGCCTCATAATGGTCTTCACCATGGGCTGCAGGGGAATCTCTGCTCACTCTCTTTCTGCAAGGACCTGAGGAACTGCAGAATTGTTTCTTTTGCATTTCTCTCTTGCATTGTTTCCCTCCTCATTTTCTCTTCTCCAACTACAATTGTGCAAGTCTTTCTGCCTCCCTTTCTTAAATGCCTTATCCCAGAGGTGCTCTCAGCATCACTGATGGCTCAGCCTTGGCCAGGGGTGGGTCTGTCTTGGAGCTAGCTGACATTGGCTCTGCTGCACAAGGGGAGCTTCCAATGGCTTCTCACAGAAGCCATCCCTGAATCCCCTCTGCTACCAAAATGTGGCCCTGCAAACACAGTACACTGTTTTATACTTGACTAAGTAGAAGGCAGGAACCTGCTTTTAAATTGAATCTTAACAAATTTATCAGAATTGATACAACTTAATTTATGTGTAATAGCAGCCTATGGCGCTGTACTATCCAGCTGACACATCCTTCCAATCCTGGGCAGCTAGCTGTATATTGATAGTTTAAGGCCAAGAATTACAGTACTAAAGGGGTAAAGTATCCTAGATTGTCACATGGGGTGTGATAAATTTTCATTTGACTTCCATTTTTTCACAAATATCATTGGTATCATTTACATTTAATGTTCACAGGCATGAAAATAGATTTAGGATTATTCACGAAGTCATAACACTGAAGTTATTTTAGATGATTTTACAGATGGTGAGTGCTAAATTTTTATGTCAACAAGTTCTGGATTTATGGCACAGATCCTCACCTGATCTAAAGCAGTAAAGCTTTATTTACATTAGTTGTAGTAGGAGACAAAGACTTTCCTGTTGTGGTTAGGAAGATGAGGTGACTGAACATTCAGAAGCTGAGGTAGGAAGCTGGAGTTAATGGACATAAACTCCAGGAGTCTCTGATTCCATTACTCAAAGTAAAACAACCTGTTTTACAAAATAGCTATTTGAAATTATCAGATCCATACTTTGTCTCAATTTGCATAAACAGAGCTAAGTCAGGTTATTAAAAAAATTCTGCTCAATTCTGCAGTAGTCTGGGTGACCAGGCTGATTTTCTGTTTTTCAGAAAATCAGAAATGCTGATTTTCAGTTTTTTAAAATTGAAACCATGACTTTGATAAGCCTGAATTTTCCATATATGCTATTAACATGAATTAAAATATTAAAGCTAGCTAAATGGGTGAGATTTTTTTGGATGAAGTTTCTGATCTTCCAAACTGTCTTGTTGATTGAAATTTTAACCAAATATCTGTTCCATATAAAGTTGCCGAAGTTACTTAGGAGCCTACCTGACACCAGACTGCAGTCTTTCTGAGCCTTCAGGGATCTGTCAATTCATCTCCAGTGCTTAAGTGACTAAATGCTTCAAAAAGACCTAGTAAAAATTGTCCCTGGAGTGTTTCCTGAGTCCCTAAAGTAGACAAATCTATGTGATGCTATATAGGACTATTTTTAATCTCTCTGCACACGTTACTTCTTCACAGAAGAAGTGGATAAAGTTTTGTACTTTGCTGTCATGATATTTGTGGTGAGGTGTGATAAAAATATTCCTTTTCAAGCACTGAACCAGTTTATCTCACTACCATATTCTTATTGTATGTATGGAACGTATTTTAACATGTTCATTTAAGTAAATCCCAAAAGAGTTAAAATTAAAATATTCCCTGACCAAAGGCAGACCTGATAACCAGTAGTATCTTGCAAACAATATGCTGCTGGCAACTAGTGAGAAAAAAGATTTTAAATCATCAGGAGATATTTATAATGGGCAGGGGGAGAAATCAACAGATTGTCATGGCTCTTCACAAGTCTCTAATGTGGAACTAGCAGTCTCATCTGCACGTTGCTCTTGGACTGGCACATCTCTACAGGATCAGCTACCACTATGAAAGGGCTGATGTCTAAATTGGCTTTCCACTAAATCAATAATAGTGAGTTAACCTGTTATGTGCCAGTATGTGAGCTCAGTATAAAGAAGGGAATGGGTTGCTAGTCCCTCACTAATTCAGCCTGTTACAAACTGATGTATTATTTTATATATTCAGCAAACCCCTTAAATTTTTTCTGGTGTTTTATTTCAACAGGGACTTGGGATATCCACGTCACAACGAGTGATATTTCTTCTAGTTCCACGAACCCTAAAATGTCTCTAACTGTATGTGGTGAAAAAGGAACTTGTACTTCAGTCACACTCCCCAAAGGATCCCTTAAAAAAGAGCAGATTTATGAGACTTCTATTGAACTAAGTAAGAAATTTAATACTATATTCAAAGTTCGCCTAGAAATTGAAGAAGCTGGAGAAGGAGAGACTTGGCATTGCCGGGAGGTAAAAACTAAAACCTAAAGCAATTATTTATTGTGTCTCTATTACATATAAATAAATAAATAAATAAATAAATAAATAATATATATATATATATATATATATATATATTTTGGTTTTTTTTTTTGCTTTCCATAGTCTATTGTTATTTCTTCCAGTTTTCAGTTCAGTCTGAGATTGTTAAATTTTTAATTTACAGAAGCTGCTACGGTTGTAAAGTGCTAACTTCAGGGACTGCTCAAAACTAGGATAGCTATGGATAACAAAAATCTTGTGAGCTTGGATGGATTTCTGGAGAGCCATATATACAGATGTGCTATCATCTTTAACACATCAGTTATGTCTTTTCAGAACTGTACTCACTGGCATACATTGCAGTATTTACATAACTCCAAATTGGCTGTTACATGTTGTAGAGTCAGTGATCCATGGCAAATAATTAAGGCAGACACTAGAAATGCATTTTGACGAAACTATCTGCCTTTTAAGTTGGCATGTGAAAAAAAGAAGTGAATAGCAAAAGTGACAATCTTTCTTCTGATATCCAGTTAAAACCTGACATCACACTGAAATTGCAGTGGCATTTCTCTATATGAAAAAATATCTTCATCTTCTTCTGCTGGAAAAATAAAAACAATTCTAAAGGAGAGATTAATCTTCTTTAAAATTGCAGACATGCTTTTTGTCCATTAATGTTTCTATTTTGTTCTTATTAAAAACTGGAGAAAAAATAATTTTCCTTTCCAATACATGGTATTACTGAGCTGAACTCCCTGACATTTAAATGGTAGGCAGGTTGTTAATTTCATCTTCATAGCCAGATGAAATAGTCATCCAACAAATCTATCAAAATTAAGGCTGCTTCTGGAGTATTGTAAGAGACAGTAAATCACAGCAAAAATTTCAGAATAGAAACCTGGCAGTTGAAAACAGAGAGATCTATTAGTCTGCTTTACTTCATTAGCTCAGAACAATCACTCATAGCTCAGTTTAAGAGAAATCATCATAATTTAAATAAATAAGGAAAAGATGCCTCCCTACCTTAGGTAGGAAGAGGTAGAGAAATGATAAATTTCCCTGCTTTGGGATACATGTCGATTATGTGGGTTTTAGGGAGACATTTCCTCTTATTCTATAGTTTTATAGCAGGATGGCTGAGTCCTTGTATAAAATAACTAGGTTGGTATCGGAGGTTGTGGATAATATCTGTTATTAAAGACAGCTTAGCAGTGTATTTACACTGCTGGTTAGAATCACCATGGTCATTTCTATGCTATTTTGTTTTGATTTTATGAGATTGTACCTCCAGAGAGTCTGAGATTTCCGCCTTCTATCAAAAGTAAATGCAGGTGTAGTTGGTTGAATTCCATATTTAGATTCAGACTTCATTCTTATAGCCATAAATAGAAAATAATAATCCTGATTTTTTGAGGAAATGGAAATAATTAGAAAATAATGCCTAGAATAAAATTAATTAAGGTATGCCTTATTTCTGCAGCGTGTAATAGCTAACATCTTCATTCTTGCTTCTTTTCCTTCTTGAAGAAATAAAACACAGTAAATGAAATCTGAGTTTCAATAAACTGTTCAGGAATATAGATATTATTATGAAAGGAAAATTGTGCTAGCATTATACTTCACAGTGCATTTTAAAAAAGTCTTTTTTTAAATGTTTTAGTTTGTCTGTCATAATGAAAAATACTAAGAGTCTTTTGAAGACAAAATAATGTTACCATATTCCAGTGACAATTCCTAACCAAAGTTGGTTTTGCTTACTGGCTTAAAGGCTTGGACTTTTTAGTGATTTAGGTCACAGAGAATTGAAATGAATTAATGATATGTGCCCTTTTTAACGCAGGGTTACTTCCTACAAAGTACTTTCAAATATGTTCTCTGGTCTAGGTTTAAATAGTTTAGAAAATGGGAATTTGTCTCAGTGTAGCTGGTAGTACCATACTGTAAGATATCTCATTATTAAAACATGTTTTCTTATAGAAAGAATAAGTTTCTTATCTCAGGATCACTATTTTCTTAGTTTATACACAGAATTTCATAGAGACTGAAATTAGTACCAAACTCTATATATTCAATATGGTACATATGTACCTATATATATATATACATATATATGTACATACATGTAAGGAAGCATTTTTAATTTCTGTATTTCAGTTTTTTCCAGAAACATTTTTTTTTCTTTCTCCTGTTACTTAGAATAAGAAAACATTCTGCACTGAAAAATATTGTGGCATATTGACATTTCTCACAAGCTGAAATGTGCCCATATCAACACTTCTTTTTCTTCCATATGCTGGATGAATAGGTTACATAAAGGAAACTTTTTAAACAATTTCAAATTTTTTTTTCCTTCACTGCAGTCTCTGCAGCAATAATGTTGACAACATTTTAATTACCTTTAATTGGGAAAGATATTTATTCCTTCTCATTTAAAAGGCTGTTTTCAAAAGCATTTTAGAAAAATTTATTTCCTCTTATTTTTAAATTTTGAAATGATGTGTCATAGCTCTTTAATAGTTTGTCTTTAGCTATAGTTTACATCAGAGCACAACAGATGCTGAAGTTATTTCTTTTTTTTTCTTTGATAAGGTAAAGCTTCAACACAGAGAAACTAAAAATGTTCTAGAATTCCCATTTTGTCATAACTTTGTCGATGAAGACGGAGGAAGAGTGACTGAGCTTCCAGTTCTCACAGCTGGGTCTCCTTTTCCAGCAGGTTTGTCACAAATTGGAAACACTGGGAGAGATTTGTTCAGTAATAATGTCCAATTTTCAAAGCAGTCCAAAGGATTTTGCAAATATTTTCTGTTAATTTCTGCCATGGCCAGATCCAGTCCAGTCCAGTGTTTAAATCCAGTACCTTATACCCTAAAACTGAGCATGGTGCACTCAAGTCTGATTGGTATCAGTTTTTGACACATAAAAGAGCAAGCATATGGCACTGAAACTATTAAAAGGGTTTTGAACAGTACTCAGAGTTTAGCTTTTTTACTCAATAATATGATCTGGTTCTCTCACAGGATGAGAAAGGGAAATACAGAGGAGATAACTCTTGTACTGTAATTTCAGGCAAGAAGGAGCTCCTTGCCCACCTCCAACCCCAAACAGATCTCTTGCTGTTTGTGCTCCTAGAATTGTAGGCTTTCTTTTCCTGTGACCTAGCAGTGGCATGTCATCCAACTCCATCAGAGCTGTGCCTTGGTCCCCTCAAGACTGGATAATGTTTAGTTTGTTCTGTGTTTTTTATGAGGTTCTATAACCAAAGTTAGAGAAGAATGGAAGAACTCTTATCCTAAATGAATATTCTACCATGATAATATCCTAGGCTACCCCAGAAGTTAAGGGTTTAGATCAAGCACAGAAGTAATCTGTATATTCTTGCCTCTTTTGCTGTGTTTTAAAGTTATTATCAATAAAAAGCCCTTAGACAGAAACCTCTTAAATGTGAATTTGAGAAAGTATTGCTAGGAAATTCATTGGGAAAATTCTTTGCTTTTAAATATTTCTTAGATTTATTTCTTTATGGAAGAACCCAGATATTTAAATCTTTTAAAATGCTGCTCCTTTTTCTGAGGAGCATTTAATGTGAGGACAGGTACTTTTTCTTTACCTCTCCCCACATTTTTTTCTCCTTTTGAATTGAAAGTTTTGGGGATGTGAACTCTTTCTTATTTTAGGGTCCATATCACCAGAGTGTTATGCATTTCTCTGGGAGTACAAGCAGGTATTTTACATAAGCAGCCTCTCAAGGAGTGCTCAGCTGAAGGGTTGTGTGTTCGCACTGTGTGTTCTCTCACATGTCATCTCCTCTCCTGAGGCCCATAACTCCAAGTGGTACAGTGCAGACTGAGCCATAATCCAGAGGAAATACAAAAGTTGCTTTCTTCCTGACATAATCCAGCTTTTTTGAGCTCCATTAAGCTCTAAGCATAGATGCACTTGTTCAGAGATTTGGTATCATCCACAGCCTAGAAACTTTTTCATTGGAGTGTCATGTATTTAAATGCAAGCAAGAGGTGATATAAGTAGTATTTATGGGCTTTTATACCAACTAGTTATGTGTTTATTTTTTTACATTATTTTTCTCCTGCCTGTGTTTCAGGCCCACTCAAATTATTTAGCTTATTATTCTTTATAATAGCTGCTCTTAAATTCTAATTACAATGCATCTATGTGCTTTTACCAGCATTGCACTATATTTTGGTCCTCTGATCACTCCAGATAGGGTGAATAATGAAAATATAATAGAAATAATTTATTAAATAACATAAATTTTAACTGTTTAGGTTTGGTAAACCTTTGCTCTCTGTTTCCCCACAGTGAAAATCTATGTTCTCTACATCACCACGGGAGCTATCCCTGGGTCAGGAACAGATGCAGATGTGTATGTCATGCTGCAAGGCTCCTTGGGAGATACTGGCAGAAGAAAGTTAATTAGAAAAGGAGATGAAAATTTCACTAAAGGAAAGGTATACTTATAAGTTCTGCAAGATATTTTTCACTTTTAGAACCCAGTCCAGTCACTGTGGATTTAGTGGGAGTAGGGAAGTCTACCAAGTCCAGTTTACAACACTCTGTGATTAAGTGTGTGTCATCAATATCTCAGCCTTATGTGGGAAATACCAATCCTCATGCAGCTGATGCTAGCAACACTGACAGATAATAAAGTGGCTATATCAAGTGCTTTTATATTCAATTTTACATTCAAATTTTAATACCTCTTTTCTGCCCATGCCACTCTTCAGACTATGGCACCTTTCCCTGATTTCTGCTGTCTAGCCCTCTTGATGTCTCTCCAGACTGTCAGACACTACCCTCTATAGTTTTCTTTGGTGTACCAGGAGGGTCTCTCATTCACTGTGCGGGAGTGAGTCTTGTAGCTCATGGACATAGACCAGTCAAAGTCCAATATTGTCGCCAGAGATGCATTTCCTTGATGCATTGTCAGTATAAGCAGAAATTGGAGGGAATTTAGGTACTGAATGTGCTGCAGAAACAAGGGTAGATTTACAGAAAAAGGCATGTCTGACATAAAACCTTGTGCCCCTTGGATGTTCTGGGCAGAGGCAGTGAGATTTTCACCTGAAAAAAATCACAAGATATTTTGAACATGGAATAAACAAACTGCTTGTATTTACTCTGGTTCTTTTTTGAAAACAAATTTGAAAGAATTGAGGATTGAAACAATTTTAAAAATATTCTGAAACAAATATCTATTACAGAAAATTTGGGTTGGAAGTTAAAGTTTAGAAAAAATCGACCAGTGTCTTGCAACCACTAAGTTATTTTCTTCTGTTGGTGTTGGCTTCCAAGAAAATGAGAGTTTCTCCAAGGATGCAACCTTCCAAATCAGCCCAAACTGATAGCCAAAGCAGAGACATGGTATGTGTGATCAGGAGGAGCTCAGCTTCTAACTACCCTTAGCCTCATCGATTCAGTGGGAATTGAAAGTGGGTATTATATTTCTGGATTTCAGCTACTTGAAATACTTACTCATAAGAAAAGTTGGACAGTTCAAATCTTTATTTTTAAGGGATTAAATACTGTGGATGAGTCTACTCAGTTTTGATAAAGTCGCGTTTGTCTTCCCTAATGCTGAAGTTCAGGTTACGGCTTAGTGATAAACTGATTTAACTGAATTTTAGAGCTGCAGTCTTTTTGTCCTCATGAAGTAAAGTTAATTTAATATAAGTTTTCCTATATTCCTCCTTAAATCATAGTCCCACAAGTGAGCAATCTGATTTCCAGACTGGTAATTTTTAATGAAGAGGGACCAGGGATGAACATCTAGAAATGTTGACTAAGAAAGCAGAAGTGAACCAAAAAGATTTAAAACCTGAAGGGTGGTTTTGTAGTATTAACATCTACTTCAGTTTAGCTCAGAATTTTTCTCTCTTATAGAGTAAGATGCAGATCTGGCATGTAGCCATCTCTTCATTATTTATTTGACATTTTATAGGAGCAGCATGTGAATATAACACAGTATCCTTATATTTCTAAATGTAGATATCAGCACAGGAGGATTTTTAGGGCTCTAGAAAGAAATTGCTTGTAGATAAGTAATAGAGAAACACATAAAAGTCTTGATAAAAGTTCAGTGAAAATAAAGGTATTTGGTTAATTGAAAAGTATAAAATTATTCTGCAAGAAAGGCTCCTGCCTATGCAGCAGTATTTTTTCATTACATGTTTTGGAAATTTCCCAATGTTTTCTTCCCTTTAAAAGTAGTCTCCAAAAAGACTCTCAAGTGTAGAATGTCTCTTTCTCTACCAGCCCAATCACATATTGTGCCAAGCACCCCTGCAGTCAGAGATTCTGCACTTGGTGGTTTAGGGGATTTGGAGTATAACAGGCAGAATTTGCATTCGGAATCTTAACAGTTGTTCTGACATTTTAAAATGTGCTTTTCCTTGCAATATTTTTTCCCTGACTATACTGTAACAGCTAGTGAACTGGAACAGAGTTTCTGTTTGAAATCACATCAAAATATGGTGTTAGTCTCACAGAATGTCAGGGCTGTTACAAGCAACAGTTTAGCTATGCAGAAATACATAGAAATGTTTAAATATTCAGCAAAGTTTGCAGTGGATTGGAGATATTCTTCTCTCCTTTAACACATTTTTTATTTTCATGAGCTAAGTTACATGATAGTAAAAGAGTGAATTAGCATCTTATATCTGAAAAGTTGCTTTGTGCCTTTCCAAAGTCCTTACACCTGTGAGATCATAAGAGAACTTGCAGGTAATGTGAGTGATATTATTAATTCACCAGTAAGGCCCTGCAGCTCACCCCTGAGAGGGCAACACTGTCACCTTTGAGAGCTGAGCTTCTGGTGATCTGCTCATACAAATGAGTGTGAGGACTTGTCCTGCAAGAACCACAGTCTTTCCAATTGCTATGACATTGATGCCTTGTTTGATGTTCTCCTAAAAGCCGTGAGGACAGACGATGCAATCTCAGCACGCATCTTCATGCAGTTCAGTTTTCATGGAATCCTAATAGCATTTATTCATGCTTCGTGAGTCAGTTTAAGCCTGATAGATGTTACCTGCTTATGAGCACTTTCTTGAACCAAGTATACTCACTTCAGACATTCTGTGAAAACCAGGGCCCAGTTGTCTAAAATCCTTGCAGTGTCTCCATGTTGCTTCTGACACGCAATGTTTTGTCAGCAAATGGCATTCTTGATGCTTCTTTATATGGCCTTTGATAGACCTGCTGTATGCTCTGTCATATGGCTGTGAGTTATCCAGAAATTTTCTCTTTGAGAATGTGGGGTTTTTTCAGATCAGTTCCATCAAAACCAGTAAAGTATGCTGAATATGTTATTACTGATATTTAAGTATTTTTATCCAGATTTTATGAAATTGGCCAGTATTTTAAGTATTCCACTTTATAGAAGCACTAAATTCTCTGATAATTTTTGCTTCATTCTATTAGTATTTGAAAAGATATAGTCTTTATCCTGCCCTATATTTAGACATCAACTGCTCAGGTTGGTGCCATGGTAACTGCAGCACATACAAAAATTTTCAGTGAGAGGTGACTGTTGGTGCTCAGTTTCAGTGCTCACTTACAGATTAAGCACTGTCAATTTAAAAAAACAAAAAACTTCAGCAAAAAGTCCATGTAGGCCAGGATACACTAAAAAGAATCAGAATGTGGGGCAGCGTCCTGAGGTCACAAGTAGGAAGCCAGTGAAGTCCACATCCCACCCCACTTACAGTGCTGCTATTTTGTGACTGCAGATAAACCTTCTCTTATGGAAAGCATGCCTGACATAATGATTAAATAGGTGCCAAATGTCATTGATCCAAATGTATTAATCACAGTGGCAGGCTGTTGGCCAAGTTACTGTTATACAGAAATGAACACTAAATCAATCTGGCCATCATAGAATCATAGAATTTTTTAGGTTGGAAGAGACCTTTAAGATCAAGTCCAGCTGTTGACCCAGCACTGCTAAGTCCACCACTGAACCATGTCCCTGACTACGTTTCCCTGGGCAGCCTGTTCCAATTCTTGACAACAATTTCATTGAAGAAATTTTTTCAAATATCCAATCTAAACCTCCCCTGCTGCAGCTCAAATTATGCTGTGGCTTGTTATTTGGGAGAAGAGACCAACCCCAATCTGGTTGCAACCAATGTCCCCCCCAGCCTCCTTCCTTTCAACCTGTTATAGAAAGTGATCAGGTCTCCCTGAGCCTCCCTTTCTTCAGGCTAAACACCCCAGTTCTGTCAGCTGCTCCTCATAGGATTTCTGCTCCAGACCCTTCACCAGCTTTATTTCCATTCTCTGGACTTGCTCCAGCACCTCAGTATCTTTCTTGTAGAGAGGGACCCAAAAGTGAACACAGAATTCAAGGTGTGGCCTCATCAGTGCTGAGTACAGGGGGACAATCACTGCCCTGGTCCTGCTGGCCAAACTATTGCTGATCCAGGCCAGGATGCCTTTGGCTGCCTTGGCCACCTGGGCACACACTGGCTCATGTTCAGCAGCTGTCAACCAGAGCCTCCAGGTCCTTTTCCACCTGGCAGTTTTCCAGCCACTCTTGGCCAGTCCTGTATCATTGCAGGGGGTTTTAAGACCCAAGTGCAAGACCTGGTACTTGGTCTTGCTGGACCTCATGCAGTTGGCCTTGGCCCTTTGATCCAGCCTGTCCAGATCCTTTTGCAGAGCATTTTGCCCTCCAGCAGATCAACACTCTCACTCAGCTCAATGGTATCTGCAAACTGACTGAGGGTGCCATTGATCCCCTCATCCAAATCATCAGTAGAGATATTAAACAGGACTGGAGCCGGTGCTGAGCCCTGGGGAACACTGTTAGTGACCAGGCACCAGCTGGATTTAACTCCATTCACCACCACTCTCTGGGCCTGGCCATCCTGTCAGATTTTACCCAGAGAAGAGTGCACCCATTGAAGTCATGAGCAGACATTTTCTCCAGGACAATGTTGTGGGAAATTGTATCAATGGCTTTCCTAAAGTCCAGTTCAGCAAATTTCACAGCCTTTCCTTCATTCACTTCATTCAGAGGTCACTTAGTCATAGAAGATGATCAGGTTGGTCAAGCAGGACCTGCCTTTTACAAAGCCACGATGGCTGAGCCTGTGTGTGTGTGCTGTGTGATGGCACTCGAGGTGATCTGTGCCACGACCTTCTCTGGCACGTAGGTCAAGTCTGCAGTTCCCTGCATCCTCCTTCTGACCCTTCTTGTAGATGCATTCTACATTTGCTAATTTCCAGTCAATTGGGACCTGTCCACTTAGCTGGGACTGCCTGTAAATGATGGAAAGAGGTTTGGTGAGCACTTCTGCCAGCTCCCTAGGTACCCTTAGGTGAATCCCCTCCAGCCCCATATGTGTGTCTCTGTGCTGTAGCAGGTTGCTGGTCCTTTCCCCTTGGATTGTAGGGGCTTCATTCTGCTCCCTCTGTCTGTTTCACATCTCAGGGGGGTTGGAAGATCAACTGGTCTTACTGTTGGAGACTGAGGCAAAGATGGCAGTAAGTAAGTACCTCAACCTTTCCCTCAGTCTTTGCCAGCTCTGTTTGTGGCACTCATGGTTGCTTTCACTCCCTCAGAGCTTTTTCTGTACAAGGGGGGAGCTTGGCCACCATCGGTTCTGGCCCTGTGTCCTGTCCCCTGCTGTGGCTCGAGCTGCGCGTTCCTGGGGGGCTCTCTCTGCTGTCCCGAGGTTCCTTTGGGAAGATCCCCTGTGTACCACACTGCAGTGTTCAGCTGCTGATTGTGCCAGCACCACAGCAGCTCACCTTGGCCACTTGACTGCTGCTTTTGGTTACACCATGCTTAAATCCATTGAGCACAAGGATTAATCTGATGGGAACTAGGAAAATATGGAGTACCACCATAGTGAAGGAAAAGCTGGTGAAGGTTGTCAGAAACTGCAAGGAGAAAAGCAGAAAGAAAGAACATTCCTAAAACTTTATAAAATCCTAGGAGATGGTGGCAAGTACCTGAGTTATGTGCTGTTCTCATTGATACCTCCAGGATGGCATTTCCCAGTCTGTGGCTACAGTCAGTGAGAAATTTATAAGGGACAGGGTCAGAACATCCCATTGCAATCACCCAGCTTGTCTGTACAGCACTGGCCAATGTTTAGAGCTGTGTGAATAATTAATTTCAGTTTCCTGACGTATTCTTTCAGGGAGAGAAAATATGTAAAACTTTTTTGCAAAAAAATTGAAAACTGGGCAAAATTAATTAATGCTAAAATTAGCTGCAAGAGGGGAGTACTTCATTCTGTCTATATAGATCTTAATAAACCATGTAAGTGACATTTCTAAGGCTGAAATGCATTTCACTTAGTTTTACTTGCCTGTATTGTACACATTTGTTCAAACCTTATGGCTTAAGCATCTGCTGCAGAAAGGGAGTGATGGTTACCTTCTTTTTTCATTTGGACATTTATCTTAAAATGAAATTAGTTAACCTCAAAGAGTACCTGCTCTTTTCTTTGAAAGAAATTGTCCAATTATATAGGCTTATTTTAGATAGACCAAGTTGGGTAAGTGAATTTTATGTCCTGTTCATTTCAGGGTTTTGATAAACAAGGTAATTTTAAAATAAAATGCAGCTACATTTATTTCCTTGATTTATTAAAAATCTTAAAATAGTTATGGTTAATACAAGTGTGCTTTTTTCAGGAAATAAAATATTCAATCATTTTCCTCAATGCAGCAAGAAGTAAATTAAATTCAGTTCAAGTTAAATAGTTCAGAAAATATATCTAACTTCAAATGAATGGCTACCAGTGATCAAGTTTAAATCTAGCTGGAAAGTTGTTTCAAATCTTAAAGATACTTGGTTTTTTTCTTTTAAATATTAGAGATTCACACAGTTTTCTGGCTAAATTTGTCAAACTTTAACTTCTTGGAATTGAATTTTGTCACTCTTTTGACTGCCAGTTTGGATAGCTCTGTTACACCAAATTTCTACTGCCCTTGACAGTATTTATGACAATAAGAAAATCAGTATGCCTTTGACAAGTTAAATAGATTATTCTGCTTGATTCACTGAAAGGAAGGCTTTCCAGTGATTTATTAACTCTCACAAATCTTTTCAGAGCACTCTTCAATTTAGCACCCTACTTCTTCAAGTGTCATAACTGGAGATTGTATTTGCATAATCTCTGAGATCTTGTTTTCTTCCTGATAAATCATGGAAATGCTAAAGAGCATAAGCTTATTAACTGGGTTCACTGCAATGAGATGTGCTTGAAAATATTCTTTTTTTACAGCTGCACTTGGAGACATATAAGTTAGACATTTTATTATCCCATTATTATATTTGATTATAGTGTCTTAATCAAAATATCATACAGCGATATGCATTTCTGAAGTTGAAGAAAATTACATTCATCCTATTTTCTTTGACTGTTAAACCAGATCTCAAACTTGGACTGTTATTAAATCAATCAGGCTGCATCAGATGGGATTGAATCTGTCCAAAATGATGACTGTCTTATGTTTGTTTGTGTTTTGTTGCTGCTTTTACTTGATTTTTAAATCTCTTTTGTTTGATATAATTTATGATTACAGCTTTGGATGTGGCTGATGATACTGATCTATGTTGCAGTCCTTTTTCATTTTATTAAACACATTTTAAAGTCTGATTGAAATGTCTTTACCTAGTTAGCAGAATGTTCATAGCTACTGATCATTATAAAATGTCTCTATTCTTTCTTACTCCTGTTGCTGTTTTGGGCATAGAAATCTTGTTCCAAAAAGATTTCTGTCCAGTTATACTAAGAGTGTTAACATAAGATCAGTTCAGGGCAAATATATTTGGGGTTTTTTAGTACCCCTATTCTTTCACTGATTCTTCACCAATCTTGTTGAAGACTATGATGAAGGTGGGTTATCAGAAACCTCGAATGATTCATTCATTATAAATTATGTTACTTTTTTCATGCAGAGGTAGAAATTTTCAATGAATTTATAGCTAAGAATTTAACATGATACAAGATCATGCTTGCAGAAATGTGAGTCTAGAAGGAAATTCAGGGTTGGCTTTTTCAAATGCATGAAAACCTTGTTTTTAAATAAGCATTTTTAAAGAAGCATACAGAACACTACAAGGCAGTGAGGGCACAGTCAGAGGCATTGTCCATCCTTCCACTGAGCTGAGCCAAGGTAATACTGCTACCTGTGCTTGTCATCACTGCTGCTTACCACCCAACATTTCCACCTCTGAAGTCTGCTGGCACAGTGACATTTGCTCTGTCCAAATGTTTATTTAGTTTAAGCAGTTCATATCATTAGTGATTTGGGCTTTTTCACTTGCTCTGTCTCGATAAAATTTTGCTGGAGCTGATTTTGTGGTAGCCCTGGCCCAACTAAAAAGGTGATAATGTCCATCTAAGAGAAGGCAGTGATGTGACAAGCATTTGGGACAGGGTGGAGAGGTTCTGTTCTGCACAACTGGAAGAGCCCACAGGACCACAGTCTGAAGGGGCAAAAGTAATTTTTCTCTTTTTTCTCTCTTTCCAGGAATGTTTACACACCATTTCTGATTAGGCTCAATGTTACAGGGGGCCTTTATTTTGCCTACCTGTGTTAAAACTCCTTTGTTTTCAGTGGAGTTTCTCCAGATTAACAAGTGAGATCAAAATAATCAGGCAGCAAATCAATAGGTTCACTAAGCTTAATAGAAAAGGTCCTTTATCTAGACACTCTGACTCCTTTTCCAATAAAAGCCTATTAAAATGATACTAACATTAGCAGTATGGGAAATCACTTGTGCATACAGGTTGATGAAATGAAGCATATGGTGTGTCTTGACTTGCCATTTTCAGCTCTTCTGGGAATATCATCATTAACCAACCATCAAGTCTCAATACCAAGCCTGTAAAATGATTGGCATTTATAAAGGTAAATATTGCACAGTGACTGTTCAAATGCTTCTTCTGTTACAAGAGCTATTGCAGCTGCTGCAGACAGTGATATGTTGTCAGCACTGTCACAGAAGAGTACTGAATAAAGTCATAGCAAACTGGGTCATAGATTCAAAGAAAAGGCTCAAAACGTGGGTTCCTGGAAAAAAAAATAAACATTTGAAGAAAATCTGAAAAGGAGTTAAGAAAAAACCCCCAAACTCTGAATATTCTGAAAGGATTGCTGGAATTATTGTTATAAAGGGATTTTTTAGTCCTTATTTTCTTAGCCAAGAAGTATGAAAAGCACCAATTGTGGTTTTGCTAGGGCAGCTCTTCTGGGTCACAGACGATGTATGGCTCTACCACTGTCAGTATTAGCTGCTCAGACTGGGAGAATATCTTTCTTTCTTCAGGCAATGTTCATTAAGAAAATTTAGTGGGCTGTACATACATACAAATTGTTTTACTACTGAGAAAATTCAATATAAGCTCTGCTGAATTAGACAATATGTATTATTGTCAATATTTAAGGTGACTTTTCAGTTCAAACCTAATTTGCTTGTAGTAACTAAAAAACAATTAAAATTTTATTCCCTAGGAGAAAATGATGAAGATAAATTTCATATTCCATAGGTTTGCTTATGTTCTGTGTGTTTTCTTCCTCTTTCTTTCTCTTTTTGCAGAAGAATTAACCCTCCTGTAATTTCAAAGGTCCCCATTTGTATGTCAAATTAAAGGTAGAATATCATGTGATGTACAAGACCTGACAATAACTCGAGTATTTAGAAAATTTTATGCCTAATCCATGGTCTCAGATGAATCTACAAAAATATTAGCTAAATTATTGATAATAATTGAATTTCATAAAATGAAAATGAAATATATGTCAAAATCTGTTTGCAGACAGCTTGAGAGGAGAAAAGTGAATTAAATTTAGCAAATAAATTATCTCTAGCCAATTGTTTTTAGTTCTAACAATTATAGCTGCTGCTCTTTATTCTTTTTTGGTCTCTTGACTAAAATAAAGCTCATTACACTGTGTAGATTTTCAAATGCACACATAAAGAGAAAATATTATCTTGGAGTTTACCCCAGATGACACAATTTCTAGTCTATTTAATAGTTCCTTAACTTGCAGTTTATTAGGTGTTTGAATAGTCTGCAGATTTGTCCATGGATTTCTAAGATTTTACATTCTCCAGAGTGAGCTCGTTAAAGAGGCACACTGACAAATGATGAAGCACTGTGTCTAACACAAACGGAACATCAAGCTTTTCACAAATGTTTTTTCCATCAAAATATACTTATTTTCATAGGAAAAGGAATTGGAAAACCTTTTGTGTCTCAACTATACTTGCTTTTATCTGTGGCTGGATCCTCCAGGTCATAGATAACCCACAGCACATGCTGTCCCTGATTTATGAGGTCACTAAGTTAATGAGTACTAAAAGTTTGTTAACCATCAAACTTGATGTAAATCAGACCCAACTGTTCTTCTGGGGACAGCCTAGAAGCAGCAGATTATTGTCTGTAGTTTTCCTATATTCCTAACTCTCCTGTCCAAGAGTGGATCACTGACAACAGATTTTTTTAGAGGTGCTGATGATCATGCCACAAAATTAGTTATTCTCTGGAAAACTCTTTCCTCTTAAAAAGAAATTATTCTAACAAGTATCTGATAAGAGCTTTCTCGTGTGTTTCCAATAAAATAATTGTGCTTGTTTCAGCTGGGGTAGAATTAATTTTCTTCCCAGTAGCTGATATGGGGCTGTGTTTTGGATTTGTGCTGAACACAGAGCTGATAACACAGAGATGTTTTTGTTATCACTGAGCAGGGCTTGCACAGAGCCAGGGCCTTTCCTGCTTTTTGTGCTGCCACACTGGGGAGGGGCTGGGGCTGCATAGGAGGGTGGGAGGAGACACAGCCAGGACAGGTGACCCCAGCTGACCAAAGGGATATTCCAGACTTTATGGCATCACATTCCGAATAGAAAGTTGGGGAAGAAGGAGGGAGGAGGACATTTGGAGTGATGGCATTTCTCTTCCTCAGTAACCTCTGCGAGTTCTGCTCCTGGAGATAGCTGAACACCAGCCTGCCCATGGGAAGCACTGAATCAATTCCTTGTTTTGCTCTGCTTGTGTGCATGGCTGTTGCTTTCTCTATTAAGCTTTATCTCAACCCTCAAATTTTCTAGATTGTACCATTCTCATTCTCTCCTTGATCTTGCTGGTGAGGAGGTGAGTGAGCAGCTCTGTAGGGTTTGGATAATGCCTGGGGTTAAACCTCAACAATCATGCATTACTATAAGCATTATCATTTGCAAGAAATAGCAGCAATTTTAGGATAAATTTTTTTGCATTTTGTGAACTTAAAATATTTTTTTTTTACTGATAGACCCAGGGGTTTGTATGTTTCTTACTTCAGTCTGTGTTTTTCAGTCATCTCCTAACTGCATGTATTTTTAATCCATTTCATTTAATAAGTGTAAAAAATTCATTTTATTCAGGCATGATGGTATAAGTTCACCAATCCAATTAAAGCTGGAATAAAGGAGTGATCAAATTAATATCACAATTAATGTAAATTAAGAGTTCAAATTAATGGTATTCAATCATCAAATTAGTCCAATAGGTAATAAAATAAAATGGTTGTGTTGACACTAAACCTTAATTTTTTGATTTAGCTAAGGAAAACATCAAGAGGAGCCTCTTTTCCTGCAGTTCTGCACTCCATCTGGAATTTCAGCTGTTCCAATGTATTTGCTCTGATGTTAGATTCACTAAGCCACTGATAACCTTGACTCCTTGTGAGGAAGAATAGCTATTCAAGTGCCTCTTTCAGATTTTTTCCTTAATATCATTGTCTCATTTTCCCATTTCACATGATAGCTTAAGAATGATAATGCAGATGTGGTGATTAGATGGTACATTGTACCAGTTTTTGACTAGCATGACCTTTCTGTCTACAAGTTATAGAGTAATCAGTAACTGATTATTATTTTTAAGACATTGTTAAAGGTGTGGTTCACAAACAAACACTTTCAAATTCACCTGTACAGATAGTAATGAAAAACGAGAAACAAAATTTGAAGAAAAATTTTTAGTTTTTTTGTTTTCTGGGGATTCTTTTTAAAGTGGATGCTCATATCTAATCTGCAATTTTAAGCTCAACATTTGAGCTTATGTTGTGTCTTATTAAGTTTCAAGCTGGTTAGGGTCATCTTTGTGACAAATCTTTCATCAGTTCTTCAGCTGGAAGACCTATCCAGGAAAAAAACTGTTAGTGGTGGAGCAAGAGAACTGCTATTCTCTATTTCACCTCTGCATAAACCTTTATGGTTTGCTCTGGCAGAGCAACTTCAGAGTGAATTGCGTTGGGAAGACTTCAAGACTTCTCAGGATTCAAGTGTTTTCATCATTATTGCTACCTATTCCCTTCAAAACCATCTTTGCTTCTTTAAATCATGCTGGAAATTCCATCACAAATAACACTGGATTTTACAGTTATCAACCCCAGTAGAAATGAGATGATAATTCATAAATATATAAAGCAAAAAGTGTAAAGTCTCTGTGCCAAGATTTTAATGGCTGTTTTTCTGCTGAGGAAACAGGAAATAAGAGTAGCACTCACAAAAAGCCAGAATCAGATATTGTGAAAGTGTTGAATGTCTGATATGTCACAATTCTCTTTAGGAATCTTACTTCAGTGTTCTTAACATTGTAAAATTATTGTGGCTTTTTGAACTGATAGAGAATAGCAGAACTTATTTCAGCAGTTTCATTTAATATTTTTCCTTCCATTCAATTACTTATATTGAAACTAATCCTACAAGTTAATCCAAATCTGGAACCAGGTTTGTCATTCTTTCTTTAGAGATTCCTTCTGTGATGCTTGTTTCTACCCTTCTCATTCCCTGTATTTATTCCTGAAATAGCCCTTGAGATCTATTTTGTTGAGAGTAAGATATTTTTAAAGTATATTCCCTGTAGATCATTAAACATCAATTTTGGGGAGGAAAATTTCTCATTAAGTAAGCATAGGCAACTGATAATCTGTGTGGGCAAAGAGAAGGTTTAGCTGGAAATTTCAGAACCACAAAGGGAAGAAATACTTCTTACTGCAGGCATTTAGCATGGTTAAACTTGTCATTTCTGGTTCTGTTGCTATTTATTGAGTTAATGAAAAAATCCTGATTTTCTTCTCCCTTTCGTATTTCAAACTACACTGATAATTTAGTTACATGATTCTGTTTCCATTTGACTTCTGATTCTGAATTTTTCAGGTGGATATTTTTCAAGTGGAGGCAGTAGATATTGGTATTCTGCAAAGCATGGTTGTTGAAAAAGGAAGAGGCTCTGACTGGCTTCTGGAGAAGGTTATTGTGAAAGAGTCAGCATCTTCAGGGACAGAAACACTGTTTATGGCTCAAACATGGCTTAAAGACAGACGTGATGAAAAAAGATCTGCCTCAGTAACTCTGGATGTCACAGGTCAACACTATCTTCAAACTATCATCTGCTAAGAAATTCAGTCCAAACTGGAGAATGCAGCTATACAATTTGCTTCTACAAACAAGTTGTGATTTAAAATATTCCAGTAGAACATTGTCATTATACAGGGAATTAGTGTGTCTGAACACTTTGTGTTTTAGCACCACTAAATAACCACAATTTGCCAGAGGATAATTTCTGCTTTGTTACTCCAGATTTTCAGTGGTGTAAATGCCAAGAAATTTGTCCTATTCCTTTTTTACAAATTCCTACCTCTCCAAGTCCTACTTCTGCACCTGCAAACTATTTTTAAGCTTCTAATACCAGTTACTTGCTAGGCAGAGTTAAAGCGAGGTAAAAAGTGGGGAAAACTCTGTCTAAGCAGTGGAGAAAATATCTCCATTGTATTCAAGATGACTAATTTACATTATTTATGCTACATTGTTTGAACAACTTTTGTCAGAAACTGGAGATACTTTTGACTGACTCCATGTGAGTAGTCAGGCCACAGAGGAGCAGTTTTGAGCCCACTGCCTGTGGCTCTTTGTCCAGACAGGAAAGGAATGTACACCCTCCCACCCTCTCTCCCTCCCTGTGTCATGGCTTCAATCCAAGTATGGATTTCAACACAATCTGGTGGGCAAGCTGGGAGGAACCACAACACACTCCAACCAGAACAGTAGGCACCACAGCCCTGAATGTACCTCTAAGACAGATGTATTTATTCTCCCGCCTCTCAGAGAAATTAATTGACAATATAGATGAGTCCTTGGATTACAAAACATGGTCTAGATTTATTCTTCTTAACTCCTTGGATTACAAAACATGTTCTAGATTTATTCTTCCTAACTCCCTGGGCATTTGCTGGCACTTGTCCAGCAATAGCCTCTTGAGACAGAAGAAGATTCTAGTTCAATTGATTTCCTCTGTTGTATGATCTCTAACTTTTGTTCATTTGAAACCAGAAAAAAAAAGGAGGAAACTGTTCATGTGCAAAACCAAATAATTTCAGCTTTGGTTTAGTTTGTATGTTGGGACATCTCTGAAAAGAAAAAAAAAGAAAGGTAATATTTAGTTCTGCTTCTACTAAACTTCATTGATTTGGACAAATGTTCCTTCATTGATTTGGACAAATGTGAGTTTCTTTATACAATAATTGGCAAATCCAGTCTTGGTTATGAACTCAAAAGAAGTCTTCTCATTTTCAGTTCAGGTCACTACCTAAAGTTTACAGGCAGCTTTGATCTATAGCAAATCCCGATGAAATCAGTGGGGACTCATATCTGTGGGAGGAACATCAACCTCTAGAATGGACATTAAAGACATCCAATTAGTGCTCATTCATCCAGAGCATAAATTGTACAAATGAAAGAGAAATGCTTCAAAATGATAAATACTTGAATCTTCATGTTACTACCATTTCCCTAGTAAAGAGCCAGCCCTAGAGACAGTTTATTTAATAGGATGATATTTAGATGATGCTTAAACAGAAAATCACACTGTACATTTCCTAGTTAAATCTTTAATCTAAATGATATAATACCCAGCCAATTGTCTCACTGTACATGAATACAGACCTTTATTATCATATAGACACTGTTCTACAAAAGTATTATCTTTTTTTTTTTTTTTTAATTAGAAGTTCTAGAGAGGAGGAATACATCTGCCTGGCCTTTAGGAAGAGAGCAAATGAATTCAGGTATACCTTCTATCATTACATTGACTTTTTCATTAATCAGTTTTGAAATAATCATGTGAGAATATTTTAATCAAATATGTCATTATACTTACCAGTACTGACAATAGTTTCCCCTCTGTAAAAAATGGCAACGAACGTAGGGAGCTGCTCAATACCCAGGTGACATGCTTATAAAATAATGTTCCCCATGTAGAACAAGGCATGTCTAAGAAATTTTATATCAGATAGTTTTGTTAATATATGAAAACAGAAACATCCTTAATATTTTTCCCTTTTTATTTTCCTTATTTTATTTGTTCAGAAGGCAGATGGAGGATTTATTTCTCAAAGCATCAAGAAGAAACAAAATCAGAATTTGAAAAGTTGTCAGAAAATATATCCAAGATGGTTATGGTTTTTTATGGAAGCAACGGCAAGTCAAATCCAGTTTCCATGGAAAACAAAGTGGAACATCAGACTGAGAAACAAATAACATATGATGTAAAATAATATATAGATTTGCCTATATTTAAATTTCCTTTGAGTTTCATTTTAAAGAGAAATAATAATGTAGTGCTGTAAATATTGTTTTTAGTATTTGTATTATTGCTTAAACATTCAAGAAAACCAGAGCTGAAGTTTTCAGTCACATACCATATTTTATTTTTAATTTCTAGCTTTCTCAAGTTCATGATGATCAAGCATATTCTTTTTTTCCCCAACAAATAGTCATAGTTAATAATGCATATCATTTTAAATGACATTAACATTACTTATTCACATTAGAAATCATTGGCGTATGTAATTTGAATTTGATAGAACAATTACAACGAATGCCCCTAGAGGATAAAGCTAAAATGTCCTTAAGTGCCTGCAGTCAACCTGGTTCTGCTGCTTTTGAAGTGAATGGCACTTTTAGCACCAAGCCTGATGCAAATGGGTGCAGGACTGTGCTGACTCCTTTAGAGCCAACTTCCTCTCTTCCTGTAAACTACCTGTGCATTTATCTGCACACCTCTGTTGGGATCCTAACTCATTGTTTTCTTGATTCCTAGATACATTTGCCATCTGATCTGGGAATGCTTTATAAAGTAAGGCTTGGTCTCCAGAGTTTGGAAAACAATATATCCCAGTTGTCTCTTCATCACTTTAAAATACAGAACACATCAACCCTGGATACCTTTAGTCTCACCATAAATAAAACACTTCCTCTTCCTCCTAATGGAGACAGATGGATTGAATTCCCTATACTGTGGCCATTAAAAGAAGCACTTTCTGGTAGGTATAAATCTACTTCAAAGCAGTAGAGTGGTTCAGGAGATTAACATGTCCTAGTATTACATTAGAAACCTTTATCAAAACAGAAATTTTTTATTGTCTTTATTTAATGATAAGAAGTTAAAAGGTATAAAGGAAAATATTACCCACTCAGTTTAATTTCTGTACCATAAAGTGGGAACTGCAATAACCACTTGATTGCACAGAAGCATTATTACATGCTACAAAGAACAGTTTATAAGAAATATTCTTTTCTTGCACTATTGTAATATTTTTATTCTCTTTTGTTTAGTCCTCAGCTGCTCATATTGCTGACATTAACAACATGATTTTTTATAGTTCATTTACTATTAAGCGATTTTGTTGTTTGTTCTCACATTCCAAACAAATATTCTCAGTAAATAACAGCTCAAAACTACATATAAGCTTCAGCTTTATTACCTTGATTTACTCCAAATATTTATGCCTCCTAAAATTAGCTCAACAATTCTTACATTTGTCACCTTGGTTAAGAAAAATAAAAGAAATCTTTTCACCTGAAATCCACCCTATTCCCTAATGTGATGCTTACTGAATGCTGCCATATGATGGAACAAATACTAACTTAATTAACAGACCAAATAATAATACTTAATATTCAAATAATTTGTCCCTGGGTTTCATGCAGAAGACAAATTTATTATTTGGGTAAGAAATAAGTCAGCTCATCTAAAGTGAGCTGAAGTAGATGTAAAATGAACTACCCCAACACACTTTGGATTGGAACTTATGGCCCAGTTTCAGTGAGGTCTCTGAATGCCTCCAAAAGTAAGTACGTGAATAATCTCAGTAGAAGTAAGAGAGGTTGAAGTTCGGGGTTATTTTGCATATTTTGGATGCAATTGAAAATCTAAAATTTGTGTCTAGGCTTTAGATTTTATATTGCTTAGAGGTGTTATTTGCACTTGACCACTTACACAAGTAAGTGTGTACAGAACAGGGCTCAATGGCTTTCATCTCCTACACACAAGATTGAAACAAAGAGGACCTTCAGATTAACATAAAGCACATGAGTGCACCCCTTGCAAAGGACTGATCACTGTCACATGCAGAAGTATTCAGGATACAGGTACAAGGCAAAGAAATGAGGATAGAAAGATGCAGCGTGGGTGATAGAGTGGGGATGAGACTGGAGTCCTTATGACCTTGGCTGTGTCTCTGCCACTGACGTCTTTGTTGAAAAAATAATTTCCCCATTCTTTGCTTTTTTTTTCCCCCCGGTAATATTTTTTGTTCTTTGCAACTATTCTGAAATCAAGAGACAAAAAACCATCAAAAACAAGGAATAGGTGTTATGTTATCTATAAGTTTAGGTAAAAGAAAGAACAAATGAAAGCTAATTTTTGTGGTTTTTATTTCTTTTCACCCATGCTTTAGATATTTTCAAGGAGGTATTTGTAACCAGTGAAAAAAAAATCTAGGACAGTGATTCCCCCAAATCTTTGCCATTTATGTCCAAGAGAGCTTTAAGCAGCTCCACAGCAGGTGGTACACGTGGAGTTTAAAGTGATCTTTAGAGACAAATTTACTCCCAATTTATTGTGAAAACCAGATATGCTTTTTGACAGCTTTCTAAACCTAATTTATTTTCTCCCTTTTATCAGATAAAAGCAAAACCAGTATTGTATTAATTGGAATGGAAAGCAGCTAATCACACTCACCATAACCTGAAGCCTTGTGATGTTAAGTTTCAGATACAGCTCTGGTATTCATAGAGTGCCTTAGTATTTTATCTCAGTTATATTTTCCTTTTAAAAAAAATTATGCTTGGGATTGTGATGAAACACTTGCTAATGGCTAATTGAAGCCATCAAAATGCAGCTGATAGAGTACAGACCCTGGAGATCTGGCAGTGCACACTTGTGCCTTTGGGTGTATTAATGAGCAAAGGCCTCCAGCTGAGTATATACATAAGTAGTTTCCCTTTCCTGTACCTTCCTTTGAGATGTTTACACCTCAGGAATCCCCAGGGATGACATGGTGCTGTCTCTCTCCTCTCACACACAGGGCTGTTCAGAAGGTCAATTTTGCACTACTGTAGTTTTTGAGGCAAAACAATTAAATAATGAAAAGGTGAAAAAAACCCTATTATGCTACTTTCAAGCTGATTATTCCCAAAATTTTAAGAAGCATAACTCATATCAATCTAATGAAATAATTAGAATCTTATAAAATTAATGGAGTTGTAACATTCATATATATTACCCTTGTTGTGTGTCATTTCTTTTCAGAGATTCCTTTAGTCTTTCCCCTTTCCAATTTATTCAGTACACTAGAGAGACAAAAGCTTGGTTGCTACTCTTGTGATCGGGTCACACTACCCAAACAAAGATCACAATTTGAGCATTTTAGCCCTCCTATCCTTGCCTACATCAATCTCCCTCTATTGCCCTCCTCCATACAACGGGCTCTCCCAGTGCTACCCACTGTATGATCTGATCCAAAGCTCATGAAAGCAACCTCTCCACTTGACTCCAGTGCATCAGGGCCACAGACCCAACTTGCCTTGGCTGGACTCCCCTGGAACCTCCAGCCATGATGGGCAGAGGATGCCCCAGTTGGATCATGCCTGAGCCACGTTATGTGCATCTCTCCCCCGCTCTCCTCAACAGACTTTGGACCTATGTTGTAGACTTATTCTCTGGCCCTTTCTCCTTCTGCCCCCAGCTCAATCCCTGGATGGATCCCAGGTCTTTTTCATTGTTTGCTGCATCTGGGACTCTGGACAGCTCTGCCTGCCTCATGCAGATGCTGCAGAACCTGGTCAGAGAGGGCACTGCCTGAGCTGGGGCTGTGCTCAGCTTCCACCTTGTCTACTCTTGAAGGGCTGGTCCACTCTTGCTGCTTTTTGACACAGTGATCCAAGAATTAAACCTTCCAAATGCAATCCTTTCACTTCTGTTTTGAGCTGGTCCAGCCTCACTTCTCAAATTTCTGAGAGATGGTGGCAAAACAAAAAATTATGAAGAAAAATTGCAAAAATTTTGAGTTTTGTTATTATTTTCAAGTGCTGGAATTTTAATTATAACTGACTGTAGAATACCATATTGTCAAACTGCTGGGCAAGGCTGAGGCACAGTCTTGACAAGATCTCTTTTTCCTTGATATTGCAGTGGTTACATATCATCTAACAGTATTTTCAAGAAATATTTTTAATGAGAGAAATTTAGTGCATATGACTGCATGTATCTATGGTACTCATGGTGACACAGGAGACAGATCCCTTCTCCAGTCATTGCAGAATGTACAGCAGGGAGAGCAAAATGAGGTACTCTGTCTTAAGGTATTTTAAAATTTACTCTTTAATCCATTCTTATACTTCCTTTTATATTATTTTCAAATTTCCCCATACAGTTAAGAAACATGGTTTTATATTCCAATACTGAATAATTTTATTTTAGTCCTTTCTAGTTATGGTGGATGCTGTTGACTTGGGAGAACTGGAAAAAATTGTTCTTTTGATCAGCAGTAAAACAGGTAAAATACCTTTTACTTTCTAAAGTCAGTAATGTAAATCACACGGCTAGCCTCCTGTTAAAGGCAACAAAGTCACTGGCAGATTTAAATCCTAGTTAATTCTTTTTGGCTATTTTTTCTAAAGGGTGGTGTTTTATAAAAAATTAAAACCCTGAGATCTAAAAGTTATAACATTTTTGCATCAAGAAAGTAAATGAAGATGAATATAATTGTACTCTGCACCTAATACATGCTCTACTAAGAAGTTATCTAGGAGAATAATTATTGCTCAAGTAAGAAATTGTTATTGTTTAACTTTCCTTCTGTGATTCAATTATTCTCACTGTTTCCCCCCCAGTTCAGTTTTCTCCCTCTGACATTCAGAAGGAATTTTTACCTCTGTTTGGCAGTCAGCAAGTTTTGTCACTGAACTTCCTTAAAATTGTCCTGACCTCAACATCTCTCTGCTTTATATCTAGGATGGCTATCGCGCTACTAATTCAAAGAATTAATTATAAAGTTTTTTGAAATTCATTAATGAAATTTGCTCTATAATTGCAAATCATTGCTCTGCACTACACTTGACCATTTTCAGACAGTTTTCTAGGGAAGCAAGAGTTCTATGTTTGCACTTTATCTGTCTTCTTGTTTTTTTTTTTTTGCTCATCTGGAGGCTCCTCATAAAACCTTTCAGCACCTGGTTCCAACCAAGTATGCGAGGTGACATTTGGGCACAAACTCCTTGGCTGGTCACTCCTCCCGTGCCCAGCACAGGTCACCCCCAGAGGGACACGGTGTGGGGTTGCAGTTGCTCTAGAGGGGAAGGGAAGGACAGGGACAGCCCTGCCATGCTGCTGCAGGGAGCAAGGCGTGCAGCTCACTGCTTCTGTTTCCCGCAGCTGCAGTGGTGGAAGTTAACTGCAGCCATCTGTCTGAGTGACAGTCACTGACTGTGACAATTGTGGGTAGCCAAAGGGCACCACGGAGAACGTGACAGGAGAGACTTTTCCACTCGGGTTTGAAAACACAGTTCACAAAGAAGGGTCATTGGGCTCATTGCCTCTGTGTGTGTTATGAAGGCAGGACTGAGATGATGCTTAACAGGTATTTTTTCCAAAGGAGTTACTTAGATGATAAAACACTTCAGATGAGTAAGGGTGTCCATATTGTAACTAGACTTGTTTGAACTGAGACTAGTTTGGACCTAGACTTTGAACCAAAAATCTCAAATCCCATAAAATCTCTAAAAAATCACATATACCCTGCAGGACTGATCAGTCCAGGCAATGTTCTCTAGTGCATTTATGCTTTTTTTTTTTTTTTTTTTTTTTACTCCTTATGAGAGCAAGTTTTTAAGATCAGATGGTTCATGGTACCTTCCTGAATCTTCTGACTCTCTCTATGCACTCATCTTGGCAGGTCGTGAGTGTAACACAATGTTCTAGATTCCTCCACAGAAGCCTATTGATATAATTAAAGAGAATTGGATAGTGGCAGAAGAGATTGGAATGCAGTTTGTTGAACAGGGCTGAAGCTACAAATAATAGAAGGGAAAATGAATAATCTTCATTTTCTCTTATTTTGCCATAGACTAAGTAGTGGCAAGGCACTCAGGCCATGCAGCTGAAGCCCCCAGCAAAAATTCAAAAAGGAGTGTAAGTCAGAGAGCAATGTTTCCCAAACAGCAGAGTGATACAGTGAGCTGCTGAACTCCCTTCCTACCTGCCACCTAATGACATTCTCTTTGTGCTGCATGTGGAATGGTGCTCCAGTCCTCTTGTCAAGCAGTCACTGAGGAGGAAGCAACAGACCTTCATTTCTGCTCCTCCTTCTCAAATGTGCCCACCTGAGTCATGCTGAAGCTTTTCTGCATGCCCATCTAAGGACAGTGAGGACAACACTCCTTTGCTTCACCAAGACAAAGGAAATACTCATAAATTTCTAAGTTGAGGCTTACAAATAGGAACAAAATAAAGGATCTTGTAGTCATTCCAGCACTTTCAACTAAGTTGTTGGCATTCCGAAATTAATGAAAAAATGAAGTTTTCACATAGTAAGAGTGCCATCATTACACCAACACCACCCTACCTAATTTCTTGTCATGCAATGGAACATTTTCACTATATTCTCTTTCCTTCTTTGCAGACTGCAAACTGGACATCAAAAAACTGCATGTGCAAGAAGCTGTGAAGGAACATCCTAAGGAACATCCTATCTATGTATTTGAAGTGAATGAGTAAGTATATTGTGTAAAGCTAGTAATGATTTTTAATAGCATATTAATTGAAAACACTGAGCAGACACTGAATTAAAGTAAATGCCATAGAGTGATTCTCTCAATAGATATTTTAAAAATATGTCCATCTTTAGCTGTTTCACATAAATTAAGAGGATTTCTTTTTTATTTAACATATTATTTACTTACCAAAACCATATGTGGTTCTGTTTTTCAGAGAATTTTCTGTGAATGCAAATAAGCCCAAAATACAGAGAGAAATTCCAAGATCTTTTGTTTTGAGAGGAGAGAAACAAAAGAATGACATAGATAACAACTTGAATAAAGAAGGAAGTAAAGCAAAACATTTGACAGAGTATACTATTAAGGTGTATACAGGTGACAAAAGAGGAGCAGGGACCGATGCCAATGTGCACATTATTTTATTTGGGAATGAGGATAAATCTGAGGTATTTCAACTCTCTCAGTCACTGGAGCATCAAAACCCCTTTGAAAGAGGAAAGGTGAGTACACAGACTTTATAGGTTGTGTCCATTTCTGTACTGGAAAAGCAGACATTAAATCAATGCAAGTTCTTTAGAAGACTTGAGGCATTTATTCTGTTATCCACATCACTACATGAATCTCAGCTCACCCTGTGTTTCTTCTTTCCACCAGATTCACCAAGGAACATTTTATTTCTGTTGTATCTAGCTGTCTCTGCTGCTGTTCTGCCTGTTAGTCCCAAATACATCTTCACACTGCCTCCCCTTCCGTGCCCAGCTCTGTTTCCTCATTCTGAAATGCACAGCATGAGTGGCCTGTGCATGTGTGTGCACTACCCTGTGCTCTTGCACACACCTTGAATATCCTGCATGAGAACACATCAGTCTCTTACATCCCATCATTTTACTTTGCCATGGAAACTGGTGCTGGGAGCAACCCCTGGATGTATGAGCTTAGAACCAGGTGAAATGGAACCATACACATCAGCCTGATTCTGAGATCCATCCTGCTTTAGGCTGTTATTCAGAGACCCTCAGTTCACATAAAGATATTTGCATAAGAATGCAGATTCTCTGCATGATGTCCTAGTGCCTTGGCTGGATGTTCTCCTAATTTAATAAACATATTTTTCTGGCAAAGAAATTGCTCTGTCTGGTCACCACTTGTACAATGGAGTATAATGATTGTTACCCTCAAGTAAAAAAGAAATATATATATTCTCTGTAACTTTTCTCTTGTGGAGTTATTGAAAGAAAATGACTAAATAATTAGAACTCCAGTGAAAATATATGCCTTAAGAGATCTACCTCATTATCTCCAGCAATATGAATCATCTTTTTACCTGGAATTAGTCTAAGTTTCTTCAGCCAGGTTATCTGTGAGATAAAGATATTTACCCATGAATTGTCTTCCATACTGAGGAGAATAATAAATCTGGCTACCTAGAGGAACAAGGAGCAAGTAAAAAAGTGTCTTGAGTAGTATTTCCTTTTGCAAAGGAAAATACATGGGATGGTACACAGGGTGGTACACAGGAGGTGTCATTGCCCTTCAAAAAAGAACAGTAGTTTTGCAGAAATCCCATTAGCAATCCAGCTAAGTCAATGGGTAGCCAGTGATGTCAAAGGTCTTAGGAAAAAACAACTTATTTTTAAAAATCTGCAATATGAAATAACTTAATATTTTATATTAAAGTATACAATATTTGAGAGGAATAATGGCTAATGTAGTAAAAGACTTTTACTTTTATATTCCTGAATTTTTGTTTATGTATCATATACTAATTTCATATATTTTAGAAGACTATAGCAGTTGGGAATTCATGAAACCAAAAATGTTTTCACAGTAGATGGAAGTCAAGAAAGAGGCAGGGATTGTCATACTATAAGCTGAAAAGTGAATCTTTTGTTGAAACTGAGGCTTAAGAGGAGAGGATGTATGCCACACATCATCAGTAGGGAAAATAAGCCACGTTAGTTGTTCACTTATTCTGAACTTCAACTATTACACTTGAATTGGTCTCAGAACTGACCTGAACAAATATGTAAGCTTCCAAACATTAGTAACATATTTTTAATAACTGTATTTTATTATTAAAGGTTGATACCTTCAAGATTAAGACAAAAAATTTAGGCAGCCTATGTTCAATTGAAATTGGCCACGATGGGAAAGGATTTGGTAAGTATTCTGTGTTCAGTAGCCTTGCAAACATCTTCTGCTTAAGGATCTGCCTGACATTTAGAAAGGTGCTTGAAGTCACACTACTGCTACAGCTAGCTAATACAAACCTGTGTGCAAATGAGGTCAGCTTTACTGCCCTTGTTTTCACCCCCTCTATCACATTTCCCTTGACTGTACCACGATTCTTTTTCTAACAGTGGTCTAGTTAAAATAAACCTCAGATAGTTTTATCTTTCAAGCATTGCTCAGCTAAACCCCTTACTAGATGTCTTAAATAAGACAATGATTGTCTTGTGGACAATAAGACAATCAATTGTCAATAAGACAATTGATTGTTTTGAATTCAATCAATTCAAGACACGATTGAATTTTCAAACTGCAGGCTAAACTTTCCATGATTTGGGCAAGTTTGGGCACTCTGGTTAAAGCATGCTGTAGCTCTCTCTCACAACCATAGATCTCCTCTTGTGAAAGTCTGAGAACACCAATGTGCACCAGGTCCTCCTCTGGTGTTAAGTTAGGATGTGGCTATGGAACATAACCACACATGATAATGGAAAATGTTTCTGTGAACAGTAACCTCTAGACTCTGAATTTTACAAAAAAATAAAACAGGGCATATAATCTTTTGAGCTTACATTTAATAGTGCTAAAAACCCGTAGGGTTTTGTAGATATCAAGATATATACAGACATATAGAGATACAAACACATAAACTGAATTTACAGGGAATATTTAAGTTGAATCCAAAAGGTCTGATTGTATTAAGATACTCCGGTCAGGTGAAGTTTGCTTAACCCATCTCAAAGAAATAGGTTTAGGTTTAATAAAATCTGATTAATCTAAGTTCATGAGGCATAATAAAGTGCCAAAGGGTTTATCATTTCTAGGATGAACCAAGAAAAATTCTACAAATAGCAATTCCTATTTGGAGAAAGTTGAACAGGCTTTTTATTTTCCTAACCACCCAGTCATGTCGTATATTTCATGGTGTTGAAAACAGAAAAAGCACCAAACCTGTTGAAATATCTATAATAAACAAGATTTTCCTGCTGACTTTCATCTTATTTTTGATAACTGCTATGCATGCACACAGTTCAGCTTAGATCTGATCTGGGAAGGGAACTCCACCATGGCAGACTTTTAGTACTGAGAGTTGCACAGAAGTCTGCAGGCGAAATAATAGATTGAACTTTTATTTCCTGGGTCCTGATCTATCAACAACATTTTTATTTTCCCTCTCTGTGTCCTGATCAACATCACATAGCTGCTAATAGTGCCTTCCTAGCACAGCTGGGGTGTGTTGATTCATCTTAAACATGACAACCTTCCTCTAAATATTTCTCTGAAATTACCTCCAAGTGTCTTTTGTCGCATCAGCTGTTATCCCCACAGGCTTCCTCAAATGTTACAGTGCCTCTTTGGGATCTTTCATCTGTTTGCTAATATATCCTAGCTACCTCTAGATTTCTCCATACCTGGAGATTTCAGTGAGGTCTGTTGGAGTTTTGTCAATAAAGGATGAAGCATTAGATTTTAATCTTTTCAAGAGAGCAAACTTGCCTTTCTATTCTTTTGTAAAGTGTCGTGTAAATTTGAGAGGCTGTAAAATTTTATTGCTGATGATCTTGACTCTGATTTAGAGATTTCGTGAAAGGTCATCTATTCCAAGTAGAGTCTAGGATATATTAAACCATTCACAAGGTTTCATTAAAAGAGTTTCAAAAGTACTTCACAATATCAATAAATGGATCTTGCCAATTGAAGGTGGAATACCTAGACACCTTCATGGCCTACTTAACCCAGCTATTTTTTGAAAATGTCACTGAATAAAAAGAAACATTACTATGCCTTTACATTTTATCCAAACTGACACAATTTGCAAATATTTTTATATTACATTTTCAGCATGTACAATTAAAATTTAGCTTTTATGAATAGAAAATATTTTATTGGTTTTTGCCCACTTAGTACTTCATGCAAATATTTGAAAACCAAAATAATTAGATAAGATCTAGCTCTTTATCTCTAGGACACGTAAAGAGTACCAAAATGTTGTCAGCTACTAGCAGAATGATCCTAATTAATTTAAAAATGTTTTCATTAGGTATTTGCATTGGCAAAGACAACTAAAAATATCAGCACAGACATTGTATATATAAAACAAAGTTTTGGTTTTAAAATATTAATATTTTGATAGTCTATGAAATAAAATTCTATATCACAACAATGAAGGTATTTCTTCACACAGCAAAAGGGGGATTAAAGCAGAATATTTAGTATCTTCTTAAAGCTGAAATACTTATGAGTGTTGGCCTAAATGCAAATGCTATTCTGAATCATGACTGCTGGAAAAATAGGGATATGAGAAGCATTCAGTTTCACTACTTGGTTCACATCCATATCAATATATTAATTAGAAAAGAGCAGTAGAATGCCCACTAGGGGTGCATTTTGAGTGCATTTCCAAGTACCTGAAAGGGCAAAATGGATTTTCAAGAGTGTATTGAATATTACCATGCACTCTGTTTCATTTGTCTTTCTGCCTGTTCTATCCAATCTGGAAAAATAAGTTAAGTTGTAACAAAAATCTTCCATTACATTTTCTGTCAAAAACATCAAAGACCTTCCCTGTAAAACTGAGAGAAGTTGGTAGTAATTTGAATCATCTGTGTTTCAGTTTTATTATTGATGTTGAATATACTTGGAAGTACTGAACCACCTGGGGTTCAGGAAATGAAATTAGAAACCTTTCTTATGTTGTATTTGTGTTTTGTTTATATTAAATTTGCTCTTTTCTTTTTTTCCCTTCTACAGCAAGTGGCTGGTTTCTAGAAAAAGTGGAAATCACAGATGCAGCTAGTAATTCAGTGCATTGCTTCAACTGTAACAGGTCAGTAGATGAGTCCATCATCCCTCTGTACATGCTGTTTCCTTTTTCACAAGTCTCTCAGTTGCTTCTGTCTGGTTTTCTAAGACAGTAATAATTTTTTTTTTAACAATGTTGTGTTCTTATCAGTCCATCCCCAATGACTTTTGAACCCCCTGGCCAACTTGAAACCCGCTTGTCAGAAGAACTGCTAGAGGAAGACACTGGATTTTTCCACTCAGTTAAAGCTGGGTGATTTTAGGAGGGAGAAACGTAATTTAATGCCTTTGCCAAGAGAAAGTATTCATACATATTTTGAATTCAAGAGGTAGAAGGTGTCTGGTGAGCCCCTATACAAGCATTAGCACATAAATAGCTCTGGCAAATATATCAGGGATAAGCAAACAGGCATGGAAGGGAATCAGAAGAGAAGACAGTGGAACATGGAAGCAGAGATTCAAAACTTATGGAAGAAGTAGTGTATTTTATTGAGCAAGGGCAACATTAAAACATTAGAATCCTTCTGTTTCAATGTTTGCTTAATATGGGCCCAAGACACATTCAGCAAATAGGATAAAGATAAAAAAAAGCTTCATATAAAGTAATGTAGAAGTGTAATGATCTAAATTTAGAAATGTATTTAGGTACTGGGATTGTTTGGGTAAAGGGTGACTGATGTACAAAAAGAGGGTGCACATCAGTCTGCACCAAACTGAAACAACAGGTTCAAAAATTAGGAATTAAATTAAAGGGTACATTTGGAGTGACTGTTCACTGCAATATATAATTCATAGCTTGAAGAATTTCAGAATAAATAACTGATGCAAACATATTCATGTCCTTCCAAGTAGAAATTAGCTTTTTAATGCATCTGGAGAATACGGAAGTGTGAAAATTTACAAGCTCCCTGTATCTAGAAAGAGAATGTTACCTGGTAATCTGAAAACAGAAATGGTAGCCAAGAATATTTAATTTTATCCTTTCCTTAAATGTTTCTGTAAACTTGACAATTAATGGAAGCCAAATCTCAGCACCTGTACCAAAAAAAGGGAACCTTTAAAGTTCTTTGATACTCAGTGGGTCTCTACAGTCTAAATCATGAGAGTGAGGGTGTTACTGACCTCAACAACATTAAACCTCTTCCAAAAACAATAAAGTTCCCTTGCTTCAACTTCCTCCAAAGGCATGCTTGGATGCTGTCTAATCTTCTAGATACCTAAATCTAAGTTAGTGGGCATTAAGCAAAGTCCTTAAACCACAATATCACTCAGATGTGCAACACAGTCCATGAAAGGATTTTCAGGATTTGATGCCACTTCACCCCTTTTGCTTGTAAGACTTTTCAGACTACACCAGTCAGAGGAAGATTCATGCAGAAGATAGCCTGCAGCTTTTTTTTTCCCCAGATATTTGTTTTTTTCAATTTTATTTAGAATCTTATAGTAAAAGTACAACGGTATATGAGACTGGCACAAGAAGTGGAACCACATCATTGATGTGGGTGAGTGGGTGGCACAGATTGGTTCTACGTGCACCTGACAAGAACATTTAACTGGGGCCTTGGTGGGCTATGTGCCTACCTTGAAGTATATAAACCCTACTCAAACTGGAAGTTATTTAGTAGAAGAGATTAGGAGGTTTACCCCAGGAAACTCAGTGACCCAGAGATTCCTCACATAGAGGAAACTCTAAGTTCCTGGTCCTGTTCCAGCTGAGACATGGAGCTCCTCAAGGAGCTCCTCATCTCATGGCCTATGGAGTGAATGGGGAGTGGGTTCATTCTTTCACACAAAAAAGATTCCTCCAATACAAATAGCATCTCTAAAAGATATTAATCACTGAGAAACCTGAATCCTTTGCTAACTCATTTAAGTGCCTGTTGTCTAGCTTACACATCACACCTTTCCTAGGCTCTGTGACTTCCACATGAAGTTTTAGCTGCCAAAATCAGTTATGCTTCAGCCTGGACCTGTTTATGTTCAGCCATATCTCCCAGCTGCTGAATGGTGCAGCTTCAGATGTGAGCTACTATGATGCTGTATTTATTGTCTGGGAATCCCTCCCACACATGTAGATATCAAATCAGGCAGACTGTCATAAACTTTCCTAAGTATAGAAGATTTTTAACTCTCTTTGGAAATTAATACTACTTTATCCATGGCTCCAGTTAGAATCAGTCTACCCAAACTTTGGACTTAGGCCTGTTTCTCATATAATCAACAGTAAAAGCTCCATAGGCTCTTACAGAGCTAGGATTGGGCCCATCATGCAACTCAGTATTTTGTGAACCAACAAAGAGATATGGAAAAGACAGAGTTCCTAGAATTAACTCCAAGGACAATAACTTGCTATCACAGAACATGTTTCCCTACTTTAAATTATCCTAATTTTATTGTCATTCTTTAGATCATTTTACTAGTTACCTATATGATAAAAAAATAAAATTAATGTATATTTCATAAATATATTAATAAAGTTAATTACACTTTAAAATTACACATATGTGAATACCAAAACAAAAAGTTTAAAAGTCACTATTTCCTTCAGGTTGTTTTTTCTTCTCTACAAAGCAATGTAAAAACTCTCCTAGAAAATCAAAGGTGCAGAACCATGCTCTCACAAATTGTCTGTTTCTTAAATTTTATATGTGCTGTGTCCATGACAGGTTTTTATATTTTTTCCCTAAGGTGGCTTTCTGAAGATGAACATGATGGCCTCACAATAGTGCAGCTTTATCAAACTCTGGATAAATCAGCTTGATTTCTGATTCTTTGCAAGTGTGATGCTTCTCCAAATCCATGCTGATTTGATTTACTTGTCTTTTATAATTCTGAAGGCATTGTAATTATTGTGAAGAAAAGTCAAAACAATGTATTAAAAACATCACAGGAAATTAAATATGTCTAATGTGAACACAGAATTCTGATCCTATTATAGATGCTCAAAAACTTTGCATGACAGAAATTTAGATATCAGAAACTTAAATCTGTAACATGGCTCTGTGGACTTGAACTGAGCAACCATAATTGTAGTATGTAGTTACATATGTAGTAACATACTCAAATATTTGTGTTTCAGTAATGACTTGTGGGTGAGCTAAATTTAGCTTGTTTCAAATCTGTCAGTATGTATTCATTTGATGATTTTTTTTTCACTTTCATAATTTATTAAAATTTAGATCTTTTCAAGATCATTTTCCAAGCAAACTGCAAAACCCTTCAGCCTTACTATATATGGCTTCTCTTAAGACCATAACAGGGAGTAATAAAGATCTTGTCATTCAGAAGTTCACCCTGTGTGGGTAAGCCTCTCTCTGACATTTGATTGTAAAATCTTGTAGCTGAGCCAGAACCTCAGCTGAGAACCTTTAGATCCAAAGGGTCTCTTATGAGAGGCTGTTATCAGTAACACTGCAACAGCTTAGGCAGGCTTAGGCAGCTCCCTGCTCAGCTTGATGATTTTTGCAGTGCCTCTCCTCAGCTATCAAACCAGCTTTCCAGTGCCACATGTGTGAATGCCTTCATGGCAAAGAAAAACAAAAAAACCACCCAATTATTTTTTGCCAATCATACTAAAAAAATGTATTTAGCTGTAAATGCACAAATTAATGTTTGATTTGGTAGGCTTTGATATTGCCAGAGTTGACTTAGGAAGGATTTATGATACAGACAAGTCTGAAATGTAATCAGGACTTGCACAGCACCTGAAGTTTCTTGAGTGTGATCAAAATACAAATATGTTAAAGCATTCCTCTCTTAATCAAAGACTTCACCTTTTGTACCTCCAAAATCTAAAATCTTTCTGAAGATCTGAATTTTAGACTTGTTCCACCCTCATGACATTGCTCCTGTGTTCTGTAGCAGCATTGGGCTTTCTATAATTATAAGAAATAAATGAGTTTGTAATCTGTGTTGATAAAATATTGTCTGGTTGTCTTTTTCAAAATGTTTAATGTTTATTTACTCACACTATTCTGTGAAATTAGGGCAGTTGGCTGACATCTGCAACGGATGAGATCCCAGTTGTTACCTTGACACAAGAAGAAACAATAAATGCCTCTTTTGGCCTTGGTAGGTAACATAACTTTTAAATATAATTTTCATCTACCTATGTCATCAAAAGGTCAACTATTGTAAGGTGTGGTTGTGGTCAGCGTGAGCAATGGAACACTCAAACTCTTCTTTTTTTTTTTTTTTTTTTTCTGCTCACACTCCTACCACACTCACTGGAATGGATTTGAAATTGTATCCCCAGAGCCCACAGTTCACTTACTTGGTATCAGGATTCATTACACTGAATCACTTCGTTGTGATCTATTATGTGATTTGTTTCATTATTATGTGTTTCATTAATAGTTTGTAATACTAGCTCCCTTTGATGCCATTTCTGATTTATCAAGTGTAAATAATGCCTTCCTAATCTGTTTTTCTTTACTAAGAGTGGATTCCCTTCTTCTACAGCTGACTTCCATACTTGAAAATTATTTCCTCTACCTACACAGCATCCAAATCAGGTTTTGGATTTGCTTCCTGGATCCAGAGCCATGTACACAACTCTCAAACCCTTTCAATAATAGGACCAGCACTGCATAGGGCTTCCTTTCAAGAGCATCATGGGTTCTTCCAGCCTACAATACCAGGGCATTACCCTTTGATGAGAAAATGTGAAATACCATATGACCCCCACAAGCTCAGGTCTTGCTTGGAAGACATGCCAGTTAGCATATTTAGCTTGTGACCAGTGCCAAATCCCAAACGTGCTTCTTCCACATGATGTGTGCTGTCTTTGGCACAGTAGTCACTTAATCTCTGTCCCTTGCCAGTGGAATGACTTTTTGAAAAAATTCTGGCCAAAGACAGGGGCATTACAAAGGTGCCTCCTTGTGTGCACTCTCCTGTTCCTACACAGCAAGGGTGCTGCCCTGCTTTTTTCCTCCCAACATCCTGCCCTGCCTATGGAGAGCCTGGGCAGATATTGACACTGCTGATGCTTCCATGAGGAACAGAGATGTAGCATGGAAAAGAGACTGCCTGGGTCAACAAGTTATCCAGGAATTTGACACACAAAGGAGTCTTGGAAGGAGCAGTGAAGTAACTCAATCAGCTGGAGCAGGCAAGGCTGTAGTGGAGAGAAGGGTTTGACTTCTACTGCCTCTCTCTGTTGCAACCTGACTAAAGATCTGTGAAAGAAGGCAGGCTAGAAGATTTTGCTAGTTTTTTTATAAAACATTTGATTATGCACTGTAGACAAAGCCTGAAAATATTTATCCTGTAGACCATATCATAGACTCTAAAAATTGAGTCTGAAAAAGCCCATTAGAGTCCAGTTAACTCCATCTTTTTTCCTCATCCACCTTTCCTGGTGTGCTGTTATATGTCTATTATTAGGTTGATATAGATATACATTTCTGACCTTTTAAGCCCTTAAGTGTCTCAGTTTCTTTTGCTGCTGATGTTAAGGGTTTGAAAAAAATATAATCATGTTCTGACTGGCTCATTGGACCATTTAATATTCTCCCAGCAACTCCAAGTACTGTTTGTCTGAAACTCATCATATGTAAGAAAGGATTCCTTTCTCTTAAGTACATATGAGCTGTTGTATTGCACCAATCCATCCTGTAGTTTGTCAGTTGTGGAAATGGTATGAGAGTAAGAAAAAAGGAAGTACCAAGTGCTCCTTTGAGTTCCTTTAGACATCTTGGATGAATGTCACCTAGTCCTTCCTTGTTAGTATTTATAAATGTCTTTGATGTCTTTGCAAATATAAAAACGGGAAGGAAGACGGTAAGGAAGCGGAAAGGATACGGAAGGACAAAGAGTGAAGAGAAGAGGCAGGACCAAGGCAATCGGAAGCGAAGGTTAAAGTGACAGGAAGGAAGGGCTACATTGGAAGGAAGAGGAAGGAAGGACCAGGCCAGGCAGGACGGATAGTCGGCGGAATGGAGCGCAACGGGACGCGACCAGGAAGGAGGATAGCGTATCACGTGGCGCATAGTGAGATGGCATACGCAGGACCAGTGAAGGGACGGAAAGGCAAGGAACCAGCGACAGCAGGGAATCGGAACGTGAAGCGGCATAGGGACAAGGCAACCAGGCGATCATCGGATCAAGGAAGAAGATAGGACAGGAACAGGACGGCGAGGACCAGGCAGTATGGCAGAGAAGGACCAGCTACGGAAGGCCATCAGCGAAGGAAGTTGCGAGCAGAGGATCACTAGGAAGGACAGCCGAAGTAAGGAAGTGCTAGGAACGGAGGAAGGGAGGACAGGAAGCAACGGTGAACCCCAAGGGCAGGATGAGTGATAGGAAGGCAAGGAGGACACCGAATGAAAGGAGGGAGACCGCAGAGCGAAGACCTATTAGGAAGGCAACGGAAGGAAGGTGACGGACAGGCACGGAAGGGAAGGACAGCGAATGACTAGGCGGAAGCGTAGGAAGGATCAAGGAAGGAAGGAGAAGGAAGGAAGGACGGCTTCAGGAAGGAAAACGACGAGGACAGGAAGGAATGCGAAGCGGACAGGAGGAACGGAAGGAAGGAAGGCAGGGAAGGAAGGAAGGATAGGACCGGATAGGGAGAAGGCAACGGAAGGAAGGGGAAGGAATGAACGGAAGGAAGTGAAAGGAAGAGAAGGAAGGAGGGACAGCGAAGGACCACAGGAATCCGGAAGGAGGAACGACAGGAAGGAAGGAACGGTGGAAGGAAGGAAGGAAGGATAGGAAGGAAGAAAGGAAGGCAGGCAGGAAGGGACAGGAAGGAAGGAAGGAAGGAAGGAAGGAAACGGAAGGGAAGGAAGGACAGGAAGGAAGGAAGGAAGGACGGAAGGAAGGAAGGAAGGAGGAAGGAAGGGGGAAGGAAGGAAGGACAGGAAGGAAGAGGAAGCAAGGAAGGAAGGATAGCGAAGGAAAGGTAAGGCACGGAAGGAAGGAAGGAAGGAAGGAAGGAAGGAAGGAAGGAAAGGAAGGAAGGGAAGGAAGGAAGGAAGGATCACTAGGGAATCCCTTATGACTAAGAACTTCCTTTTTTTCTAAGAGGGGCTGCTCAGGAGCTCTGCTTAGTATTGCAAGCCCTGCCAGAACAGCAGGATTATGCACAACTCCTTCCTGATGCAGAACCACTCCCTAAAGGACTGACTAGAGTAAGAAAGGCAGGCTTTTGTGCCAGAATGCTTCCAGAGGGCGTCAAATCCAGGTACAAAGAGCTTATTCTAATGCTTCTGTTAGTCTGAACTAGAAAGTGCAGAACCTAAAGCATTAACTGCAATTGACAAAAGTACTGCCAAACAAAAGAAAATAGATTTTGGAATCATTTTGAAGGATGCATGCAAGAATTGATTAGACCTGTAGAGTATAATGATATCCTAATGGCAAAAGGAGAGTTGTAGAAGCAAAAGTTCAAGTGTACTTTGAAGGGGCAGTCTGTACAGCACAGCTAGAGAAGAGATGGAAAAACATCATTGTTAGGATGTGAAGAACTAAAAAATACTTTAGAGTACAGATAAGAGTATTGGAAGCATGTTTCCTGGACATTTAGGTTTGAGTTGATAATGGTCTACTGAGAAACAACGGAAGGACATGTACACATACACAAAAAGTATTCCTAAAGTAGACCAAGATTCTAAGGGGCAAAAAAGGGAAACATCTGCAACTCAGAACAAAGCAAAAGCAGTGATACCTGTAAAAATGTTTTCTTTAAAGAAAGGAGAAGAAAAGAAAGCCATGAATAAAATCTCTTTCAGAGAAAAACTGACTTTACATGAGAAACGAACATACTTGGTTTATGAAATATGGATTTATGTCTACAATCTCATTTTTGTCCTTCAATTATATTTTGTAATTAATAATTTCTGAGGTTTAGTAACAACATTGCCTTGCTGAATGCATGCTGGTTTGTACACAGTGTGTATACAAACACTTCTGGCCTTGATACAGCTCCACAGAAGTTATGCCAGTCTAACAGAGAGGAAATTTGGTTCTGTTGTTATTATCATTATTATTATTTGGGATCCTTTTCATTTGTTATCTTTGAAGTGAGAAAACAAACCAGAAGACATTCCTCTTATCAAGTATCAAACAGCTTTTAATTTTTAAGTTTAAATGTTCATCTATTGCACTGCCTTTCTTGCCAGACAGCTATTGTTAATATGAAAATCAGTGTGAAAGAATATTATTTCCCTCTCAACTGCAACAGTAGCTGAATCCAAACAGAGCAAACCTAACCAACCAACAAAAGAGCGAAAAAAGAACAGCGAGAGGGAGGAGAGGAGAGGAGAGGAGAGGAGAGGAGATGGAGGGACGAGGAGAGGAGAGAGAGGGAGAGGAGAGGAGAGAGGAGAGGAGAGGAAGGGAGGAGAGGAGGATGAGGACGAGACGAGGAGAGGAGAGGAGAGGAGAGGAGAGGAGAGGAGAGGAGAGGAGAGGAGAGGAGGGAGAGGAGAGGAGGGAGGAGAGGAGAGGAGGAGAGGGAGAGGAGAGCGAGAGGGGAGGGAGAGGAGAGGAGAGGAGAGGAGGGAGGAGAGGAAGGCGAGGCGAGAGGAGAGGATGAGGAGAGGAGAGGGAGGAGGAGAGAGATGCAAACATATAAGAAAGAAAGTGTAAAACTGTCCCAACACCTCTAACAAATTATCTTGCAAACTAAACACATTTCAGATTTACAGGCCTGAGCCCACCAGGGTGAACAGAAATCTTCCTGGAAGATAGGTCAGCTCCTAGTTCTATCCGAATTCTGTCCTTTAGTGAAGTGGTTCAGGGCAAATATACCAGAAAATTTGTCTCATCTATGGAGCAGGAAGGGGAGGATGTAGGGACACTCGGCCCCAGCAGTTATCTTTTCCAATGGCAAGCAGTGGAGTAGCCTTAAGCAGGCTCCCATGACTTCTGAAGATAATGTACACTGAGACTGACAGCAATTATGTTCCTAAATATCTCCTGCAATGCTCAGAGCCACCTTCTGTCCTTTTAATGTGTTGGACCTAGATCTTCTCCATTTTATTCTTTCCTTCTTAAAGCTGACACCTTTGAGTTACTCTCTTACCCCACCCTAAATTGCAGCCCAAGCAATTTAGGTTAGGATTTGAGCTCTAGGAGCACAGTTGTTCCCCTACTGCCACTCCTGTATCACACTATAACCTCCATTATAAGTTTGTGGCATCTTTTAGACCTGTATATGTCAAACAGACTCAATTAAAGTAACCTACAGTGTACACTAAACCATTTTATTGAAGACATAACTACAAGAAGGCTCTGGGGGAACCTTATAGCACCTTTCACTACCTGAATGGGACTACAGGAAAGCTGGAAAGGGACTTTTTACAAGGGCATGTAGTGACAGGACAAGTGGTAATGGCTTCAAACTGACAGAGGGCAGGTTTAGATTAGATGTTAGGGGAAAAAAACCAAAACAATTACTGTGAGGGTGGTGAGGAACCAGAACAGATTGCTCCCCAGAAAAGCTAGGCAGGCCCCATCCCTCGTCGTGTTCAAGGACAGTTTGGATGGGGCTTTGAACAGCCTAGTCAAGTGGAAGGTGTCTCTGGCCACAGCAGGAGGTTGGAGTTGAATGATCTTTAAAGTCCCTTCAAACCCAAACCATGCTATGAAATAGAGTAACACTGAAAACTCTTTGGTTATAAACCACAAACTTGCAGCTAAATTAGCTTTGCCATTAAGCACCTTCTCTGCTCACAAGGTAATCCTGGAACCATAGAGTGAATCATAGAATGCTTTGTGTTGAAAGGGACCCTAAGTGAATATATTGTATTATATATAGGTGCTTACTGAATTATTAAAAGATATCTTGAGAAAGAAGCTATTTGTATTACAAGTCTCAGGCAAGAAAGATCATGTAGATTGTAATGAGAATAAAATACAGGGTTCCAAAAGGAATAGAAATAAAGTGCAGTTATACCATTGTAACAGAGACTGCACAGCAAATGTGTATTATTTAAGAACCATTATGTGACAATGCAATTAAAAGACTCTTGTGTGATAACACGCAAAATAACTAGTCAAATTACTTTCATGTGTGCTTTTCACCTTCCAAAGTTTGATTTTTGTGTGTTCAGCACTCTGAATACTGTAATGCATGCTGCAGTCTTTTCCTGAAATCTGGGGTATATATCAGTAAAAGCCAATTTCCTAAAGGCAATTTTATACTTACCATGTACATTTAAGAGTTAGAAGGCAGATTTCTCAGCTGTCCAAATGACTTCTTCTGTTTAATTAATGAAGTTAAAGGGACTATATTTAGTCACAGAGCTTAACATAACACTACCCTATCAGTCTCACTGCCATTCCTATTAAGATATTCCAGCAACGTGGTTGAACGAACTCACTGTTCTATTTTAAGAAGGGAGAGGGCAAGCTCGTAAAATATTGCAGAGGCTTAAAAAAAAAAATTAAAAAGGTGAAGAGGTCAATTAGTTGCTCATCCCGTATGGTTGAAGATGCAGGAGGACAGAGAGAGCGGAAGGGCCAAGGGTGGGCGGTAAATGCTCCCACACTCGGCCAGCAGCCCTGGCCCTGTGATTCTCGTGTGACTCTCGGAGGCCGGATGCTGGTGGCCTCGCGTGACCGCGTAGCCGTCGTCATTTGTGTCCCCAGCCGGGCTCCGAGGGCGACGGTCGCCTCGGGCCGCCCGGGGGAGTCTGTGTCCCGCGGCGGAGAGCGGCGCCGGCTCCGCCCGGGACGGCTGCTCCCGACCTCAGCTGCTCCCCCCGCCCCGAGCTGGGAACTGCCGGCGGAGCCAGCTCTGCTGCCGAAACACCCGGGTGAGCTCCGGGGAGCGACAGCGCTCTGTGAGCAGCCGAGGCTGCGAGAAAAGGGGCGGGGAGCGGTTAAAGGCGTCGTGAGTTCGCCTGGAGAATTTTACGCCCAAAATACGATTTCTCCAGGTGGCGGAATAAAACGGTGTCTCCTCACCTTCCCCCGAACGCCTCTGAGGCAGCGTGAGTCACGGCACAACCCGAGAACTCCATCTCGCAACAGCGTTTCACAAAGTTAGGGGAGCGTCGGCAGCGCTTCCAACGGGACGGCCGGGACAGCTGCCGCCGCCCCGCGCGGGACCCGCCGTGCCGGGCGCTCAGAGCGGCTCCGCCGGGCCGGCCGGTCCCGCTGCGCGCCTCGGGCGGCACGGCAGGGCATCGCCGCCCGGAGCTGCCCCCAGTCACCGCGCTGGGGCGGCAGCAGCTGCAGCTCCCCCCAGCCCGAGAATGCCCGCTCGCAAGGAGAAGCCCAGGGGGGACCCCCTGGCCACCTCGTCCGCACCCATTCGCGTTCCGCCACTCCACCCCCGCGCCGGCGGGGCAGACCCTTCCAAACTGTTCGGAGGACACCGGAAATCGGCAGCGGAGCCCGCGACAGCGCCGCGACCCCCTGCTCCCGCAGCCCCGGCCCCGGGGGGAGCCGGCCACACCCCACCTCTCCCCGCCGAACCGCTCGCTCGCCGCCGCCGTGCCCACCTCCACGGGCCGGGCAGCAGAGACACCGCGTACCCCCCGCCGCCGCAGGGCCGCGCTCCGCACCCTCGGGGCAGCGCCGCGCCCTCCCCTCCCGGCCGCCGAGCGCCCCCTTCCCCGCCCCTGCGCCAGTGCCGGTGCCGGTGCCGGGCGGGGGGCGGTGGCAGCGAGGGAAGAGGGATGAGGTCATCCTCTTTCCCGGCGTCAGTCAGTTGGGTGGTGGCGGCGGCGGGTGCGGGCGGAGGCGGGCGGGGAGGCGGGTGCGGGATGCGCTGCTCCGGGCAGCGCAGCCCTGCCTGCTCCCGGCTCGAGCAGAGCGCGGCGGCGGCGGCGGCCCCGGCACCGCCGGCCCCCGCGGAGGCGGCGGCGGGGCGGGCGGGCTGAGCGCGGCTCCCCGCAGACAGGCGGCGCTGCGGACGCGGCCGCCGCGGAGGAGCCGCCCGCGGGCGCGCAGCCCGGCGCGGAGCGGGGACAGGGGACGCGGGGAGCGGCGGGTCCGCGGCGGCGGAGGGCGGGAGGCAGGAGTCAGGAGGCGGAGGAGGAGGAGCAGGAGGAGGCGCGGGATAAAGGAGCGCTCGCTGCTCCCGCTCGCTCTCCAGCGGGGCTAAGGGAGGCATCATGGCCGCGAAGTCGGACGGGCGGCGGAAGATGAAGAAGGGCGGCGAGGTGGCGTTCACGCCGCTGCAGAACTCTGAGCACTCGGGCTCCGTGCAGGCGCTGGCCCCAGGGCTGCCCGCCGGCGCCGGGCCGGGCGGCGGCAGCGACGACGATGAGGCGCCCGGGGGCGGGTGCTGCAGCGGCGGCGGCGGAGACGGCTCGGGCGGCGGCTCCCGGTGCTGCTGCTGCTGCTGCAGCGGCGGCAGAGGAGGAGACGGCGGAGGGGGCGGTGGCGGGGGCTCCCGGGGCTCGGGCGGGGGCTCGTCCTCCTTGTGCCTGCGGCTGGGCAGGGAGCAGCGGCGCTACTCGCTGTGGGACTGCCTCTGGATCCTGGCCGCCCTGGCCGTGTACTTCGCGGACGTGGGCACCGACATCTGGCTGGCGGTCGACTACTACCTGCGGGGCCAGCGCTGGTGGTTCGGACTCACCCTTTTCTTCGTACTGCTGGGCTCCCTCTCCGTGCAGGTCTTCAGCTTCCGCTGGTTCGCGCACGACTTCAGCACCGAGGACAGCGCCGCCGCCGCCGCCGCCGCCGGGCACTGCCCCGCCGCCGAGAGCAAGCTGCTGGTGAGCAGCAGCTCCGCGGCCGCGGACATCGACGCCGCTCGCCCCAGCACGCCGCAGAGACAGGCGTCCACCGCCAGCAAGGGCAACGCCACCAACAGCAGCAGCAACAGCAGCAGCAACGCCGCCGGCAGCGGCGCCGCCGGTCCCCGCGCTGGCGGCGGCCGGTCCGCGTCCTGCGCCTTCTGCATCTGGCTCCTGCAGTCGCTCATCCACATCCTGCAGCTGGGGCAGGTCTGGAGGTGAGGAGCAGGGCGAGGGCGGTGCGGGGGCCGGGGCTTGAGCCCCTGGCCGCGGGGGAGCACGCCCGGCCGCGGGCGGGACTGCGCCCGGCGAGCGGCCGCCTGCCCCGCCTCGGGGTCCCTCTTGGGGACAGCGCGCCTCGGCCCGCCGGGCCGTCGGGGTGACCGGGTTCCCGCAGGGCCGTCTGGACGACCGGTCGCGAGGTGCCGAGGGGAGTCCCGCCGGGTCCCGGAGCGTCCTGTGCTGCACAGGTGACCGCCCCGGGAGGCGCCCGGCCGCCTCCAACCCGCGCAGCGCCAGGTGCCCAGAATCTCCTGGGAAACCTGCGCCGGACGCTCGGTAAAATTAGGGAACCGGAGGGGAAAAGTGGACATACCCCGGTAATGCACATTTCCTGGTCCCCTCACGTGCGGCCAGCACACCGTTGCCGCCAGCAGGAAACTTCACTGTCAGTGAAGAGTTACTTTCCAGTAACGCCCTGATGCCGTGTTTTGAGATTTATGTATACATATGCTGCGAACAGTCATCTCCTTGCTATGCATATCCATTTTCTATATCTGTGGTGTATTAAAGGAATGTCTTCTAAATAAAAGTTTTGAGTAGCAGTTCTCAAAACCATCTGCAAGCGACGTACTGTGCATTATGGAAAGGATGTGCTGAAGTGCCTTGGGAAAGGCAGTTGCTGGAAAAGGAGATGACATCATAGTTTTCAAAAGTAAAGTTTTCCTTCAGTTTTAGCAAATTTCTGGGAAAGATTCATATGGAGGCTGAATGTCCTGCAAATACATTTAGTGGTGCCTCAAAAGTGCAGAGTTCAGAAGGCACAGTGGATAGAGATGTTAAACTTTCACATAAAATTTTGGAAGATAAATGCTGTGTTGAGGAAGGTCATGCAGTAGGGCAAGTGCACTAAAGCAACAGTGGAAAATACCTTTTATGTTTCTTGTCTGATGGATGGAAAGAAATTATGTCATCCTTCTGTTTTGGAAACACTTGGGACTTTTCACAACTACTTCATTAGGGAGTTTAATTTGTGGTTACTGTAAACTTCTAATTGCTGGTACTTTTAATATCTGTCTCATCCCTTTGGGCAAAGTCTGTCTTTTGCTCTGTCAGCGCAGTATTCAGTACAGGTCAGTTCTGCTTGTGGCCCTTAAGGATCAAGGAGTCCAAGTGCTGCTAGCTAATTGACCAAAGATCTTGGAATGCCACAACTAAGTACCTTTTCCTTTCCAGAGTATTTGGTTCATTGTAACAAATTCAATTTTTTAAACTTGTGAAACTAACTTAAAGTTACAGGTGTGCTCATATTAACAATGACATGACTTGAAAGGGAAGCAGAATTTTGAACAAAAAGTGATGCTTTGTTTCAAATCTTGAATGCTTGTATGCTCTTTTATCTTCTACTTTTAGAGCTGTTTAACACAAGTTAAGTCCAGGACTTTCTGAATGTGATGGGTTTTGTGTAATGTTTAGTCCCCACCCTGCAGAGGTAGAAAAGTAAGTACAGTGGCTTCAATTGTACTTAGAAATTCATGTTGATATTCATACATATAGAAGTCAAACAATGTGGATCATGCTGAGTGATAGAGGAGAGAGTTTTACAAGGTCTGGTGTCACCACTCTGTATTGGAGAACACAAAGAGCAGGGAGTGCTGTGGGTGGAGCAGGGTGGGATCCAATACTGTACAGCACTTCTGTCAGATGAGGTGTCTGGGATTTAGAGCTCTCCAGCTGCTTGCTTTTTGATGAAGCACAGTGTCTTTTAACATAAGATTTCCTCCTTGCAAAAGCACCTACTCCTCTGTATTTAAAGCTAGATGAGTCTCTTTTGATCATATGCAGCTTTTCTGCATGTTTTATGTGCAGCAGTGTAAGACTACCAGAATATTAAACTGATAAGGCATGTTAGGACATTATTTATGATTTAGCCTGTTACACTTTTTTTTTTCCAGTGAAAAGCCATCAAATTGCCTGTCTATCAGTAACTTTGTAGTATTTATTTGCAGTTTTCCACAAACTTAGAAATTATATGGTCAGCAGCATGGAGTGTTTCATATCAGCACTTCATAACTGATTAAAGTGGCTCCATTTTAATTCCCTATATATATTCCTGATTAGGGAGAGCCTTTGGAGAGATCTACAGCTAATAATCAGCCCCAAAGAGAAGAGGTCACATCACAGCCTGAGAAACTCACTTAATAGTCCAGAACTTCTACTCTTCAGCATAACATTGGTACTGCCTTGAGCAAATAGCTCAAGCTGTTTAGGCTGAAAGATGATCTAAAGGGTTTTCCAGTTGCCTGTGTTTGGAGATTTAACTCCTTCTCTGACACAGCTGAACAGACCATGCTGGCTGTGTGAGCACCGCAGGCGCACACGTGCTGGGGTCACCATCCCAACAGGTGACAAAACCTGCTACCCTTTGTTCTCTGCCTCTCATTATGTTTCTTCTTAGCCTTCAGATTTTTCCCTTTTTTATTTCTTTTGCCCCTGGTTAAAGCTCTCCTGTAACTACATTTTAATTTTCTGTTATTTGTTGCACAAGTGTCATTTTCACTTGTCCCACAAGTGAAAATGACAGTAATATGTCTCTCATTTCTCTATCAGGGAATGAGGAGAAAGTTTGCTTGTGCCTGATTCTCTAGTTACTAAAACTGGTGATCATTCTGTTCTCATGTGGTATTTGTTGTCTTCTGTCTCCTCTTAAAATTAATTGAATCCTGAGGTCTTCAATTTCCCTTTATTTGTCTCATTGCCAAAGATTTTGGGGGCAAAGGTGTCAACTGCTTATTTAAGGAAGCCATGCTGAGGAAAGAGCAGTAAAGCTGACAATCCCAGTGCTCTTAATATGCTTGAATTAAATAAAAAAATTCTAAAAAATGTGTTTTTAGTGATTAATTCTGTCAGAATGACTTTTAACAATTTCAAAGCTTTTCCCCTGAGATTAATTTTTTGTTTACAAACATACTGAAAGCCAGATAATTGAAAATTATTATGTGTTAATTTTAACTAAAATGTGCTAATGGGAAATGAATGAGGTCTTTAATGTGGAATGGAACAATTCTAGAAGTAGGCAATCTAAAATTACTAAAACAGTTTTTATTCCTTGAGTGTGAAAAAGGGGAACTGCAGGAGCAGCTAAGCTGCCAATCAGTTCTGAATAAAATAATAATTTTTATTTTCTTTTGAAATTGGTGTAACTTTCCCCCAAAAAAACTTTGGAATATCAAATGGCTCCTTTTTAAAGAATATATATTTTTTTTTTTCCCTCTGGGGTTTGGCTGTTCATGGACTTCCTCACAGCAGTGGCCATCTGTTAAAATTCCAGTGAAGTCTCTGAGGATCTGCTTGCCACAGCAGAGTGCAGGAACTAGGCATTTGTTGGCAGCTAATTTCATGGTGAAATGTGATCACTGATGAGATTCTGCCTTCAGAGACAGATACAGCTAGGTTTCCTTATCCAAACTTCCAGTGCTTTTTACCAATATTTGGCCATGGAAACTACACTATGGAGCCCACTTCTCCCAATCAGGTGCTGTGAGAGACCTGTCTTATGATTAGTAGACTCTGGGGGGTACAAGGAGGATGCAATACACAGGATGTTTCTATCCCATTGAAAGGAAAAAATGAAAGTAGACGCTTTAATTTAGAGTCTGTAAGGACCTCTGTAGAGGTATATGGGCCAGTAGGATTCAGATCAACTATTGCCCTTTGAGCCTGGCTGAGAGTGTGTAACCACTGCCCTTGAGCATCCCTTTGATTCACTAAACTTCACAGGCTTAGCCACAACTTCTAGATTTTGCTGTGGATGGCAGGACTTGGTGACTGGATGTAAGAGATCAGAGCGTTTATCTGGCATCTGTGGAGCTGGTTCATTTCCTTAAAAAAAATTTCTGGCTGAGGTTCCTTTGGTCTGGCAGGATTCACATAGCCTTGCTCCTGAAGCTGGGTAAAGGGATCAGTCAGCCCTGGGAGGAGTGTGAGTTGTGGGGTGAACAAGAGGAGGAGACTGGAGGACTTGCTGGTGCCTGTCTCGTGGTGTCTGGATAGCAAGAAATAGCTCCCTGAGACAGCTCCTGTGCCTTGCAGCAGGGTGGTGTGAGGAGGCTGCCTTGGTGCTTGGAGTGCTTGGGAGTTCCCACTGTGTCTGTCATTTTGTCTGAAAGGCTGCAGTCAAAGAGCCTGAAAGGGAACTGTCAAGTTTCTGTATCTAACAAGGCCAGAGGAAGGGTGAATCATTGAAAAGATGAGGACTGGAAATTACCCTGGAAAATTATTTCTGGATAGCTGAAGCAATACTGAGATGATTAAGTATATCCCTCTCAACAGAATGAGGGGGTTTGACTGAGACTTCCCAGCTCTATGGGAAACCACCCAGAGAAGGAGGAGAACACACCAAGTTACTTGTCCTTGCTGGTGGCATTGTCCAGGACAGGTGACTGTTCCTAAGTGGATCCTGTTCCCTGACAAGTGATACTATGGATTTGCTGTATCTGTTTATGTGTACTACTAAGAAGCCATTATTTTCCTCATCCTTCCTTATTTGTCAAAAAAAGGAGTTGGAGCAAGGTTGCAAAGGTGATGTTGGATTCTGAGACCAGGGTGAGTTGTAATTTCTCTGGTGCCCCGTGGAAATGTTTTTCAGAGGTCTGGATCACCTGCCAAAGAAATGTCATTGGTTATGCTCATAAGATTCACTTCTGCAATAATTTGACACTTTTCTTAGAAGAAAAAAAAAAAAAAAAAAAAAAGAAGGAAAAAAAAAAAAGGACAAAGGGTGTCTGCTCTGCATGTGAGAAATCCTGACATCTTCTTCAGGTGTTCAGGTGCTCACCTGAGCATGACTGACGCCCTAAACTGGAAGTCCCAGCAAAGTAGCTCAAGTTAAGAAAAACATCATCAGTCTTAGCTCAACTCCAAACTTAAATAAGTTCACTTCTTTTCACACTTTTGATCTACATAGTAGTTTTTGACACTTTTGTTCAGATGCAATGTAGGAATTTGGTGTAGTTATGTGGTCAATAATTCCAGCTGCCATTGGACTTCACACTAAGATGCGATAATATCTCAATCTGACACCAGTTTTTCTCACTGTTTTGAAATCTGTCAGATAATTTGTCACATGGAGTCCAAATTTATGAATCATAACCATTTCCTAGACAAGATTATTGCATATCCTCCCCATCTGTCTCTTAGTGTAGCAAAATGCTGCCACTCAGCAATGCCATATTTCTTTTATTGAGTTACTGCTGGGCTTGAGTTAAAATCCTACTGACTAACTATTTTGCTTGCTGTGTCTTTAGGTCTCAGGAAAGGTTATGGGCTGTCAGAAACAGGAAATAAAGTTGTGGGTTTTTTCCCTCAGCAGGATTAGAAGGGCAGCCTACCCTGTAAGTGGCCTGACCACATTTAAACTTTTGGTAATATATTCATCAGAATAAATATTCAAAATTTTTTACTCTTTTCATTCCCTTTTTTCTTTTTCTTTATTTTTTGTTCTCTTTTCTGAAGATAGTGGTATGCAGATGAAGTCTGTGCCTTTCATTTTTTTTGAAACACAGGAGTGAAGCTTTACTATGTTCTTAAAAATCTCTTACAAGTCTGCATACAAATCAGATTTGGTATTCAGTTTATTGTAATAACCTTAGCTATGTGTAAAAGATGCTGATGTACTTTAGAAGAAAGATACTGTTCTTTAATAATTAACAAGCATTCCTTCTGTAGAGAATATTTATCAGTTACATAAATTTTCAGATTTTCAAAGGACTGCTTAAGCACTGATTTCTGATCACACAACTGGCTTAGTAGGAAAACTTGTATTTCATACACAGAATGCTTTCTAGAAACTTATATATGGGAAGAATTTATATTTACCTTTTTCCAAGAGTGGAAAAATGATAAGATTACAGGGGTTTGTGTTTCAGAGGATTTCATATCACCATATACATATATTATTTTAGAATCCTCTGGTGCTATGAAAAAATGACAATATGTACATACCATGAATTCAAAGAAATGCATCACACCATAATTTGTTTCTAAATGTTATAACCTTGCATAAGGTTCCTGCAACCAGATGAGAGATTTTTTTTTTTTGGTTTGGTTTTGTTTTTGTTAAAATTTCTGCTACTTACATCTGAGAAAGTATTTATTTCTGAAAGGTCAGTTTGTATGTCCACATCTCCTGTGGGAAAACAAGAAAGTGTAACACCACAGCATAATCTGTAGCCTCAGTTACCCTCCTTCATTCATCAGGTTATTTACATCACAGTTTAACTTGTCCAGAAGAGTATTCTCCTTGTCAGCTGGCTTAGTCATTAATATCTGTCCATAAGAACTGACTTAGCCACAAAGATACAAAAGCTCTAATAAAACTAAAATTAAATCAATTCTTCTGTCACTTGGTGTTACCTTGTTCTTCTGTCTCTCTCTTCCAATTAAGTAGCTTTTAATGTTTAGCAGATAAATCACAGCAGTGACTTACATTTTCATGAAACAGGTTGTTTGGGAGGAATTTGTCAGGCACAGACAAAATCAATAGCTCTTTTGCTTGCACTTCAAGAAATTTTTTTTTGTTTGCTAAAGTACATTTAGAAAGTGGTGCCTTTTTTGTCCATTTTAGCACAGCTGTTAGTTGTATGCATTGGGTCAAATGGATATAGGCATGGAAGGGGCAAACAGGCCATAAAAAGAACTGCTTTGATTTACTTGATTTTTAAAATGAAAGGAGGCTGATATTAAAGAGCACATGAGGGAGCATGTAGAAGAGGAAGAAGGTTCTGAAAAGGCATGGGAATATCAGTTAATACTCCTAATTATGTACCTTACTCCAGTTTGTTTCCTTTCAGCCACTGACCAAGGAGGAATTATTTGAATAATTTCCTAAATGACTGCTTGAGAAACTGTAGAAGCAGGCAGGCAAACAGAAGAGTTTTAGTTCTGGGAAAATTCACAGTACAAATGTTAGATACATGGAGAAAATACTAGATAAACTCTCACTGCAGTGAGTAGTCATCTGAACAATGATAAATAAAAATGTGAAATATCAGTCTGGCATAAGCTGACAGGAAAGAGAGTACTCTAAAACATCTTTTCATAAATTTTAGAATTAAAAAATAATAGGTCTTGGGTATATATTTTTCTAAGAGATTTTACCTGAATTTTCTGACAACCATAACATGAATTATCATCTCCCTGTGGGCTCTGGTTGCTGAAGTGGTTTCTTATCACTCTCCTTCTCATTCTGTTTCCCTGCCTGAATGGCTGAAATGGGCTATAATGTACTTTTTCCCCCAAGATAAAATAATTGCTGTATTATGTTATTATTTTCATTACCTTTCCTTTGACAACAGGCCTGTGCTGCTCAGTATGTTCATGGTGAAAGGCTTGTGTGGTGAGCTGTGTAAATCTTTTTGATTGGCAGGGGTAATCAGTGGGGGTGGTTAATGTTATCAGTCACAAATGATTTGATGTCACGAGTTGGAGCACATGGAGTGAGGCTGTTTTGGGGGGTGTTTTCAAAGGAATTTTAGCAGGTAATGATATGACAGGGAGAGTATCTACTTTTTGTTCTTCTAAAGTTGGAAGGTGTGACTTAGATGAGACTGATGTACCAAGGATAGTGCCAGCTGCTTTAGAGAAAGATGCAGATGTTTTATGGTGAATAAAAAGTGAATTAACCTACAGATGGATGGACAGTTTTCCTTATTTCTATCAGCTGTTATATATCAGATTAATTTCTACCCTTAAAAAATGAAGGTTAGCATTGCCATAGTTTTCAACATTACTCGCTTTAATGGGATGTTTTCATGTAAACATCTGATCTATTCTAGGATCCTGCCAACTTCTTTCAGTGATGCTTCCCCATGGTTAGTACATAGGATCAGTAGATTACTTCCTGCAGGACCAAGGAAAGTACCTTTAATGATCAAGCACCCGACATCAGCTATCTGCAGAGAGAACTATGCATGCACAGAAAGCAATGAAAGCCACTATGCTGGTATTTTCACATTTTAATAGTGGCTTGTGTGGGATGATAAGCTTTGTCATTATAAATGTGTGTGTGCTTTTATCTAAAGGAAGGGCATGGATGCAGTTGTGTCTTTTCTTATTATTCTTCAACCCTAACCTTTATAGTCTTGCTTTATATGGAAATATTTCTGTGAGACAGATCTATAATAGGACTTTGCTCTGAAAGCAGAATTTAGATGTTCTTCAGGCATATAGACCTGAAAATATGACCTAGAAAATTTCGCCTAACAGCCTTGTGAGGAAAGCTTTTTTACTGTGAGGGTGGCAGAGCACTGGAGGAAGCTGCCCAAAAAGTTTGTGGAGTCTCCTTCTCTGTAGATATTCAAAACATGCCTGAATGTGATCCTGTGCAACTTGCCCTGTGAACTTGATTTACCAGAGGACTTGGACTGGATGGTCTCCAGAGGTCCCTTCCCACCCCAAACATTGTTATTCTGTGATCCTGAGGAATTTAAACATAATGAACCATAATGTTCAACTTGAAAGCTGCCTAGATGCTTGTATTCCTGCCTGTTAGCTGTGCCCAGAACCTCCCCAACACACACAGCCTGAGTTCCTCCTCATTTGAGCCCATTGCAAACCAGATTCTAGGCTGCAGTGGCACCAAAATCCCTTAGTGGATCCAGTTGGCAAGCATTGTTTAAATCTGCTTTATGAGCAATGACAAGCTTATATCCCCAACTAATATTGCAGACTCAGCCTTGTGTTATAGTGCTGGAGAAATGTCCCTTGTGATTAGGCTATTTGCTCAGGTTTTAGGAGATTTGAGTTCACTGCCCTTTCCAGCTGAGAGGGGTCAGTTCTTGTCTCCCAGATTGGTTTCTGCACTGATGTTTAGGCAAGGCTGGATGGGGACATTTACTGCCCTTCCTGCCGGAGTTGTGACATAACATTGACAGAGAAATGTCATGTTTGTGAGGCCACAGAGGAAGACCTAATAGGGCCTTGTAATGAGACAAAACCCAGGTTTCCCTGTCTTTCTTCTTTACACTTTAATTATTTTTTTCTACTTTTTTCCACCCTTTAACCTTCTCTCTTTCTCTTACCCTAAAAGTACACTACCAGTATTTCTGTTTACAAACATTCATGCTTCATGTGTATAACCACAAAGAGCACCATAATACAGAAGTCCATGAAAATGCCTGCTTAATCTTGTAGGATTAGCTCCAGATGAACTGAATTAGCTGAAGCATTGGTTTATTAATTTTTTTTTCATCAACCTTTCTTTGTCTTATGTAATCAAACTTAGAAAAAGAGATAGAAGAAAGCTGGTTTTGATGTATGCACCCAGTAGTTCTATACTTTTTCTCTGCCATTTTTTGCAAAAGTGAGTGAAATAACAATTTTAAAACTGCAATTTAAAAATTGTTTGAGTTCCTGATTCTTGCTCTGAGTTGATTTCCAGATGCCATTTTTGTAGCTGATTTTTATCAATGTGAGCAGAAGTTTTGTGGCTGAAATAAAACCCTATCTTCATGTCCCAGCTTCTTATTTCCCAGCTCACCTCAAGCTCCACAGCAAGTGGAGCCCAGCTTTTCAATATGCATAATTTTGGTTGTATTTTGGTTGCCTTTAGTCTGTGTTCCAGAAATTTAAAAATGCAGCTCGCTTTTACTTCAATTGGAGTGGAGCTTTTTATATTGTTTTTTTCTTAAAAGGGAAGGATATTTAAAGGCTCAGTTTGGGTAGTCAAATGCAGAGCATACTTCTGAAGATGTTATTCTTTAGTTATCTAGTACATATTTGCAGTCTAGTCTACGGATATTATGCAGCCTTATTTTTGTAATATACTTTGAGATACTCAGATGGAAAATTATCTAGGTAGAAACAATTCAAAATCAATTATTTCAATGTGTCTGTCAAAGCAGGTTTTAAGTTATATCTGTTGAAAACATGAGCATCTTTGTAAAAGTAAGATTTTAATATTTTAAAGATTTCTTTCCACAAGGCTTTATGCTTGTTACACCCAGAACACAGCTTTAAAAAAGTTCTGTCCTTCACCCCATTTCCTTCACCTACTACTTTTGCTGCTTCAGGTTAGCTCATCCCCTCATCTTTTGAGCTGGTTTCCTTATTTGTTAGTTTACTTTTTAAGCTGGATCCAGCATGCTGTGAGAAACTGTCCTAAGGGTTAGGAATTTTTCTAAATTAAGTGGAGGAGCTAGAATCAACTTCAACCTGAAACTTCCAAGCACCGTGACACTTCAGCTTCAGAAACAATGACATGAGTGGGTGACAGCAGACAAATAGGCTGAGGATAGAGCATTACCAGTAGTCTTGGTGGAAACTGGACTCAATGCAGAATTATTGAAAAAAACCATAAATGTAAACACAGCTCACAGAATATTAAATGGATATGTTAACTAAAGATCAGGTACTTACAGAAGATTTACCCGAGTGGAGCCAAATACAGTGCAGAGGATAATTAATGTGGCAGAGAGAACTCAATAATAATGGCTTTGAACTTTTACAATAGTGTGTTAATGCATGTGTCAAAAGGAGGGATTGCATTTACAGTCAACAACCATTTGTTAGCAATTTTTACCACACAGGCAAATTAAGAACTCATGATAACATTGTATGAAAATTACCTTTCTGAACTAAGGGCTATGTTTCGTCCTTAAGTATGTCATTAATTACTTTTTTCTGTACATAAAAAATAAAATTTTGGACAAGTACTTTTTTCTATAACCTGGCTTCATTCTTTTTGTGTGACTTCTGTGGAAGAGCTACTCCATTGATAATCCAGTTGGGTTAGAGAATTAATTAGTTATTGGGAGTGTTCTCTTCATAGTTGGATTAAATAGAGAGAGCTTGTGAGAAAACAAGCAAAATAGAGTACAAAATAAGTCAGTTATTTTAATAATATAATAATTATTAAGTCAGTGCAAAATAACTCAGTTCCTGAGTTTGTCTCATAAGAGGCTTCCTCAGCCTCTGATGGTTGGTTTGGAGAAGCAGAACATAAAATTCCAGGAGCTGTGAAGGCTGTAGTTGAAATGGACCTGTTCCCTTGTCAGTTTGTACCTGTTAGTGGTGTGCTGTCAGGTAGACTGAGAATTTTGGCTTGTTTTGTGAGTTTATGGATGCTTTGCACTCATCAGTGAAAAAAGTATGGCTCCTTTAGAGAGGGAGTGCTGGTCTCCTTACCAAAGTGTGAATTGGACCATTGAAGGTTCTCCAAGTGGGGCTTGCATGAGACAGCCCAGAGCAAATATTTAATCTTTTTGTGTCCTCTGCTCTTCCAGTAGAGCTTGTTAACAGCTTCCAGCCTCACCCATGTTGAAAAGATGGGAAGCTGGAAGCGGGTTCTCCTGTTCCTATGAAAACTTCTTAGAACAGCAGGAGGGTGATATTATGTGCAGGTCTGGGGATACTTCTGAAGTAGAAGTAATGAGGAGTTGCTACTACTTCTGGTGGTTTAAATGCATATTTAAGATAGAGGAGTATTTTTGAACAGGTGCCTTTCCTAATTCATCCCAAAATCAATTTCAGACCTAGACTCAGTCCTTTTTCTTAAATCTAGCTCTCTTTACACTGCCCATACACACTATGCACTCACAAGGGAGTCAACCCATTCTCTGCTAAGAACCAGAATTTTTCTACAGGTCTATCTTTTAGGACAGGTGTGTGGAATACCATACTGTGTCAGAATTCACGTTAATAGGTTGTTATCATTATTTCTTATGTTGTTTTACAAATGGGAGATTTATAAAACAAACAAACAAACAAACAAAAAAAGAATTATACTTTCATATCTTTCTATGAAGATCAGGTACTCTGATTGGTTTTCTTGAAGTGCAGAAAGTATTGGATGAAAAGAATATTTTGAAAAATATTGACTGTCACCATAATTAAATATATTTAAGTAATGACATGAAAAAATTTCCTAATGCATTCTATAGATGGGAAATGGAGGTGCATTACATGAAAAAACCATAAAATTTCAAGTTTTTAATGTAATGATGTGTCTTAAAGGATTTTAAATATCCACAAAATAATTAATTGAGCTTTGAAACAATCGGCATTTACATAATCAGCATGTATTAACACAGGATATTTTCAATCCCTCAGCAAATCCTATACCCTAATTTTTTAATTTTTTACCAGCACCTAAGGAGAAAATATGGCCAACAGCTTTTTTTGACAGCTATCACTAATATAGGAGTCAAACTTAAAAGGACACTGTACGTACCCATCATCATAAGAAAAACCTTACAAGTATTCTTTTGAAGTTCATTTATGAATTCAGTTTGACTGTGTTAATGACTTGTACGGATTTCTTCAGCTTGAGCTTTATGAGTGCAAATACTTATGGAAGGTGTATTTTAAGCCTGAGTGCCAGAATATTAATCAAAACCTTAATTACATATTCAGTAGCAATATTCACAATTCATATGGGTCTTACTTAATTTCATTACTCATCCAATCAAGGATCAGAAGCAGTGACATATGATTTAAATAGCAAATTGTTTTGGATATTTCTAATTAGTAGGAACAAAGGATTGGTTATCAAATAAATTAACTTTGGCACCTTGAAAACTAAGAATAACCTTGAAATAAGAATAAACTCAACATTCAGATCTGTTAACGGAAAATTTACTAAATGTTTTCATGCATGCTTACTGTATATAAACTATTTGCAAATAAATCAACAACAGAAATATGTCTTCTAATGGCATTTCATAAATCATTCTTTGGAGAATTTTTCATAAATAGCAACCTTAAAAGATATGGAGAAGACAGCAGGATTTATGCTCATTTCAAGGAATTGTTTTGGGTATAAATATTGCCACTGTGACTCAAGAATGCATCTTATTTTGATACTACGTCTTTGAGCAATTCAATTCTAATTTGGCCATAATGGAGCATGTCTCACACTGGATTTTATCTTACCATGTGGGAGCCTGTCAGTGCTTCATCTGTGCCTTCAATTCCCCATCCTCAAAAACCCGTGAAGTCTTTCAAGGGGACAAGGCTTTGAAAAGTCTGTCTGCAAACTTGAACGACCAGAGGGAGAGTTGGGTCCTTCTCTCTGTCCTGCTGTCACTCCACGCTCTGTTAAGTGTCCTTCATCTGCACTACAAGCCAAAGCTCTTTGATTCTGTGATCCACCACTCATGATGCCAGAGGAAGGTTGCTCTGCGGCTCCCTCGAAGCTGTACTGGATGCTAAAAGCAAGGAAGCACAAAGCCATGGGAATAGTTAGGAATGATATTAATTGCCATCACTGAATGTGTATGTACCTTGGATTTGTTGCAAGCAATTTCCTTACACAGGCTGTCCCACTTTTTTTTTTTTTTTTATATGAACATCATTTTTGCCTATAGACTTCAAAAAGAGAAGAAATGCATGACGAAATACAGTAGAATCTCAGAACTGTTGTGGCAGTATCTTCTTTAATTTCCTTCTTCTCTTGGCAAGTATTTTTATCATATTCAATCTTTAGCTCTTAGAGAGAAATAATGTTCACCTCAAAAGCCACTTCCTCCTCAATAAATAATTCAGAATCATAGATTGTTCGTGAGGAATTATCAACACACTAGTAGTAATTTAATATCCCAGGCAATCGCACTCACTTTAGCCTACATATGATTTAAATAGAATATGACAGTTTAGGGTCTCCATTTGCCCCATGGCATGTTGGGATCAAACTTGGCAAGTGGTTGCAGTGTTCTCATATCTTCTGAAGAAGTGAATGAAAGTTGCATAATTCAGAGAGGATTTCTTAATTACATGCTAAATCAGAGTTTGCTTGCTTGTGTTCTGAATCCAAATTGTAGCCCAGGAACAGCTTTAAAGCATGTGAATATTTTCTCTGAACCTTGTTAACTAGTATCTCACAAACTTGTCGCTTTTTTTTTAACTCTTTGTTATTTTGAGGCAGTGTTTCAGTATATTAGTTACCTTTGATTTATCCCATGGGTAAAAGGCTGAACCTACCCTTCCTGAACAGTCTGACACATGAGATCCATCAGCTGAGGACAGCATGCTTTCTGGAAATTTTACCTCTTTTGCTTTTTCAAAGACCCAGTTTTATTTTTTTTTCCCTTCCATTCCCACTAGTAACCCAACACTGCTGAGTGTTAGCTACTGGTTGAGTACGATTTGTTTTTCTCACAGTCATAAATAACTGTGGTGAAAAAGAGACAAATTCCTTCTCACTCTAATGCTTTTGCCTGTTGATAGGAAAATGTAAAACTGGCAGTATATCAATGGCATACATTTCATGTACTACTAGAACTGTCATATCTGAACTCAGACTGGGACTTCTCTTTTCATACATTGCTTTTTCTGGAGTGGCTCAAATGTATTCACACTGTTTTTCACAAATTTGGCATAAATTTTCTTCTGTTTTGGCTGAATGACAGTAAGCACCCCTAAGAAGGTTTAGGGCTATAATAATTTAAACCATAGCAATTTATCTTCTATCCTTGAAAGCGGTTTTGTATGGAATGCAAGGGATGCCTACAACCAAGAAATGTTAAATACAGTGCTTAATTTTATGCATTTGCCCTTTATGTTCTCTACAGTCTGTATCTTCTAGAAAGCCCATTTTTAGGTAGCCTTCTATCTATGACAGTGTTTAAGCCAGAGATGCATAATGAAATCATACCTAGAGACCTGTAATTGTCTTGGTGATAAGAGGCAGTCCAGGAAAATAGCAGATTGAAACTGAGACTGAGGAGTTTTCCCATGTTGTTGTGAAGAAAATAATTGCCCTTTAAACTTCTACAGTATTCTCCAATTCATCTGGCTGATAAGGTAAAAAGACAGCCAGGATTTCTCTCACAGCCTGTTTGCTTACACGGAAGGCTATAGATGAGTAATTCTTTCTCCAAAGTTCCACTATAGTCTGAATAGATTTAGGAATAGTTTGAGGGGAGCCATACCATGGCTCCCCTCAAACTAAAAAATCCCTGTTTCCTGGAGCAAAGGTAATGCCACAGGTTTTGGCTCATTGCTGTGAATGTGAATGTAATGCTGGTCTTGTTATTAACTTCCTGGTTAACCTGGCCTTTCATCAGAACTCCATCAGAGATTTTAATTTTGGAAACAGTTTGCTGATCATATGGCATGCATGGAAGGAGCAAGGAACATTAGGTCAGTGACATGTAGAAGTGAGGAACATTAGGTCAGTGGTGGATGTGTTTCTACTTTGATTTAAAGTGTCTTTGAGATGTTCAGAAATTTCCTTTATGTTCCAGTGGGATAAGAGATTGGATGCATGATGGAGCACTGGTGTTCAGCACATAACTCAGGAGGCTACAAGGGATGTGTTTTGAAGCATCAGCTGTTATTGTGCAGCTGGATGAAAGAAACACCTTAAGATGTATTCTTCTTATCTGACTTAGAAGCTGGTCTCAGGATGGTGCTCACACATCTGGAAGAAGGACTTCAAACATATATATATATGTATAAAATAGGTGTGAAAGGAGGAAAATGAGGATAGAACAGTGGATCCGGAATTGTTTACAGGAATTTGGTTAATGAAGAAAACTCTAAGGTTTTCTTAACCTTAAAAATTGTCAGTGGCACACTGCTCCTAGGGTGGTGCTTGATCTGTTCAGTGGCTGAATGTTGTCCCGAAGGAAAAAAGTGAAATGTGGATACAGACCCGTCAAAAACCCGTGCAAGAAAAGAGAAGTGGAAACACCTGTGCAGGACTTGAATCATATGAATTCATGACTGGAAATAGGGACTTGTATGTTGTGTGCTACCGAGAAAAAAGAACTGAAATTAGTGACATGCTGGTATTCTACTGAGTATTAATGATATGATAACTTGAAAGAGTGGGATATATGTGTTTAAAAAGTAATTTTTTAGAAGGTCTGGAAAGGTGGTTTACCTGGCCGAGCACTGGGCTGCTAGAATAGTGTTGTGAAAAGGGAAGGGTAGGCATTCCAGAAATCTGTGGAAATGTTATCCATTGTGGGGGATTTAACCTCCTTAAATGGATACTGGAAAGCACAACATATTAGTAACCATCACAGATGTTTTCATGTGGAGTCTTCATCAAGTATCTAATGTATCAAGATGTGTCTCACAGTGTTCTGTTTTTGATGGAGACAGTTTAGAGCTTTTAGAATTTCTCAGTAAGGAATGAGGACAGTATGGAAGACTGATAACACTGAATAACCTTCAACATCATGATGACAGATAACTTCATCTTATGTTTCTCGAAGAAATAAAGTTTCTGTGTGGTTTGTTCTGTTTTGTTTTGTTTTCCTCAAAAGAGCAAAATTTCATAACTGAGGCAATCGTCTAGGAAGAGAAATTTACTCCTGCAAATTATAAAGAAATTATAAATTTCGTTAAAATTGATTATGCTAATACTGTAGGGAATCTGAACATCAAAAAAAGGAGAAAAAATTGTAGGGTGTAGCTCTTAAACAAAGTGGGTGTTTACAAAACCATTGGTAATCCCCAAATAATGGCTTGCCATCTTGCCTCCTTTCCTTCCCAGTTGTTTAAGCAGCACTGAGGCTCAGAGGTCAAGAGGTTTGAGGATAAAACTGAGACTTTCCAAAACCAAGCTGTTCTGGCCTTTACAGAAAAAAAACCCAACAAAACCAAACAGCAAAACACTCTTCAGCTGTGTAATAGGGACAGAAAAAGAAGACAGCTGCTATTTTATGAGAAGGGATATTAAAGATAATCTAGATAAACTTGGTGATTTCCTTAAGTTTTCAATAAAGACAATTCTATTATCATAGTGGTAAAGGGAAGACAGATACTGTATATGATGATAGTAAAACAGAACTAACCATAACTGCAGTGAAAGAAAGAGTAAATGAGGTTTTCTTAGAAAAATCAAAGGGAATTAATAATTCCAATTCTAAAATACTGAAAGAGCTGGTGAAGTGCATCTGTATTTTAAATCTGTTAATATAAATGGGGCACCGTAAGGCTGAAGAACAACTACATATTTAGGAAGCTGAGAAATAAAATTATTCATCAACTATCCATCTATGAGTAAGTGATGCTATAAGTGTTCTCTCCTGTAAAAACTTTTATAAACACAGTTAAAAGACAAGGGGGGAAGAAATAAAGTGTAACAGTGTTTACTAAAGATTGGCACTGGCAGACTGAGCAGGAAACTTTCCCAGTACTTTACTGAATGTTATAGGGAAAGGAAGTGTGCTGCATGTTTTCTGTCTGGCAAGGAAAATTTTGTAATGCACCCTGGAAGTTTTCAGTAGAGCTGGACAAGAAGGAGAATAGCAAGAGACTGTAGAGTATAAAAGGAACTAATTCACTGGCAGGTGTGTTTTATACAACCAATGGAGCTGAATTATTGGCTGTGTGGCCACAGCCATGGCTTCACTGAGTGACCCAGAGCTCATGGCACACTGACAGCTTAGATGCCTGCTGTTAGCCTCTTCCTGCTCAGCCTCTCATCCAGGAGACATATGTTTAAATCACTGCAGTACCATTCTTCCAGAATTTCCAAACTACAGCTCTTTTTGTTTTCAAAATTCTGAATTTTATATCAGATAGAAGTTTGTATTTCACAGCCTAGTCTGAGCACGTTGGGATTTTGTTTATTCTCCAGGCATGATCTGAACAGGTTAAAAAAAATGCTGGTAGAAATACAGTCAAAACTAATTGAGTCTTTCTACAGTTTAATTTTGCTCCACAGAGATGCATTGTCACATGCTATGAAATCAGGGGGTTTAAAAACTTCAGAGTCAATGATTTAAGCTTCTGTTGAACATCTTTTCAAATAGGATTTCAGCCTGTGTATTTGTGGCATACCCTGAGACCACAGTTAAGCTGGAGCTTTCCATATGTTGTGGCATGCCAGAAAATCTTGCTTAAGCTTTGGTATGACTATATCTACAGGACCAAGTTTTTTCAAAAGGTACAATATTTAGTTTAGATACCTAGTCTTGGTGAGAGTTTACTAGCTGCTCATCACCTGGGAGCATTCAAGTTTTAAGTTCTGTGTCTGCAAAGTGATGGAAGAAATGCTGTCACTGAAGACTGAGTAACTTTATGTCATTTAGATCCAATGTGTAGGGATAAACTATTCCAAACAAAAGGTAGCCTGGATGTTTTACTTGACTGTGTGCCTGATACTTTGAAAGACTGCCTGCTTGGGGTTTCAGGGTACTTTCATCAGTTCCTGCAAACTGAGGTGCTTGTGAGTTTTGTGCATGTAGAATTTTGTAGTATCCTTAAATTAAAATGTGGAAATAATATCATTGTCACTGTTGAAATGTCTTAATTTTAATACTTTGAAACATTCTTACCTGCTGCTACAGAATAAGAATGATAGCCAGAGAATGAGACTGAATGGGAAAAAGTGGCATTGCATCACTGGGCCAGGATATATGTTCCTTGCCTACAATTGTAATGACACAGGTGTACGTCAAATGGTGTTTAAGCACTTTCTTTAGATTGTGCTCAGCAGTGTTTGTTGACTGGTTCATACTGGAGTTTTTTAACCTCAGATGTGGATGTGTTTCCTTTCCCTTGTGTTATGCAAATCTAGGTGCTAGGTGATTCAGAAACTGAGTAAATCTGAAAAAGGTGCTTATGTCTGAGCCTAGAATGCCTTCTCTCTTGTGCAGAGTGCCACAGCCCTAAGTAATTAGGTAGTACTTTACTGAGTGTCAAACCAGTTTAAAGCACAAAAGGTGAGTGGGCACAGTACCCTGCACATCAATCTGCAGGCAGAGGCACCCCTGCTTTAGGCTCTGCAGGAAGTCTCCATGGGCTTAATAATGTGTGTGACCCCTTTAACCAGCCTACTGACTTCAGTTCAGAAATTCACAAAGCATGTAGTGTTTTAGTCAACCTAGGGGGGGGGAAATAAAATATATTTATAGAATCAGGCCATTAAGTTGTATAGTAGGGTTGCTAATAATAGTTGCAAAAGGGATTACTCAATCCCTGAGAGCAGTAGAACAGTGGAATTTTTTTATCCAAAGAGTTGGGATTTTTGTTTGGTGAGTAATGCTTCAGCAGCCCTCACAATGAGGAGATGTGTACAAAGTTCTGGTCCTGCAAGCACCATGCCACCTGTGCTGAGCAGACATATAAGCAGATGAAGGATCTGGCCTGTGCTTACTGAACTCAGACAAATTCAGTCACATGAGTGAGACAGAGAAATAGATGAATAAATAAACCAAGTATTAAGTGTGTGCAATGTGAAAAAAAGTTGGGGCTTACATTGCTTCTTTTTCTGTTTGGTTTTTTTTTCTTTTTTAATTTATTTTAGAAAGGTAACTATCATTCATTCAGATACAGCAAAATATAGTTGGACCAAAAGACTTAGCTCATGAATAGATATGAGGCACCTTGGGTGGCAGATTAGTCTGCCCTGCTAAACCATCCAGACTTGTATAGTCTGCTGATATTCAGTATTTCTACTTTTCTTGATCTTAAAACTAACTTAAAAACTTTTAGAAGTCAACAAAACTTATTCCAGTTGTGCTTTATACTAGTGAATTTTTTGCTGAAAAACAGGACACATTTCAATAGTGAGATTAGCTAGACTGTGAAATATCACCCCTCAGGGAAGTCGTAGGAGACCAGTTGCACGGATCATTTAAATGCAATTAGAAAAACCAGCAGAGGATGGAGCCAGGCAATTCCCCCTCCCCGCCCTCCTTTGCTTCCTCCCCAAATAAGTTTGAAAAATGTCATTTGGGGAAATATAATGGAGTCAGGTTGAATTGAGCAAGTAGTTTTGGCTGAGAAGGGACAAATTTAAAGATCTTTTATTCCAGTAATTTTGTGAAAATGCCTGCACATTAGGGAGGAATGTTTCGTGCTAAAAATGCAACTTGTCATTTTGAAATTTAGTGCTTTCATTTATGAATTGGGTCATACTTGTTCCAGGTTGATGCAAGAGTACATAATTATATTTTTCTTTTCTGCTTCTTTCACTCCCCAACATGAGATTATAATTAAGCTTTTTTTCTTTTTTTCTTTTTTTTTTTTTTTTTTTTTGGTTATCTCATACAGACAATGAATCTGTTATTTGCACAGTTCTAAAAAGTATGATGAAAAGTCAGTTTCAGGCTAATAGAAGGACAGACTTCTGTATTTTCCTGGGAGATCTCTTTGGTTTAGAGCCTGTGATTTACAGGTTGAGTTGGCTGTCTCAGCTTAAGTAATGCCTTTAGTAGCTTTCAAGTTTGATTTTTCTGAAAATCAGGTGATGTGTATCAACAACTTCAGTTTCAGTATGAGGTGCATTTTTGCATTCCCTCTCAAAGTTAGGGTTTAAATATCTCAAATTTGGTGCTTAAAGCTAAAGCAGTTCTAAATAGAACTAAAACTGTGATAGACCAAGAGGGTTTTTAGTGGTCCTTAAGTCTTAGATTGCTTTTCTGAACAGGGAGGAATTTTACCCACTGAGCCCTGGAAGGTTTTCTCCCATGCATCTTCCATTGTATGGATGTCAAATTCTCTGAAAGATGGGGAAAAATTGAAACCAATGAGGCTTCATAAAAATAAGAATTTTTGGGGTTGCTGGGACTAACAGTGCAATACTTAGCAATCTATTGTGAAGCAGCAGATGTATTATTTGATATACATAACTTCATTAATCATATTTCTTTCTTAAATAGTGATTAAAAAGAAGTGCTTAGAAATGAAAGTTTTCTACAAAAGCTCAGTTTTGTCTCATTACTTCAGAAAGGTGGTGGTTGCCTCCCTCTGTTGCTGTCTGTTGCTAATTAGGGATGTAGAGATGGATGTGTAGAATTAGGTTGCACATAATCTCATCTGAATATTTAATCATAAATGATTAAGATGAAGATTTATAGCACAGATTTTGACATGCTGGTTGATAAAGCAAGGTTAATAGAGCTATATTCTCCCCAGTAATGGATTGTCTAAGAAAGCAGGCAAGACAATAGTGTCTACAGACATTAGAGGGCAACAAGATCTCCAGGAATGTTCTTTCCCTTCTTTATTTTTAGAACAAAAAAATGCTATTTGTCTGATGTAATACTAAAAGTTCCATGGAAGGAAATTTAAACAGAAAAAAAAGCAAACTTGAAAGGCAAATTATTTGCTAAAGAAACATAAGGCTGTGGATTCTAATAAAAGGATAAAAGCAGATTTGTTTTGTTTGAAAACTCTAGATGTTATTTGATGGAATAATCTGCTGATGTGATACAGTATGACCAAGGTCACATATTTTCCTATCCTGTCTGGTTGTACTTTTTTTTGGATTGAAGGTTACTGAGTTGCATGTTCCACCTGCTCTGGAGAGTATTAGACCATTGATGTCTCCAGGACCACATGAGCTGGGTATGGGTGCATGCATTTGCTACACAAACAAATGAAAAGTTATTAAGAAGTGCAGTAGTAACACAATTATTAGGACATTACTCATACAATATATTCTCTTGTAATCTCCCTAACAAGAAGGAATAATTGATTAACTATAACACTGCTCTGGAAGACCTGAACAATCATTAGATAATACTTGATTTGCTGGAGGAAGAACTGAGGTAAGTAAATATGCCACCAATAAAACAAAAAAAAAATAAAAAAGAAAAGAAAAAAGGCAGGTATCATGGAAATTGAGCATCTACATCCAAAATTCAATCTGAGATTCAGTTCAGACACTATCTCTCTAGAAATGTTCTCTCTGAGAGCACCATCTTATTCTAAACTACACTTTTATGACTAAAAAAAAAGAAAAAAAAAGGACATATAGAAATATCTCAGCATTAACAAAGCTGGTCACCTTGTTCTGGGTCAATCTAGCCCTGCCAGGGATCTAGAAATTAAGAAATGTTCCACACATCTGTTGTGAGGATGCAGTGAGACAGAGAATCTGCAATTTGAGTCTGCAAATATCAAACCCCTGATATTTCTGGGATCAAATCCTCTGAAATCATGAGCTCAGGTGTTGTTTCAGGTTCTGTGGTACTTTGTGCAGGTGTAGCACCTGCCACTGATCACCTGATGGTTGTGTCAGAGTGGGGCTTAGGATAGGATACCCACAGGTATCAGCCTGGCCAACGTCTAGTGCCACTCACATCAATGAGGATTTTTACCAGAGCCTTTAAGATGAGAGCTAGGAGATTGACATTTTTGAAAATCTGTGGTATGGGAATTCACAAAGATTGAATTTATCCAAGGAAACCTAATCTTGCATTCAGCTTGGAGGAGGGAGTCTCCCCCAGGAGGGGAGTTGATGGCAGAAGACTGGTTTTAGCTGCTTGGAGCTTTGAATTATCGCCCTGGAAGAGCCCATCTCCTCTGCTGCCTGTGGGAGGAACCTAGGGAGCATGGGAAGAAGTCAGGCACTGTAAATATCTCCCCAAGTGGCTTTCCCTGCTGTCTTCCCTACTTGTGTATTTCTAGCCCTGGGCTGTAGTTGCTGTCCCTTTCTTGCATTTCCTGACATTCCTGCCGCCTACCCCTATCATTCTTGTACCCTGTTATCAGATTAAAGGTGGGAGTGTTGCTTTTCCTGTTCACAAATGCCTTCTGTGTAACATTGATCCAGCTCTGGTGGTCATATCCCGTGATATTGATGATGCAATTTGTGTGGAGGATGGAAAGATAGCTGCTCTGTGCCAGAGGTAGCTGTCCTTCTTCATTTTGTAGGGCGTGGGGAGGATTTTTTTACCAGACTTCAAAACTTATAGCAGTAAATGAGCTGTTTAAGCCTTTTTGTAAAAGCCATTGTTCTCTCTCTGTAAAGTCAAAAGAATTGACATATCTCATTAGTCTGTTAAGCAGTACAGAGATAAATGCTTTATAGATAAGAATGAATATAGATGATGATACCAGTTATGTGGTAGGCTTCATAAATGTAAACTATAGTGTCTAGAAAGAGCTTTTACTTAAAAATTCTCATGATATTTTGGTTTGGGGTTTTTTATTTTTCATAGACAATTTATTTTTCTAAGTAAATGAATACTAATATTAAGTGGTCACAGATGAAAATAATTTACAATAAAACATAAATATTGTCTGTTCTTGTTAAGCAAAAACATATTTAACTCCTGTTTTGTTTCCTTCCTAAGCAGTTGTATATTTTGATATAATAGGGGTTTTAATGACTCTGTAAACAAGATAGGAGATGTCTCAAGTCTCTTAGGCAAGTTGTGAGTTGTGATCGCTGTTGCTTACTGACTACAAATTAATTATGAAGGTAAGCCATGATAAAATGTCTGAGGTTTCTTTCTGTCTTTTGTTCAGCTGGATAGTTATTTACTCATGCAAAATGAAGTTTGATACACAAAAAAAATCTTGGTATTTTTTTCTCAAGTACATATAGATGTCTGTAAGGCAGAAAATGTGTTGTCAGCTCCCAGTTAATTTGAAAACCAGCCCTTCTCAGCAAATTCTGCTCCCTTATGTATTTGTATCATTTACCTCCCAAGTCTTGTCTTGTCCATGTTTCTATGGGTAATTACTCTGAGTAGCCCCATTTGAAAGCCTGCTGAGCAGGGCTGGACCTTTAACCTGTAAACTTTGTCAGGCAGAGACCATAACTCAAGTGCTTATAAAATTTGTATCTTGGCAATGATGGGTAATATGCCTGGAATCATAAAATAATAGCAGAAAGTAATGAGGGGATTTCCCAGAAATTACCACAATCAAGTAGGGTGTCAGAGCTCCTGATGATAGAGATGGCTTCTTTTTTCAGTCAGAACATCATTCTGCATGGGAATTGTGTGATGTCAGGTGAAGGGACAGCAAATCCTAATGATTGCCTGCTTTACCCAGTGTATCAGCAGGACTAATAAAAGATATTTCCTACTCCTACAAGGCTTTGTGCCTTTTATCACGAAGCCATCATGCCTCCAGCAGCACTTCCAAAAGACAACCTGAGAGGGATTTGTGTTGCATGCTTGGGAGAGTTACTTAACACCACTGAACTGACAGCCCTGACTGTGACACAAGCCAGGGGTGAAGGTACTGAAGGCAGGCAGAGGTGAATGGTCAGTGTGTTAAGATATGGTTCCTGTAGCAGTCCTTCCTATGCAATTCCTGAAGGGCAGGTGTAATACATTCAGATGAGAGAGATGATGTTTTGTATTCACAACACTACATCCATTAAGGAAAAGTAAACACTTTTTTTTTTTTTTTTTTTCTGGTGAGTTCACAAAACTGCAGACAAGTGACAGCATGATTTGGAAAAAAATAGATAAATAAGTTGTTTATCAGTGTTGCCAATGTTAAAAGAGCAGATGTGAAAGATTTTCCTGAAAGAACTTTCTATTCATATGCTGAAGTCAGGAAAAGCATAATTAGAAGTTCACTAAAAATAAGAGCCAGTTTTCTTATTGACAGCTGTCAGCGAGCATCTGTACAGCAAAAAATACTTGACCCCAACATGTACTTCTAAAATTGTTAGCTTCTAAATTTGTTCAGATGGGTCATGGTGTTGTTGGTTCTTTTGCTGCTAAAAAGTGCCACTAACAATTACATTTCCATTTTGAAGCAATTTTTGTTGCAGTACTTAGAAACTTAAAATCTTTACTGGTACTATTGGCAGGAAAATTACTTTTTCAAAGCCATTCTACTAAATGGAGTAAAATTTCCTAATAGCTTTTGATTAAAATTATATTTTTAAAAATTTATCAGTTCTTCAAATATTTTCTGCAAGTGCTTAATTGCCTTACTTCAACTTGAATGCTGTCAGTGCAAAATTTCTCTTTAAGGGACACTTGAATTCTGCCAAGAGGCAACACCCCTTCTGTTCTAGACAGTGAGGTAAATAATAGACTTTTTTTCTTTTTAAGGTGTCTATCCAGGAAAAAAAGCCCCATATTCCTCTGTATCTCTGCAGGCACACACAGACCTTCCCTAGCTGGTTGTCACAAGAGAGAGCATAAGCAGAAGGATTACTGCACAGACCTACATAGGATAATATAAACCACATTCAAATCCATTGTTTCTCACCATTTTTACAGCTCTCTTTCTGGTCCTGTGTGATGGCTTGAATTTCAGACAGTTACAAATGTTTTCCCTTAATACTTGGACTAGTTCCAATTTCCACCACTGGTATCTTGAAGCCTAACAGCAGTTTTCCTGCAGTAATGGCTGAAGAGACAAGAGTTGCTTAATGACTGTGTATCATTTCAGTTGATGGAAATTAAGAAGTTTTCCTGTGAACCCCATTGCTCCTGCCTGGTGTATGTGAGGAGGAGGCATGGTATGCACATTTGTGTGCCCAGAATGTGTGCTTTGGGGCTCTTGGGACCATCAAGCTGCACGACCCTGCCCATAGTCCTTCCTCCTGCTGTTTTGCTACAAACATTGGGCCTGCCTTGAAGGAGAAATAAACTCTTTGGAAAATTATCTCTGCTGGTGGCTTGCTGGAGAACCTGTGGGACCTGCATGTCTGTGAAGCTCACTAAATCCCCCTGTAACAAAAGCTTTTCAGGCCATTTGCTCTTGGTCAAGGAGATCAGTTGTTTCAGGCTGTGATGGCAGCTCGGTGCTGTTCCTGGTGAGCTCTGCCTGGAACGACCCTCATGGAAGCAGGTGGGGAGCATGGACCCCCAAGAGCACAGTGACACATAACAAGATAAAAAGCATGGCAGATGAAGTAAACAGTCAAGAATGGGGGCATGGAAAAAAATCCCTTAAATCTTATTTAGATCTGTGAATGATATGGGTTTCCGTCAATGCCAATAATAAACAGATTAATTTCATCTGAATTTAATTCCAGGAGGCTTTAAATATAATGTTTCAATGAAAATGTTTATCAAATTATTTATTTTGTTTAACTCATTGAGCTTAACACTTCATAAATGACAGAAATCAAATGAGGGTAGCTTTCTGTCATGAATTTTAATTGTGTCACTGCTCCATAGTTTATTTGAAATTCTGAGGATCCTGGCCCAAATCCAGCATCACAGCTACTGTGTACTGGAACCCTCCAAAAAGGTAATCCAAATTAAATTGAAGTGTGAATCCACAGTGGATTAATTAAATGACATTAAACTCTCATGTGGATACTATGAATCAGAATTAAAAGTGTCTTGATTCAATTTAACTTAATTTCCAGAGAAAATGAGTTAATTAAGTGTGCTGCAATTTTCAACCAAAGTGTCTACACAGACGTTTAATATGTTTTGACTAATCCACTTTAAAATTTAATTCAGTTAACTTTCCTGAGTGACCCTTGCACTGGCAAACCTTTGATAACTTGATAAGAAGTCAAAGAAAGGCTAATGCTCAAAAAAATATTATTGCAACTAGTAGTTGAGGCTCGATATTTGTATTGAAATCTTTGTGCAATCAAGAAGCAGCTTTATTTCTTCAGTCAGAAACTGCTCTTCATTAATATGATTCATTCTGTCAAAGAAAAGGAAAATAGTTGTGCAGCTCCAGAAGTGAAGTACACATGATGGTATACTTGGTTTTGCCACAGGAGGTTGCTATATATAATTTGTTTTTGCATATCAGAGCGGGGAGATACCAAGTATTTCTGGTATTACAAGAATAGAGCATTTCTCAAATAGTGAGGAGGATAGAGAAGTTCAGTTAACATTTTTTTATTTTGGAAAGAAATAACAGACCACTATGGACCTAATCCACTCCTGATAATAAGCTGGAAGGGAATCATTGAGATGAGGATGTCAAGAGGAGAATATTGCCATGGTATAAAGAAAAAGCAAATTATTCAGTAGCTTTCCATGATCAAATTGTGAGTTAGGAGGGGTTACAATTCTGCCAGGTAGAACTGTGAATGTGAATTGACACCTGCACAACAATGGAGAGGGGAATGACAAGGAAGAGGAAGGGGAGGAGCCCAGGACTTTCAATGGTGCAGATTCCTTAGCCTGGGCCATAGGTCTCCCAAGTGAGCTATGAAGCATTAACTGGACCTGACAAGGCTGAGGCTGGGGTGAAAGAGATGAAGAGTGACAAACCTCAGTGAGCCATGCCCATAAGGGCCTCCCTGAGCCACTATCTGTCCCATTTTTCTTGGCACTGCTGTGATGCTTTGGACATGTTGACCATCTCAGCTACAGGCATGGAGAGGGAGATGTTGCCTCTTCCTTCAGCTGAATATAAAGAGCATGTAAGGAGAATCCAGTTTAGTGCCATATGAGACCCAAATGCTATAAAGCAAAGAGCAGAAAGTCATGGTCACAACTGGGATGAGAGAGGAAAAATATAAGAAAAGAGGGTCTATGTATAAAGAAATATAAGGTCTCAGCTGCTGTCTTGCAGAAGTAGTGCTTGCTCCACTAATGCAGAGACTAACATATTTGTCTTGGTCAGCTTTTTTTTTCTTGATTGATGTTTTATCATAATTTTTGTGGTAAGTAATTTGTGGATTCCTGGAGACTTCAGGGCTTGGTGCTTTGTAATGTTAATGTGATACAAAGAAGCTACAGAGCTGAGAAAATATCAAATGCGCGCTTTAATTGCACTTTGAATCTTAGTTCCTATTACCCACTTTTGTTATCCTCTGTCCATTGCAAGAGCCTTTAAGACCAGCTATCCTCCTCCAAGCACTTACAGAAATTACAGCAGCTATTGCTAGTAAAACTGAGAAACAGGTGCATAAGAAAATGAGATTTTGAATGCCTGCTTTAATTTTACTGCAAGAATAAGCTCTGGAAACAAAGCTCTGATTGGAAAAGTGGTGAGAATCAAAAACGAGTTGCAAGAGTGTCTTCACTACATCTTTTAATTACGAGGAAATTTTGCCACATTTTCATTCTGTATTATTATCAGAGCACAATTTTCATGCCTTTCATATTCTAAAAACTCCAGAGTGACACACAGATTTATTTCTAGTATTAAATTGTGCTGCTAAAGCACATTCTGTTTGGCATGACATCCTTTTGGTTTAATTTTCTCCAAAAATCCGTTTCATCTTTTCAGAATATAAATGGCATGCCATTGACCCTTCAACTTCCTGCTATTCCCTCCTGTCTTCAGTACTCAGATGACTAAGTTGGGAACGTGTTCAAGTGGTGGCATCTGGCTCTTTGGGGAGCTCTGTGAGCAATTACGTTGGCAGCTTTACAGATGGCTCTCCATGCATTGTGGGGTGAATCTGAGCTTTTATCTTTCAGATATCTGTGATTTGGAAGAACTTGCATGCTGGTAAATAACCGCGCTCTTCCCTTCTTGAGTATCCGTTCTAGGCTAAACCAAATGCAGCTGCATGAAAACTCATTGCTTTATCAACCAGACACAAAAAACCCCAACCATACTACAGCTACAAAGTTATTCTTTACATGAATCTCATCCTCCTTGAAGACTCTGTTCTTTGTCTTCCATAAAACAGACATTGTCTCAGTAGCCAAGTATTTCCCAACTAGAAATTTAAGCACAAATCCTTGAAAGAGAAACTGTTAGCTGTTTAAAGAGATGGTTTCCTTCTAGTTCCCTTTAAAGACTAGCTGATTCAGGTGTGTCTGGAGGATTTTAAACCTGGGTGCTTTAGAGTATTTTTTAAAAATAGATCTACATGTTAGATATATTTAGAGTAATCAGAAGGCAGCCTTTTCAAAAGGTTGCACCTTCTCAGAAAAAAGTCAGTTTACACTGAAGTACAATGTGGGGACAACCTGAAGTTCAGAGAACCTTGATGGGTGGGTGCAAGAAAGGGAGAGCTTCCAGATTCCACAGCTTTTGACTTCTTTAACCCAAGTTAAAATACGGAGACCAATTTATTTTTATTTTTGGAGCATATCTGACCTGATGTCAAGAAATTTATTAATGTCTTTTGGGTACATTGAGTTGTGTGGATAGGCAAGAATAAGGCTTGAAAATTTGTCAGGACAGGTTACAGAATTAGCTGGAGCATCTAGAAGACATCCAAGTCTTAAATAAGATGTCTTCCACTGAAGATGTCTAATTTCATCCTCTTTCTTAGCTGAGTTTGGAGGACAGCAGTGAAAATGTCATGTCTGCACCTAAAAGAGCAAATTCAGGGATTTGTAACATCAGAGCAGAGGGGCAGTCTGGTCCAATTTTTCACTTGTAGCCTGTGAAGGGAATTGCTGATAGGGTGTGCCTGCCATTCTGCCTAACTTCTTCCTGTCTAGAAGCAGTGCCTTTATTCAAACAAGAGGGCACAAGAGGAATCTAGACAGTGAGATTTCACGTTAGTGATTTCTATAGATAATGGATTTATAGATAATATCTGTTTCAAATAAATCTGTCCTGGATTATAGGAGAACATTTACTAGTTGCATTACTGACAAGATTACATATTGCCTGTTGGGATCTGAGAATGCTGAAATAAAGTGAGTGCTTTCCAACAATCAATTTTTTTAGTTGCATGACTCCCTCAGGAGCAAAATGAGGTCCTTGAACTTGGAAATGAGGGAGAGAACATCCCAGAAGTGCTGAGAAAATGTTTGAAATAGATGATATAACCTACAAAATCCTGGCATCAGGATGCTGTATAATTTGAGATGATTCTCTAGAATTGTCACTTTGATTAAAACTTCTTGATTATAATATTTGACTATAAGAAATTTTATTATGTGTTCTTAGTGAAGCATTCCAGGATTGAGGAATTTTACAGAGCATTTCTAATAAGATGGATTTTAAGCAAATACACCGTATCTGAATTGCTATGAGTCCATAATCTCTTTTAATACGTAGAAATAGAAACTTCTGACTAATCTTTTTCCAGTTGTAAGACTGTAATGTACTCATTTGAAAGATTAGCTGATATTTTGTAAGGATACCTAAAGTAAAATGTGAATCAGCTTAAAGGACTTAGCAGAAAGACAGATTTTTGTATATTCCATAGAAGATTGAATTACAGCCTTTGAGGATCCTGTGTTCACGCTCTCTGTCAGAGCCAAGAGACAGTAAAAATCGGTACTGAACTCTGAAAGTCCTACGACTTCCATGTGTCTTAGACCATTGGATTATTGAACTGTTGCCTGGTTTTAAAGAGTTAATTTCTGTCTGACAACTGACCCACAGAGGAATGTGGCAATGGCCTTGGACAACCCTTCTGCTGGCATTTAAGAGAAAAAGTAAGAAACTAGCTAATTTTGAAGACAATAGTGACTCTCCATTCCTGCTCCCTGGGGGAGAGAGGAGCAAAACTGTCCAGACTCAGAAGGGCCAGACAGGGGCCTCAGGAAGAACACTGAAGCTCGGGAAGACAAGATGTAACCTGGCTTTTGTGACACTGTTTTCTCCAGTTGCTTATTCTTCTGGTTTCTAAAGAAGCTGTTCTGAGGTACTGTTTTTATCATCCTGCCTTCTCTCCAGAGAGATGTCCCTTGCAGGTGTCAAACTCATTGGGAGCTGCTGAAAAATGAGGCTGGCATACTGTGAAGACATCTAACTGATGAAATGTTTTTGCTTTTAGGGTGCTCACCCTTGGAACACACCTTGATATTATTTTCTGGTGAAACCTGGGTGTATATCCCTGGTGTCTCTGCAAATGAGCTGGGTATGTGAGTGGAAAGAGTTAAGGTACATACCAGCAGATCACTTGATGTGGATGATAGAGGCCAAAACTTCAGATAGGATTGTGGTGTGCATTTACCCCACATGTTATAGCAGTTTGGTGCTCTAGCTCAGTTGTCTCCAAATAGGGTCCACAGTTCACTGAGGTGTAGGCAGAAAAAACATTTTGTACCATTAATAAGTTAAATAATAATAGTTTGTTTATTTATTATCAAAATATTATTAAAACAGTATTTATTTAATCTTTAGCTCTTTCTTTTCTTTTTTAATTTTTTTATGCTTTGCAATATGCATAATATATTAAAATTAGTGTAATTAATGAATGAATGAAATTTACTTTGCTGAAAATGTTTTACTGATAGGTGTTCACCATCAAAAAAGTTTGGAGACCATTGCTGTAGTTTATTTCTATATGTGAAGGAAGATCAGTCCCTTCTATAAAGCAGGAAAAGATGAGCTCTGTATAACAGGGTTGCCTTAAGAAAAGAGTCTCTGTAAAATCAAATGTACAGTCTCTCTGCTGTAGATCTGCCAAGAACATACAAGTAATTTCTAAAGGTAGAGTGTAACCAGGGAAAGATTTAGAAGAAGGAACATTTCCATCAGCATAGAATAATCTTTATTTGTATAATGTTTAACTGCTACTTAGTAAAAGCTTCTTTAAGTCTCATTATAATTATTTTAAAATTACTGCATTTACTCAGAAACAATGAATTACTGACTAAAGGGACTTAAATGCATTAACTCATTCCCTTAGGAAGATAAGTTTCCTTATGGAAACTCAATTCCAAATTTTTAACAAAAAAAAAACCCAAAAAATTATTTTGAGCTATTTTATTTCTGATGCTAAGTATTATTAAAAGAATTATGAGTGCATATGTGTGTTTTCTTTCTTAAAAAATTCCCCAGGCAGATGAAATGTCTTATGCATTGAGTAGAGCAGAAGCATAACTAGCTTCATGCAGTTTTATCAGTAGAAAAGAATAGTATGAAAGACAAATGGGAAGCAAAATTCTAGCATTAATCAGTGGGATCAGTTTTGCAAGGCATCTCTCTGTACTCAATTTAGAAAACAGTGTGAATGCCATGAAAAACTTTAAAACTGCAAATAACTTATTATTGGTAAAAGTACTTCAGGTTCTGAATGCCTGCTTCTTTTGCACTAGAAAATGTCCAACAAAGCTCTTTATGCTCCCAGGTCTTAGGAACTACCTATAAAATAGAGAAAACTAGTGGAAAACTCACTTCTCATCTCCATTTTGGGTCTTCACCTATGCCATTAAATTGAGATACGTACACATAAAACACAGGCTGACAGTAGCATGCCACATTCCACCACAGTGTGTGTGTGTAACGTCAACCAGCATCAAAGCCTATAAAGAATAATTTCTAAACTCTCACCTGTCATCTCAGAGAAGAGATGAGATGCCACAGCCTGCAACACACCCTGGCTTTGGCAGAGCTGGGTCTATTGACCTGCCAGAGTGAAAGGCAGGACCACAAAGGAAGGGAATGCTGGAGTCATGCTTATGGAAGGGGATGCTCTCAGACTGTGCCTTTTAGCTGCTTCCAGCTGACACTGAATCATTTGGAGATGTCAATTCTCTGATTGTCTTAGCCCAAACCAGTTTTATGTCAATTTCTTTATCTTACTGTTTGTATTTGTACAGAATTCACATTCTACAATATAAAAACTCTGAGGAGTTTCTAGACATATACATGAGAGTTGTGGTGTGAAGCAATATCCTGTCCCTCCGGATATAGGGATAGGATATTGTGCCAACTTCTTCCTTCCCTTCCCCCTGCCCCCCTGCCCCCTTTCTAAGTGCTGTCTGTCAAGTTCCACATTCCAGCAAGGGCATCGTGTGATTGGCAGAAGTTCAAAAGATGCTTCTCAGACCTGGGGTCATTGGCCTGTCCAGGTGTCATTGTCTCCTGAGATCCTCCCCCTCCCACCTGGTTGGTGGCTCACCTATCCTCTCCCATCCCGCTCTCTGTGGGTTTAAAAGGCACTGGAACCATGCAGTAGGGATTCTGTTGGAGCTGTTGCAAAGATTCGAAACTCTTGTGACCCTGGAATAAACTCTGGATTTAACCCTCCGGCAGAATCCGCTCTTTTCTCTTCACCATTGCCTGAACTTTTTCCACTAGAGGTAAACTGAGTTTCTACTTTGCTTGGACTCATTCTGAGTGCCTAACTCCCAGCCAGCCAAGGATGTCTCTGAGGTGAAAAACCACAGCTGCTACCTTTGAGCACTAGGGCTGGACGAACCCAGGCACGTTCCACTCAGCAATATTGGGATTATATTCTAATACATGAGGGTATCTGTGTAACATGTGTGATACAGGCAAGTCTGTGCTTTACTAGTTTTGGTTTCCAAATGACTTAGAGGCATGATGTGTTAGCTGTTTAATCTGCAGAATCATGGCATGAATAGCTAGAATAAGTTGCTTGATGTTGCTTTAAGTTGGGCGAGCAATCCTGTTAATAAGGGGTCTAGAAACTTGAGGGCAAGTGTCTTTTACTGTGTTTGAAAGAACAATGTAAGTGTAACAGAAGATATACCCATACTTCTGTGCATTCCATTGTGTAACTCAAAGGATTTAGGGAGAGGTAAAGAAGCCTGTATGGTGAACACACAACACAGTAGCAAAACTGCCACTAGCAATATTTGATGAACTGAAACTACAAAGCACTTTCAGTAGTCACTATCTGCTGTCAGCCCTGCTACACTCTAGCTTGTGCCACATAATTCTCTTTTGAAGGTTTTGAGTCAATGATGCTTCTCCCAGACACCCCATGCAGTGAATTCTTTCCCGCTCCTTCTCACATTGTCAGTTCATTGCTGACATGGCCCTTTCACTGACTTTCCATGTTGTTCCACTGAAGAGGGAGGATGCACACAACCCTGTAGTCTTTCGTTGGTTAAGCAGCAGCAGAGAGTGTCCAGTTAATGAAAAAATTAAATCACTGTATTTAAATAAGATTTTCTTTCCCCTCAAAGACACCTACTGAACTTGTGATGTGTACCTAAGATAAAAAAAGCTCCAATCCAGAACTAATCCACATAATATATGATGGAGAAGCAAGTAGAAAATGTTAACAGTAGTTGTGGTTTGGAAATGGGGTCATTAACTGTGCTGACATTCCTGCAGTACTGACAGCTTGATCTTTAGGTGGTCTCCATTGCCTTAAAAAGGATGAAATTTTAACTGTAATGAATTTCACAATTTGTTTCCTTCTATTTGTTGACTTTTTAAGATCAAGAACAATTACTTCAAGATTTTTCCTAAGCATATGGCTCAGAATTGTATTAGTTTTTAAAGACGTATTATTTTTATGTAATCTCATTATACCAGCCTTAGGGAAAATACCAATTATTGTGTGATTTGCATGACTTGGCAACACTGAAATGGTAGTGTGGCAGGGTGCAGTGTATCTTATGCTAATATCTCAGCACTGAGGTGACTAATCTGCTGTGTTAATTCTCATTCTGTGGGGGATAGCTTGAGAAACCCCTTTCTTGACAGTGCTAATCTCACTGCTGACCCTTTAAGTCTCTTAGAAAAAAAATTCTTAAAAGCTTACAGAGAATAATGTGACAATATTTTCTGTTCTCTATTCTGGATCCCATGAGAAGTGATAAAAAGAACAGATATAGAGCAGACAAAAGAAAACCCATAGGTTAAAGCCTTTTTTTGACTACTTCATATTTTAAACATTACCACACTTCACAGAAATCCTTCTAGAATTCTTTTAAATAACATTCATACCTGTCAAAATAGGCAGCACAACATATCTTTCTTTACCAGTTCTGTTAACACTCATGAATTATGAGTTAGAGCTCATTTTGTATGTTCATTTAGTGCTTCAATTGGCAAGTTGAAGGTTTTTATGGTGTTAAAGTATGCTGTGATTTATTATATTTATGGATTTATTGTCCAAGGTAGAGACTGAGTAGACCAGTGGCATGCAAGAGACCAAATTCTGTTGGTATTTACCCTCTCATAAATTCGAGGTATCTTTGCTGATTTTAATTAATAACACTGCAGGTTTGCACTGAGATCATGCCCACAAGCTCTCCTGATTAAAGCTAAACTGAAAGGGCAAATTATGATTTGTTTAATGAATAGTCTGTAGTTCAAAATATTTTAATTCAGGAGGAGATCTCTGAGAAGATTAATCTGTGAGCTGGGTTCCCAGACCACTCAGTGAAAATATTAATGCCAGTTTGTGGGAGACTAAAGTTCAGGGCCTTTGGAAAGCTCCAATAGGTTTGTGCTAGTATTAAAGCTTTTGAAGTAAAAGCATCTCATGTCTGGGTATTTTCAAGGCATTGCAAGAGCATACAAGACATTCTGGTGGTAGGGATAATGTGGAATTATACCTTGTAATCATGGGGTTTGATTTTAAAACTTTAGAATTTGCCTGTGTGGTCATGGAGATGGTGCTGTGCAGGGCCAGAAGTTGGACTCAATGATCCTTGTGGGTCCCTTCCAACTCAGCATATTCGGTGAAGCTGTGATTCTGGTATTACATATGCATATTACTGTATTCATAATTTCATTTCAATATTTACTTCACTGAAGTATTCAGGAGCCCTGTCAAGATAAAGGAAACAGAAGACAAATAACTCTCTTCCAAATGGCTATTTTAAGACAAAAAGTAATCACTTGTACTCAATTGTACTCAATGGCCAAGAGGACCAAGACATCTTCAAACTGGAGTGGCTGTTCGGAAAGACTTCCTGTGCAGAAAGAGGGAGCAGCTGAGTGGATAAGATTGACTTGCCTGAGAAGTGGTGCACAGCCTCTGTGATGGTGATATTTTGGGCTGTGGAAGGGGAACAGCGGCTAGGACAGGTATAGGTGAACATTTTTTGAGGTGTTTGATCTTGGAAAATCCTCACAGTTCTGCTGAAATAATCATAGTATTCTGGTAAGAAGGACTAGGAAAACATCTCATTTCAGGCAGCTATCACAGCAAAATATTTATGAAAAAGTAATGCCTCTACTCCTGCAGTCTCTTTTCAGTTGAAGGAACAATGATGCTGAATGTATTTAATTTGAAATTAGAAGCCTTCTGAATATTGGGATAATGATAGTTCTAGGGGCATATTAATGAATCTGTGCGAAGGAAGGCAGGGCTGAAAAACGGCTAATCAAAGCACAAGCTATTTTAAATGGATTCCAATTTTATCTCATGACCTTCATGAAAAATATGCAATATCTGTATCAGTAAATACTCTGCTTTTTTTTTTGCTGGCTTGGCACTTCTAAAAATATTTTCTCCTTTATGCTCAGGAAATAGAGAATACATAGCATTTTGGACTAAATCATCACCTGTATTTGCAGAGTTCTGCCAGTGGTTGAAAACAGCCAATTATTTTCAAGTAAAGTGGATTTGGGGCAACTTAAAAAAACATAGAATGCTTTGGATTTCAAGGGACCTGTAGAGATCATCTAGTTCTAACCCCCTTCCATGGACAGGCACACTTTCTACTAGACCACGCTGCTCAAAACACCATCCAACCTGTTAATGTATTTTTTTAGAAGTAATAAAAATAGGAAGGGAAAAGAAATCCCTACATAATATCAGTTAGGACAATTTCTGACCCCAAACAAACATTTAAATATAGAAGCAATTTAGTTTTGTTTTATTAATGTATGAAGCCCCAAATCACCATCATCTCCTAATTAGTGGCTGCCCCTTGTAGCTCTTGATGTTATCTGGGGATGGAATAGCAGTGCTCTCCTTATCAGGGACACTGTTATTTTTTCCCCCAGTACAGAATGCCATGGTGGCACCATGAAAATAACAGCTTTTGCTTCTTTCTTTTGTGTTCTCATTTGTGGCTGTTAGTCACACAAATGCTATGGCTGATGAATTAAGTCCTACTTATGGTGCTTCATGAATCCAACAACAACAACATTGCCACCTCCTCACAGATTCACAAAATCCTTACCCCATGCAAAGTTCTGCATTCTGCTTAGTGTAACACTTCATGTCAGATGAAATGATAGAGCTGTCTGTGTAGAACTTCCAAGCGTGTGGGTATTTGTTCTGTTTGTTCTGTGTACCTCTGAATTCCATCAACTCCTAGTCAACACAAGAGAATGTGAAAGTACTCAGCACCTTAGAGAAATTCTTAGTTCCTGATGAAACTGGGTGATTTTTTTGGTTTTGCTTTTTGCAGGGGCTTTGTTTGTTTGTTTTGCTGTTTTATTTTAACACAGGAACCCCTTCCTTTTCTTAGTTCTTTGTGTTTTGAAAGTGGGTGTGCTCTTCCTCCGTCAAATTTCTGATACTTTTGGTATTTACCATGAACAGCCCCAGAGTGAGTCATGACCAGAAGAGCAGCCAGGTGGTCCTTGGCTGCATAACAAAGGAAGAATAGAATACAAAATTATCAAATTGTCCCAATTTGCTTTTTTTCTTTCACAGAAAGGGAGTTAAGAGCTACAAAGGGAAAAAAAAGGATCTGTTGCAGTAGGTTGCTTTGCATATATTATCCTCCACTCCTTTCTATGGTTAAATGTTAATTTTTTAATATACCTTTTTAGGAAACGCTTCTCAAAGGATTTTGATCTGAGATGCTGTTTTGATAAAAGCTGGAACACTTTCCTAACCTGTTTGTTTAAAATATAATTCTTAGTGATTTTTTTTATGAATTCCAGAATGAAATTCTTGTTGCACAGCAAGAAAAGCCAGTAGCAGCCGTAGCAGAGTCATCCAGATTTGCTTTGGAGATGTGTGTTCAACAGTCTGGCTTATGGTAGAAACAGAAATGGTTCATATATGTTTCCCCAATCAAAGAACTGAGCAGAGTATAGGCATGAATTTGAGTCTCCCTCACACTGTAGAATAAATCTCTTTCAGATTTATTTTTTCCCCATCAGAGTCTCTTGCTTTACACAGATGCTGGGAAAGAGCAGGTTGGTTCTAGGAGCAGTTGAAAGATCCTATATGCTTATTTTTGGCCCACTGAAATGTTAATTCAGTAGTATGCAATCAAATGGTTCCAATCAGGGTGTCTAGCACAGGTTCATTTGGTGTCAAGTCAAGCTTCAGGGAGATCCCTCACCTTCATTATCCTGTGTACCCACTCCCTTTTCCTGCCTCCCCTTGTCCGTCTTTTATTTAGCATGTTTTGATTGTATATAGGAGTGGAATAAATATAATATATAATAAATAAATATAATTTCTGAAGGGGTTTTTTTTTACCAAGTAGTTTTAGTTTTTAAGATGACAATGAAATGCATGTCTTCTAGCATATTTTACAGCATCAAGATAAAAATAGTACTACATTTATTTCAGGGTTCATTCCTTTAATGCCTTAACTGTTTTTTTCTAAGGATCACTTCCAAGAAATATATTTTATAATTAAGTCTCATATAGTACTTTTATAACACTTGGTACCTGTAAGCTCTTTAGCTAATTCACAGAAAGGACATATTTTAACTTTAAACCTTTGTGATAAGTAATAACAAATATTTACTTGTATATCTTCCTTTTTTTTTTTTTTTTTACTGAGAAAGCTGAGAAAAGTGTTCCTCCTTCTCAAGTCTTCACAGTCTTTGATTTCACAGTGGCTTGGCTCCAATGATTTGTTTCATTTGGGCAATACGCAGCAGGGCCTTGGACTTTTGGATCATAAGTTGGAAAAAAATTCAAGATCATTTTGACCAAAAATCACAGACACTTATCACTGGAAATCAAATAGAATTTCCATTAATGTGTAATAAAACTTGTCTGTTAGACTGGATTCTAGAGGGCAGCATAGCTGCTGCAAACTTAAAGTGTTATTAACATGGGATTCAAGATGTGCACTAGCCTGTTCTGGATAAAACAGAATAAATAGCAGCTGGTAGCAGACCTGTATAGAGGGACTTATTCCAGAACCAAGGAGAGCAGAGCTTTTACCCTGCCTGATTAGCTCACACCCTTGATTATCTTGGTCTTGAATGATCCACAGAGGGATCACTGCTGGCCATGGAAGGGAAAGTCATGCCTGTTCATGTTGTGTTACTGCTTGCAGTCACCCATCTCCAAGCATCCCCAGCCAAGGTCCCTAAGCATCTCACAGCATCCATCACTTTGAAGCAAATCTCTAGGATCTTCCCTGGCTTCCAGGATCTCTCCTCTACCCAAGATCTTAAACTGCTTTCCAGGCGGGAAAGTGTCCCTGCCAATGGAATGGTTGGGGGTATATCTACAGGAGCTTTACAGTTCCTTCCAATCCAAAACATCCTATGAATATATGATTCTTCTTTCTGAGACCACCTCCTCTGTTCAGCAATCCTTTCTGACAGTGGGATGGTCTTTCCTAGGGGTCACCATTTGTGACAGTGTTCGCAGGGGTCTTAAGATGAGGGAAGAGACGAGAAAGTTGACTCCATGTTTCAAAAGGCTTGATTTATTATTTTATGATATATATTACATTAAAAACTATACTAAAAGAATAGAAGAAAGGATTTCTGCAGAAGGCTAACTAAGAATAGAAAAGGAATGAATAACAAAGGCTTGTGTCTGACTGAGACAGTCTGGACACGAGGACTGTGATTGGGTATAAATTAGAAACAACCAGATGAGACCAATCACAGATCCACCTGTTGCATTCCACAGCAGCAGATAAGAATTGTTTGCATTTTGTTCTTGAGGCCTATCAGCTTCTCAGGAGGGAAAAAGTCTTAAGGAAAGGATTTTTCATAAAACATGTCGGTGACACTGACAGCAGCTGCTTTATCCAGACCCCAAACCCTCAATTTCCCGGTCTGTACAGTCTCTGTGCACAAGCACAAGGTGCAACCAACCTTCTCCTTTGGTTCTTGGTGGCTCTGTCTCCTATTAATAGGAGGATTCAGGACATGCCAGTTCTGTTTAGCCCAGGTGTTACTGAATTTTCCTCCCAGCTTGTACCAGTTATAGCTAGCAAGAGAAGGCTTCTGCTTGAGGACTGACAAGTTGTTTTGGACATTCATACCCTGCAATGTGCCATGCAGTCATTTATCAGCCGACTGTTTGTGTCCACAGACCAAGCTATTTTTTCACCTACAATACCATTTACATTGGGTAAACCCAAGGTTAGTCTGAAGGATTACAGGCTCCAGGATCCCACTTCCTATTTCACTATAACTATTCTCCTAGCTATAATATTCTTAAACCAAATTGTATCTGCAGAGACTGTTAGCACCAGCATTTCTTAACTGTAAACAATCTGTTGTCTCTTTCTTTTTTGTTCTCATCTTAGCCCTTTATAGATTATGACAGAATTTGAGTTTCTCATACCCTCCTGGGTCTGTTCCCAAATCAGCCTTCACATCCAATGTTCTCTCTGCTCTGCACACCCTTTTTTAATCTCAGCATTTAGCTATGTTAAGATGCCTTTTCTGGTTTGAGAAATGATTGATATTCTTGGGTGCATTTTAACTCCACCGTACAAGGATGGGATCATGTGATTCCCATTAACATTTACAGGAGTTGTATAATTAAATCCCTGTGCAACACAATGAAAAAAAATGTACCCTTCTATCTTATTTCTTTTGTTGGACTGTTGTATGCCAAGTAGTTGGACTAGTCACAGTGTGTTAAAAGAAACGCAGAAGGACCCCTTTCTTCTTTCTTCCTTCTTTCTCTTGCCCCTTCTTAACAGGGGAAATTCTTCCTTGTCAGTACTTATTATACCTGAGTCAGGATGTGAGTTTTGAGTATAGAAGGCTGTTTCTTGCAGTTCCCTGATGCTGTCATATTTCCAGGACTTGTACAACTTGGATGTATTCCCAGCAGCTGCCATGTAGCTCCAGATATAATGGATTACGTTTAATTTAGCGTCTCTACATAATGGAAGGAGGTCAAGGTTTTCACTTTATTTTGGTTCTTGGTTTGAAGCCACCCAGGTTGACAGTAGCCAGAATCATTACTAATTTGCAATTGCTTATGAAACAAACACAATATTCTTAATAGAGCTCCAAGTGGACAGGTGTCCCCATGGCAATTAGCAGTGAAGGCATTATTAGGGTCATTGCAAAGAAGGCAGAGATGATAGAGATCCTTGGATCTAGGCATACCTCCCACCCAAGGTCATGATTGCTCATGGTAAATAGTGAAACAAAATACTGGTATTGTAAAGAAGGTTTTAGTGTCATTGCATAGGCAACCCTGATATTATGGCTAAACTAGATTCTTTTGCTTGTGCAATTATAGGCTTTCAGAGACTGTCACTTTATTATTTGTATATTGCAAAGAGAATGGGTAAATAGCATTTATTCCTTCTCAATAAAAGAGTCAGACTGGTCTCACTGTGATTTCTCCACTTCTGATTAGCTAATTGCACACTGTGCTATGCCTAAAGGAACAGTTTTGTCCACTGCATAAAGAATATTCCTATTTCCCATCTACATAAACTATAACTTGCCTTTGGATTCAATGCAATGGCTTAGCAGTCATCTGCTATTAAATGCTGAGTCATTTGATTGCTGTTTCTGCAGTCTTTTGCTGACTCCAGCGATGCTTCAGCTCTTTGCTTCCTGGTCAAAACAAAGACCCGAATCAGAAGTGGCAGCAGCCACTTAAGTACCATGACTATATTTTTAAATTAGAGAAGTCCTCACTAAGAACAAGTTTTCACATGTTCTGAAGTCAAAACAAGTTTCAGGGAATTCGAATGCATCGTTTATTTCCACCTGATTTCTCAGGTCCTTTCATGTCTTTTCATGTATATGTGTCTGTATATATATATTTGGGTTAATAACTTTTAGCTCAGTGTTGACTAAAATGGTTGTTATATAAATTATGATCCACATTAAAAAATAAGATCATATTAAAAAAAAAAAAAAAGGTAATCTCAAGACTTAATTCAAAAAGAGCACCTACAATTCATTTGGTAAGCTAGAACTGATGTAAGGCAAAGCGGATCTTGGTCTCTTGAATGTGCAGTTCATAATTTTTAAAGGTTGTAGGGATTTGTCTTTCCTTTACCAATTAAGACTGGAAGTCTGATTTACATAAATTGCATACCTTGATATGAGAGTGGAAAAATCCATATGGACAAAATACTCTAAACCTATTACATTTTTTATTAATTTGACTTAACATTTTGAAGCAATACAGTGTAAAAAACTAAGCTAATGCCAAAGAAAACATTCCTAGAGTGATAAAAACAAAATGTAAATTCCTGAGTGAATACTTAAACCTGAAAACCTATTAGTAAGCCCATCTGCTTGTTTATTCTGCCTAGATTAATGTAAAAGTTGACATAAATAAATTTTATTTTTTAAGTTACTTAATGTAATTTCTTTCAAATCCCGATGAAATATTTACTATCCTGATAATATATCTTGTTTTCTCTGTGTTGCTATAGCCACCATTAGTCCTTGTAATGAACAGGTGTGCATTAAAATCCTCCTTCAAATATACAGCAATTCACTCTCAGTCTTTAATTTCTGTTGATTTTCTGCATTAAATCATAATCAATTTTTATGACTGAGATTTTTATATTTTAAAAAATGCCACCAGAAATTATTTGCTCAAGCTTTTGACCAACTGGTAGGAATCACAGCTCAAATACAGTTACCAAAATACACTGGTTCTTCAATATAAGGCTAGTTCCAATTACAGCAATTACTGTGTTGTCTTACGATGATTTCAACTTGAGCTTTTACTGAAAGTAGAAACATCTGTCAAGCCTGCTTTCAAAAGCCTCAGAAGTTCATTTACAAGTCAGTTAATTATTTCAGTGCATTTAATAATCCAGTTGGTCACAGAAGAATGAATGTATTAATGACTAGGCATTTTATTTGAAACTTCCTCTTTAGCCAGTCTTCATCTTCTACTTTTAATGAGCTGTAGTTTATTAAAATAGGGTTTAGCGAATTAATGGTCATTATTATGAAAGCAATATTTGCTTTTATTTTGCAAGCATTGCTGTAAAATATCTCAATGCTATTTCTGGCTTGAGAAGGCTTTTTCTGTGAAAAGCAGTGAGTGAGTTTTCAGCCTTCAGGATCTCCTTTCCAGCATAATGCACATATTGTTGCATAATAATTCCAGCATGGAAATAATACTCTTCTCTTTGCCTAAGACCAAAATGTGTGTGCTATTAAGCATAGTAAGATCAAAAAACCTCCTGTAGTTAGGTCTTCCATTAACACCTTCCCTGAACACAGGTCAGCAGTAGTTATGTTCCTGCTAACAGAGGGAGATGCTTTTTAAAAAATGTTTTCACACTTAAGCAGTTATCTTTTTTCATGCAATGAGGCATTGTGCAGTGTGACTTGGGCACCTGGAATCTGACTGCCAGCAAGAATCTGTTCCTATTTGTGTTGAGAGGAGATGGATAAGATGAAAACTGCCCAGCAGCTCTGAGGGTGTGTTCTGTGAGCACATGGGCTTGTTAGAGCACACATGCAAGGTAGTTAGTTTTTGGTAATTCACTTCTGTTTGAGGATGCCTTCTATAATAGTGCTGCCTTTGTTTTTTCCATGAAAAAAGATGAAGGAATGAGCATCAGTATAAAATATGGTAAAGACTGGTTAGTAGACTTGATACATGCAATGCTGCCAGGACTCATCTGCTTCTGTTACTAAAATAAATTTGTTACTACAGTTTGTGCTAGCATCAAAGTACTGATTAAACTACAAGGGAGTGTATTGAATTCTGTTAGAGCATAAACAGCTTTGTTAACTGCTTTGTTGCTAGATGCACATAGATACGCTTCATTGCAGTGTTGAGGCGCTTGAACTAAATTAATTAGCAATTAACTGGCAATTTAACTAACTACAAAAAAAACCCCGAAACAACCGAATAAATTAATAAATATGGAAAATGCACAAAGGCCTCACCTGCACAATGAATGACAGTCTACTCCTCTGCTTGGATAGTCTGCTTCAGAGCAGGGTGGATTTGGCCCTGCTGTGCCATTCCCCCTAAGGCAGCTTGGTACCTGAGCCACTTCACTGCACATCTAGCCTGGGCATCTTAAGATGCAGACTTATTCTGCAGACTGCACTGTAAACTTCGAAGGAAACAGGGAGGATATGGCCATCAGAAAAAAAAAACATTTGACTTTCCAAACACAGACTAACTTTCCAAGGCCAGAGCTTTTGCCATGTTGGCTTACACGTAACTAATCTGGAGACACTTAGCACTGAACTCAGTGCAGTCATCTCTCCCTGTGGAGAAAAAAAAAAAGATATGAAACATTTATCTTTAACAAAACAAGTGATCTTACAAGAACTGAGATGTACAATTTATTGTATGGCAATGGTTATTTAGCTCAAAAAGGAAGGGGAAAAAGAAGTACTATGTGCACAGAAGGAAAGGTGCTTTATTTAGCATTCCTATGATACAAAATAGAGTTATCTGCTGAACCCCCAAACTACCAGTTAGCTCCTCCCAACTTGGTCACAAGAAGAAGATGCAAATGAGCCTGGCAAATGCACTTCACACAGATTCCATGCTAGATATTTAGCAATGCCCTAGGAATGCTGTAAATTATTGCTTTTAAAAGAAAAAGAAGTTTTTTGCTTTGCCTGACAAAGACTAGCTGAGATAAAAGCAGCTGTGCCCTCAAAATGTGTTTTATTTATCTTTTACTGCTAGATGACCACTTAAGCTCTCAGAGTTGATGAAGGTGGGCGATGAGCAGTTGGGGTTAACACAGCTTGGAGGAAACCTTAAGACAGATGCTCTCTTTGTATTTACCTACACTAAATTTAACAATTATAAAATATTATCATATACAACATTGGCTTTAGTTAATCTGTTCAAGAAACATAGATCTGTTTTCTCTTGTAATGTCTCTCTCCTAAAAGTGACAGATACCTCTGTAAAAACTATTTCACTTCTGCAGTGTTAAAAATAAGGGTGATGTGAGGCTTTGTGTGACTGCCTCCTGACTCCGGCGTTGCTTTCCGCCAGTGAAGCAGGACAGCCATATCTCTTCTGACTTTTATTAGCACAAATGAAGTTAACTGGAAGGTTTGATCTCTCTAAAGCAGTGTGTGCATATTTAGTAACACAAATCATTTAGAGCTACTGTTAAATTCCCTGAAGCATGCAAATTTTTGTTAAGCTTGATTAGTATTTGTTAGTTCCATATGTTCAAAATCTTTTCATTTTAGGCAGTCTGTTGTTCAGTAAGGAATTAATTTCCAATTTAATCTTTCTATCCACAGTGTGTCCTTCACAGGTAGAGACCCACAATAAGATAGAATCAGTGCTTGTTAGAGACAGTAAATTGTACTGTGCATATTAAAGTAAAAATTAAATAATAAAATACAAAAACTAGCTCTTTGCCATCTGCATGCATATTTTAAGTAATATTCCCATGCTTTCATAAATTACATCTGGAGGACTTAATTTTCATTTAAGAACCCTCGTGTCTATGGGCAGCAATTTCTCTCTCTTAGCACAAAGCTTTTCTCAAATCTCCAGTTATGTGAGCTTTACATCTTAGAAAATTTCTGCTTTGAATTTTAGCCATTGCTGTTGCAGAAAATCTCTCCAAAAACAATCTTTAAATAAAAATTAAAGACGTTTATTTAAATTTCATCTATGTTCACTCTTACTGAGCATCTGAAGTTAGCCACCAATATTTGCAAAATTAGTTGGCAATTTTAAAAACTGGAACCCTAGTGAGCATGGGGTCTGCTGTTCTGCTTGTCTCTGTGTAGAATCCAGGTCTGTACATTGCTGGAGAGTGCAGCTTCCTTGGTATCCAGTCCTGTAGCCATTTACAAGGAATATGCAGTTCAGGAATTTGGGCACTACTGTTTGATGTGTAGCTAACGGTGATCGGCAGCTTTGGAAAGAAGTTTCTTACCACAAGGTATGAAGGGATAAAGTCAAGCCTTTCTTTTATGATTAACCTGTTCACTGATAGCAAGGCTTTGTATCGGTTCATGCTATGCAATAAAATTATCATTCCTTTGACCAATATTGAGAGCAGATCTAGGTTTTTTAGCTATAGGCTTAATAAAACCAATGGAGAACTAATTGTGGGAAGAAATTCTTCTGTTTGTTTTTTTGTTGTAATTAATAATAGTGGATAAACTTTTCTCTCTATTGGACCAATAC